>NC_072854.1:119374005-119974505 GCF_028858705.1 Grus americana
CACAAGTGCTATTTCCTTAGCATTCACAAATTTGGATGCCCTTAAAAGCTGCGCATTAAATTACATGGTAAAGGAAGAGAAAGAGTTAACCATTCAGGAGCGAGCGGATTTGCTTGGTGCAGCAAACGCGCAAAGCACTTGACTCTATAACATCCTCACCAAGTAATTGTGTGAAGGCTCTCGGTGTCGCAGCTATTGTTTCATCTCCTTATCGGCACTGCACACTGCCGCGGGCTCTGAAGCTCTTCCCCCCGAGAGGGCTCCCCCCGGGATGTTCGCACACCCGCAGAGCCCCATTAAGATGAAAGTGTTCCCAGCCTCTGCCCATCTTCCTGCACACTGTCTCTGCAGACTTGCACGATGTGGAGCAAAGGAACAGGTTTTGCTTTTAAGTTAGAAAAGTAGCACTGCTGCTGGGGGGAAAAAAAAAAGGAAAAAAAGGAAAAAAAAAAAGGAAAAAGGAAAAAAATAAAAGGAAGAAAGGAAAAACCTGGCTTCTATTCCGGTGATGGTTCTTCCCAGGAAAATGTGGTCTCTAGGCCTGCTAGACCTAGAGATAGGACCTGCCAGATAAATTGTGCTATGTGTTCCAGCATCTGCTGCTACATAATGACACCAAGCTTGTTTACAATTGAAATCACAAGTAATTTCAAATATTGGTCTTATTAAAAAAAAAAAATCTCTCTCCAGCACCTAAAAGGGGGAAAATAGCAACTACCTGGGGGACAGACACCCACCTTTCCGAAATTTCTGTGTGGCAAGGCCGCAAGGACCACTGCCTGCTCAGCAGACTGAAGCTGGAGGAAAGGACACAGACCTGCCCGAGCGCCTCCTCTGCCAGGGCTAACACGAGAGGACCACAAAGCTCTGCATAGCTTTCTCTTGATCAAAACCCAGAAGGATTTTTTTTTCCCTAATTCTAAAGGGAAAGAATTTATTTGAAATTTTGTGGTGGGTGTAAAAGCTTTCACTTCTACAACCTACTCTCTTTTTTAAGGTACTAAAGTAAAAGATAACCCAAACCAGCAAAAACTGTATGTCTATTTTGTAATTAATTTTGGTTCTCAATGACTCTTCCTTCTGATCTACCAAAGCTCCTCACTTCTGACTGTCACAATTTCAAATGAACTGCTGATTGTGCTTGAACCCTTCAGTAGCACGTCAAGGGAAGATGTGTCTGACCACCTGGATCACAGATTCATGCATCTACATTATCAATGTGCCACCCCTTTTCTGCTAGGCTGCTCTTTTTAAACTTGGACACTTCTCAGTGCAAGATGCAAGAGCAGTTAAAGGAAAACCTCCCTCCCTCCTGACCAGATCCTAAGCTCTTTCCTGCTAGTTAGGTATCAGTCCATATCCCAACCTGGCAGGCACAATTTCTCCCATGTTGTGCTAAGATCACCAAACCAAGCCAAGCAACTGAGAGCAAAGCTGCTATGATGCACTCCTTTTCTACTCAGCTGAGTTTGGAGAGTGAAGACACACCATATATTGTTATTTTTGCCTTCCCAATGCTACTACTTCTTGGAAAGAAAAGCTTCACAGCAGGCTTAACCTTTGCAAGTCCCAGAAGATGCAACTGAAGCTTTCACAGTCCATTCTTCCACCTCCCAGCCAGGTCCTTACACACAGAGATTAACACAAGTCCTCGTGCAGCAATTGTACGGCCTTTCCTTCACGCAGGCAACGTACAAATACACACACTGTGGCTGCATCTGTCCTGGCCCCAGCTCGGTTAAAGACTTGGCTAGATCCAGTCTGAGCAGCGCTGTGCCTCTCAGTAAATATCCAGAGCTCAGCTAAAGCAGAAGCAGTTGCAGCAGCTTACGCCACCCGAGAGCCTGCTCTCCCAACGCATTTATCCCACTCTGGCTTTACGAACCATTTTGCAACTGTGTTGGCAGCTCAGGAATTTAATTGCGAGTCTCATGATATTGGGTGGTGATTTTAATGAAAGCTCCAGCTCCTGGGGAATGCAAGAATCTCAGCTTTCATTTAAAACCAATTAAGTCTTCTAATTGCAGCAGCAACCTGAGAACACCCAGCAAGAAAGTCCTAAAGGATGGAAATCTGAAGGTAAATAAAAAGACCCTCTTCCTTCCCTGCCCAATTTTTATTTAAGAAAATGCTCTCAGGATTTTCAAACAAATGACATGGGTGGCCCAACTCATATGTACAAAAGCTTCATTTCAGATATATTGATATTACCATAGTATAATGGGCTGAGAGGGAGAGAAGATAACAATTCCTTTAACCATTAGTAATGCCTGATTTTTATAACAAGGTTAAAGTATTTTCACTGTGGCTTGGAAGAGGTAAAACACATACATTGACAGCAGCCATCAGAAATAGGCTGACATGAGACAGTTTAACAGCCAGACAGAATTACCAGTTGCACCTCTTTAACATTCATATATCAACCGGGGCATGAATTCAGCAGGGTTCAGGGATTACAGGGCAGCTCTGGAGGATCTGGAATAGAAAAGCTCAAGTTTAAAAGAAAACTGGAGCACTGCAAGTTATGTCAAGTTTAGCTCTGCAAATTAGTATCGCACCCTTTCCTAAATCTTGGAGCCTAGGAGCTGGTAAGGAATAAAGCCTGCAGTATTTATGATTTAATAGGACAGGGTATGTCTGTTTTCACAAATCCAGCTGGCTTGCAGAGGAAGGGAATAAGGATGGCCAGAGTCTCATATTCTACCTGTAAATGATGATTCTTTCTTCCAACTATTTTCTGGTTATTAAATTCAAGTTGAAAAAGCAGTTTTCCTTATGTTTACACACCCACACAGTTAACTGGAAGTAAAAGTATGTCTGTTTATGGCCAGAAGTGCTACCCCTGTTTGGGAGAAACAGGTTATTGTGCAAAATTCATGTAATTGGTTTCCATAGCCCAAAGCAAATCAGGAATAATTTCTTATAGCAGAGGAGCAGATTTATACTGAAGTGTCCCTTGAAATTTCTCATTCAAAGGCTGATGGCTCTAATGACTGCCTTCCAATTGCTATCAGTAAAAGTCTACGCAAAAAATGAAATTCAGTGTGCAATTTGGCAAACAGCTGTACATTCACAGCCTTTAGCAACTAATCTAATCTGGGCTCTAATTTCTCTTTGTGTAGATTTGTAACGTATACAGGCTTGAGCTTAATAAGGCCATTAGCACAAGTAGATTTACTCGGGCCCGTAAGTGCCTGCAGAATGAGATCCTGCTTACAGTCAGCTGGCACTGGGCCAGCCCCATCCCTAACTGGTGTCAAACAGGCAATAAGGCTCCTTGCATTTTTTCCCCTTCCCAGCAGGTTCCCTTACAAACTCCCATGGTAAAGACACCCCATGAGCTTAAAACCAACTTCCCCCGTGCAGCCCCATGTGGAGACATAAACCTGAAGTCTTGGCTAAGCCCAGTCCATGCCCGGATGGCTGCACTGAGCCGAAATGGGAATCTGCTCCCAGAGCCTGGAA
Source organism: Grus americana (assembly GCF_028858705.1). NCBI lineage: Eukaryota > Metazoa > Chordata > Aves > Gruiformes > Gruidae > Grus > Grus americana. The sequence continues at coordinate 119,377,471 of NC_072854.1, forward strand.
GAGTCTCCCTTTCCCAGAGCAACCGGCATTTGTACTGATCCATTCCCCACCGATCCAGAGCCAACGGGATGGCAGTGCAGGAGTAAGTGAATTACCCGCTATTTCATTCCTCCTTCCCTTGCGGATGAGCCTTCCGAATTCAGAGTGAGGGACTGCCACTGATTAAATTGAATCAAATGTGCGTGTTTACGAGACATTTTGACCGACAAATCATTTTCCCTGTCAGACCAAGATACGACAATGATGATAACTGAAATTTTTGGAGTCAAATGGCTTTGGAAAGCTTTTCTGCCATTACACTCCATGAACGTCAACGGGTCTAGCTAAGCACAGGCAAAGACTGATGGCAGCACTTTCTGCATCTCCTTTTCCCATCAGAGAGCTCTCTGTAACACTGGCTGGCAGGTCAGCTCCAAAAAAGGATGAAAGAAGACACTGTATATTATTCTTATGATTTGCACTATATTGAGTTTAGCTTTGCTTTTTCCATTAAAAAAAGGTTGCAAAAGATGCCGCTATGAGTTAAACACTGAATTAGTTTCCTTCTGAAATAAGAGATCTCCCTGAAATATTGAGGTGTCTAAACAGCTCAAATATCTTTCCAGAGTAAGTAATAACACTGCCATTAAAAGAAAATTCAGAACATCATCATAAACTCCTGCTATTTTAGAACCACAACCCATTGAAGTAAATAAGTGAATACAAATCTTGACTTTGAATCTGTTTTTCAACCTGTTGTTTCTGAGACAGGAGCCCCAAAATTCCTCTGGTACCCTTGCGGGGAAGCCCAGGAGCTTGCCACTGCCATCTCACTTAGCCTACACCACCCAGAGATCCGTACAGCTATGATTTACATTTTGATGCCTCGCTTTGCAAACATAAAAGCTAGAACTGGCTGGTTTTGCTGTGTGAACCCCTTTGTCCATCTTCAAAAATTGAGACAGAGTGGCAGTTAATGCTTAGCAGAAAGCAACAAAACAGGTAAGGAGAGCTCAGATACTGTATGTCCAACTACTATCCATCACCCAGTACCTTTGCCTTCCTGTTTCTAGAAGTGTGGCCATACTGCCTCCTTCCCCAGCTCCCTCTCTGTTTATTATTTCCTTTCCAGGGGTATATCAGGAGAAAACAATGAAGAAAGCAGAAAAGGAGAAGGACCAAAGGCACAGCGCAGATCAAACCTGTGCTTCGGGCGCCTGCACTGTTCTGCACAGAGGGAGGAGGAAGCGGGGGAGGAAAACCTGGGAAATAGCATGAGGCTGAATAACTGACTGGAAAAAAAAAATATAGCAGCTGAATTTGCTGGGTGAGAAAGGAATAAGAGCAGACTGAAAACTAGCCCCAAAAGAGCAAGTCCTGGAGGAATTTACTGGAAACATGAACAAACTAAATATCGGTAAGAAAACAGTGTAAGCAAAGCAACAGTGTAAACATAGGCAGTGCCACAGCAAAAGAACACAGATGATTCCCCATATGAAAAAATAACACCATTTTTGCTGAAAGAAAGTAGCAAGGACTGTTGACAAAAGCAATTTCAATTGAGAGCAATGCTCACTAAAACCACTGGAAGCTTTTGCATCATCTTAAATAGACACTATGCCAGACCCTCAGCTCTTGAGCAAATAATTGTGGGATGAACCAGGTGCACAAACAGCCATGGGATGCTCTTATACTGTCTTGAGCAATGCAAAAATAATCCACAAAGCGGAATTTAAGATGCAACACTAATGCCTAGTAATCATCACATTTATTCACACGAAGAAAACTGGCCCAAACCTACATTGTAGTCAGGAAATTTAGAGTTGGAATCAATACCTATACAAACAATAAGACTTGTTGCAGGGATGGAAAACCTTAGAGAAATCCAAGTATCTGGACCTCTCTGGCACTGTGGTGATGGAGGAAGGCATTTTGCTGTTGCTTCATCCCCAGTGCGCGTCTGTACAAAACAGGCATCTGATAGATGAGCTACTTGGGAACTGCTGACAGGAGGGTCAGGAACAACTGATAAAATTTTAAAGAGTTTGGGCAGATGAAGGACCAGTACAGTGCTGTATTGGCAAAGGCTGGAAACGTGCAGGAAATGCTGCTACTATTCAGTAGCCACTAGTTAGCAAGACATCTCTGCTTTGGTTTAACTGTCTACAAGCAAAACCTTTCAGATGAGTACCCTTCCTCAGGTACCTTGTATCTAAGGAGACCAGGAGTTTTCTTCTCACCCCATCACAGCACCTATCCTTATCTGCAGCAAGAAAGCCTGCAAGACAAAGGGACTTGCTAAACAAAAAGTCTGCGCAAAGGGAGGAACTGGATCATTCCTATTGCAGACTAAAGAGGATGAAAGGATTTTCTACGTCTGCCTCTGGGGAATTCACCGCTGTACCCTGGCACCCATTTTGCCACTTAAACTGGGTTTGTCAGTGCATAGAGGACCCAAAGCAGCCAGAATAACTAAGTCATCTATAAGCTATGTCCTGGACCACCATTTTAAGCTGGACTCCACCCAGCAACGCTGCCATCACCCTGCTCACCTCCCCTCAGCACCATACACTTCACCACCTGCTCTTGAGAAAGCTTTGGGGGCACACAATTCCCCCAAGTACAAAAAACAGAAATAGAAATCAGATCCCAGGATGAATGTTTTCCATCATTGCTGTTATAACCTTATTTATTAAAAAAAAGTTTGGGTTTGTTTTTTTTTTTTTTTTTAAATAATCTTGTCTGCCTTGAGATTTCACAAATGACAAATGCATTTGCAATGATACAATAAGAAAAATCTGCAAGTACTTCCAGAGCCAGAAAGATTGATAGACTTTTCTATGGTCTGTGTGACCTTAGCCCTCATTAAGGTCAAGCTAAATTACCTCACAAATAATTTAGCTATAACCTGCAGCTCCTTGGTTCTGAATTGATAGATTATGCAGCCATTAATCAGCTCCACGTTTGGCCTTTGCTTTTGACATTCAGAAGGTAAACTTACTCCATGCTGGTCCTCTTATTGAGTTTCTCAGACACATTCATACTAAAAAAAAAATATAATCTCATTCCCTACTAAGCACTGACGAGTTCTCATGTTTCATGAAAGATTGAACGCATCTTTTAATAAATTTGTTTGTAATGCACCAATTTCATTTTGCCTACTTCCAAGGAAGCAGATTTCTATTTGATGGGCTTGAAGACAAGAGAGATTATTTATCACTGTACATCTGGGTCTGTAGTTAGTTGCAGAGCCATAAATTTGGAAGACAGCACAGTAACTGATCTTCAGTTAATTTCCTGGAAAGTCTGAAAACTTTGTTCTGGGTGATCGCTGACAAAGATATAACAACAATAAAATAACCCAAGATGGCCAAACCCAATTTAATAGTTTCCATAAAGATCATTTTTATCAGAGGCCTGCAGGACTTCATTCACTGATACAATACCACTCCTTCTGTGAAACTGTGATAGTGAAAATTTGCTTTTATACCCTGACCAGATATTTTTGGCTAGGACTCCTATAGCTGTGTTTAGCTCTTAGATGCATGTCTTTAATAAGAACTACCTGTATATCCAAGGGTTGAATTTCACCCAGTGAGGATGTTCAGCGAGGTTTAATTTTGACAGATGATCAAAGGCCATGGCCTTATCACTCAGTGCCTGCTTCAGCTCCCAAGGGACGGTGGGTATACTCTTGAGATAAAGCTCTGACTTTCCATTACTGTCATAAAGAAAGCTGTAGAGCCACCCTTTCTTCATTTGTCTTAATTACAAATATATCTTCCAGCTCATGAAAAAAAAAAAGAAAACTCCTTTTCATAAGTGATTAATGAACCTGCAGATTCTTCTGCAGATACAGTCAATAGCCTTCCAGGGGCCTTTCTGCCGAAAGTCCTACTCTAAGGACTGCTTATTTACATGGTATCTACGTTACCTGGCAATTAGGTACAGCTTTGGTTGTTTTGATCACTTTCCCATGTAAACACCACCAAACCCTTGAATTAGCCTGCCGACCATCAGTTCCCAGTTTATTGTTGTAAATGCCCAAAATACACGAGTATGGTGGATCAGCTGGGGGCCATGCCCATTGAACTGCTTCCCACCCGCAGCCAGAAAAGGAAGAGGGAACACTAGAGGATCAATTTTGCATGCAATTCCCTTCCTATTGAACAACGATACAGCAAATAAGACCTAATTACAGCTTTCCCTATTATAGCCCCCAAAAGCTCTATTAACCAGTTCTTTTTACTGACTACTATTTTGCATAAATACATTGAGCTATCAGGTGAATCAAACCCCATATCTTGGCTTGGCACATTTGACTCCATTCTTCAAATAAGAATTTACACTCTACAAAAAGCACCCATTCGCAAACTTGGGTTAGATTAGAGCATTTAGTGAACTCGGCACGTAGAAGTTTGGGGGGGTTTAAAATATTATTTTATCATAAAAATATCCACAATGCTGTCCTGCATACCTGTGCATGAGTTACAACAAAAACTAGGCAGCGTGTAGCAGGACATCCTTCACTGCTGAGTGGATCAGTGAAGGTCTTTAGTTTCTTTTACTGCCCCTTGTATTACCAATTTTTGTGATTTTTTTTACATTAAACCTGAAGTATCTGGCACAGATAAAGAAAGAGGGTTTATGTACTTTTCTAAAGGACCAGCTTTCTGCAGGACATATGGAAAAATATTTGATAGATTTTTTCATGTAATGGATTAAAGGGTTTTATATGAAAAACCTCAAAAATAGTATTTAAATTCTTCATTTCTTAACAAACATTTCTTGTTCTGTTTGACTTCAAGAAGTCAAAATGCAAGCAAGACCTTTATATTAATCCCAGTTGTTTCCTCTTCATGGGAAATTTTCATAACAAGTGAAACATTATCATTTGGTTCTTGCCCTACCCCAATTAGTCTTTTCCTTATTAGATCCAGCTCTAGCCTCATGAGACCCTTATTGTCTTCTAAAATTACATCTCACTCAACTCATTGTAGGGAAAACCTCAGGCTTTTAAAGCTAAAAACAGAAGACAAAGAACAACAACAAAAACAGGAGGGAGAAGAAAAAAAGTTTGCTATTCTGGTTTTTTCATTTGCTTCGCTTTGGGGTTTTTTTTGGTGGGTTTTTTTTTTTTTTGTTTCTTTGTTTAAATGAAGCCCTTGCCATTCCTGGGAGAACCAGAGGATGCAACGCTATACTCGCATTTGCTTGTTTTATGGTTGGGAACTGGTGTACAGCGTTGACCACTTGCATTCAATCTTATATAGCTTAAGTCCTCAGAAGCTCCAATAGTCACAGCTCCAGCAGCCACTCAGCTGAGGAGCTCTGCAGCAGTGTATGTATATTAGATATCTGTATCTATCTATGTGTGTCTCTATATCTCCAAGTCTGCACTACCTGTGTGCAAGACAGAAGAAGATTTTCAAGACCTTAGTAGGTGGTGTGAGAGATATGTGTCCAAAGGAGGTCCACTCCTGTTGGAGAAACTCCATAAACAATGTTTTCTTTTTTAGCACTCAGCAACACTTTCTGGGATGTTTATGGCCAGACTGTCAAAGCTGTTTAGCACCCGAAATAGTCAGTCTGCCTAGAAGCCCCACTACTAATTTTAGCAGCTAAATGAGAGCCAACCTCAACCAAGAAAGTGAGCTCTTTGGAAAACTCTGGCCACAAAGCTTTCATCTAAACTGACTGCTCCTCAGGCAAGCAGTAAATATCTTCTGACATTGTCCTCCTACTTTTGTGCCCTAACATATGCAGTCTGCTTATTTATAGAACGTGTGAGCTTTATATACATCAGGCTGAATCCCTCAGGACAAAGCCTCACTTGGTTTTGCACAGCATGGCCAACAATTTCTCCCAACTTCCAAGAGTGAAGTCTTGCTCTGCTTACTTGCCACACAGAAGAGGGCAACAGGACCCAGCTAAACCCAAATTCAAGAATATTTCTCAGAACAGTAACAACTAACAAGAATAAGAGTAGGAGGGAAGAAGCTAATTAGGAGAGTTTGTGAGCTCTGGGCCCACCGCGCAGGAAGGGGAGCAGAGAGAAGATCCCAACGCATCGGCAGCAGAAGCCATTCTTCAGCCACCTACAAAGATTGCATAATTTGGAAAGATGCATGATGTGTTCCTGCTGTCCTTGAGGGCTGGAAGATGCCAGGGCTGGACAGCAAAGCCTATATCCAAAACACAGGATATTTAACATTGGAAACACAGCCCCTAAGTCCTACCCTTTTACAGTCAAATAAAGTTCCACCAATGCTCAAATAGTAAAAAAACAACCACCAAACAAAAAAAACCCCACACCACAAATCAATTTTGCCCAGTTTGGTTTAGTGGAACTAACAAATAAATCAGCAGAAACCTAAGTTAATGTTTCTTCTTTTGGAGATACTTGCAATTTCTTTTTGTATTCTGTGTGCAATAACAAATTAATACAGACAAAAGCAACATGAAAATGCATCAGCCTCCATGCAAGGACCAACGCACTACATTTTGCAGGTGCAAAAATTGAACTGACATGTTTTACTACAGAGAACAGTAGCAATCATCATGCAAGCCTCCCTCCTCATCAGATGTAGGCAGGGGAGAAAATTCCCTTCGTCTAAGGCCGCAGTGCGTTCTGGTGGGCACTAAGCTCTCAGGCAGTGCAATCATCACATAAATAAGCCTTAATTGGCATTCTCAAATGCTTTGAAATCATATTGCCTGCTACTTGCGCTCCAAAAGGCATGCCTCTGGAGATATAAGAGGGGAAAAAAAATATCAAAGATCATTTGCAATTAGATACAACAAAACCATACCCAACTGGTATGTGTCAGAGGTAAAAATAGCATCAGCCAAAATGGCAAATGCCTTTTGGTTTGTCAGGAATTGAATGTGTAGCACCAAGCGAGCAATTATTACAGACTCTGATCAGCGAAGCAGACAATCATTTGCCTCGTTATCTTGCTGCCTGCCCATGTGAACAGCATCAAACAACTATTAAAAGACACCCTGCTCCCCTCCAAAGGGAACACCGGTGGCAAATATCTGAAAACCTCCTCGTTAACAAGCTAACCTTTGAGACTGGTGGGAAGACAAGGAAGCATTTACCAGCCACTGTATCAATAATTATGGAAAGGAAAATCGTAGCTCATTGTCTACCGCAGTGGGGAGAGAAATAAACAAACACAGACATGGTTCGCACCACGCCTATGGCGAGCAGCCCTTCCATGGTATCTCCCAGCCACAGGCAACAGCTGACAAAAAGGCAATTATCCATGGAGTTGCTCCCCTGGGGCTGTTCAATATAGGAACAACGTGTATTTGGAAATTACCCCTAAGCCTTTCTGCTGGTAATAGGAAGCTCTGTGGCACACAACACAACCCTCAGGGACCCCCAAACACCCTGGTAAAAAGCGCCATGAAAGGCCACGTGCATGGGCAGGCAGTGGTATTGTACGTCAGGGCTGAAGCACTCAAACACAATGTTTTCTCTTCCCTGGAGCTGTGAGGTTTCCCTGAGGCCCTTCAAACATCAAGGGATGGGGACCCAGTTTTAAGCAGAATATCTGATAGTAACTCAATTCCCTGTTCCTGATAGTTCTCCCTCCTGTGTCACCCAAGAGGCCTTAAATACCTAATTATGCTTCAGCATACAGCCACCCAGCCCTGTTACGGGTGTAAATCCTGCTCCATTTATAGCCTCTGTTTTGTCTCCAGCCTCATTGCAAGGGAGGAGGAAGGGTACACCTACCTGAGCCTGCACCAAGCTCCCCAGGGCTTGCTATCCTACTCAGGCACAGCCTTTGCATCAAACTACCAGTTATCTTTTCAATTAATTGCAGGTATCAGAGTGGTTGACAGGACACCCTTACTACCGAGGGATAATTTAATATGACTAAACCGTAATCAAAGTGTTAATAGCCTCAGAATTTAATCTGTGCAGAAGAAGTAGGATTTATAAAAGGGAAAGAACGACCAAGGCTGAGATGAATAATGTTAGTTGTAATATTACAGCTAGTTATAATAGTATAATTAGTTGTGATATCCAGAATTAAAAATTACACTGCTTTGGGTTCCAGGACGTGTGCCAAAAAGGAGCCATTAGTCACAGAGATGAGGAGCAGTGACACAGTCCATTATCTCATAAACTGCAAGACACAGAAACGAATCCTACATGTCAGAGGAAAATTGAGACTCAGCATTTTACAGCAATACATAGCTTTCAATTTTAGCCCTTAAACCAGATCCTTTCTGATTATCAGTATGCCATGCTTTGCCATTTCTACCCTGTTTCCTTGCAGGGCAAGGATGCCAGGTGATGGTTTGGCTTGCCTCCATCAACAAGCGCTGCTTCCTTGCGGGGTTAGGCAGCCCCTGCTGCTCCCTGGCTTCGCGTTCAGGGCCAAACAGTTTAATCTAGTAACACACTTCTAAATGCAAAGTGCAGAAGTCATCAATAAAGCCAGCGTTCAGTATCATAATGTGCAATCAAGAAGCTATACAAAAGCAAAAGTGATGTGACTGACAATCACTTTTTTTTTGTCAAATTATGCCAGCAGCCAGTTTTTCACCATCTCCTTGTTACTCACTCATATGACAGATGCAGAAGCAATTGCTTGAGCTGGTAGGCGTTTTTTGAAAAATTACTTTGAGTGACCTCTGTATTTAAAAAAAAAAATCTTAAAAACATTTCCTGCTTTTAGGTAGCGATAAAGAAAGTAAATAAATGCTTTTTCAGGTTGTGCTTATCCTTTTCTCCTTCATTTCCTCCTACATACTTTCTTTTCTTCCTCTTCTCTCAATGCCAAAAAGAAAAAAGTCTGCTTGTAAAGGAGGGAAACTGGAAAAGAAAAGATTACTCTCTCTAGGGAAAACAGGCAGGAAAAAGAGAATAGAAGTCACGTTGTGATTTATTTATTTTTTTAAAGAGAAATCACCTGGGATTGAAATAACTCACATTTTTGTCCTCTTCTCACACACACACATCCACCCCACCCCCTTTTCTTCCTGGTCCTGGCTGACTTGCACCTTCTGGCAGGCACGTAGGTGCCTGTTTTGCTGCTGAGGGCTGTTGCTCCATGGGTCGGAGTCACCAGAAACGATGCTCCCAGGAGATGTTTCGTGTATGGATAAAACGAGCACCAAAGTGGGGCTCCACTGCCCCTTTCCCTTGCACAGGCGATCATTTTGCTGCAGCAACGCTGCAGGCTTGCTAACGGTATATCCTCGCTGGTTTATATATTGAGAAAGACACTACTTAGTACATCTGGGGAAGTACTTCCCCATGTACGCACGGGAGCCCTGGCGCAGAGGCAATTAAACACTCCAGGCTGCACATGCTCACACAATTACCTTTTGTGACTGTCACTAAATAAATGCTGCACTGAGCCAATAAATCTTACAATGGCCTCATTTTTCTAGCAATGATGCCTCAGGCGAGGCCTGTGTGGCCCAGAAAGGAAAAAGGTTAACTTTTTCTGAAATTCCCTAGTCCTGCTTATCTGCTTCTTCTCCCTAAACATCTGCCAGCTTCAGATACCTGTTAGAAATATCAGTTTTTCTTGCAGTGGTTCCTGGAGTCTATCAGCAAACCGAGCAATTAGGATGGTCTGCAAATCATTCATTAACTGAACTATTCAGTTTCAGCTAACCTAAGACTAATTGCGTATTTAATTCCTATCAAGGAACATCAAATCAATCAAAAAAAAAAAAACAAACCATAGGTAAATATCAAAGATCAATAGGTAATGAATGAAAACTTTAATTAAAAATCTTATCTGAATGCTAACAAAAAACATGAAGTCAAGCGAAGGAGATTATTTCACATCAGTTCATTCTGTTTATCATCGTGCTTTCGCCCTAGTTCAACCCTGGCACTACTTAAATACATGGTGAAAGGGTCAGAGTAAATCTTGGTGTCCTAAAAGGGACTATTTGCCTCCCCACCTGGCAGAGACTCCGTGCAGGCAATTCAGTGCCACTGCAAGGGTGAAGAGTGCCCACACAAAAGTAGCATTTTCCTGCACATTTTCCCTGTGATTTTGGAGCTGCAGCTACTGATCTTACTGGCAAGGATACAAGTTTACCGCTGGTTGCTCTTGTTATCTGTTCAGAAGCATCACAGCTATTAAAAGGGGAGCAGGAGCTAGTTCCCTCTTGTGTGTCATCAGTAGAAGTAAACAACATCTATCCATCTCTGCTCTGCAAACTAGAGAGTAATTAGGGGGAACTGCTCAGGACGTTAAGCTGACATATCTGTTCCTACCCTCGGAGGTTCAGTCCCTGTGCTGTACTTGATTCCTGCTATGGCTTTTAACACTGTTAGGCCAACAAGAACATTGGACAAAGCAAGCAAAAGCTCTACGGCTAATTTTAAACTATGCTCAGGTACACCACTTCCAACACTGTCGAGGCCAGATACATCAAAAAGTTAATCTCTATTGAGGCCAAGAACGAGAAAAAGAAAATCCAAATAAATCAGTCTCGTCAGATTGATACACCCAATCTTGATGCGATCCATTGGGCCGGTTTTGTTGGCAAGAAAGCTCACAGGCTCAGTCTACAGGAGGTCCGCAAACACCACCAACTTCGGATCCTGCCAAGAAATCTGAAACAGCAAAGCTACCTCCCCGAGACATGCCAGCCAGGCACCCCTGTCCTGCCCACGAGCGCCAAGCTAACATACCTGCGACAAAGAGGAGACCAGGGTGGTAGGCATAGACAGGAAAAGGATGATGAACTTTAGAAAGTCCTACCAACATCTCTACTCTCCTGCTCCCTTAGCCCTGCACCCTATTTATACCGTCATCAACCAGTTACTTCCCTCTAGCTGCTCCTTTCACCTGAGGGCTCCTTCCCCCACCTGAATTCATTTTTTCTGCATTAGGTCCTTCCTACATGAGTCACCTGGAAGGTGCCCCAGTGCAGTGCTCAGTCTCCACAGAGCACATGGCAACCCTCAGGCACCTTAACAGAGACTTCATTCCTTGCAGGTGCTGGGAGCTATTTCTTACTCTGCTCTCAGGGTTTTTCAGACTTCCTTACCTAGCCATGCCATGCTCTTTGGCTCATCGAGGTGACTCATGATACAATATACAAGCAGTTGGTTTCCCTGGTACTTCTATTATCTGGCAGGAGTTTCTTTATGTCCAAATGCAGAGCTGTACTTTAACCACGTGTGCATTGATGGGACTGCACATTACCTGCCACTTTGTGCTCTTCCATCAGTGCAAATAAAGATCAGCTTGGTTACAGTAACTGGGCTTCTTTGAAAAAACAACAAAAAAACAAGCAACCAAGAAAGTTTACTGTAATAGCTTCTGGTTTAGAACAAATCTTAAAGTCATCAGCTTATTTTTGAAAAAAAAAAAAAAAAAACTAGGTGACCTACAAGCATTTTACAATGAGAGCTTTCGCAATGCTGGAAGTGTGTATTGGCTCCAGCTTTCCTACTTATGTCATTTTTCTCTCAGAGCCAGGGAGGATGCACAGGAGTCCCTCCAGGTGCAGCCGACTGCGAGGCCCGAAGTGGATGGCATTTGCACAGGAGGTTATCCAGCCTCCGAACCTTCATCGCCAATGACGGTGTATGAGCACAGGCACCGTGGGGTGGTTCAGATGCAGACTGTTGGACTTCAGGTTCGGCTCCAAACACCCACCAGTTTCTCAGTTTCTCTGCTGCATTTGCAATGGTAATTGTTATAAAACTCTCTTTTAAACTAAGCTGTGCAGGACACTGGTGCTCCTGGAGGATCTGTAGACCGCCACGTCCTCTAGATTGGAAAGCGGCATATGGGTTACCTGATGTGCTGTCTTTGTCCTAACCCCATCCTTTGCTTTTGGGGCTAATGACAAGCAATTTTTTTTTTCATGCACATGCATGAGATATCCCAGCTCTTGGAGTATCCCCTGCTTTTCCCCTTCTAGATCCTGGATCTGATACTTCTCACTGTCCCAGCCTGCAGCCAGACAGGAGCCAGCACTATCTATATCCAAGTCTCTTTTTTTTTTTTTTTTTTTTTTAAACACCAACTCCCACTGCACTGGGCTAGAAACTGCCAGTGAAGCAAAGGAAGGAGGGCAGAGGTATTAGCATCCTCTATACATCTGTCCCAGAGCCCAGCTCTCAGTTGCAGGTGAGGCTGAAGCCAAAAGACCTAATGAAGTAGAGAACAGCAGCTATGCTCCTGACATAAAAGGCACGGCAAGCTTTCGTCTTCTGAGAGGTTAAAAATAAACAGTTTAGCTTTCAGCAAAGCGGTCTGATTAGAGGCAAAGAAAACTACACTGATTTCCATGGAAATGGAATATTTTGTTACTGCTACTTGATCCTGTTGAAATGTATTAAGAACACAAAAGGGTGCAATTTCAATATCTAGAGAGTGCTAGTATATTTTAAAATCTTAAATTAAATTGATTTATTTTAAAAGAAAGCTGGTTGATTTTAGTTTCTTAATTAGTTCATTACCACTGGAAATGGAGCGTGCTTTTGTAAGGTTATAACACGATATAGAAATATAGATATAGCTTCAACTCGCAACAGAAGAGATACAGACATCAGGGATATCTCTATGGATGTCTCAAGAACTTTATTTCCTCTCTAAAACCAGCAAAGAACTGTTGTTTAAATCATAAATTTAAACCAATTACAAAACAGATACTAGTTTCTATGGAAGAAGGATCGATCCCTAAATCTTGGTCACTTCTTTTAATGTGTAGGAATATGTCATAAGAATAAGACCTGCCCACACATGCTCTGGAAGCAAAATAACTCAATTAAGTTTGAGTTCTCATCTCATTACTGTGGTACATATCTCCATAGGGAGGTTTCTTTCAAATGAGCAGCGTCCTACTTCAGTTTAACCCAGATAGTAACAAAATAATCACTCAAAATGGGGCACCATTGTCATGACCTTCACTGCGATGAATACTAAATACAGGTGTGAACAAAACGCTGCTTTGCTAGCGCAGTTGTTATCTTTATAGACATGCCCTGGGGTAGGATAGTTTCCGACATTTCACCACATAGCAATGGGATGCTGCCACTGCAAGGCCCAACTGAAATCAATTTTTTAACAAACAAACGTTAAAAACCTCCACAATGTTTGTTCTTAGTTAAAATAACACATTGTGATGATAACAAGAATATTACATTTCTTCTTCCATTTCCTCAAAGTGAAATTTCAACAGAAACAATAAACTCTTTAGGTTTTCATTTTGACAGCGTGACATTTTTTTGACAGACATTTTATCTTACTGTAATTTTAGGTGACAGAGCAACTTGGGCTTGTAACCAAAAGGCTGCTGTACTTTTGATCTGTATATTATACTTTCCTACATGCTTGCAACTGGCACGTGCTCTGGTTCCAGTAGTGATGATCCAGTAAAGAAACTAGAGCCAGGAAAGATTTGCCCACAAACCGCAGACAACCTCAACGTGATTTAGGACAGCTTTCCTTTGCAGAATAGTCACATTAGATATTGATCGGTATAAATAATCGTTGATACTGTAGCTCAAGGGGCTTCTTCCTCTTCTTTTTTAATATAACAGCCTCATGAAACCAATCCTGTTGTTTTCTTTGCGGTACATTGAAGACTCTGTTTGGCTAAGGTTTACTATACGTTTAATATAAAAGATTGCCCGTGAAAACATGTAGGAGTGGATCCACAAAGAGATGCAGGCACTGAAATATATAATTTCCAGTGCCTGCTAATTTTCATAGCCCTGACCCAGGTGTCGGAGCTTTTCATTGAACGCACAGGGAAAACCACAAAAGACAGCAGCTATGGCAGCTACTCAGTAAGAAACACTGATGAGGAGAGTGGGACATAAGTCCCATCCCTGGATGTAATTAGGAGGCTGTGGCTAATGAGAAATCAAAGAGAGCTTATTAACTGAGGAGCCTGGTGAGTCACCAGGGAGATGGGGGAATTGTTTGCAAACAAGCACCTGAGTAAGGGTGTACGTACCCTATTAGGGCCAATACAGAATTCTTCCTTTTTTGCCATTTCTCTTCTCCTTACAGACACTTTTTGCTATTTACTGATGATTCTCTCTTCTCAAAATAGGCTACTACTACACTTTCATAAGCTGGGTTAGCTAAAAGCTCCTCAGTGCTCAGTGCTTGCAGCCACATAGATTCTCTGTGCAAACTTAATTGCATTAAGGACTGGATTTAAGAGCAACAGATCAATACTCAGGAGAGTTGTTAGGGTGAAATATGGAGACCTCATCCATAGATGAAAGGAAGAGCACCACGTAATAATGATAGAAAAGGAATTCATCAGCTGTATTTTCATTCATTGTGCTGCGCCTGGCAAAAAAAAAAAAAAAAAATTGTGTATTCAGTTCACCACTCCAGTAATTTTGCTTTTAAAAATATCCAAATTTGTGTTGAATCAGCAGACCCTGTTAAGTATTTTTCAGACGCTCCATGGTTTTGACTGCATACGTAACCTCCTGTTCTCAGCCAAACATATTTCTGCTTCACTGCTTGCAGGAAGATACCTGAGGAGAGCAGAGCTGAGCCTGCCAGCCCCTCGCTTTCCCCAAACACAGCATTAGGTATGCATCAGCAACTTTTACGTACAGTCCTTCTTCTTATATTATGTTCCCCTTTATATCACCTGTACAGACCGTGCTGCATTTTACCTAGCTAGTTTGGGCTTTGCTGCCCCTTGAGCTAGCCACTTAGTGCAGCTTAACTGAGCGTTGGTTGTTCCTGTGCAGTTTTTACTGTTGCAGTTGGACGTCCTCATTTCACTGTTGCAATCACGCTGAAAGGCATTGCCGTTTGGATGCTGCTAAGCAGGAGCCTCCTTGCAACTTTAAACAGGTAGTCAGAAAAATTGTAACGAGGTGCTTACGCATAACCTCCAGCATATACGGACAGATGGACAGATTAACCAGCAACCACTCCATTATGTTGGGGGTTTTTTTAAAAAAAGCTAAATCCCTTTTGAAATAAGCCCATGCTTATTTCTTGCAAAGTAGTGATAATCAATTCAGCCCATCCTGAAACGAATTTCAGCTCAGTAAGGGTCGTGGCCTGACAAAGAGGTGCACCTTTGCTGTGCAGAGGAATCCAGCTTGTTCAGGAGCCTGTGAAAGCTGCGGATCTGCAGGTGGGAGGTTAATTTCCAACAGCCTGATTCAGCAATAAAACAATAAATACAAAATCCTCCTCAGACCTTTCGGACACAAGCACTTCAGAGGCACTGAGAACAGGTTAGCTCCCTTCATTTCAGGCTCTTTTTAACAGAAATCTCAAATCCCACTGTTTTGCCTGAATCAGTCTCTGTTTTTGACTGTGGTCACATGTAGCACAGAGCTATTTACGTATTTATTTATTATAGCTGGGGGACCAGCAGGCTGTAGTTAACAGTGGGGTGCAGGTTTCGGGGGTGCTCAGGCATGGGTGGCACCAGCAGGGTCCCTTGGAGGGCAGGTTCACAGCTCCCCTGGCTCCCTTCTTTCTACCCCTGAGGCAGGAGGGGGCTGACGGATGATCTGCTTGGGATACTGGGCTAGACTGGCTTTCCCTGCCTTTTCTTCTGGCGTCAGGGAGGCGGGGGAAAACGGGCATCTCTTAGCTAGCGAACAATATCTGCCCATCGTTGCTTTTAGCCCACTTTCTCAAAAGCAGGAGTGAATTTGGCTTCCTATTTCTTACCATTCGCATATGAAGGAAAGCTGCAAATAAGTAGTATTTAGGTTAGCAGGATCGCATTTATAAGCCATAAATCAAATCCAACAGACCTTGAATGCTTATTTCTAGCATACAGACCACAACTTTAAACGTCCTGTGAATCCTGATGCTGACCTGCTGGATTTGGTTTCTGCGGCACGTAGAAGGCTAATCAGCACACTCCCCCGGCCCTGGAGGGGTCTTTCATCTGCCATGATGACGTGCAGCGTGCTGACACGCATTCAACACCAAATAGCACATGCAGCATTTTGTTCACAAAACCCCAGCTTCTGGCAAATAAAATTGTATTAAGTAAACCATAGTACCAAGCTGCTGCTGTATTCCCTGTGTGCAGGACTTCTGGTCTTCTGAATGTAAGACAGGCTTATATCCCTCTGTTTTGTCCTCATTACATATAGTCATTTTATTTCATTGGCTGTATTACCATTCCCTTTGAATCCTTCCATTCTCCTATGCGACGCTTTGTGCCACTCATGAAAACGAAGACTGGTGAGTATCTTTAGGACAAGGACTTCCCCTTCCTGCACATGATCAGATTTTTCAAAACAGAAATAAAATGAGCTTCTGCATCCGAGACAAAATAATCTCCCTGGGTAGGAAATAGCAATTCTCATGAGCAAAAGAATGATAAATGGGTTGTGTTCCTTTAAAAGGTGGTAAAATGTTTGTCCTTTGGTTAACAGAGGAGGAGATGGGTTAGAAACACATTACTGGTGAATCAACTAAAATAAACTTTCCAAATAAGTCCACCACCATGCAAATGCTTACATTCAGGAGTAAATATTACTCAAAAATTGCAACATGCTCACATGCATGATATTTTGTGTAGTCAACATGTGATGGAGTTGCTCCCATTTGAAGTGAGGCAATCCATGACTTGTAGACCTTTCCTTTTCATGTTATGCTTCACCTTCTGCACAGTGCTACTTACGTCTGGGTTCTTCTCGGTGCAGACTGCTTGGCAGTTTAAAGAGAACAGTAATTGCTACTTAAATGAAAAGGGGGGGGGAGGGCACTCTGCCTCATGTTTGCACAGTTTTCTCCCTTTAAATGAAAAAGAATGATGAAATTTGATGAATTTCTGCCTCTGAAGGAGAGGAGCTGTGGGTCTCGGCTGATGCAGCTCTTCTGACGCAATAAAGCTGCGCTGACGTGCACGCGTGAGCCGCCTCCTGCTCTTTGCTGCTGGTTTTACAAAGGTTTTGTCACTGATGGCTATGCCGTGTGGGAAAGCAAGACGGCTCTCGATGCAGGCAGGTATGACTGCAAATCCCTCCGTCACTGCAGCAACGCTCTCACTTTTCCAGCTGTTCATTTACTGTTACAGGGAGGGACAGGGATGACTCTCGCGACGTCTCACAGGAGAGCTTTCCTGTGTCTCCTGACAATCAAGAGAGGGATTTGTGGCTGCCTGGGGTTCATTAGGATCCTGCGCTGCAGTGACAAGCAGCCTGGCTCAGCTACAGGTAAGAGAAACGTGTTTGTTTAGCCATCTGCAACTTGAAAGCACTCAGCCTGTTGAGAAAGGGCAAGTGCACATTCAGTACTCACTCCAGACAGGAGCAAGATCACTTCAGAAGCACAGAGGAAAGAGGAAGACTTTGTTCTTGGAAGTACCTGGAAATTTTACAACCCCCTCCCCCCTCTATGCTGCCTAAAATATCAACAAGATGCACGAAGATCAAGTAAGAGACACCATGTGACAGAGAGATATAGAGATGACAGGGCAGGCAGAGGAAAAAACACTGAAAAACCAGCATCCCTTCCAAATGAACACATGTGGAAAATGGGCAGTTCAGTCCTTGCAGACCTTCCCATGCTGAAGCACAGCAGTGGGGTCAGAAA
This sequence comes from Grus americana, assembly GCF_028858705.1. Lineage (NCBI taxonomy): Eukaryota > Metazoa > Chordata > Aves > Gruiformes > Gruidae > Grus > Grus americana. The sequence continues at coordinate 119,394,999 of NC_072854.1, forward strand.
TCATGAGCCTGTCTGGGGACCCTATTCTCCACACCCATCTCACCAGCATCTTTAAAATAATGAGGGGGGAAAGGCCCCTGCTATGCTCCATGGGGTAACATAGAGGACAACAGCAAACATGGCCCAACTGCAGATGGCAAGAACAAGAAAGGACAATATCTCCTGGCTTTCCTGGAAGCCTGCTCACAACTCACCAGCTAGGGAACTGCAGAGGTTTGGGAGAGCAGAAAGTGGATCCCCAGAAACTCCCCTCATGAAGGGACTGCACCCGCTGCCTTCTTGGAAGAGAAGGGTGGATTCTTATCACATAAGGATGTAGCAGATTTTCTTTTCCCTTCACATGGAATTAGATATTTAGACCCTTGCCTTAATACATTATTTCTCTTCCTGATAATAAGTCAGATAGAAGTTACACTGGATTTTTCACTGACAGTGTCAGGTCAAAGTTTGCTCACTATGCCCCTGCTCTGGAAAAAATTCTGTTATCAGCAAAGAAGTAAATGCCAGCCTCTCAAAGAGAGTTTCCAAGGAGTCCTACATCCCTCAAAGGACAGCTGGAAAATTGGGCTTGAAAGGCTACATTTTTTAGGCATTGCAGATAATTCAGCTGAGCTATGGTTGAGGCTGCAATTAAGAGGGGCTGGTGGGATGTGAGAGGCAGGTTGCAGAGCACATGTGATGGCAGAAGCACACTGAAATACCAACTCTGCTGTCTGTAATTGCATAAGCGGCTTCTCAAAAGGATGGGGAGAAATTTCCCAGGAAATTGGCTGTCTGAGGTTACAGAGATAATGAGTATTTTCAGAAATCAGCACCACTGCCAGAAAATAAAGTGGAAAACCTCCCCCCATGGAAACTAGAGAAAGCAGAATCAGGAATGTTGGAGTAGGGAGAAAGTAGAGGGTGATGAGAAAGCCAGATAAATTGTAGGGAAAGACTCCTTTCGTAAAACAATCTGCTGTGGGGAACATGAAAATTAAGTTGGCTCTTGGAAGAGAGGAATCCCACCCAAAGCTGCTTTTCTGAGGAAGGGGATTATCTTGGCTTGGTTCCCTACAGCTTTTAAACGCACAAGGGAATTTAATTAAGCTTTGCTACTTTCCTAATTGTTGAAGCTATTCTCAGAGGCTCCCAAGACTTTCCAGGCAGTGTTGGTCCAGAGATGGGACTTCTGAATTAACAGCAAGGTACAGCAAAAGTAGTGGGGTCTGGGACTCAGCGCTCCGGTCAAATAACAACTTGTTCAGCTTATGAAACATTGACGTAATCCTGCCGAAATGGACCCAGCTGAGGGATTTATTTTGTCTAATGGGTTCCTGCAAATTCACGTGGAGTTTTCCATAGGGTGTGAGCACAGTCTTTGTTTGCTCTGTGCCACAAGCCAGCCTGTGGCGTTGCTGTGTGCCCTTCTCTGGAGGGACCACATTTCACGGACTGTGTATCCCTTGTATCTCAGCCTAAAAGTGGGAGGTAACACTCAGCCAGCTCATAGGTTAACAGCTTTCAGATGCTCTGATGGAAAAAGCCACTGTATTATTAATTAAAACTGGTTTGGCCCTGAATATAGGTTTATGATCAGTTCAGGATCCAACAACAAGCTGGTGTTTGGGGCACCACTGGTCTGTTACTGGGACTTGCAAGTGTACATCTCAATACATAAAAGGCAACTGATTTTTTGCAGGTGTGCCTTCAAATTGGAGAAAGCTGACAAGCTGCTCAGAGCTTCCAGGGCTTGTTAAAACAGTCCAGGTTTGAAATTACATAAAGGGCAAATGAAAAACAATTAAACCCCCTTTAGCCACATTGCAAGCTTTTGCATTTTTCTACTCAGAAGTTCAGCCAAGTGAGCAACACAAAGATGAGGTGAGCAAAATAATAAAATATTGCTGTGGCAAGATGCAACCCTTACCCTCCTTTCCCTGCCTCCCCAGCTTTAACTGCCCTTCTGACTCTCAGATATTTAATTTGTCAACAGAATCCTCAACTTCTGGGCTCCAGATAGGAAACAAAATACTTGTGTCAGGGATTTCATCACATCTGATGCCTCCCTGCCACAGCGAAGACTCTCCTTGGGTAGTCCATCGGCCTGGGGGAAGAGGCTAAGCATGGAGATGTCCTACCACACAACCAAGTGGGGTAAGGCTATTTGCCTCCAGGCACCTGATGCCACCTTGCATTGAGGGGGGGGGGGCTGTTACCTAAACCACTTCATAGCAGTGTAGTGAACAGGTACCTGAACCCAAAAGCAAGCTCAGAGCAGAGGAGAGGTCCCTGGGGTTTGGCTGCCAGCTGATGCTCACATGTAACATGTCTCAGAGGCATGTGCTTCAGCCACGTGGGGCTGGTGGGACAATGCGGGACATGGTCCAGATGTTGCTGCCTGTACAGCTTAGCCCTAGTGCTCAAAGGCAGAAATACTAATGCTACTACAGGACCACTGCAAGGTCCCTGACTTTAATACAAATCTCACCACTGGACTATTCTTGCTGAGCCCTCCTCTACCTCCTTCCTCCTCCAAAATGACCCAAGAACTTGAAGCAAACATTTGGAATTGAAATTTCTGCTTGAACAGTAGACTTGTTAGAAGATTAGTAACATGGGATGGAGAGGGTTAGACAGCTAGAGGTATCACTATAAGCCCTTCTGATAACAACAACAGATTCAGACCAGCGTATTGCGTCTTACACATGTATCTATATTAATAACTTGGATCTCTTCTGGGATTTGGCAGGACATCTGAAGTTATATTAATGTCTATTTCTTGCCTTGTCAATAAAAAAACAACCACCATTAAACAAGGTCCTAAGCCGTCATGAATTCTTTCCAGACATACTGCAATTGCTATTCCAAAAGGAGCAAAGTGCAGAGACTACAAGTGTAGAAAAATAAAAGAGAAGCTGTTATGGAGATTTAAAGCAAACAATACCTGCGTTATGTCCTCTCCCCTCCAGATGGCTCATGCCTGAATGGCTTTCTGCTATTGGTTTTTTTGTTTTTTATTTGATACCAGTAACTTATTGATTTGGGGTTTTTTTTTATGGCATGACGTGATGAAGTCTGAACTGACGTTACATTTCACTAATGTACAGCTCCCTTGAGCCAACATCAATTTTGTCTACGATGGCTTTGCAAGGGCAAAGGTCAGTTAAGGTACTTTCCCCTTAGCTCTGTCACAACCTCATGAGTTTTCAGGACATTTATAAATAAATCAGGTGTTCACATTTCAAGCAATAAGCCAGATTCTGAAGGGTTTCTTCTGTCCCATAAAAAGCAATTTTTACTCAAATGATATTTCAATCAAAACTGATCAAGGATGACCTGATCCAGTCCTTGAATATGAGTAGATATAAAATCTGTTGAGTGTGCACTGGCTGTTTTTCAGAACTTGGAAACACGGTACAATCTATACACGTGCAACTCGCGCCCCACGGCTACACTCATCCAGCCATTGACTGTATCGTTGGCTTCATTTGGGACTGAGTTTCCCCATGAACCCAGCCTACTCAAGGCCAGTGGGATAACCTCTTTCAGCACAATAACCTACTGTATAGACACTGTTTAGGGCGGAAGGCCATATCCCACATGGTATACCTCAAGTGGCTGACGTTCCCTGCTGACCCTATTTCTCCAGTTTCTGGAGTAACACTGACTAATGTGGAGAATTAGGGTCACGGTCTTTCTTCCTTTCTGGACTCCTCCTCCCTTTTCGGGCAAGAAGGGACTACAACGTGGGGCTTCTTGGGAGAGATTTTGCTGCTGTGACAAACCCTCCTGTGTTCTGAGAGGGAAGCTGTGCTTCCCAGAGCCCACCCAGGAGGAGAGCCCACTCCAGGGGCACTTTTGGAACATTAGTGTTACCACAGGACGGGGCTACACTGTCAACTTATTGGCAACTGCAAGCAACTTCCCTGGAAGGTTGTCAGCCCAGGACCAGAAATCACAAATAAATTTCCGTATGTTGTCAGGATGAATTTCATTTATCAATGTCTACAGCAACGTGAATTTCAACTTGCTTGTCCGATGGACTAGGTAGAAAAAGCTATTATTTTACAAACACAGGACAGACTAGTCTGTGAAAATCTCTAATTACTATTATTATTATGGTTTACCGAGTCTGTTTGGGCTCCCACACTTCCCGGTAGCCTTAGCTGAGCCCTCCCAAATTTTATTATCTGAGATGGTTTTCCCACACAGCATCTGCCAGATCATCCCTAATAATGCACAAAGGTATTAGCTTGACAGGGTCTCCCCTTTTTATTTATTTTTTTGGCTCAGAGCATGACACAAAGCAAGGTGAAGCCTCTCTTGCGTCTGCCTCCGATGAAGCAGAAATCATCCCGTGGAGGCAGGGCAGGGGGGAAATGCAGATGAGCTCTTTAGCTAGGCTGTCAACTGTGACACCAACCCCCACTAAATCTTCACCCTTTCTTTGCAATTGATAGCTCCTTCCCACGGTTTCTCTATATTTATATTGGGTTAGATGAGTATATACATGAAGCACATCTGGCACACAGCCAGATCAGCGCCTCGGACTCGCATGCAATCACAGATGCAAAATGCTGTATTTCTCACAGAGAATGATCCAAGGTGGCCCAACAGAGCTGGCCTTGGGTTGCATTTGCACTGGGGCAAGTTAGGGAGTCATTACATGATGCGTTCTGTCCCAAAACCATGAGGCTGAAACCTCCAGCTAATCACCACAGCTTTTTCCACCAGAATCATGAGGTCCAGAAAAATACTACAGGACAGTGTAAGGGTACATCAGGTCCAGCAGTCACCCTTTACTTAGCCGATACTCTTAGTCTCCTTGCATCACTCACCCTCAAGTGAGTCTAAGACGACGGGGCGTAGCACACACTACCTGCAATCCCCCATGGCCTTCCCAGAGAGGATACTCAGAGGAGATACTGAGAAATACTCCTGTGAGGACAGCTGGGGTAAAAACATTTGTCCTTCCCTCCATCTCCAAGTCTGATGCATTAAAAACATCAAAATTAAGTCCTCAAGACTAGGGAGAAAAATCCACACGATACAGTATGCCTCTTCCTGGGGTTTTTTCCTCCTCTCTAATTACTCAGCTCTAAAATGTCAAGGAAACATTTTTTTTTTTTTTTCCCCCCACAGCCATACTTACTATGTAAGATATTTAAAGCTGAAGTATTATCTTAAAAAGAAGAATGGAGCAGTGGGACTGACCTTGATCCTATACTTAAACTATCCTAAATTTAAGTATCAGTTCTCTAAGAGACCTGAAACACATTACTCAGGCTCTGGGAAGTTAAAAGGAAAAAAAAAAAAAAAGTAACTTTCTAAAAGTACTTCTCTTGCAAACTGTGAGGATTAAGATGCTAAGGTTTAGGAGTTTTTAAGTTCTTCGGTAATGTCTTTCTCCATCAGCAAGATCTGGCAAGATTAGGTGACTAATTTACTTGCTGATGTGAGAAATGTTCAAGTTCAGCGGATTTTTTCTTGTCCTTACCTGAACTCTCACTGAAGAGGAATTTTTCAACTGAGTAATGATTGATTCAAAACCAAGTTATAGGTCTCAAGGGAAAGACATTTAGGGGTTTAATTCTCAACAGTCAAGTCTAATTCCTCAGTGAAAGATGCCATGGCACCAGAGAAGGAAATTGGTTACTTAGATTGAAAACAAGCTGAAAATTTGTCACAAAGAACAGCTTAAAAAGGTGGGTAAAAAAGCCAACATGTTGTAAAGTAGAAACAAACCCAGAAGCTAAGAAAAGGGAAAAAAAAAATAGTGAACTCATGATCTGCGGGATTCATTTCTCTGATAGATTTTCTGCTTCCAGCCACTGCAATTAATTTTGGGTCAGACGGTTTGCATCAGGCTTATTTCTCTTGATCCCCGAGAGTCTTAAAGTTATAAGGCTGGGTAACGATCTTCAGCCCCCAAGAGGCTTTAACACAGTTATGAGAGCCCTCTTTGGGAAAGCAGCGTGGTTTTCATCACTAGCCTGACTGGTTCGAGTCTGCAGAGATTACTTAAAATCAGAGACCTGGAACCTCTCAGGGGTTTCTTGACAGCCTCTTCCAAACTCTGTCACTGTTCAGCTTGAGAACATTTGCTTTATGGGATTTCCCATGGAAAGTCTAACTGCAGGTAACATCTTGAAAGCCATGGAGGATGTCTGAGACCAAGAACTATCCCTCTCTCCCATGTCATGTGCCAGCATCTACACTGAGCAGGAAACTAATGACCCTTCCTGAATAATGGCTTCTCTAGAGAAGTAATTAGTCATACTCTCTAATATCACAAATGTAATAACTTTGATAAGAAATTGAATATAGAAATATTACTCCAAAGCATTTCCCTGCAAGATCCCAAGGTACTGAAATGGATTCCGAGTGTTTCTCAGCTTCCTACCCTGTAACAGATGAACCACTCACAAATACCACCAAGCAAGCGACAGCTACTTTGTCGTATGGCTGACAGCACTCCATGGGACACAGAAGGACAGGGCAGAGGCTGCCACTTTCTGTGTGCACCCACATCACTGCTTCTGCTCTCTTCTCCAGCATTGTTTGCTGAATCTTTTTCAAGCATACTCTTGCAAAGCACCTCAAAAGTAATGTTATGCAGCGCAGGTAAAACTTTTGGAAGTACCACAATGATGTCGGGAGGCCAGCACTCATTTTCACAATACATCTGGGCCGGCATCCAAGGGGATATTTAGGTGCCAAACACCCATTTGGTGGAAGTTGTAGGCAAGGATCTCAGTGCCTGAGGCTGCGAGTGCAGCGATAGCCCCAAGTGCTCACAAGGCTCCCAAGGGATCACAGATGAGGACTAACTCTGTCGCGGTGATATTCTCAGCGAGCACGGTGTTGCAGCTTGGTGGATGAACTGCTCTCATAAGAAACCCAGGGCCATTTTGCATTATTCCTCTCTGAATAAGACTTTCATCCAATCCCGTGCTAAGATGAATCACACTCCCATTCCTTCTCTATTGTTGCCAGAGCTCATTTTCCCTATTGTTCTTCAGTAAATTGGGGTAATTCATTCAGAAATGAAATTCAGCCCTATACAAAGGCCTTGGCAAACTTAAATGCTGTTGAAGAGAGCACAGGGGATGCCAACCCTCCTAAAAAGAGGGAATTTCACTGTAACTTCTTTTGGCCAAGTTTCATAATTCATTTTGAAGTGTGCTCTTTAGAAAGACAGTCTCTGTGCTTTAGTCCACCTTAATTATAAAAAAAATACACAAACCTTACTATTTATTTCCTCCTTTTCCTTGCTTATTTTTCTCTAATTGTTAATAATTTTAATTAACACCAGAATTTCTCAACAGCACATCATCTCCTTTTTCATTACAGGTGTTAATTGCAGACTCAAAAAAAAAAGGTGAAGAAGAAATTGAGGTAAACATCAAAAGCAGCACAACACTGTTGGATGTGCAGAAGAACAATTACTTGCACAGTTGTCTTATTAGGACTTTGGTTGATTTATAAGAAAGTTTTAAAACTATTTTTTATATTCTCCTACCTACATGTATTATTTTTTTTAACAATATATACATGTCAAGCTATTTTCTTTTTTTCCAAAGAAATTCTTTCCTCTCAGGTGTACCTCAGGTCACAGTCAGATCCATAGCACACTCCAAACCTAAAACCCAATCTACATTTTTACTTTCAATACTGATTTTGAAAGATTTTATCATGAAGTGGCACTATGCATAACAAATATTGAGGGCTTCTAAAATCTTGACCTAATGAATGTCAGTTATCTCTATGTACATCCATACATAAAGTTACATACTTTGTGTTACATATGGGCACAGCAATGCTTTCTGCTTATTATATCCCAGAATTAACACACCTTATTGAAATACATAAACATAAAAGTGAAGAATACAGAATTACAGAAATTTATGTCACAAAGTGAAATCTTTGGGAAGTCTGGGAACAATTATGGCTTTCAGCCAGGGAAGCCTCAGAAAGAGAGGGCACCTTGGATAAGAAAAGGAGGCAGGGGACGTCTCTACAGGCCAGCTGTAGCATCCAATCTTATTTCCCAAAAGCAACAATTTCATATCGCTTAGTCAGAGATCAAAATAAGCAGGCAAACAACTCATCGAAACAAAAATCCCTGAGGTTTCCCAGGACACAGGGACGTCAGTAGGTAGGTGTTTCCCAACAGAAAGTAGGCATTTCAGCACTCAGTGCAGGGGTGAGATGGTACCTAGGGCTACCTGAGAGCATACAGAGAAAGGGCAAGGGCAGCACTAGCGATCTCCACCGCTTTCTCTTCTGCCCAGGGATTAAACATAGTTGCAGTCCCTGAAAGCTTAACCAGCTTTCTGGATGAGATTGCCAGTCTGTGGCAGTAGGAGCTACAACCTCTTCAGATGCTGCAGCTAAATCCTCAGGCAGGTTTAGTGGCACATCTGAGCCCTCAACCTTCACCACTCGCAGTCCCGCGTGTGGATAGAGAGGAAGTCAACGTGACAGAAAAGTGGAGCAGACAGCTCGAGGTGGAAACCTCTCTAATTTTCCCAGCTTTATCTGCCAGAGCACCCCATTCTTGTCCTCAGCAATGCCAAAGACAGGACCACAGCATAACTTGGCTGCTGGTCCGATCTGCCTTCAAGGTGCACTATCCCCAATGTCAGCCTTCCCTGCTTTCCCCAAAAGCTGAATCCCAGGCAATGGGAGGCACTGGTTGGCCTAGCCAAGCATATCTCTAGCTCACCGGTGCTGCTCAGGACACATCTAACGTGCCCCCCTCCCAAAGCCCAATGCACCGTGTTGGGTTCGGGTGGGATCTGTCCAGCCATGGGGATGCAAAAGGGCGCTTTCCTCTCCCTGCCTGCCAGAGAGCATAGGAAGGATGGCCAGGGGCTGAGGACACTCTCTCATATTGACAATCGTCATTACCTGCCACAGGTTTTATCCTTCTATATTAAGGATATCTCTTTAGAAAATAAACAAACAGACATCTAGTAGATCATAACATGTCCCTTTTCTGCCCAGCACTGACCCATGAAGCACATGAATATTTATTTGTCCACACTAATTTTGAATGATACAGTCATCTCCATTTTATAGCTTCCATATGTCCTCCTACTGCCTTACGTCACACTGTCCTTACTAGTTACAACACTTAAAAGAATGAAGACTTCTTTATTCTTACCTGCAGGTCAGATTTTCTCTCAACAACATCTAGTTACACCCTCGTCTATAGCCTCAGTCCTTTTTATTCCTCTTTGAAATCCTTCCAGTTTTCACTCTGCGTCAGTTTTCCTCCACATCCTGCTGCAAAACAAACATACGTAAGTCCTGACCCGAGAAACACTAGGTGCTTCCAGACAGTGCTGAGTGATTTCTCAGCACAGGGACTGAAGTGCCGCATGAGCTGTCATTCCCAAGGCCACTGTCCCTGCTCCCACATAGCTCCTTAGAACAAACTGTCTTCAGTGCTTGAGGCCTCTCAAACATTCAGCTGTCCTTTGGCATCCGGCATTTTCACTTGTGCTAGAGAAAGGTTCCTGCATTGCAAATGCAGACTTCAGCTACAGGGAAATGACATGTCTCCCTAGGACTCTCTTCCTCTGTCACTGAATTTCCCCTAAAAAATTAATCGCTTCCCATTTTCCAGGTTAATTTTCTTAATAATTTGGATATATTCTCTGTTCTTTCTGTTTTCTTTGGTACATCCCAGTTTGTGTTATTCAATGACATCAACTTGCTTTTTAGTAAGTTTTTGGCCTAATTGATGAAGGCTGTTTATTAAAAACACCCCCCAAAAAACCCCCCAAACAAACAAACAAACACACACACACCAAAACAGACTAAAGGCTACTTGTCTCCTGCCCCCACTTCCCAGTCCAGCACAACTCTCCATCCCAAAGAGAAACAGTGCAATAATTTGCTGGGCAGTCCCTCAGGAGAGGTTCACTTGATTTAACTCCAATGTTTCACAAGCCTTTCCAATTTAAGCCCTCAAAAAGACCCTCAGGAGAAACACTGCTGCATGCAGCCTCTATGCTTCATTTTTCTAAAAAAGTCCTTGTCCACCCATTAGACGCTCCCTTCATATTGGTTTGGTCCCTGGTCACCCCTTCATAGCCTGCATGCCCTCCTTTCCCTCCACATTTCACGTAAAACAGCAGATCGCTTATGGCCCCCAGCTCCTTTACCGTCTCCTTCGACCAGTAAAGAGATAAGGCAAAATAAGATTTTGGAGGCAGTCTGAATGGGCACGGAGGGCCTGTACCAGGTCAGGTGTTGGAGGCACAGCCTGGCAGCTCCGATGCAACTCAGATCATGATGATGAAACTCCCCATTTTACTCACCCTTGTTGTGCTCTGCTTTTTGACTACTGAGGCTTTCTGTTGCATTCCTTCCCCTATTTCCCTGCCAACTTTCCTCAATTCCCAGCACTTGCTTTCTGCTTTCAACTCTTGAGTAGTCCCCTGTGAAATGTCACTCTCCTCTCTTGTGGATTTCCTTCTTCTCCTTCAGGGTTTATTATTTTTTTTTTCTAATCTCCATCTTTCCAACAGGAACTAAGACCTGTTCTATTTTAATTACTGCTCCAGTTAGCATCCTCCAGCCTTCTTCCAACCACTTTCATTTTCACTGCTTCCTCCCAGTGGACCTGGCCCACTCAATTCCCTAAAATTTACTTTCTTAAATATAGTGCTATGTGCATAATTCATCCATAAATTGATTTTGTTTCCTACTGGGATAATCATACAATCTTCTGTAACAGTTTTTTTTACATCTGTTGTTATTCTTTCCTTCCTGGTAATTATATACATAAAGATACATATTTAGGGCAGGAAAATAGAAGACAGCAGATCATACTTCAAACCCACATTTCTCTCTCCTTACAGAGACTTCCTCCTCTTCCCAGAACCAAATACTGTTCATCTAATTCAACAGGGCTGACATTTCTAAGCAAAATAAAGCAGACATTGCTTTACGGCAAAATATAAGTTAGTTAGAGCCAGAACATGAGCTGATGTAAATGAGAAGAGATCTATTGTCTTAAGAGAGAACGTATTAATTTTCAGCAAAAATCAAATTTTAAAAAGATCACTGCAGTTGTGCAGATATAGCACAGCTGAGAATCAGGACTACCTTTAAACCTGCTGGGGTTTTTTGTTTTTCTTTCTCTTAAAATTATGAGCTGACTTATCACATTATTTTTTGAACCATTAATAGTGTGGAGTCTAATTTAGAAGCAAAGCTAACGCACAGGAGAACCAAGCAGCACAGATGACAAAATTATCACACCTTCCCTGGTACTGGCAAGCAGAATGAGGGCTGAATGCTTGCACATGTGGCTTACTTGCATTAGTGTGAAAACCAGTGCTTTGGGGAAAAAAAATAGGGTATTTTATTATTCAAATCTGATTCCTTTTTCATGTCAATTCGTGACATGACATCTACTTTCGTGAGTCTTTCCTGTCAGGAGTGAAACATGCTCACATGTGTCTTTGATATGGTTTTATTTTTCAAATTATCACAGGACAAACAGCGACGAATAACATCCATATAAATGTGTTGCCTTTGTATGTGCTTACTTCACAGTAAGTGAGAAGAGGGAGAAAACCAACCCAAACAGACAGAAAATATACAGAGCATGACTATTTGTAACATGTATGCTAAGAGTTTCATACAACAGAGACATATCCCCGGGCTCCTTGCTGCTCCTATAATACAAATAAGAAATATATAAGTACCTCATAAACCAGCTTGTTGGATTTTATTGTGAGAAATCCATCAGCCATCATATTACCATGCAAATCCTCTTATTGCATTGTCTGACAACAGCATTTCAAAGAAAAAATAAAGAATCCCAACAACCTGGAAATAAATTCTGTCTTTCATGCGTGTCACTGGCTCCCATTAACAGTAGTCAGAGTTTCTCTGCAGGGGCCTGTCAAGGTGAGAATGGACTGCCCACCCATCTCCCCTGCTCAGCAGACTACATTGTGAATTGCTGCATAGATATTCTTTTTCCCCGAGAGATCAAAGCAGGAAGCCAGGATTAAAAGATAAAAAAAAAAAAAAAAAAACAAACCACAAACCCAACAACCCAAGAATCAGGACAGTTCCATAAAATAAAGATGCAGAATTATGTGTCTGCTTGCTCTTTGTCAGCCTCCTGAATTAGTGAGGGGGGAAAAAGCAAAACACTTTTCTATGCCCCACGGCTGTCAGAAGGTGCCCATCAGCCCACATCTGTGCAGCAGGACAGAGTCGCAGCTTGTGAGTGGAATATGCTGGAAAAATATTAGAAAATCTTATTCATCATTTTACATAGGAAATGTAATTTCCCCAAAAATGTAATTTCCTCTTGAAAAATTTCAAATCCTTTCCTCCAATACAAACTTTCATAGAACAGATTTCTTCTGAATTCTGTATTTAAATCGGAATCAGTCAACTCCAAATAGCTTCAGATATAAAAGGATATTTATGGTCTTTTCTCTCACTTCTTTCTTTTTTAAGAGCAAAGTAAAGAATTAAACCCCATCATTTAAATATTACATAAAAGAGCAACCCTAGAGGTCCTCTGCCTTGTTAGAAAAAAAATTACTATTACTTTTTCATGTTTGAGAGTTTTCCTATCCTCTGCCACTACTCAAGAGACTCAAAAGAATATGGACAAATTTCAGTCTGAAGAAAGAAGCTTTTAGTTTCACTCAATCTCATCATTCAAGATGACAGAAAGAGTCAATCCTATACTACTTTCCCTCTTCCATACCATAAAAGCAACTAAAAAGTGGGGTTGGTTTCCAGGAATACAGCTTGTGGTACTAAGTGTCAACATCAATTATAATTGGTAACAAAGATTGCGTAAACCTACAAACACCATGGGAAATATTCCACTAGCTGCTCTGACAGACTCTTCTTAAAATGGCTTGCCCCAAGGAAGTTTTGTGTAGATCTCCCTGCTGCTACAGTATCTTAGACCTTGCAGTATCTCTAGTGCGTATATCTTTGCTGCAGTGCTACAGGTCAGGGAAGTAATATTCTCTCCATTTTACGAAGGCAAAAAAGTGAGATGCACCAGCAATTATCTGCTTCATGCTTTTGAAAAGCCTCCAAGGAATTTAGCCACCAAAAGCAGCGATTCCTCTGCATCTTAAAACTTTGGCCAATGCCATCAGGAAAGAAACTTCAGTTTGGAGGCTGAGCTTGGCTCTTGAGGGGTCACACCACCACTCTTATCCCCCCACCTCCTCCTCCTGCAACCAGCCCCGGCCACAGGTCTGAGGAACAGATGTATGTCACGTTCCTCGGGCCTCAGCCAGCAGCATTAGTCTTCCTACAGGGATCATTTCCACCTCAGCAAGACTAGGGGAAAACTGACCCTTGCAAAAGTTTAAGGCCTTCCTCCGATCTGGCCCTCTGAGCACCCGTCCCGAACAAGTTAGCCACCAGCCAAGCCGTGGCGTGGCTGCTCCCTCCACCAAACACCACCTCGGCAGCTTCCCTTCCTTCATATGATGAAAATACGAAATCTCATTTGATATGCTGTATGTAAAGACTTTGTTAATATTCCATATTTGCCAATTCCTGCAGATCTACATAAACAGGAAACAGCTTTTTAATCAACAGTGCTGAATAAACAGAAGCAATAGAGGAAAAAATGGCTTGCTGCCCCCCTTGAGTGCCTATGGAGTGAGAGACCATGCTGGGAGGCTTGACTGTCAAGTGCCTCACAGGGTCAAACCATATTTTGAATTTATCCTTTCAGTAGTGGCGGGAAGCTCAAAGTTATAGTGTCGTATAAGATATAAGAAAGTTAAATGGCACATAAACAAATCTGATGCTATGTTTGACCTATGGGGAGGGGGGGAAGAGCTGGATAACTGCATGCTGTACATCTTCTAGGAGACAAATGAATTGGTGATTGGAAACTTATTTGTATACTTCATAGGCTTCTGCCATTCACTAAATGGTAGGTAATAAACCTTATTGGATTTCATATTTTGTGGGAAATGACTCTTTCATAGCTTTGTCCCTTTAATAGGTACTCATTTAGGAAAGTACTATATAGGTTTTATTGCATCAAAAGAAATAAAAGACTTTAAATGAATCTCAATGCTCTCTCAAAGTGCTAGAGTCAGGGACTTCAAGCTAAATTCACAGCTAGAACCAGAATCTTTCATAAGCTTTTTAATATACAGAAGGAAAACTTTGGGGATAGAAGTATTTTATTTTAACAAGCTTGAAGTCTCCTTTCTTCTTTGTTTTACCCAGGTGGCCCCTCTCACCTCTCCTCAGTTTTTCTTGTCTTCAACCTCCTCACTTTCCTCCTCCTTTCCCCCCCAACTGTCTTCCCTTCTGGCCAATATACCAGTTCCTGCAACAAACATACAGTTTTCTTCCCCTCCTATTTCAGAGTCGTCCCTCTGGAGCTTACCGTTTGTATATTTTCATGTATTGTTTTCCCCCACAGGCCTTTTATCAACACATCTGGGAATCATAAAATAACATAGTCTCGTTTTCTGGCATTATTGTTCCTGAATAGTGGAAATGGCATAAAAGGAAGAAAAACCTTCTCGCTCCCCTGCTTTCTGAGGCTCACAACTAACTTCCCTGAAGCAGGTCAAACTGACAATCTCACAAAGATTTCCCACAGATCTAAAGACACAATCTGCTCTAATACTGCTGACTACAAAGACACTTCTAGCATCCAGTATTTATTTGCGTGTTTGTTAATAACAATCTCATTTTTTGTAGCTGTATTTTACATAGGCTGCTACTTTCTGCACATCTGTCCCCACCATGCCCAGGATTCCCAGGAAAGACCAGCTATCCAACATGGATGCATCTTCTCCAGATGGTGTCTACTCCTCTTAGACTATCTTGCTTTCCCCTATCTAACCTGATGCCATTTGCAATTCATTCCCCATTCCTTCTGCAAGTTTCCTGCAGAAAATTCAATCACTCATGATGACAACAACTCCAGCTTCCTCATATGCATACACCTAAACTCTGACAGCAGGGCATGGAAGATGAATCAGCCAGTACTTGAGAGATGCACAGTCTAGGATAATGCACAGCTGAGGAAAGTAAAGTCTTTTTATTAATTTCCATTTCTTTTAATTTCTATTAATTTCAATTTCTTAAAATCTTAAAATATGCCAAGTACCTATGATGAGTTAATTAGAGGTTAGTATGCCCAGCTCCTTGTAGGACTGGGATTAGCTGTAGAAAAAAAAAAAAAAAAAATCTTTGAACATGCACGAAGTCCCTGGGATTTAATCACACAATATGGCATTTTTCTGTTTCAAGATACAGCTATACAATCAAGAGAAATTTAATTTGTAAGGTGTAGCAAGTTACCATCTGTTAGATGAGCCATATCTGCTAACTGAGCTGCCCTTTGAGTTCGTTCCAGTTGCAGAATAAAACAACTTTGCTTAAACCACTGTAAACCACAAGAAGTTCATAGCACACACCTCTGCCTGTACATACCAACTTCACAACTAGGCGGTGTTAAATGGCTCACATAGGCAGCTAAGCAGTCAGGCTCCAACTAGGTGATGAAATCGCCGATTTCTGTTCTTATTCAAATCTTTTAATTCCAATTCAGTAATAAACTTCCCTTTCAATGACTCAGGGAATGATTTCCTTTGTCTTGCATATCTCAGAATCTAAAGAAGCTTTGACAAGGAGCATACCTACAGTCTCTGATATAAATATATAATAAATCTAATGTTGTCAAGCATGGTGGCATTTTTATTTTATTTTCAAAGAGAATTTAATCTAACTTCCCAGGGGATTCTTCTCTTGTGTCATAACAAAGTCTGGCTTGTAATGGATTTCCCATTTTTCTTTCTATCTTGAATAATGACAAAATTGCTGCACAGAGAAGCAGCATTCTACAATATGTCACAAAATGCAAGCGGGAAGTGACAGTTGTCTTTGAAAGGCTGGGCTCAGCCCAAGCCCCGATTTCTGGAATCACAGGCACTAAATTATTTAATATCTCCCCACAATCAGTCTCCAGCCAGACTTGGAGTACAGGGAAAGTCCATATGTAGTATGAAAGAAAACACACAATGAGGGGGAAATAATAAAAAAAAATAAATCAATCAATAACTAGCACTTAAGGGCCAAACTTTCAACTGATGTAATGTAAAACAGCCGAGAATCTGGTTCATAAATATCCATCTCTACATGTCATTCTAAGTAAAGGACTTTTTATATTAAATTTATGGCAAGTAATAGAATGTAAATGGAATTCATGTATCCTTTGAGGAAAGAGGCCTCTATTATATTTCATTATAAACCCTTATGTATCAAAGGACTAAAAGCCACTTCTCTCTTCAATACCATAATTTTCTTCAACAAATTCTAGAATCCTTTCATTGCATCCTCATGAAAAACTAATATTTTCTACTGTACTTTGGATGACTAGATCTGTTTTTCTAACTCACAAATCACATTGGACCTTTCTGGCAGAAAGAAGAGCTGGTGCTCAGTGTACTCAAAATTGTATTTGCCACTTAAATAAATACATTTTTTTCCAGTATGTTTTGCATTACAGACCTTAGGCAAGAAGTTCAGAGCACCATAATTAGCGGGTGAGCAACCTTGCGCTTATGGTACCTTGTGTTCTCTAACATTTATTGCAGTGAAAAGTCGTCATGGGAACCTGAAGGTAATACTCCTGCTCATGTCCTGATCGAATTGCACTATGCAATTACACAAATGCTAGTTTGCTGTGTTGGCCGTACCCTTTAATGGCACAGACCTTTTAAGAGATGTCTTTCCCTACCAAGCCTGGTCAAGACCTGAGGTCCTTTATACATTACTCCTGGAGGCTGCTGTCTTTTCTCCCTGCTTAATGTTGATGATACTGGCTGGTCTTCACTGTAGCTGATCCCAAAGCACTCTGCAAGGAGGTTGGGATCATTATTTCCTTTCAAAACATGAAGGGGCTGAGCAGATGACTTGCCTGTTCTCTGCCACATGCTGATGACCAAGGGAGATGCAGAACTCAAGTCCCTCAAACACTTAGATATCCACCCCAAAGCCCATAGGGACAATGACAGGGACTTTCTCCAATGGCTTTGGCAAGCACATCTTTAAACATCTCACTTTAAAAATTTCTGGCGCATGCATCTCATTAACCAGATTTTACTTCTCCCTAAAGCCTGCATTGCACAGCTTCCCTGTCTTCTCCCTCCTCTGCACGATTTAGTCCCACCAGCCCAGCGCAGGGTGCCCCTGCTTTGCACACCGCAGGACAGAGGCTCCCATCAGACATCCACCATGAGGTGGATGGTGCCTCATGAGATGGAGGCCCATCAGCCTCACAGCTGAGCTGCTCTTTACACTGTCACAGAGAGCAGGAGAGGGAGTTGTGTAATTGTTCAGAAAGCCTGCCAAGCAGCTCATTTACAGAATTAAGCAGTCTGTAGTATAATTAACACAGGGAAATCTGTATGGCCTTTTGTTACTTGCCACACAAGGTAGCTCATTTCCTCATCCTAACATGACAGGAGGAAAGGGGCCATGTGGACAGGGCAACCACTGAGTGCACCTGGACCTCTGCCCTGCCCCATGGCTCCTGCTATTCAGAAGCATTCATGCTGCTTGTATAGAAGCACAAAGTCTAGGCAGGTAACTCATGGGGCTCTAAAATGAAAAGGAAGAACTGGGATTGCAAAGCTCATCACTGCAAGACCCAACTTCAACGTATCTCGGTGCTGTAGTCCCAGTTTAAGAGCCCAGCCTCCCCTCTACCATACCTTCCACCATTCTCCCCCTTCAAGCAGCACTGAACCATCAATAACAGCAGCTCTGGGCCAGATTTAGATACTCTCAGTTTTCAGTATCTCCTTCTGTGATGTTTGTGACAGATTTTGTTCTGTATCAAGAAGTACTGAGTCCTTTTGAAAATCCAACCATCAAGCTAGTTTCTTGTTCCCAAGTGCTACAAGATCTGATATAAAAAGGTAAGAGGGAAATTTCCACAGCCCTTGGCAGGCACTGGGTCACCCTCCGAGCTCATCTGCACCCGTCACTCCTCTGCAGAGCAGGGCTGTCTGGAGGAGGAAGAGGGCAGGAGAAGCCCATGTTATTGAAAGGGCATCTCACCAACGTGTTTGTGGTCCACTACGGTGCTGCAGACAGAACAGTTTCTCTTCATATAACCTCACATTCGCTATGCCACAGTAAATTCTTTACTTCTTCCTGCTCCTACTTTTGTATCTCCCTGCTAGTTGCTCTTCTCCCTTTTCCACCCCTTTGCTGGGAAGCCAGTCCCAGCCATGGTCCCATGCCGGGCCAGCTCAGCAGCAGGGAAGAAGCTTCTCTTGCCAGGGGCTGCTGGAAGACACTGCTGCGAGTGGTTTCAAGCCCCCCTCCTCCCATCCCTCCCACCCCCGCACACCGCTTTCTCTTTTTGAGAGGCTGGAATATCACAGGATAAAGAGACTGCAGCTGTGTTGGGGAAAAGAAACCAGTCACGCCTCAGCAATTTATGGACAATTTCCCATTAATAAGAGATAATGGAGTGCAGTTCAATGGATTTGCAATTGTACAGTCGCTCTTTGAGAATACGGTGGGTATTCTGACAGCAGTTTGTTCCTCTCAGAAATGGCATTACCATGATTTTGTATATCTCATTGTACACTGGGAGATTTGGACAGTTTGAAATGGTTTAACAGCCTATGAAGAAAAGCACAGGTGTATCAAGTTATTGAAATGACCTCAAATACTGTTATTGCAAGCAAAACATCTGATACAGATTACCCGTGGGTTCACACCTCCCACCTGCACGTGCTCAGTGGGCCAGCGCACTGTTCAGGGGCAAAGGTCTGCTGTTTTTTGTGAATATGGGACCCAATTCAATTCTTGCACAGGAAACTAGGGAAAATCCATGACAGAGAATGCTCAAGGAGACATTTTAAGCTGCAGAGCATGTATTCACATGCATGTTTCATGGCAGGTCAGCTTGATTGACTTCCATACATCCCACACAAGCTTTAGAAGGCTATCTGATCACAGGCTCTTGCTGCCATATCATCATGGTGGTTGGAAGTTACACTGCCACTTTACACTGCAAATCAATGCAGCAACAAGACTCAGTTACTGCAGGGAGGCAGAATTCTTAGGGGTGAGATACATGGGTGTGCAGAGTCACAAAATAATCAATTTATACAGGAGATTTCTCCTGTACCTTCTCACCGAGTGCTTGATTCACCATACCCAGTCCTGTAGAACTAGGGACTAATACTGCCAGATAAATCTGCTCACTTATGTAAAAGGTTATTCCTCTTCAGAGTTTCTCTAGACTTGCATACACAGTCCTGGAGAGTCACACTGGTTAATGGTGCACACAGTTCCTCTCAATTTCAATTTGTTGTCCTCTAGTATGATTGACTCCCTCTTAATACCTTATGAGCAAGGGCAGGCAGAAGTGCACCTTCTCTGTCACTCATATTTCTACACACACCCTCTGATACATCTCCTGCTTAATTTTTTTTCCATCACTAAGGCTAAAGACAAGCAGAAAATTTCCATTTAAAATTCACATCTCCAGATCCTCTCTCATTCCGTAGTGCTGTACTATTTTGGACATAATATAGCTCATGTTCCCAATGAAGATGTACCATCAGTTATTTTACAAGGGTGTGATTACACCTTATGTTTTATTCTAGTCTCTCACTGTACTAACATTTTGTTTGCTGCAGTTATATGACTGCTAAAGCATTTAAAGCATCATTCCAAAGTGACAGCACTGAAGTGCAAGACCCTTATTTCGTACATACTAATAAAGCACTTGCTTATGAAGACAAGAGTCCAACGCAGAGGACGTTACTATCCAAGAGAAATGAGCCCTTGTTTTTCCCCCACCCTGGACTAATTGTATTGACAGATACCAGCTCACTCATTAAGTTTGTAATGAGCTGTAAGAAATGACTTTCAAGTCACGAGCTTCTATAGTGAATCTAAATTTTGCCAAATTTTACACATCAAAGTTTTTTGCTAAATACTTTAGAGTCAATTACTATTTTCTATCTTAAAATATTAAAAAAAAAAAAAAAAAGAAAAGAAAAGAAACCATGGGTACACCAGTACTGAGGAACTGCACCAGCTCCCTATGGTACTTCCTTGAGAAATAAGCCAGAAAAAAACCAAAGCAGGACCTTTTCAGACCTGGGTATAAGCAGAGATGTGTAAATTCAGCACACGTTCATGGCAAACCTTTAATTTGATTTCTCTTCTTAAAGCTCAGGACAGATTCTCTTCACAACTTCCCAATGTGATCTAAGTTCACAGCACTGCCTGAAATTAGTCACATTCAACGTGGTTTCCAGTTTTAGTGTAGGTCTGTCTCAGTTACAAGGATGCAGATTATGGGCTATGCCACAAACACCCATCTTATCCTTAAAAAATTAAAACACTTTCCTAGACAGAAACATTACTTTCCACTGGGAAAGTTAATGACCATAAATATGCCCATTTGCTCTAAAGTGGCAAGCTGTCCTCCTTCTTACTCCTACCTTCTGAGACCAAGGCAGTCACTGTCCAGGCACTCAGTGGGAGACAGATCGAGCCTTCCTAAGTTTGCATTTTCAAAAGAGACAGACAAAGGACAACAGTATCACGGATTATACAGAGGAATTTGGTGATCTACCCCAGGGCTACTCCATCACTTTGGAGATCTGACCTCTGTACCAGCCTTTCTCCCAGCCAGCCTCCCATCAGATCAGCCCACCCTTTCCCCATGCAGAAGGGGCATTTAAGAACACACCAGGACAGTAGGGCTCCCTGGTAACACGGATGTAACAATTTTGCTTCTTGCAGATCTAAAAATACCTAGCATGCACCAAAGCACAAAACTGAGCCCAGACAGGTTGAAGTTCACTGGGGAAAAAGATGTGTTTTGCATTCCATAACATATCTAAGAACATCTCATTTAGTTTAAAAATACCCAGAATTTCAGGAGGCACCCTTTTAGATTTTTAAATAGCTCTGCTGAAAACCAACTCTCTTAATGAAAAACAATAGCAAATTACTTAGTTATTAATCTCATGCACAGAGGCAATTATTTCCCAACTGAGACTTTTATTTAAAAAAAATAATCATATAGATTATTTTGGAAAGATGACAAGTCTCCTTCTTGGCCTCCTCTTTTCCTGCTGTGTTTTAATTTGCATAAACATGACATTAAAAACTGAAAGAATCGCTTTAAAAAACAATTACTCCATCAGCAAAACCTGACAGTGCAGAATTCAATGGCACCACAGTGATCATCTTGGTAAGAAAAAAAAAGATAATTTTTCCCCTTTACTGACATTAAAACACCTCTTGCTTTTAACAGGACTGCGGTTCAGATTTATGTTTTAGAACCCTTTAATAATTGAACATGTGTAAATATCATTATTTTTAGATGCACTGCAGCAGATAGCGAAGGAATAAAAATCCCACATCGAGCACCTTGACAGGGCTGTTCAACCCAAGGGGGGAAGGGAGTAAAGGTTATACAAGATCTTGCCAACTTGAAAAGAAAAAAAGTAGACACCTTCCTATTATCATGCTGTGCTTGTCTCTGGGAGCTTTTGTTCCATTAAAAACTTGTTAATTGCTGCCTTAGTAACAAAGGAACAACATGCTGTGGTGGGACTATTAAGAGTCTACATGGCCTGTTCACCCTTAAAAAGGCAGAGGGGTTTAATTGGCTATGTATTCTTAGAAGATGCAATAAAGCGGATAATCAATTGGTGTTAGCATCTAATAATGGGGATTCTTTCCAAAATGGAAGAGAAAACCCAAGTCCTAGTTAATCAAAAGCTGTAGCATCTAGGGCTGCAAAAAATGAACTGGATGTAGAATTTATGAAGAAGTTGTGCACAGCCAACAATAGTGGTCAGAATTTTAAAAGGCCTCATCACTTCATCTATCTGATGAGGCTATGCCTTCAGTTCACTAGAAAGGTTGTCTGCAGAGTCACATACAAAACAGCAAATTATAAGTTGGTTTACTCAGAACACCCGCTGCTCTATTGTATCAGCTTGCCAATAAATAATTCCCTCACTACGGCAATGTAAGGATTGAAACACTTTTTCAGTCCTCCCTAGCAAAGCAGAAGTTTCCCATAGATCTCTTACCTAATGCAATACATTCATGCTAATTCTCCAGAACTGCTATTTGTTTTTCCCTTTGATTTCCTTAAGAAACTGCATACAACATACTCAAAAAGTTTCAGACCTAAGTATTGCTTTTATGGCGTGGTTTCAAGAAAAGAAATCAAATGGGTGCCTAGTATGGCCAGTTTGCATGAGGTCTGAAGTCTCCAGAGCTTTCCCCATAAATGTTTGGCTCAGATACCTGTTATCAACTCCAAACAGTACATGGCAAGACGGATTTCCTGGAGCTCAATTTCAGCAGAGCTCTATTTCCAAACAGGCAGTTAAACAAGTTTTCAGGCATCTATGCCTCCTGGGAAGCTGCCAGTCTGTTGGTGGCACTGCCAGGCTAGGAGAAATTAGCCCTTATTCAAACTTTCAAGTAGAAAGTTTTCGGGGAAAATAGAGTAGGACCATAACGGAAGGAATAAACACTCAGGTACTTTCTACATAACTCTCAAATTTACTAAGCCAGCATCGTGAAACAACTGACCTCAAAATAAAATTTAAAAAAAAAAAAAAAAAATCAACCACTGCACTCACTGTATGAGATTGTGGCCCATGGTTCCTTTTAGCCTGTTTCTGAATTATGTTTTGGCATCCCGAGTCAGCTGGACAACATTGGTTTGTGTCTTGCAAATGCCAGGTAGTCACCTTCTCATCTTTACTAATGCATTATCTCACAATAATTGCAAAGCAAGAGTCACCAGAATTAGTGAGACAGTCAGAATCACTTATTTCACTGTTTTTTTAAAAGTATTTTGGTTTTATGTTTTAAAAGTAACTAATAGCCTTTTCAACAAGAGACAGCAGAGAACAGATCTCATGGCCTTTTCCCTGCCCTTGCAGTAAGCATCCTCAAACAGAGAGCTGTCAGATGGACTCAAAATTAATCCTCATCTTCGAAAAATACCCTTTGTTTATTGACAAGTACACTCTTGTCTTATTTGTGTATACTCACCAGTGTTTGGCATGAGGCAGAGAAGCAGAAAGGTATAAAGATGACCACAAGGACCATTCTTTTATTTTCTTTTCCCATAACACAGACCCCTTTGTGCAAAGTAAATGCCAACTGTAACAACAGTTGTGATCGCAGCTTGCTTGTGAACCCCCTTCTTCCCTGCCAGACCCCTTGGGGTTCGAAGGCAAGCTGCAATATCGGTTGCTTTAGCTGTGTTTATCTGAAGAGAGTCCAGGAGGACCAAAGGTACTTTCCTATTAAAAGGAGTCCAGATCTTTGGCTGGAAGGAAAGGGATTTTCGGCAGGCTACAGATTTACTACCCTGTGGGCCTCAAGCCTGGCACCTCCCATGCATTACTAAACGGGAGGGACGTTTTCTGTTTGCATCCTCATATTAATTCAAATCAGTAATGAAGTTGGGAGCATCACAAGGTTTTAGCCGTATACGGGATTAGACCAGGCTTAGATAACTGAATAAATGAACTGACTTAATTAGCTCTCCTGAAACAAATTATTATACAGTGCTCATTTCCAACTCTCATATGAAGCCCAAAGAGTTCTAGAAATGCATTAATTCCTTGAATAATAAATCTTATATTTTTGCATACCTACTGCAATTATGATGGATAATGAGATTTTAATTAATCAGACCCAGATTTTTTAATGCTCTTGAAGAACATAGATACTTTAGGGACCTATTTATTTGGTAAATCTTGGAGGGGGAAAAAAACCCAAAAAACACAAAACAAAAAAGAGCAGAAGGCCACAAGAATAACAACAAAAAATTTCTATGTTAAACTAACCTATATCTAACAGGTTTCTTTACAACATCCATACTGCAAATATCTCTATCTTGAAAATGAACTCTGTAATCTGTCAAATCCTGGTCAAAGTATTAACTTCAGTACCTCTCCAAGGGCAAAATACAGTTATTAAATATTATGCCACCTGGAATACACTCTTGGTTTTAAGCAAATAAGATCTTTTCTACTGTAATTTGAACGCTCTATGTACAAAGATTTTCTTGCTCACATATTCTATGCTTCCAGGTACTTATGAGTGAGATTCACTTATTATTATTAGCATGGCAAAGCAGCCATTAAACCTTTCTCTCATATTTTTCATTTTTTTTCCAAACCCTTCTGAGGACACAGCTAAAGATCTCTCTCATGCAAAGGTAGTGGCATTGCAGTTGTCTTAATTATAAATCAGTTTCTAATATGACTGAGAGCACAAAGATTGTAGGGGGTCTCGTTAACATGAGATTAAAATTTCCTTGAAGTGTAATTATTTTGCAAGAGAGTCTTGGGCTGTATTTATGACAATGTACTGCATCTCTGCACTTACTACATGGAGAAGAGAGATTTTGCTCATCACGGGGAGGGTATCAAAGCACATCAGTTCCCTTGGAGAAACCGTAGCACTTGGAAGGAAAAATCTGAAGGAGAGGGGACTTTAAATTCTAATTCCAGATTTCTAATAGGTCCCTTTTCTTCTTAGTTCCTTTTTGATAGAAGGAAAGTTATCACTTGAGATGGCTGAGAAAGTGAAGAGAACACCACCCTGGCAAGGCAAGGTCAACTTTTGCACATGTTTAGAATGGGGGAAAAGGTAGTGCTTCCAGTTTAAAAAAAAATTGAATTTTAAGTCTTAATGTGAAAAACTTTGAATTTTCAAATTTTTTTCCCTTCTTTGATGAATGTCATTGAATTTGACATGGTAAATAGGTTTGGTTTTCCCCTCCCTTCCTCCCTCTTAAAAGAGCTCTGAACCATTTCCTCTGGCAAGCCACTTTCTCTGGAAAAATAAGGTCAAAAACGTTTTTATTAAACCTAGCAATCAGCAGTAGCATATTCAGGCTTCTTTTCCCTCTGTTTGAATTGTTAACCATTGCACTAAAAAATGTAATCCTTACTAATCCACAGAGGAGGGAAGGGAGTAGCATACACACACGCACACCCCCCCCAGCTATGGCACAGCTGCAGGAGTCTAGTCTCAGACTGAATTTACAGAAGCAGTTAGGTGCAGAAATCCCTCTGGCTCCAGGAATTAGGAAGCTAGGTACTTTCAGCCCAGGGGAGATTTTCCAATCTGTATCTTAGGGCTCTTGCATAACTTTAAAAATCTGCACCCTGTGAGCGCCTAGCAGGAGACAGATGTGTCCTCCTTAGCATTTCTTTGGGTAGATCTTAGGTTAAAGAACAGATTTTTCTTCTGTTCTTCATTTCCACAGAGTTGCTCACAAATGAGCGCCAGCTCCTAGCTGCACTGAGCAGATCTTTGGTTTGAAAAGCAACCACCAAGCCTTGAGTTGCTGTCAGCTTTCCCAGGCTTATCTTCAGCGTTGCTTCTGTTTGGCAGCTATCGCACCCCATGCCAGAAAACCTGTTTCAACAAAGGGCCAAAACAACAGGGATACAGTGGATGCTAAATGCTGTCTGACCCAGAGAAACCGAGGACACATTGGTCAAATATTACTAGGACATTTTGTTCTGTATTTGCAGAAATAGTAATCTTAATAAAAAAAGGGACCTGTCCCAAAATACATGTTTTTGTTCAGGTCTCTATGGGAAGAAACTTGCCATTTATTATTAGCATCAGTGCTGCTGCAACCCACCTTGTTAATTCAAAGATTAATTTATAAGCTGCATTGATATGTTGCACTCAGCTCTGGGAGTACTGAAATGCTTTTCTGTGCAGTTTCCCCCACCCCCCCAAGTTTGGTTGCCCTCCCCACCACTAATCTAAATTTGCTTTTATGTGCTAGGAAAACAAAAAAAAAGTGTGAATTTTCCACTTCTGAACATCTTGTCCTCCTAATTTGTACAGTGCTGGTTTGTTCGGCACAGAAACAGTACTAGGAACAGAATAAATTTAGCTGCAAGGCAGAGTGGGGGCAGGGAGGGGGACGGGAGAGTAAGCAGAGCGGGGCTCTGCAGTGGGGCTGCTCTTCTCTTGTTGCCCTGCAAGCAGGTTTCATTATACCCCTGCCCTCTTCCTGCAACCTTCCCTTTGCCAACTGCACGCATCCAGGTTGGAAATGCCAGATCCAGGCACAGCCTCTGCATCATTTTCTCTTCCTCCCTTCTTCCCACTTTCCTCATAAATTTGCCTTTCCTCAAATTAGGTTTGTTTTAAGGTGTTTTTCCCTCTCTTCCTTCCATCTGTTGATTCCCTGGATGCCACATGCCCCCTCGGGGTCTCTCAGCCTCCTTTGGCACCCTGTGCCCTCCTTCCAGCCCATCCCCTCCCCTGCCTCTCCTTGGGCACAGCTCCTTAGCACATCCACTTTGACACTTTCCCCCCAGACTCTTCCCTTCCCATTTATCAGCTCCATCCCAGTTGCCTCCCCAGAGTCCTCCAGTTCTCCCTCGCTAGGCATTGCTCATGCTCGAGATAGCCAAGGAGGTCACTGAGCCTTAAGACCAGCATTACTGAGACTATATAATGAATATATGCACCAGAGCCACTCAGGAAAAAAGCTGGGGACTGAGGTGAAATGGAAAATTAACTGAAAGCAGAGAGCAAATATCTTTGTGCATCTGGGCCTAAAGACTACGCAGGGGAGCCTTGGCAAGCTGCTTAATGCAACGTACAGGCAACTTGGAGAAAATCAGTAGCAGCAAATCCACAAGTTAACCCAGGCAACTTCTTGAACCTCTTGCCCATTCAATTTGAACTACCATTTTGTTTGGAATAAATATCAAGTTCTCATCTTTTGAGATAAAAAGGGCAACTGGAAATCAGATTTTGTTATTTCAAAATATCAAGTCTTAACATTTTATTTGGCAACATAATGAGCCTTTGAAAGGGAGAGAGGGAATGGCCAGCTTCATCTTTACTGATGAACTTTAACTTCCTTAGCCAAGATGAAGACAGAAACAGACAGATCGGTTATTAGCCCACGAGAGTCGAGTATCCTTACATTTATGGAATAGCAACAGACACATAAACCATGGTAAGTGGCTATCTTCAGCCAGGAATTTAACACCAGCTATGAAGAGAAAGCAGGTCAGAATCTGCACTGATAAAAGGCATCTTGTGCTACTTGATCATCAGTGCCATAATTTGGGGTGTTTAATCTTTTTTCTTGGAGTGACAACTTGCCTATTCTTTGGGGTCTGAGGAAACATAAGGATTGTCACACTGGTATCAGCAAATAAATATGTTAATTTAGCACCAGCGATTCCAGAGCACAGACCTTCACCCCAACAACATGAGTGAATGTCTGCCTACCACCCCCTGCTGATAAGATCTTAAATCACCCTCTAGTGCTCTCCAGAGCCTGAGGTGAAACATGCAATGAGCAGGTTTTGCAATCAGAGTGGCCTGAGGATTGCAATAATTCATGCCTCCCCCAGGAAGCCCCTACATGGGGTAGGTCACATCAGGAAGCTTCAGTGCCAGCGCCAGTAAGGGATGGCTGTTGGAGCTGTGGTGCCAGCGCAGCCTGATGGCTATGGCTATCTCCAGGAGGTTTTTCCCCTAAGCTTTACAGGGCAGCTGAGGACTGTCAAAGGAAGACTGCATGCAAACAAAGGAAAAATTACATTCAAAAGCATGGCTGATGGCTGTTCTGAACAATCCCAAAAAGGCACAGCCAGACACCCTGTATTTCATTATCACAATTATGGCCTAATGAATCAGTGCAATTACCAGGCATATACTATTAAAAACATTTCTGAATCTGTCAAAAAAAATATACACATTTTCTCTGTATATGTCTACTGAAAGTAGACTTGTGAGAGAACAAATGCATTTCTGCCTTCTCTCATGGCAGTGAATGGTACTGGGCTTGAAACAAATGCATTTTCTTTTTATGCTTCAATCATCTTCAGCACCTGTGTGAATAACATAGCCCCCAGCTATAAGGTCACAACCACCATTCCTTGCTGCAGCCATTTCTGCAAGAGCTGGAAAAGTCCCTCCTCAAAACAAGTCTAGTGTGTGGGCAATGGGGTTTTATTGCCAAGTGCCACAGATATATTCTATTCAGATAATGGCAAAATAACGTCTATCCAGAGATCTTGTTACCACTTAGAGAGAACTTGTACGTAACTGTTCACATGGGGGCCACTTTGCTGGTAAAGCAACCTCCTGGTCAGTCTCTCTTTCTCCTTGTAAGAGATGTGTCAGTGTCTCCTGGTCCCACCAACCTCATGCAGATGGCTAAGAGGGTTAACTTGCTAGCTAAAAAAACATTTGCTCATCTGTCACATGAGACCTGCTCCAGAAATTTCTATACCCAAGCACGGCCCCTGAAGAGCCATGTCCCCTCGTACCCCTCCCAAGGAAGGCACCTTCTTAAGCACAAGGAAAGAGTTAATGACGTACTGCTGCGTGGTAGAACATGACTGATACTGAATAAGCCCATGTATAGGACTTCTGGTCTGTAGCAAATTGATGTCATGATATAATTTTTTAATTTTATCTCTATAAAGAAATAAACATATGCACAGATCATGTTTATTTCACTCTATCAAATATAATTTTAACAAACATGACACAATTTTTACTGTGTAACAGAATGTCTCTGTTAAATATTATAAGTTTCAGTGCTTTGTAATTGTATTTCAATAGGCACAAGAAGCATTTCACTGCACAGCAAATGCATTTCATTGAATAGTATAAATTTACACTCTGTTGTAAATGAATGTTCATTTTACATTGTAATTTTTTTTACTGCAGAATGTTGCCATTTTAGTATTCACTGTAATCACTCCACTGTGTTGCAAGCAAATGTCATTTATATGATATGTAAAAATTCAGAGAATTCAATTTAAGGGATCTCAGTCTGAAGTATAAATACATGCAAACCACGTAACACAAATAAACTTACTCCAGATGGTTGGTTATAGCAGATAAAATCAAATCTCACCATCCTAAGAAATTAAATTCCCAGTACAAATATAGGCAATTCAGTAGTTTCTGCTGACCAAAATGGCCAGAAAATTAGCACCAATCCAAACATAATAAATGTAATGAAGTTTTTGCCACTAATAAGAGACCAAACGTTATGTTTTCTAGATGGTTTAACAGCTTTTCTGTCTAAATGTTTTTGAGCATCCACAGAGATTCCCCCAGCTATCTGCCCCAGAAAATACTTTACGTGTAAATATCTAGAAACAGAAAACTATCGATACAATAAAACAAATTACTCTAAAAGCAACAATGCTTTATTTGCTTCTCTACCATTACAGCTGCCTGGAGTACTTACAGTACAGCCCAAGAGCATTAACAAACAGCCAAGCTATTTCTTCTCTGTTGATAGCCACCTTATTGCTTTCAGCAGCGAGCAAATTAAACCTTCAAAATAATTCTCATGTGCACTGACTGTAAAGTGAATTTAAATTAAAGTAATACATTACAAGAAAAGTGAGTACCTAGCCAGAGTTCTCAGCAGCCTCTTTCTTCTTCCAAAACCATCCTTAATGCACACAAATATAGTTACACAGTTCACACCTGCCAACATACATCTGCACATACCATATGGTGCAGGACACACCTGATCCCAGCACTCACACACATATGTATTTGCAAACACCTCCTGCCACCAGGAGACAGATGAGTCCAGCCAAGTGCTACTAAAACCAAACAAGAAATGCCTCGCTGCCCATTTCTCCTCCGTCAGGCACCCACACGTCCTCCCCAAGGGCGGGTCAGAGCACAGAGCAAGCTTTAAAACAGCAATATTCACCCCAGTCACACTAAACAGATGAAGGTATGGATATGAAGCCAAAGAAATGAAATTACTCACTCAACGGCACAGAACAAGCCTACAGTGGGACAAAGGCTCGAAGAGAAATCTTGCATAGCCCTGCTGGTATCCTTCTCCTTGTATGTATCTATAGATAGTTCCCAAGCTTAAAGCTTGGACCTGGGAGCAGTCTGTGAGGCTGTCTCATGCCTTTCACTTGCTGGCTGCAGCGCAGAGCTAAAAGTTACACTGAGAAGGTTTTAATTGCTCTGTTTTCCTAAGGTAGTGGAAGAAGGATGGAGGTGAACTGATAGATCTGAAGTGCTCTAAAACAGGCTGTGGCCTCCAACGCAGCTTCTCTGCTCTCAGGCTGCTAGAGGGATCCAAGCCTCAGAAAGTCGGAACATCCCAATGTGAGTGAGCTGAATTTCATCAGAATAACTACCTCTCAGAAATGTAATTCAGCTTAGATGAAAATTAGGGAACCTCCTTACTGGCAATTTATTTATTAAATAATAAAGTTATTTGAAATGCCGTTCCTTTTGTTTCTGTGCACATATAGCTCAGTTCTGGCTTCTGTACCTCTTGCTTGAAAATTTTAGGCCACACTCAAGAACAATCCTAAAAATTTCTGCTCTTACTCTAGGCCAAAAGTTAAAGTTAGCTACCTGCAAGTAACCCCCTGCAAGCACCTCAACAGGTTCATCACAGCAGAAATGGCTCTAAGTCAGGCACTAGGCACAGTCAGGTTCAGAAATGGATATAAGCAGATTTAAATAGGCAGAACACCTGACTGCATCCACGCTCTGAAACCCAACAGGCATTCAGTAGAAACGTACAGCACAGAGCAGAAGAGAAAACCAGCAGCAAAACAAGAGCAGCCCTGCTCATGGTAGGTATTGTTCTTCTGCAGGACCACAGAAATACTAAGAGATATTTTGTTGTGTGACTCCCCAGCCCCTTGCAGAGCAAAGCAAACACCATTAGGCCTGCTTTACAGTGGAGATGCCACAAAGCTCTCCAAAGCAGCCCCAGAGCCATTCACCAATTCACTGGGGATAGATACACAACCTATATGTCCTGAGACCCTACCTGTTAGCAGACAGCCACCTGGTCTGTGTCTCCAGATTGTTCTCAATGGAGTTTGTGCTGGCTAGGGACACTCAGCTGGGAAAAGCTCTGGGCTCTTCCACCTCAGCTGGGTTAGGATGTTATGTTTAGTGCAGTGGCACCAGCTCTGTCCACAGTAAAGGCCAGCTACTATAACACTGTATTACTGATACTCACATTTTTTCCATACTGCAAAAGCATGTCTCACCTCCTCCTCATTTACATCCCAACTGAGCATGGCTTCAATTATCAGCTCTTTTGGTTCAAAAGGTGCAGGGTAACTAACAAGCTTTCTTCTGTAACCTCAGACACTCCAGAGGACTGGAATTTAGCACTGCAAACCTTAACAAAACCAGGTTTGGCTTAATTAATTTTTAATGTCCCTTCAGTGTCAAATAAGGAATTCCTTCATCACAGCCAACACACAAGCCCTCAAGATTCCCTTTCATACAAAGTTGTACATCATGTTTCTCCTTACCCTTATGCACTAACGCACACGAAGCATCAGCTCATTACTCTGTGCAGTGCAGATTTGGTTACCAAAATCTGTTCTAAACATTCTTGAGAAATGTCTGGCAACTCCTGGCATTAGCACCTAGCTCCTCCGGGATTACTCCTCAGTGTTGCAAAGCTGTCCATGCTGTTGCTCGGTACAAGATTGGATTTACTGGCATTGCATTTCCTGATTAAGCCTTCCAGGTTGGAGGTTTCCAACCACAGTCCCTTGGAAGCCTGTCAGTTACGTATGGGTCCGGCATTAGAGCAGTTTAGGTACCCTTTTATAGAAAGAGACCGATATTGCTGGACGGGAACTGTGTTATCTGCACTGCAGGTCACCAAGTACTCAGTGTTTGCTGCTAATTAAATTCACTGTGGGAAGCTCCTTACATCTCCACGTGATATATAACTGCAGAGCTGGATGTTGCCCCTAATTGCTTTTTGTAACAAGGTTATAAAAGTCATGCTATTATGTCCAGATACGGCAGGGCCCTGACAACAGTACATGATCATAAATGACATTAATACCACACTGCATTGTACCAA
Source organism: Grus americana (assembly GCF_028858705.1). Classification (NCBI taxonomy): domain Eukaryota; kingdom Metazoa; phylum Chordata; class Aves; order Gruiformes; family Gruidae; genus Grus; species Grus americana. The sequence goes on from NC_072854.1 coordinate 119,426,935, forward strand.
AATTGGATATTAACGAGGAAGTTGCAGTCCTCTGTCAGTATGTTCTTATTTTGGTCATTTAAGAGCTGTATTTTCACAGGAAGGTTACGGAGCATTAAAGTGAAACTCAAAGTAAAGTTTGGGGCCATCCATATAATCTAAATGATGTGATAAGTTTAAGACACAAGATAGTCTATATGAGCAATATTTTTAATTGCTGGCTTACATGATTTCTCTAATAGCATATTACCTTTTGTTTTCTTCACCCTAACACCGAAGGAAACTGAATGAATGAGTACATACCAACGCAACTTTGCTTGCGATGACTGATTACGTTACTTGGCAAGGAGCTACGTGTTGAGCAATCACTATATACAACACGACCAGCTGCCTTCCCCCCGCCAAGAAAGAGCTACTGCACAGTTCGACGCTTGAGCAAAAGGGATAAGAGTAACAGAGCTGAAACTACACAAAACCATCCCGGATATGATTGGGTTTAGTCTCAACCATGAATGAAATAGGGGAAAAGAAAGAAGTTAAGCCAGCCTGAAACAAGCCTCTTGGCACAATCGTTGTTATTTCCATCTAAAAACACATTCCTTCGGAACCCGAATCCTGCGGAAGCCTTCCCTGGGCACAGTCTCCCATGCTACTGGGCAAAAGATTAAAATTAAGTCTCAGAAGATGATTCACCCAGGGCAAGCAGGAGAAAAGCATTCCTAATGTTCATATTACTAATGGGTATATTCTGCCACTACTTGTACTTTTGCAAGTCTCACCAGACGTCAGAGGCAGAATTCATCCGTGCTGATTTTGATATGTGAACTAGAAGTCTGGGCATGCTTTATGTAGGGATAGGCGCTACTAGATCATGAAGTATTTTTCTAAGGTAATTGCCTAACATCGGTCAGGAAAACAGTTCTTTAGAAAGGCTTATTGTCCACTTCTGAAAAATAAAGCACCAGCTACCAGGTCAGATGGAGACACCTCCATTGCAAAGGGAAGAAGTGCCATGCTAAATGACCCCTGCAAACCAAACTCATGTGGCACAGGCTTGCCTAAGACCAATAGCAATTGATTATTAGCCATTTAATCAGTTAATCACATTCTGATATGCATTTGGCCTAGAAAATGCTCACTAGTCCTACATATGTACCATGTTTACATTAACATTTCGGAAAGCTTAGCAGCTTCCAAGTTCTTTTATGTTTGAATACAGCAGAGATCTCTAGGAAAACCTGATCAGGAAACATAGTGTAAATAATAAATTATAACACATAGCGTAATGAATTTATTATAACAGACACCTGTATGAAAACAGTCTTAAAGCTAGGCAACTACAATCACTTCACACACAAGTCACTGCTATCTAATTATATTTTTTTATCTATTGCTGAGTCAAGAATAAAATACAATTTTACCAAATATTTTAAGCAAAAAATAAAGGACAAAGCCACTTAGGAAAGGACTGTTCCATTTAGATATGCCTTTATCTAAGAGCAGGGTAATAAAACATTTTAGCCCTTTCCACCAGCCAGATCTCTACAGAATCAAAACCCTCAGCAGCACATCTCTAACTAAAAAGTGCCACGGAACAAAGCTTGCCTTGCTCAGGAGCAGTAGCTCATACAACGTTACATCAGGTTTTTCAGCTTACGGACAGAAGAAAAGATTAGGTTATCCTGTCTGTCTTTGCATCTTTCCCAGTCCTTTACATTTCCACCAGGAATCCAGGTAGGACTTCAATGGCTTTGGTTTGTCTGAAGTATATTTCCAAAGGCGGCATTCAGTCTCAATCTGATCATGAGTGAGGCAAAGGGGGGAACATTCACACAACTCACTGAATGGTTCTGTTTCAAATGCATGGCAGAAACTTGTTAAACGATTTCTCAGATGGCAAAAAGAAAACCCTGGGAGGGATCAAGGCATTATTTGTTGTTCTGTGCCTGCAACATCTGAGATTTCCCTATAATGGAAGAGGAGACCATGGGGAGCTGCAGATGTTCCCAGCAGCATCTCTCTGCAGTAGCAAAGGCAGTCCCTTCTGGCAGCTCCCAATATGACAGCTGTGTCACAGAGGCCTCGATGACACTAAAGCATTAAAATCCCACTTGAGCTGTACTGGTGTTCGCCAGTCATATATGAGGGGAGACAATAAATAACTTAGTATTCTATTATTTATAACATATAATTACATCTGTAGAGACATGTAGAGTCTCCCTCTCTGGAGATATTCAAAACCCGCCCAGACACAATCCTGTGCAACATGCTCTATGTGATCCTGCTCTAACAGGTGGGTTGAACTAGGTGATCTCTAGAGATCCTTTCCAACCCCTACCAATCTGTGAATCTAAACATATATTATTACATATGAATAGATGTTATTATATATAATAAAATGACTAATATAATATCTAATAATGCAAGACCTTTGACATGGTCCCCCACAACATCTTTCCCTCTAAATTGGAGCAATATGGATTTGATGGGTGGACTGTTTGGTAGGTGAGGATTGGTTGGATGGGTAGCAGCCAACATCTCAATGTCCGGATGGAGATCAGTGACAAGTGGGGGTCTGTATTGGGATCAGCACTGTTTAATATCTTCATCAATGACAGACAGTGGCATTGAGTGCACCCTCAGCAAGTTTGTAGGTGGCACCAAGCTGTGTGGTGCAGTTGACACACCTGAAGGACAGGATGCCATCCAGAGGGACCTGGACAAGCTTGAGAAGTAGGCCCGTGGGAACCTCATGAGGTTCAACAAGGCCACATGCAAGACCCTGCACCTGGGTCAGGGTGACCCCGGTATCAATACAGGCTGGGGATTGAAGGGATTGAGAGCAGCCCTAAGGAAAAGGACTTGGGAGTGTCGCTCAACTAGAAGCTCAACATGAGCTGGCAATGTGCGCTTGCAGCCCAGCAAGCCAACCGTATCCTGGACTGCATCAAAAGCAGCGCAACCAGCAGACGAAGGGAGACTCTTGCTGCCTGCTCTCGTGAGACCCCACCTGGAGTACTGCATCTGGCTTTGGGGTTCTCAGTACACAAGAGACATGGATCTGTTGGAGCGGGTCCAGAGGAGGGCCACAAAAAAGATCAGAGGGCTGGAGCACCTCTCCTGTGAGGAAAGGCTGAGAGAGTTGGGGTTGTTCAGCTGCAGAAGAGAAGGCTCTGGGGAGACCTTACAGCAGCCTGTCAGTACTTAAAGAGGGCTTATAAGAAAGGTGGGAACCAGCTAGCAGGCCCTGTTGCAATAGGACAACTAAACTGTAAACTAAACAAGGGTAGATTTAGACTAGATATAAAGAAGAAATATTTTACGATGAAGGTTGTGAAACACTGGCACAGGTTGCCCAGAGAGGTGGTAGATGCCTCATCCCTGGAAACACTCACAGTCAGGTTGGATAGGGCTCTGAGCAACCTGATCTAGTTGAAGATGTCCCTGCTCATTGCAGGGAGGTTGGACTAGATGACCTTTAAAGGTCCCTTCCAACCCAAACTATTCTATGATTCTAACGCCCAGCTGCATATTCACATTCTTACAAGATATTTGTACAAACACTAGGCACTTGACTACATCAACAGCTTAGCACCATTTCTTATACCACTACTAGTTTCTTACCATAACATAAAATATAATAACTGCTTGCATTCAGGTGCAATAGGGACTTTATGTTAGGGCTTCTGTCAGTCATGTGGCACCCTGGCTCTACAATGATGGGCATTGTGCTGATAGGAAGTTAGAGCAACTCTGTTTCAAGAATGTCTACAAATTGAAAAGCACCATTTATTGGGGACAAATTACATTCAGTTTCACACATTCTTACATTTTCTTAGTGGCAGCATTAAAAAAAAAGTGAGAAAGATTTCAGCATGTACATTATGTAAAGAATCATAGGAGAATGACGTTAGAGGGCTGCAGAAAGCTCAACAGACCAGCATTAGAGGTTGGTGGGGACATGTTTACTGAGCTGGTTGCTGACTCTTATTTGCAATTCAAGAAGTCTGTGATTGATCAGACCATTGTTTCTTCTCCTCTGACTGAAGTCCTTTCCACCCTCAGGGAAATACCAAAGAACAGTTAGTGAATAATGCACTTTAGGTATAAAACTGTGGCATTTGGTGGATATTTTAACTAATGCTGGCATTTCATTTAATGATATCAAATAAAAAATTATACAGCCTGATTTCCCTCATGCTATTCCAATCAGCAGCAATTGCAGCCTGAGTCTCAGGTTGAAGATTATATTTGCAAATTAGATTTTGGGGGGTGGGGGAAATAAATCTGTTACTCCATGGTTTGATCAAAATTTTGAAAGCTAGTCTTACAATGAAAGGGTAAAATCTTGGCTGCAAAGTCAACATGAGCCTTATCCAAAATTTCTCACAGCTCTTTTAATAGCATAAATGTTTCAAGCTAGTACATCTGGGTCTCTGAAACAGTGGCAGCAGTATTTCAAATATTCTCAAAGCCAGCTACTTGGATGGGCTTGAATTAGTGACAATAATTGTGAAGATTAGCTTCTCAGGCCAAATAAAAACAAGCCAGGGCCACGCAGGCAGGCTTAGTTCCCTCACAGGAAACGTGAGAGAGTAGCAGGATGCCAGGGCTCCAAAGGGGAAAAGCTGAAGGGCATATCAGCACACGTACCAAGTGGCAGAAAATTAACAATTTTGATACTGCAGCTACTCCAAAACACATATCACTGAATATATAAATACAAAGAATAGAATAGGAGTGATCAGTGCAAAACTGGAAAATATCTATCTGGCATGGTTTGGGCACCAAATAATAAATAATTGTACCCCAAATCGTAACTGCTGAACCAAAACTTGATTTAGGCCACAGGAGGGACCACAAGGGATGCATCAAGCAGCATTCAGCAAAGCAGCACATACCAGACCTTTCCCATCAACAGGATTCTCCAAACAGACCGTTTAGGCAGGTCATGAAACAGCAAGATACCAGCTGTTTGCATTTACTTTTTTCTTGTTACATTTCCAAAATAAACTTTTTCTTAAGACAAACTTGACCGAATTTAGATACAATGTTGCCTCTTGCCCCAACCATTTTAATCAATTTGATAAGCAAGCCAGATTGTATGCCAATGCTTCCAACAATTAACTTGCAAGAAATCCTGTGATGAACCCTAGTCTCTTTTCACACTGATTTTATAATACTCACAGATCTTTACACTTACTCATATACAATTTGAAAATAAAACACTGCCAGGCTAGCAGACAAATCAGTAACCTAAATGTTCCAGAAAATTAAATGATATATGCCTTAGCTGTCCTGCAAGGCTTGCAGAAGCAGGAAGAAGTATCACCAAATAACTTGAATTCAATAATTCCCCAGAAGCACCAGTTCTCCTAACCTTAGGAAATTCTGATGCAGCTAGTAAGGGAAAATACATCTCTCCGGCAGCTAACTACAAAAGGAGCAAGTGGAATGTTCAGGATAAAGAAAACATTGAAAAAAAGATTAATACACTGCAAAATATATATGAAGAGAAGGGGCAGAAGATTTCTCCTCTGCCAAGCAGTACCCCAGGCCAGAGGGTGACAGATCCATCCTGTGCTAACGCTTCCTTTCCGCTTTGATCACAACCACTTTTATTTTTTTATTTATTTTAAATACTGGCTTTGAAGTTTTCAGTTATGGGAATGAAATAAAAGGATGTGTTACAAAACATCTCATGATTAGCCGTTTGGTCTGACCAGCTGAGCTTCTTTCAAAGTTATGCAAGAGAAGCTGAGCAGGCCCTCAAGCACAGGATGCTCCGTGGCTTTAACTGGAGCCTGATCAAATCGTTTTCTTCCTATTGGAGGATGCAGTCTTGCAGCCCTGCTGCTGAAATGATGCTTTGATAATACCTTGTGGAAAATTGGCAAGAGCAACCATTTAATGTCACATTTCTGCTTTTACTGAGCAGCTCTTATTACTTTATATGCATTAAAAATGCATGGCTACTTATAAATCTTTGATTACACTATGCGCTAGACCTGTTACATTTTTCACCTCCCTTCCAGGATAAAATCTACAGAATGCATATATGCCACACAGGACATGGGATACTTTGCAAATTCAGCATGGGCATTCATTCAACGGGGAGCAGCAGCTGTTTGCAGGAATGGTACCAAAACCAGGAAGGCAGGCTTTGTCCTTTTTAGCAAATAATTATGTTGGAATTGTGTGAGGCAGCCTCAGTGCTTCTAGGTGGTGTGTTTGGAGGCTGAGGCACCCTCTTTCTCTTTTCATTGACCCTCCTCTCATGTTCCAGCTATGAGACAGAGCACAACTGGAGACTCTTGCCGGATGAGTTATTATAATCATTTTTTACGGCTCCAGGCAAGAAAAATACCTCATGAAAGGGACACACTTGTCAGGATATCTGAGTTTCGTAAAAAAAGTGAACCAGTAGCCTACAAATCTACCTAGTAGTTGGAAGGAATCACTCATAAAAGATGCATAGCAGCTATTGAGTACATTCATCAATCCAACCTCCTACCAACAGCTACTCTTGACAAAGCCACCAATCTATTGCCCTACTTGCAAGCATTCTCCACCTTTCTTACCCTTCAGCCCTACTCCTTGTATCTTCTGCTTCTACAACCCCACCTCACTCCTGTGCTGTTCCTCTTGCCACCCAGTCCTCAGCAATCAAGCACTACCATCACAACACCTCCTAGCAAGGCCAGTCAGCCTGTATTAAACTTGTTGCAGAGACAAGAGCACCCCTGGGGAACCTCCTTACCCCCTGAGAAGTGAGAGGTGCAAATCACTCCAAGGCCCATCAAGCTGCAGAGATATCCTAAAAAACACAGTCTAATAAGCCAAGAAAACAACGCGCTTAGCAAGGAAAATGCTAAAAAGAGAAAAAAAAAAGCAAAACCAAACGTCAACATGCAAAATGAAGATTTTTGAGGTAAAGATCACACTGCCTGAAAAAGATCCCACTCTAATTCTTGCCATACCACCCATCGCCTTGAGAATTACCACAATAAAGTAGATGTACTGTCTTCCAGTTTAAAGCTGGTTTTAGAAGAAGAAGGTATTTCTCTGTCCATGTTGATTTTTTTCCCAGCAGTAGTAGTTTGGCAGGATTGAGGAGTCTGAAATCACAAGACAAAAGACTTAAAGGAAGGGGTGGGGAAAACTTCTTCTATCACTTAGGTAGTGGTGAATGAGATTTGCACCTGGGCCAAGTACCCATTAGTCTGCAGCAGGTCCTGGTAAAAATGCCCTTCTCTGCTCTTAACCCTTGCAGCACTGGCTCTCTCCCAGGCCCACCTAGTGGCACCTATTGTTTCCTTGCTGACTGCTTCACCACACACACACACACACACTGCTGTGTTCTGTGCTTTGAAATAATTTCTTAGTGCTTAGGTATTGTGCAAATTACAGCTAGAAGGCTCTACTGGTTTTCAGCTTCCTTTCTTTTTCAAGCCAGTGTCAGTTCAGCTGCTCTTTGGAACTGCCTGTTCCATGTATCAGGAGATTTTGAAGAAAATGTGTTATTTTCATGAGGGCTGACACAGCCATTTTCTCCACTTATTCTTACTGATTTTTTTCCCCTGATGTAGTGCATTATACAAGCTCCTCTCTCAGTTTCATTTTTTTACAGCCATGTTTTAATATCCTTTAGAAAATGCATGCATTATTTAGCATATTGCAGAGTGAGGATAGGCCAGGTGTGAATCATTTTACATTGCAGGAAAACAAGTTCTCTTCTCTGTATAATTATCAAATCTACTTTGACAGAGAGCATTTCTCTACAGGTAGACTACAACACTCAGTTACCTTATGCCACTTGATAAATATTCAGAGGTCACTACACCAGGATTTCCTCTGAAAGGCAGAGTACTTAGAAATAGGGAACTAGTCAAGGTTAGGAGAAGCAGTCCTATGTGAAACTTGGCTTCTTCAATAGAAGATCAGAATTTCTCAATACTTAGAGCTGAACATTGAGAACAGGAATAGCTTTGCTTCCAGTTCCAACATTATCTGAGGAATATCAGTTATCAAGGAGGTAGAAATACACAGTTTTACCAGCAGTAATAATGTGTTTCAAAGTTTGAACTTGGTGAAACACAGCAGATACAGAAATCATTTGAAAGGTAGGTGACACTATGCAATGTTACCATGCAGGCACAGTATCACTCCACCTGTGTCAAATTTACCTTAGATGACACTTCTTTTTCACCAAGGCATTGAAGCTTTCCCCTTAAAATCCACTTTTATATGCTTTCCTTTTATTTGCTCCCCCATTAGCCTTTTCAGTGGAGTTAAACTGGAGGCTAATCCCTTTGATTTGAGGGTTGTCTACATGAGGGTACTTGAGAGAAATAAATTCAAACTAATTAAGGGTTTAAATTCAAGCCAAAGGAGTCAACCTGCATGAGTCCACCTTATGGAAACCTGTTCACAGCAGCCTGACCACAGTTAAGCAGAGTTTGTTTCCACAGAGGACAACGTAGGCTACGTGTGTAGGCTGTACCTGATTTGTCTGGGTGCATTAGCTGTCAAACATTCACAAAACCTGCAATAGCACGTTTGCTCAGGACAACCTCCCCGTGACAGCACAAAAAAAAGCCCAAGCACTGCGTTTTTTATGTCAGTGCAGGCAGCCACTTCAAATACTTCTACACCTAAATCGAACTGCAATGCCTTTAGTTCCCAATGAGCATCTACGCGAAGTATTAACATGGCTTACCCCAGTATAAGTCTTAGCTCAGACAAAGCATCCCTGAGCAGCCAGGCTATGCTCTCAGGTGTCACTACTTAATGTGATCAGGAGTAGCTGGGTTGCAACCTGCTTCTTTTCATTCTTCTGAGCAGGGACTAGGGCTGTGAGTGCAAAGTGATCCGAAAGTCCATTCTCCTCTCGGATTGATAGGGCAATGTGTGTGTTTTAAAGGACAGATTTCAACTGCTGGTCTGTTTTCCTTGACCACCAAAAAACCTCACTGCCATATCCAAACTGTTTCAAAATGCCACTCCATTATTTGCACACAAGAATTTGTTTAAATAACATGCACTATCTAAAGCTCTTCTGCACGCTTCCACTTCTGAGACATTCCAGCACCAGAGGTGACCATATAAAACTTCTTCCAACCATCTCCCCTTTTTCCCTTTACTGGGGAGGCCTCATCCCTGCCCACTGGAGCTGCTCTTTGCAGACCACCCTATTACAAACAGCCCAACGACTGTGCCTATACCCGGGGAACATGGCTTCCTGCTTCCCCGCTAGTGCTGAGCAATGCAGACAAAAGGAGCAGACTGCTTACGGATCCTGTCCTTCCCAAGGGAGTTTCTTCGCTGCCAGGTTCCAAAATCACACACCAGCTTGTGCCCTGTTTTTGGCCTGGTGTATCTGCCTTTTCTGTACAGCAGTTGGGCTTGTGCAAGAGGACGACAGAGCCAGACCTTGCACACAGCCTGGGCACCTGACTCACAGACGTAAGGCAAGGGACTGAATTTCCTCTTTCAGTTCCTCAGAGGAACTGAACCTGAGTCCTCCACTTCCTTGGAAAGAACTCTGATCACTAGGATACCTATAGTTGGAAAGTATTACCTCCTCCATCTCCTTCAGCAAATAATAATGCAGTTCCATGTAATAATTCAGTGTTGTAATAGGAAATTAAAAAATGCCAACAACTGTTCATGCAAGGCCTCCTAAGAAGAGCTTTTGTGCTTTTAAAAATCAACAATCCCAAAATTAAATGGGACGTTAACGTGATCCCCTTTGTGCAGTTGAGTCTGCTATATGTGCAAGCACTTTGTGTCATTTTTTGGTACCAGCATAAGCATATGGGATCAGACACAGATGAGGAGTACTGAACTCTTTTGCTGACAGATGAATGAATTCAAGCTGAAGCAGCAGCACAGATCTCACACTAGCCAGTCCAAAAATAGCAAAGAAATTCCGTTTCTACATTTAGCACTGTGTGGAATGGTTTATGTGTTCATTGATGAGCTCCTAGGCTAGCTAAAGTTTTACAAGAGCTATATCTCTTTATTTCTACAATCAAAAGGGTGTAGGAGTTTAGAATATTAGCAAGATATTATCTCCCTTTTCGCTTGCATTGCATTCAGCAAGGCTGGCTCCACTAAATAGCACATAAATCTTAACTGTCTGCAATCTGTAATAGAAAGATGTCTTTGAAAAAGGGTTTCTTGGCAGACTATTATCCATTTTGTACCACTTTTTCTTGCCTTGTTCTGTTTCTTTTTTCTTCAATGAGAATGAAACAGAGATTTTTTCCTCTCTTTCTTTTCTTTTCCTTTTTTTTTTTCCCCCCGATCTTATTCTTGTGTCTGATATATAAGATCACTGATAAAATGTAGCTTTTCATTTTGGCAGCTTTTTTAAAATGGATTCCATAGCACGATCTGACCAGTGACAAATGACCCAGCACTTCCACTTGGAATACTAAAGCTGAATTATCTGGCTTCCTGGGGTCTGATGGAGAAGCAGTGAGAATTAAAAAAATTACTGCACAAGAGCAGTGGTGACTGATGTAGGGTCTGCATGCTGAGCTTTTGACCTGAACCATTTCTACAGTAACTGTGCGATGTATTGTGCTTTCTATTCTCAGACTCATATTGGAAGCCAATTAAATTAAAAGGCTATTCATTTCATTACATTTGTCTTCGGGACACTCAAATAGAAATGCAAACGATTCCTGTTCAGAGTTCCCCGCATCAGAGAAACTGATATTGTACTGCTAATTTGTGATAACAATATAAACCAATATGCAATCTGCACTGATTTAAAAGATGTGCATAGGGTGTACAGTGAACTTACAAAACACTGATTAGGGAGATCATGAAATTAAATCTTCCGAAGGGCACTTGTTTCAAACCCTCAAGGCAGCTCTTTTTCTTGGTTTAATCAGATAGCTAATCATTGTAACTCACACTTTCCAAGAGCCAGATTCATCAATACTGGGAAACATGGATTTGTAATATTGAACAATTATAGTCTCAGGAAAGCTTGGTGAAAATAAAAGCTGTAAAAAGCTGGTCCGTAAGCACTTTGCCGTTTTAAAAAAGGCAACGGAGCAAATGAGAGAATATTTCCTACTAAAATAAAGCGAGAATCATTTGAGGACTAATCTACCAATTTGAACAAAACATATTTCCAAATATGCCATTCTCTTAAGAACTGGTCTTAGCTCCAGCTCAGTGAGAAATTAACATTTTTGTCAAATCACGGAAAAGAAAATGCCATGAAACATTATTCAGCTGCCTGTATTTTTAGTCTAAATTAAGCTTCTGGTATAGCTCCCCATGTCACTTAGAGCGATAGTAATTTCTGATCTGGAGGAATGACCTTCACATTGAAGGGAAAAGAGGAGACTTGAACACCATCCTGCAGGATACAAAATAACAGCCTGCAACATGCCATTTGTAGATCATTTTTGCAGGCTAGCAACCACAAATTGAAACTTGCCTATCATCAATGGCAGATCAAATTTTAGGGCTTTTATAATGGTCATGGTACTGAAAGCTTGTTGATAGAGTAGATGTGGGCTTATAATGGAGGCAGCAGCCTTCACCGCGGTTTATCTAGACATGGCTGGCAGGATATAATAAGCTAAACGAGGTTGAAATGACAAAAATATCTCCAGGCTTATGAAAACCTGGAACACTATTTCTAGGAAAACCTGGCAGTTTAGACAAAATTGACAAACACTTAACTCCCTTTTCAGATGGATGAAATCACTCGGAGCCAGAATCGTTCACCTGAAGTGCTGAAACTCATGGACCTTCCGCCAGGGGTGAGCTTGAAGACAGTCGTCTGGGTTGAGAAAATGAACTTGCCCCCCCAATATCATTAAATTAGTTTTGTTTTCTTCCCTCCCTGCCTCTCAATAAAATTTCACTCAGTTGTTGAAGTACTCAAGACAGAAAAATTTAAAGTAAAAAAGTAAAAAAAAAAGATTTCTTCAAATGGCTTGGAAATAGAAGCAAATATGAAAATTTCATGAAGGTCTCATGAGCACGTCTAGTCATCCTTTACTATAATAACTAGAAAGCAATAAAATAAAAATCAGCTGATTTAGAGATGACTGAAGGAGAGGCTCTTTTCAACAGTGTGTTATTAGCCTGAGGATTTTATGCCACAAAGTAGCAAACAGGTCAGCAGTTTAGCTGGCTTCCAAAAAAGCATACCCCCCCCGCCCCGCCCAATATATTGCAAACCAAAACACCTAGCGGGGATTTGTATGTGTGCACACATGCATATGTACTTAATATAACAGGTGGAACAGCAGAAAGCAAGGTCTACACAACAAGGGCCAGAAACTCTGTGCGCGCACATTTTCCTATAAATTGCCCTGCTGTAAAGATTCTTGAACCATTTTCTGTCATGGCTGCAAGGGGCCCTGCTACAAGAGAAGATACTGATTTAGAAAATCCATAGGTCTATCTGATACGGAGCTTCCAGTCTTTCTGTATCCTTTGTTGGCTAATTTTCTTGCTTTGAGATAGTTTTCCTTATGATTGTAATTCCTTTGCAGAACATTAACCTCAAATTTGATGCAAAAGAGATGGGGCAAAACTTCTTCTTCCTACTCCAGTTTTGCAACTTAGATGATGAGGTCTCCAAGAAGGAAGATCTGTCTTTGATCATTTATTTTTGTTTGGTTCTCTAAGTATAACAACCAGTTTCTAATAAAAACTCCAATAGCTTTTCAAAGCTTTTCTCTTTCTGTATGACATCTTCCAAACTAACCCTTTTCCTGAATGTGAGTTTATTTGAAAAGATAGGACAGGAAGAGTCCATCCTGGATTTTTCAATTCATTTTTCTTAAATGAAAAAACTCTTTTAAAATACTAATTTTTCTTTTTTTAAAAGAAGGTATTTTTGGTGATTAGAGAAACCTGGAGGGAAAGATCTCTAAGTGGAACTCATTGCTGCAATGTAATTGTGGCCAAAGACTCAGCCAGATTTGAAGGAGGACTTGATTTTATAGAAGCAACAGCATTCAGTTACAAGAGCTAATGACAAAAAGAAGTATAATGGAAGGGAAAGAAAACTTGTTTCATTTAAGGACTTAACAATGCGTTCAGGACGAGACCTGATAAGGACGGATTACCTCATTATTTTCTCTTTATTAAGTGTTCTGCACAATCACTTCAGGTATGTCGTACTGTCCAGCGGTATGAGAAGACCTAAGATATGGAAGTTTATTCCTGTGAAAATAGCAGAGAAAATATACTTTTAAATATGGAAAAGTATCTGACCATCCTGATGACTGTGGGTATTGATAGTGGTAGTGGATACTGTACCATGCACGTATTCTATTATTTTATTCTGGTTTTGCATTTTTGTTAAGTTCTTTTTGCACAAGAGTGCTGGAAAAAAAAAGGAAAAAATGAAAAATAAATTTTATTTTCTCTACAAATTTGAACTTCTTTTAAATGTAGCTCTTTCCAAAAATAAAAAAGCATTATAAAGAAATCAATTTTTGGTGAAGAACAACTCAATGGGTGTTTTTCTTGACACACTCTAATAGAGTGGCTAATGTGCCCCAACAGTGAATAGACATTCAATACAAGACACCAGCCAGTCTACAGTAACCCACTTAAAATCCCAACAGCTTGGGCGTGGGGTTCCCAGCACTAGCAGTCTCACTCCACCCAGCTTCTGCTGCTGTGTCTCAGGACTTGGTAATGTGAGTAAGGAATTTCCATGACAGGGGCAGACAGGAGAGAAAACTGAAGATTGGACATCCTAGCCCCACAGAATTTAATACTATCAGAAAATCCACAAGGCAAACTTGTGCTTATTCTTTAGGTGTGGGTTTGTTGGGGTTTTCCTCCTGCTCCTTTATTTCATCACTGCTGAATGGCTTGAAACTCACAGTATCGTAGGGATCATATCATTGTTACCCCAGTAATATTAGGCTATTTAAAGCAACATCTTGACTCAAAATTAAGTTGGAACAAATCTCTAGGTGCACTCTTCTGCCCTCACCCTGATTTCCACTGCGGCAAAACAGACGAAGAGGAGACCAACGATAAGAAGCGCACCTTCTCCATGGTTTATTACTTCCACCGAGAATGAGGTGGAGACCGGTTCTTCCCCTCACACCCAAAAGATGCTCCATTGTCTTTGTATATTTGGCATTAAGGCAATGTAAACACCAGGAACAGAACTGCAGGATGAGTAGCAGCAATCAGGGGGATGAAGTGTACTCAGGGAGGATGTAAGATCCTTGAAAAAAATCAGGATAGAAGCACAAACAAATTACAACATGGTAAACTTAATATTCTGAAGGGCAACTATTCCTATGGATGCTTCCTTCCTCGTACCAAAACCTCCACCTTTTATTCATTGAAACATGATACCTCCTTTTAGGCACTCTTGATTCACATACAACATACACAAGATGGTGCTGATAGAGAAAAATCTCTCTCTCACTAAGTGTAAATTCAGCAGGCTATGCCATCCAAAGCACCAATCTCTTTGGTGATACAGAAGTAGGACATCTCTAAAAATAAGCCTTCTTGTAAGGAAGATATAAAAAAAAGTCAATCTCATATCTTCAATAAAAGCTTACTAAAGAAAAAAAAAATTCCCTGAGACTTAAAACACAAGCTTATAACGAAGCCCTTAGTTAAAGTTACAGTCCTTTCCAGGGAAAGCTATGGAGATAAAGGGAATATCATTGTAGAAGAGATAATTTTGTTAGTTCATTTGTATAATTAGAGATTTAAGTCATGAGGATCAGTCGTGTTCTGGCTTCAAATGTCAAATGTGAAGCTCTCAAGTATGCAGATTTTAGGAATTAGGCCAAAAAAAGTTTCAAAATTGGAGGGTATTTTGACTGGACCTTTAGCTTGAAGTCTCAAGTAAACTTAACTGAATTAAATATAATTTTTCATGACAGATTAGAGTGTACATTTGACCATCAGTTGCATCTCACATTCTGCCTCCTACCAGCTGGAACATTGATGAGACTTTTTATAACTTCGTTACAGCTACCTTGTGGAACAATGTAATCATATAAAATCTTATAGTACAGATGCACAAGTAAAACAATACCAGCTGCTGGCTTCTGGTCTTGTCATGCTGCTTTATCCCTTTACATCTCCCCATGCTATACAGTCCACCCCCACTGCACAGGGGCCACCTCTGAAGGATGCTATCTGCAGGGACAAGCTGATTGTTTTTCCCTGCCTAACATCCAAGACGCACAGTCCTTGAAGGAGTAGCAGAGACACAGGGCTTCATAGGCCCAGATATTACCAAGGGAGCCTCCTGAGCAAAGATATTATCTGATAATGTAGAGATTTTTAACTCCCTATTTTTTTTTTTTTTTTGTGAACAGATAAGTTAATGCTGAGAGGACAATAACCACCTATCTAACTGCTTGAAGTTATCCTCTTCCTCAAAGAAGAATTCCGCAAGGCTCTGGCACAGGGCTGCCCTCTGTAGCTAAAGAGCAGAGCAAGCCTTGTCTAAATTAAGCATTTGGATTTTCAGGATAAAAAGGCTTAATGTCATCTTTGTCGTTGGCTCTAAAGCAAAATAATGGAAGATGAAGAAGCATTGCAAACAAGTAAGGTGACACAGCTCATCAACATGCAGCACTTCTTACTATGCAGCACACTCGTAAGTGCATCACATTTGAATGGTACCATTTATCTTTATAACCTTTTCTTGCTAGACTGTATTTCATTTCTTTCTTTGTCTGACCTCCAACTCCTCTGCCAGAGGTGGTACAGAAAATATGCAGCAGCAATGGGAAGGAGAGCAGAGGCAGAGAGAAGTACCAATTTACACTGCAGACTTTGTGACTAATCGCCGAGTAGCATCTCCTCAGAATTAACATAAGCTCTGAAAGGTTCCCATATGTTTGAGGCTGACTGTGTGCATGTATGCTAATCAGCTTCAAATTATAATCAGGATATTAGAACACAACTTTGCTAAGCAAACGGCTGAGAAGATCAGCAAATATTCGTCAGTGAGAAGAAAACAGAGCTCTGGAGGGGAGAATCTGATTCCCATCAGCTCCTGGCTGATCAGCGCACAGCTTGGGGAGGGAAAGAGCCCTCGCAGTGGGACCACAGAGGGCAACTGGACCAATGGGACCTCTCCCTCATGTCTCAGGAGTGTAGTAGCTGGACTGTGTCTCTCCTGTTTCCCTCCACAAGAACTGCAAAAAATTACCTGCAATGCAGAATGGATGTTGTCCAGACAAAGTCCCCTTGCCACAATTGGTGAGAGGATTTTTTTTTTTTTTCTTGTGAGCCCCCAAAACAAGCCACACAAGTAGCCTCAGAGAACAGCAAGGTGCTGAGTGATTCAGCTTTTCTGCACGGCAGCAGCAGGTCAATGTGCCTCAGTCCTAATACGCTGGCATCAATCTGTCTTCTGCTCCCCAAGCCCAAAGACTTCTCTTTCACAGGACTCCTCCAGCAACCCCGGTAGCACAGCCCAGTGTACCACAGGCATGGAGCCGCAGAGATCGAGTGTGTGCGCTCTACACCCTTTCTGGGCTGTTTGCAGCAGCAGCAGCTACACGCAGCCTCTCTCTTGTATATAACTTATGTGACATAAATCGAGTTGATGATGATGGTAATTTAAGTTCACATTTCTTCTTGCTCTCCACTTGGTCCCTTTCTTTGGTACATCCTGGAGGCCTCTGTGTAAGAAAGACCAGGTGTGGAAGTAGCTAACGATATTCATTAAGATGAGATTTTGATAGAGATGACAAGCCAAATCACCCCCAAATTTCTATTTCTAAGCATCCAGCTTTAAGGATTGCTTTATTTACAGCTAGAAAAATTACCTGGAGCGCTATTGCTGAGGAACTAAACCTACAGTAAAATTTAGCTTCCATTTCAGTTACTCTACATTGAATATTCCCCTTAGAAATCCAGAGGACAGGTACATTGTCTGTTACATGTGTTATATAAAGACAATCAGAATGACGTATCTGGGCACTGACCTGCTTGATTTTATTTTTTGGCTTTCTCTCCTCTTCTCACCCCCAACATACATTTGTGAAGCATGAAAATACTTTCACCCTTCCTCACTCAATTCTATTATTTTTCAGTCCTGACAGAACACTTGAGGTTGGTAAGTGAACTGTGCTAGGCTGGGTCATGTTTTCAAATGAAGAAAAAAATGACAACCCTGCAGTAGATTGATATAATTTTGGTTGACAATAATTTAGCTGACAATCATTTTTCATCATTGTTTCAAGCACGAAAGATTTAGCAATGGCTGCATAAAACTTCAGTGGCACAAACCTCTGATGTTCTGACAAGCAGCTTTGCTTTTCTCCCTGTCATACATACTGCAACCACAAATTACTCCCTGGCAATCCTAGGTGAGGATTATGAAGATTATTAGAAAAAGCTGAGGTTTAAAGAGTTATTAAAAGCACCTTTGCATTTCAGCAACATGCGAACAAGAAATTGTGTTTTTCACAAAAAGCCTGTTTTTTCTTATTTTAATGTGCTGTTCATTTTTCTCTCTCAACTTGATCTCTTCGGCTGGGCATTTTCACCTCAAATTCCAAGTAATCAAACTGTCGTGAGCATCACCTACTAAGAGAAAGCACTGAAACAAACAACAAAAGAACATTAGCAATCTGCTTGTGAGCTGCAAACGCACTCACAGAAGCTGAGCAGAGCATGTGTTTTTCTGAAAGGCCAGTTGTGCTACTCGGAGTGTGAACTCTGCAGGAGAAAGCTACATGTCAATATAGAATTAGAATATAGAATTCTATTTTATTTTAAACTTTTGCCTTCATGAATGGATGTACCATCTATTTCACTATTAATAAAACAAAGCTACGTACTCTGAATTCAGGACAATTTTTTGCCCTGGCTTGAGCTCCGTGAGGCTGTCCAGAGGTTTCTTGTGGATGCCAGTGTAAATTAAACAGGTAAAGTGCCACTGACCTGTCACGACAAAAGTTGGTGCTTAAAAAAACCACATCTTTTCCAGTAAAGTCTTTCACCTAAACAATGTGTACTCTTATTTTTTATTTTCTTTTTGACTTGCAGTTTTACTTCATCAACAGCAGGTCTCAGAGATTTTTGTTTCATGACCATAAGTGATTTTTATCACCCAAACAGGCTTTAGCGATAAGATGGGGATAACAAAACTTCTCTAAGCAACTGATCCGCCCAAGGTTACACAAGGAGGGGAGGTTAAAGAATATCACTGTCTTCCTCAGAGCCTTGGAAATTAATACTAAAGATTGTTATTAAGACCTTTAAATTTGAGAATGATGCTTAGGCTCCATTGCAAATATTTTACAAGAAACTGCTCTTTTTGAATAAGCACTAATGCAATCTAGGAGGAGCACAGCAATTTAATGAAGGGATGGGAGGGAAGTAAGAGTAACAGTAATAATAAGTCAAAGAAATAGGCTTAGATTTGCAGATGAGTGTTTCATACATCATGAGCAGGCAGATAGGTATTCAGATCCTCAAAAGATGAGTTTATCCAATGATGATAGGACTGAGTAATTCATTCCAGATGCTTCAAATTTCATTGCTCTCAAGATTTAAAGTGACCTCTTCAGAGACTAGACAGTGCTGAAAGATCAAATCAAACAAACTTTCCCTGTCTTACACCTTAAGAAGTCATTGAGACTATACACACACCATTTATATCATTACTTTCTGGTGTGATAGTACTCTCACTTCTTTCTCAGTTTTAAATATCAAATACCCAAATGAACTCCTCAGGATAAAGCTACAACTCAAAAATTATTCACTGAAAAGTGCTGTTGAATAACATTTGACACACACACGAATCCATTTGTAGATAATCCCCAATCAGCAAAATTCATTGACTAAATTATACATGGTTAATTATTCACCCATCTCTCACCACACAACTTTCCTCCTCCCCCCTTTGACAAATTTTTAAAACGTTCAAAATGCTGATCACAGCCCAACAGTTTATACAGCCTCTCGGCTTTATGTCTCCCTTCCAGTTTCTTCCCTCCGGTCCTTCAGTAAGCAAACCCTTCTGGTTCAGTAATTTGACCAACCAGTGAAATTTTTACTTGCAATTATGTAACTGCTGCAAGGCACTCCAGTCAGCAGGAATGCCATCCAGGAGATTCACAGCTGTAAAAATGCATAAACAGCCACAGTTCCCTGCCATAGGACTTTCATTGGCTATGCAGTCCATAGTTCTGAACACTTTGATTTATTGGAGTGAGAAGCAATGTGAAAACACTGTCAGGCTTCTAGAGCCACTGAGATATTAGACTGCTCCATTCACGTACATCATGATCATGAAAAGCACAGGAATCTGGTAGGCTATAAATTAGAAGATCCTGGGGGTGTAGGGTAGGAGGAGGAATCATGAGGGTAAACTTAGCTTGTGATTAGCTTTAAATCCTGAGAAACATTAAGCAAACTCTGGCTGTTTCGTGACTTACACCTTCCCTTTCCCACTGTCCCTTTATTTATAACTTTCCAGCAGAAGTGCAGACCCACACTCTCTCTGCTCCTGGCTTGCAGCCACTTGGGCCAGCAGGATCTGCCTGCTCTCTTGAGCTCTTTTTGCCATGTCTCCTTTGGAAACCACTTATTAAGGTCTTAGATCTGATGTATTTTTAATTCTGCTGTGAAGGCCTTACTTACAGAAGGTGCTGCTTTGGCTAACAAGGCCTTCCACCCAGCTGTAGCCCTGTACTGCTCTCTTCCCTTCATCTCACAGCTCCCATAATCTTTTTGAGGGATCTCTTTTAACCAAGAGAAAAGGAGCTCTCTTTTCCCATCCAGTTTACACAGTGCCTGGTTTACACTATTAATATAATAGCTCTCTATTAAAGGGTAAACTGAAGCCACAAAATTCATGCTGAACAGATTTATAAACCTGAATTAGCCTCCAGTCTATAGTGACAATTTGTATTAGATCCCATAGTCCAAGGCTTTGCAGACCATTTTCAGTCTTGAACCAGCCCCATAACTTACTTCACATCCGACACCCTATTTCTGGAGTATAAAATTCTGTATGATATTATGCCTCTTCCTCAACCCTAATCCTGTTTGCAGGTGATCTTCCTCTGCGCTGATTCATTGCAACTAGCCTGAGACAAGCCAGCCCTCATTTTTTGCTCACATCCTGCACACAAGCATGGAACCACTGAAATTCCCTGCTTTCCCATCTCCATCCTTGCAGGCTTCACAGCCAGGTGTGACAGATTTCCTTTTAGCTTACCAGAATTCAATAGTGAATCCAGATGGTTCCCTTCCAGTAGCACAGAAAGCTAATGTTACCAAAGAAGCCAAACCAAAGTCAGAATTTAGAGCCAGGATGCTCTGCTATGCCAGCTGCTTACGTAAGCTTAAACAGCAAGGCAGGCTTTAAGGACAAAAAAAGAAAGAAAGAAAAAAAAAGTCTGTATCAGTAAAACATCTTTTTACCTCATTTCCTTCTGACTTGTTTCAGAGGTTTCTACAGTAAACATTATGAACTATTTAATCCTGGTACTTTTCCGATACAGAATATTCTTACAGCTTTTTTTTTTCTTACTGTAACTCCTGATACAAATATCAACATTCATACCTTTAGCTCCTCAGACAAAAGGGATCTTTCCAACAGAGTACATTGGACTAGACCTCTTTACTGCAGAGTTGTCCTTTTAAGGTATTTCCTAGGGCTCACTCCTTGGTTGATGAGGGAAGAGAAGGCAGGTGAGCCCCCAATTTTGGGAGGGACAATTGGCTGCAGCCATTAACTAGTCATTGTGCAGCTAACTCTCTGTAAGGCAGCTCTCTTCCAAATGGTAAATAGGCTTATTTACTCTTCTCACATCTTATTCCTAATGCTTTCAATGTATCCTAAGTAGAGAAGCAACCAGGTTTTGTCCTTGGATACTAGCCCAGTTCTCCTTGACTTCACCAGCATGTGTGGACTATCTGAGGAAAGGATTTAGCTCAGTATAGTATTTACACTACATGCGAGTCATTAAAACAGCCACTAGCTCCTGTTTCATGAGCAAAGATATAAATTCCAGGTCATTACATAAACTGACTTTATAGTGCATTTGCAGAGGCCATTAACTCAGCTACAGCTCTCTGCTCACCCTTCAGAGGAGGAACAGGGATGACATCTTCTGAAACAGCAACACCCTCCTCTTCTCTCCTGCTGGTACAAACCAGGAGAAACATTGCACATCTCACTCACTGCCTGGTCCCCAATGAGAACTTGACTTAAATTCTGTGGCACAACAGGACATACAATTTGAGATCTTGCAGCTGATCCAACTAACATGAAAAGGTGAGAGAATGCCTTCTCGTGAGTAAGACTGTGCTACATAGTAGAGTAATTTCCAGGATTGTCTCAGATGTCCTGTGCCTCATTTCTCCATCTGTAAAAGCAGGCTAATACTTCTCCCTCACACACAGGTGATAATGAAATGAAAGACACTCAAAGATTAAGTATAGTCCATAAAAACATAACAAGTTTAATTTGGTATAAACTGGCAGAAACTTTAAAATTCCAAAGGCAATTCAATTCACAATTTTTTAGTGCTATTTCAAAACGTTAATGTCTACTCTGCTACTGCAGTTTGCTTTGCAAATCCACAGCTGTTGAATAGAAGTCATTAGGGGAAGGGGGGAGAAGCTAGAGTTTTTGTAAGAAATGATCAGGAGCAAATTAATTCATGTTGGCTATGAATTTTGCATCAGCAGATTTCAGTGCAAAGCCAATTGTAGTAAACAGTTTATATTCCCCCTCTAGCTGTTGTTTTGAGCTATCTTCACATGCATACTGACCTCTGTGAATTGCTTTATAGGCCCTTCGCATTGCAGAGATTTTCTTTGCAGCTGATACCCCAAGGCTGGTATCTTCAGGCTAAAAGCTGACACTGTGTAGAGCTCATGTATACCAGCTCACTGGTGCTGTGCTGATTGATATCTGAGGGTCTGATTTGTAATTAAAGAGTAGAAAAATTGGCTTCTGAAAAACATTTCTGGGATGAAGGTGGAGTCTGCTATGAACTTGATGGCTCTGGAGTTTCAGACAACAGCTTGTAGAATTTTTTTGTGCAGGGAAAAGCCTGTAAGAGGTACCTGCTTCCATCACCTAACCAGCCACAACTCGTTGCCTACACAGTTGTGCCAACAAACTGATCATAGGGTGATCCTATACATGAAATCAGCAAATTATTTCAAGCTGAAATTAAAAGATATTAAATTTAGGTCATTTACCTAATCCAGTTACAGTGCAGCTCCAGAAACAAGTTCATGAGCACAGCCAAGGGAGCAGGAGTGTGTGAACATTCCTAAAACTATGGAGATTGTCTTTGGGGAAAAAAAAACACTTTTCGTGACTTTCCCAGCAACCAGTTGTCAGTGACATCATCCTCACCTGCTACCACCAAAAAGCAATTGATGAGAGCCCTTAGCCTAGTAATACTCAATTAAAAAAAGAAAAAAAAAAAAACCAAACTCAAAATAGAGGCCTTCCTCATGACACTCACTCTGCAGGGCTGCATGTCCAATAAATAACCAATAAAAAATTTCTTCCAGAATTTCTTTGTGCCATTTCCAGTGCCCCTCATACTGCTGGTTGGTGGCATGCTGAACACTCCTTCTTGCTGGAGCTTTAAATAGTGAACAGACACATAACTGCAACTTGGATTTGACACTTTTCCTCAAGATTAAATGGGCTACTTGCAGAGACAGACAACTCGCTAACTTCAAAGCTCCCTGTCTTAGCTAACAAGAAACAAATTGCTTCCCCAGTGACTCCTCTCAAGGGAGTAATGCAGGATAAACCTGTGATATTTGCATTAATTCATCTTTAAACACAAAGCGGAATAGATTCCGTTTCTTTAATATATTTTCACATTATTTAAATGGACTTGTTTTAAAAGCCAGTAACATGTTTGCTTTGGGGATATTTTGCATTTATATTTACCTTTTGGCTGGCAGTTCATTTTATGGGAAGATCTGTTGGAACTAAAGCAGTTGAAGATTACAAAGATTTTAGAAAGGATTTACATCTGAGGCCACTTTCATCCTGATTTTCAGTAATGCTACTTTTCTCAGTTTAGTGACATTTACGGATATTGGAAATCTTTCAGTGACAGAGCACACCAACGATCTCAGCTGCCTGAGGAAAGCAGGGCTTTACTACGCTTGTCCCGATACCTGCCGCCTGAGGAGCAGTTTTGATCAGCAGCTATCAAAGCACTTAGCTCCATTTCATCATCCCATTTTTGCAGTGGGGGAAACAAAGATATGGAGGAGCAAAGGGAACTAACTGTATTGTTTGAAGGCCAGCAGAAGAAGGGGTAATTTTTTTTCTTGTTTGCTCACAACAAACACCATAGATTACAAGGTGCTCACTCACTCTGTCCTCTCCAGTTATGTCAAAGTACTTTAGGACCATTATTAGGGTATTCCTACGCTACCTAGTCTTGTTTTAGGAGTCACTGTCCAGTTAGTTACCTACGCTTCTCTCTGCTGCTAGGGGAACTCTGCAGCAGAACAGGTATAAAAGGGGACCACGTATCACCCCAGTGCACAGTCTTTTAGTTTAATCTGACAATAAAAGTGGACTTAAGTAAAATTCTGTCAATGGAAAGACCCGAGGCATGATTCAATTCTGGACAGAAGAGTGTACGTATGCGTAAATCTGTAAGATTGTGTAAGTTCAGACATCCATCAAAGTGAAGAAAAACCTTTCTGGGGCTCAGCCACCAGCTCCTGTTCAGGCCAAAGCTTCCAGGCACTCTCTCGTAGGATTGCTGTCCTGAGAAAACAGAGCTGTTGTGCTGTTTTCACTGCTGACCTAACCCACAGCAGCAATGCTCAGTGTCGCATAGTGTCAGCGATGACACCTCATTGCCTGAACAGCTGCATCACTCCTAGCCTGTTTTACCTTCTGATTAGCTGCAAGAAATTAGCTATCACACAGAAATCAGATTGACTCACATTGCATTGTTTGAGAACAGTATTTGCGTAAAGATTCTCTTGAGGTAGACATGAGGTTCTGTATTTTTTAATAAAGTTCACAACTGAATATTAGGAAGTGCTGGGGGAAAAAAAAAACCCAACACCTTGATCACTAGGTAAATGCTTTTGAGTTCTTTACTGGCTTTAAGATTTACTGTTTAGCCACTCCAATTCCTATCATGTGCAAATGTTTCCTATATTAACAGGAGAAGAGTGATTTGTGGGCAGTGAATAGGAAACAGGACATCAATTTAACAGGGCCATATGGGGTTAGCACAAAATGACAGAACAGCAGGAAGCGGTTAAAAGCTTCCCCCTCAGCAATCAAAGCCCTGCAATTTCGAGTCTTTTCCTCCAATCAAGCAGTGTATTGATGAGAAACCAGTTCTGATAATGACCTTTGAAAGACCTCATTCTGCCCTTCTAGGGTAATTCATTTCTCTAACTATGCTGTCCTAACAGGAGCTCAGCAAAAGCACAGTCATCTACACAATCACTTGAGCAGCATTACAAATGGCAGAAACCAAGGGTAGGAGATTTCTTTTCCCTTAACTTGTCTGACTTTTTTTCCTTTGAAGGGTGCTGATCTCAACCTGACTATGCAGGTATTGCTTTTTCTATGCACATTTTCCTCTTTCCTACCTGTCTGTCTCAGATCATTGAAATCATAGATAGACTATCCTTACTAATTCATCAGCCTGACTAACCTAATGCACTAGTTTCTTCCTGTGTTGCATATTTTTAAATTTCATTCTACAAGCGTGCTTCCCAGATCAAGTCACACTCACATTTCATTCCAAGCTTTAGTTCAATTAATTTCACTTTTTTGGCAGTGCTGAAAAGAAACTCTCCTTCTTCTTACAAAGGCAGACATGGAGTGCTGAATGCTAGCTTTCTGAAGTGGGAAATAGTAGGTGTTTGCTTTCAGCCCTTGGGAGTTATATTTCATTACGTGAAAATTCATCTTTAACCAGTGACAAGCCTGCCAGTGCAGACTGCATTACTGGAAAATACTAGGAAGGAATCAGAACAACACAGTATCCTTCAGGTAATTTTACTGACCATTCCACAACTCTCCTTTAGAGCTCCAGTTTTCAGTTTTAAACCTCCACCTTTTCCAAGTACCCCAGAGCTAGTGATAACCATGATTGCTGTGACTGCTCTGCTGGAGTTCTGCTTGGAAAATGGGAACAAAAACGACTGCCGTGAGCTGGTAAGAACCCCAACTTTTAAATACCTCATGCTGCACTTCCATGATTTTTAAAGCTCCTAATACCAGTTCAGCAATGCCGTGAAATGCTAACCCAGTATGAACTTACTCTGTCAGTTCACATTTGTTCAAAACATTGGCAGGCTTTATGCCAGATCGGGATCCATCCCCCCACAGCTGGCAGAAAGGTGACACAGACATCACAGAACTTGCAAAGACCGTTCTGTGTACACCAGCTATTGCAGCAGAAAGGGATCATGTTGAGCCCATGCCTGATTCACATCAAATCGCTATGACCATTTGATAAGTGAACACACCACCCTGCTACTGCTCCTTGGAAACACAATTGGGGGTGCAGGGAAAGCCTCCTCTCCCAACTGTGTCTCGGGACTTCTGCTCTTTGCGGTCTTATTACGAGCCAACGAAGACTGTGTGTAGAGGGGTGAAGAAGAGTGTGTGATATGGCAGTTACAGGTTATATTTGAAAATTGTTTTCCTAAGCAGGGCCAGCCAGCCTGCTCATGCCCTGGCACTAATGAGGAAAATCAGCTTATGTAGCATATATTGCAAAGAAACTACTATGTGAAGCATGGTGGACAAAGGCAAAAACGTGTATGGGGTTTATTCTAAGGTAGAAAAACAACTTCTCCCTTTGTAGGAGTAAGGAAAGTCTCAAGCATAAGCAACTTTTAAAAATCATTTAAATAGTTGTCATGACAGTATTCTTACCTTATATCTGTTGATTTGGCTCCCATGATGCCTGAATAGTTCTCCTGAAGCCAGGTTACTGTCTATTGTCTGTGCCTGATGACAGCTGTTATTTCCGATTAGATACTTTCCCCCTGTATTCCAGATCTCTGACCTTCATTTCTCTCCCTCAGCATCACTTCTCCCTAAGCACTAATGGTGTCTGATGCAAATGCCAGGACTAGCATGCCCTGCTGGGTAGGAAGAAAAGCAAGAACATGTCACACCTTAAGACTGCAACCAAAGGGCGACATCCTCACATCTGGAAGTGCCTTTATATTGTGTTACCCTCACACTCTAGAAGTTGTGTGGGATTTAGTATTTCTAAGCTAAATACAGTTCCTTGGATCTGTTATTCAAAAAAAGCCTTGCTACAGAAACAAGCCAGACATGCCAAGTTCCAGTTTACAACAAATTTATTTTATTGCATCATGACTTTCTAAGAACAAGACATTAAAGAAGTAGATGTTTCCATACATGCTTTTAAGATAGACATGAATCCTACCCCTCATTACCTCCCCTGAACCCACTGGAACTGTTGACTTTGTAAAGACAGAAGTATAAATTAGCCTTTGCAGAATCACAATTCTTATACCCTACAAAAAAGTGAATTAATGCTCATCTTCCCTTTTAAGCACAACCAGGATTTGGCTGGAGAAAGTGAGGCTAGGGAATGCTGAAATACATCAACACACATACAGAAGAGTTATCCTGCCACTCTAAGTCAGCATTCAGCATATCCAGGAGAGCATGCAAGCAGCTCAGCAAAGCGCTGGGATGTCCCACTCCCACTCAGCCAGTCCTTTCCACCAGGTGCTCCCAGTCGCCTCAGCCTCAGTGCACACAGAATCACTGGGCTTCAATCACATGGAAGCCTCTGGCACAGAGCAGGAACTGGCAGCTCAGGGTAGAGGAGAGCTGGAGACTCTCCCAGAATAACAATAAAATGCAAAATGGGATTCAGAGTTGTGAAAAATCACTATCACCTGCCATTCGGCAGCCCAGCTATAACCTTCGGTCACTGAGAGCATTATGATGCAGGATGCCAGTACTTCAGCTCATGAGATCAGCCTACGCACTACAGCCCTGCAGCTGGGAACTTCCACTGCTGCCTTCACGCAGTGGTCCTCCATTGCATCTTATGCCTTCCACTTCTACACGGCCACTGAACTGTTACACATGATGTTCAGCAGGTGGTTGCTCTCAGCATAAGGCAACACAAGGTGTCTCCCCCTCAAGGAAATGGAAACCCTTCCTCTCTACTTACCCACAGCATTACCACTGAAGGTATCTCCCCATGCAACCGCTTGTTTGTTGTCAGGCTAAAACCAGCCATGGCTATTTTTGAAACGCTGATGCTCCCTAAGCAGCACTTAACGTTACTGTGAAGCTTTAAAATGAGATCTAGAAAATTGCAATTGCTAGTACCTGTTCAAATGTAAATGCTATTGGACCAGGATGGAGGATCCCTGAAGGCCAGCTGTGTTATCTTTGTCTAGAGAAAACAATTACAAAGCTAATTTTAAAATGCTACAATTAAAGGCTTAATATAAATGCATTTCTGATGCTATCAACAAGCTCAGCGGACTTCAAGCTCTTTCAGAATAGTGTCTTTAAGCAAAATAGCTGGTTTCGCTTTTCCTTCATGCTGAATGTACTATGAACAATTTACACACTTTCTAATCTTAAAAATACTTTATCCATACTATGCATCTTATGTGCTATGAATTCCATACACAGATTGTAAAAATCTACATAAAGCCTCATAGAGATTTACTGGTTTGCTTATACATTTGTAGCTGAAGATAAAGCATACTAGTAGAAAAGCTTGGGGGCAGGCATATAAAATTGAATGAGCAGCAGTTTTGTAAAATTCAATAGAAAGGTTTCTACCTATATTTTAAATAATCAGATTACACTGGGATTTCAAAATTAATTTCCCTTTCTTGGGCAGTTTTATGTTGTGTTTTGGGAATAATCACAGAAATTGCACACTGCAAACGAAAATCCTGGGTTTATTGAGGTCACTAGGGCAACTCCTACTGATTTCAATTGGGCCAGGGCCTAGCTTTATGGGGAAGTCTTGGGGAGAAAATAAATTCAGACCTCTGGAAATGAAGCAGCGTGCCAAAAAGCCTTTTTTTAAATTTTATTTTCAACATGGTCAGACTGCCATGTGAGAAAGCAGCTCCTTTCATTGCCTTCAGGAAATCAGCAGGTATTCCTGCTCCCACTGATTGCTTGCAAGCGTGGTAGAATAGCCTGGCTTAAAAGCTGCTGCTTTTCACAGTGGCCAAATACTGCTGATGGGCTAAGTCCCAATCTCACCCCTGTGCCAGGAACTGGCACACACATGCTTCCCTGCATCACTGAACCCAGAGCAAGAGACTGACACAGCTCTACCTAACATGAATTTCCAAAGCAAGTGTATAGCACTTCTGTCAGATTTCAGCCAGAAAGAGAGGAGAATGTCCCTTTGGATGAGATTGGACATCCTTTATTCGCCTTGTCCACTGGTTTATCAGAGAAACTGAGGCTGCTAGCAGCACTGATCTCCTGTAACATACCTAGCTAGGCTGCTGCTGCCGCCGCCACGGTCCTTTCTGCACCAAATCACACTGATATCTAGCACACATTAAAGAGCTGGTATGATTAGTATAGAACAAGACATAGGACAGTTCTAGTTTGGAACTGGCTTTAAACAGATGAGACGCACAGGACACATAAGGGAATTTGGATCAACAATGTAGCAGTGTGATACCAAGTACTGCAGTAAGAATTCTAGAAAAACAACTTACCAAAAGTGACAAGTTTCATGTCTGTAAACATGCTTTAATCACAATTTTTGATGAAATCTGCAGGTACTGTTTTTACTGGGGAAGACTACCTCAATTAAATTTCCACGTCTCTATATCACTGTGGAGTATTTCTTATCACTGTCTAGTAACACCTGAAAAGTCTTGGAGATGGACACCATGAAGTGGTGCTTCAGCTTCACTGACCACAAAAGTATCTAAAATTAAGCTTCAAATCTCCTGGAAGACAATTTTAAGTAAGAAAATAGTCAGAATTCTGAATAATATTACATAATTAACTTTTCAGCAGAGAACAGCGTCTTGGCACTAACCATGTCCTTTATTCTGATATATCAGACTGAAAACCATGGCCTTTCCCCTGCCAACTGTCTTAGAATAAACACAAGACCCTCCCCCCTTCATCTCCACATATTTAATAATATTAATAGAACATTAAAATATTAATGCTAGTAGACAAGGTCTTTCATAAGGCACATAAATGAATTCATTCACTCTAGCTCATTAGCTTAATCGTCACCCTTTTTACAATGTAACTGATTAACATTTTCATTGTTGTTCTTTGTTTTTTCCTTAGACTTTTACTTCTTTGGGCATCAAAAGATCTCTGAATACATAAGCTTGAGAAATATCTGTGCACAACTGCAGAACAATAGAAATCACTAAAACAGAGAACTAAGTAAAGGCTTTCACAGCTCATGCTTCAAAGATACTGCAGGAAACAGCAATTTAAGAACCATTTTTATTTGTAAGTTTAATGCGATTATACACATTCATGAGTCCAACAAGATCTGCACTGTGACATTAAAGATACAGTACAATAACATTCAACATGAGGTACTTCATATTTATATATATCTGTCCTTTATAAATAATGCTGTAAGCTTGCTAAGGTCAAACACTGCTCCAGCACAAACGGGTGCTGGGACCTGAAGTTAGCTGAGTTTATCACAACAAATTAAAAAAGAAACCAAAACGGTTCAGTGCAATAAGTATGTAGAAATTAAAATGTTTACTTAAATACTATTTTAGATATGCAGAAAGTATATTACATTATACTTTCTTATCACTGATTCCCCTCACCAGGAAAATCAAACATACAAGTAGCAAAAGATGGCCAGGTACAGTTTAAGACAGAATCTACGAAAGGATCTCTATTGACATTATGCTTACATTCCAGGTTGATATGGCTGATGCTTGCGAAATGTATTCAAGCTTGGATGCTACTGCTAAACCAACCAAATCCACATTTAGACACCTATTTAAGTGCCCTGATGTCTTAAGGTGATTAGTACTAGCCACCTTCTTATACACCAGTACTTGTTAGCATCAAGCAGTACTCGGAATCAAGTCACACTGTAAGCATCAAAAGGTGTTTTGGGGTGCTTATGCGTATTCATCCATATTGAAAAACTATACATGCACCAGCTCCTAAAACCTGGAATGGACTCAGAGGAACTAAGCTAGAAGTAGCTTTCATCCTACCTCGTCAAAAAGATTTCATAAAAGTAGCAAATAAAAATAATAATTAAATAACAGCTCACTTCTACCTATTATAGCTACACAGTATTCTGATCTCCTAACTTCTGTTCCAGCCAACATAGTAGATAGCTCACCTTTATTTGCAGATCAGTAAAAACCAAAAAATAAATTAAAAGCGAGAACTCAAGTAGTGTTATACCAATGCAGTACTCTCTGATTTGTCCCACCAGCTGAGGCACCTGATTTTTTTCCAAACAACTCCAAATGCAGCTTGCTACTGCAAGCAACTTGTCAATCTGATCATCACTCAGAGTAATTACATCTACATCAACCACTTGCTGTAGGAAAACTTAATCAGCTGATTAGCATCTTTTTCTGCTCTCAAATATATTTAAATAAATGGAACTGCTGCTCAGATGTTGTCTAAAAGTAGATGACCATTACCTCATCAACATCCCTTCTGCAGTCTCTTCAGCAACTCTTCCTCCAGTCCATACAATTTATACACTTGTCTATTTTAGGCTGCAGATCCAAATATAATTAACTGGAGGTTTTTTAAATCTCTCTCTGGGAGTTTTCCATGGAGCATTCTGTTTAGATTTCACTAACAGTCTGGATTATGTACATCTGTTACAAAAAACCAAAACATTTTTCTATATATTTTGAGGTTATTTACATTTCAAAAAGAACGTTGCTTACACATACACATGTATGTATGCATATAAAACATTAAGATGGGTGAAAAGCATGGATTTTGTAGGGCAGTTTTTTACCTGGCTCTCCTTTTATTACCTAGAGAGAAGATCTGGGCTTTGGCCATAAAGTGTTCGTCGTCTACACTCCAGTTTTCCTTACTTCAGATGGTATTTTGGACACT
Source organism: Grus americana (assembly GCF_028858705.1). Lineage (NCBI taxonomy): Eukaryota > Metazoa > Chordata > Aves > Gruiformes > Gruidae > Grus > Grus americana. The sequence goes on from NC_072854.1 coordinate 119,458,007, forward strand.
GTAAAGACATACCAGCACTTTATGATGGCCAGGGCCCAGGACTCCAACTGTCAAGAAACACTTAGAGTAACAGTATTAAACTGGTAAGAAATCATATGAGAAAAACATTTTTATTACAAAAGTGACAAGTGAATTTAGGATTATGCTACATTAATGTGTTGATATACCATAGTATTAATAGTCTGTCTAAAGAATCATTTGGTCCTCTCATTTTGTTAAAACATACGCAACAAACAGAACCCATTTCAGAGGTGAAAAAAGAATGAGATGCTTCAAAATAGGCAGTCTGCCTCTGAGAAGCAAATGTCCCAATGCAATGGTGAAGGATTTTCTGATGATTAAATAGTACCTGTATTTCTTATTTATAATTGTTTCCTTCCCTGATAAAAGGAGTCATGATCCCTACTACTTTTCCAAAACTGACACAGACCTGTAACAGGAAGTTTAGAAAAAAAATTTCAGACAAGGAAAAGGTTCTGTACCACATAATCCTCTGATTGATGCGTAACCATAAGCAGTTGCAAGAATCCAACATTAATGCGTTAGAGAAGACTTCCTCCTCCTCACTGTTCTCTGATGATATACACCAAGTGTAATATGACCACAGTTGGGAATCTTCTGTCTTTGTCTAAATTTTCACTGATAACATACGGTAATAAAAAGAAGAAATCTCATGTTACAGAAAAAAGTCCAAGACAGGATTGGCACATTCTTTTGTTCCTCTAAAATCTCCCTCTACCATGTTTAGGAAGAAGAAAAAACCCCACCCAAAACAAGCAAAAAAATATCCTGCATTGGATGATAGATATTAATTCCCATTTATTTAGCAAGGGTTCAAAGAAAAGCCATTTAAATAGCAAATCAACTTCAATGTAGCAAGAACTAGGTCATGGGAGTAGAGTTTCAAGAGCTGCATAAACAATTTGAACATGTGCAAGTACTTCCTTGCCTTCAAGGTGGGATTCCTAGAAAATTAATTCTGAGGGTGACTTGCCAAGTCCACATCCGCCCCCACTGTAAACATGTCCACGCACTGTGGACATGGTCAGCATGCTTGTGTAGCTTCCTGAAAGCTACTTGCTTCTCTCCATCTTCCCCTGCAGCCATCCCAAACAGTTGACCATGGGAGAATCTCGCAGGATGAAGGTTTAAACTTAGGCTTTTTCTGCTTACAACTGAAACACTTTTCAGCTCCCATAATCGAAAGCAGCTTATTATTGGAATCTCTTAAGTCCAAAGAGCAGACAGAAGAGAGAGCTATAAAACAAGGCTCTTCATTTTCTACCTCTACCTTCCCAAATAATTACAACCAGAAAAAGCAGGAAATGGAAGAAGAGAAAACTGATCAATGAAGACAGCGTTTAGTGAGATACAAGAGGGGGACATCCTCTGATGATTTACAGGTGCAAAGAAAGGGTCAGCATCACCAGCAAACAGGCATCTCTCTTACAAAGCCTTTAAAACGTGCTTGTTCCTAAGAGCTTCCAGTTTAAAGTTAAATTTTACACTTAAACTTTATCACCAACGATGCTACAAGTATAGCAAGCCAGTTACTTGCCCACAGCATTTAGTTACATATTACCTGTACTGATCACACATCTGCAGATAAAAAGCTAAGCGTCAGTAGGCCTGAACCAGATAGGTTCTTCAGAGTAAAACGCTTTGTCTCCACACACTTTCATTCAAGCATAAAATATGAGTTCGGGAATTTGCCCTCCCTGGACCCCAGTGCCATTTGTACTGTCCGAGGAGCACTGAAACTGAACAGTCACCTTCCCACACTGAACTTCTGTCATTCCTTCTTGGCCAAAATAGCTGAGTTCGTTACCATCCAGAATCACACTAGCTGTGTAAAAGGTGTCAGGCTCAATCTGCACTGGATATTCAAACCACACAGGAAAAGTGTTACTAGAACCATCTGAGAAATATTTACTCAAGTTCTGGCCTAGGATAACTCCTTGTCGTTTGAGTTCAATCTTGGCACTGTACTCTGCTGATCCACAGCTGGAGCCATACAGCCCAAAGCCAGCAATAAACACTCTCTTATCAACAGCAAACTGGATGCTGTCACACCGGCCCCTATAGCGCCACTGGTTGCTGCGGTAAGCACAGGACTGGAAACGGTGGCATCGCTGAGGAACGAGGCCTTTCCGGGGCTTGCTTACAAACTGTAACTCTGGCTTTTTGGCAGCTGTATACCAGAGGAAGATATCATTGGTTTCATTGAGAGTCAGAATCCCAGACTGAGCAGCGCCATTTGCAAAGTCGTCGAGTGCCATGGTAGGGATGCGTATCAAGTACAGAGCCTTCCCGAGGACTTTGCGCTTGTTCTCTATGGTAGCCGTTAGCTCTTGTCGCTGACACTCCACTTCAGCCCAGTTCAGAGCTGCTTCGAAAACAACAATTTCTTTGGCATTCAGAGTCTCCCTTCGGAGAATGCTTTCAAGTGTCTGAAAATCAATGTCACAGAAGCCCTCAGACTTCAAAGCTAGCTCAGCTTGGGCATCAATCACTTCCCAACAGCGCTGGGTCAGGTCAGGTTCCTCGAATAGGCAGCTCTGGGAAAGCAGCACACAGGCGTTCTTTGCACTTAGACTGGTCTCTAGGAAGTTGACGCAGGCACGGGCAAGATGAGGAACGATGTACTTCTTGGCAGCATAAAGAGTGGCCAGTACAGTATCCGCAGCCAAATCAATTTCATCACAATATATGTATCTGAAATAAAACACACGCATGTAACACTGCTGCTTGATGCAAAAATGCAATTTGTCAACGACATCTGAAAACTATAAACAAAGAAGATTTAAATGGCTCCACATTAAAACTTAGTAGTGCTTTTGGGGAACATTGATTTATCCAGAAAGAAAGTACAAACCAAATTCATCACTCATATAAGACCATGGAAGAGAACAGGCTTAAATTCAAGGTGAATAAAACTTCACATTTGGGTTACCTGCTATGTAGACAATGGTTACATCATCATCCCTCCAGCTCTGATTTCCTTCCATACATGCTTTGGCTAATGACAGGCTATCTGCCCCAGGCAGTAGCTCCTCAAGGGCTACCTTACTCAGCTAACACATAAGTCTTGTAACACGTGTTACAAAGTATTTGGACTGGATGTCCTGTGATGGTGAATGATGATTTAATGAGGTGTATATATAAAGTACAGGAATGAAAACAAGTTTATTGGGAATAACTAGCTAGTCTAAGAATAGAAATACTATAAAAGTATATCAGGTGCTACCCATCTTTATAACTACTGGGTCTGTGGGGTTTTTTGGTTGGTTGGTTTTTTTTGTTTGGTTGTTTGGGGTTTTTTTGCAGGGGGAGAGGTTGGGTTTGTTTTGGCTTTGTTTTTTTTAACAAGGTGATGAAACATCTAGGGAGAGGCACAGAATTCAATTTTCAGGTTTATTAATGCTTACAGCATCCTAGCTCCACTACCACAGTGTTTTCTCTCAGTATCATTGCATAAGGAAGAAAAAAAAAGCTTTACTGCTATGCTAGCGTAGTAGAAGAGATGAAGGTGAAATTCTATTTATGTGACTAAACTGCTGGGATTCATTGCTCAGAGAAATGAAGCATTGTACGGTTTGTTCTTTTTAATATCTCATGCTTCAGGGCCCCATTTGCAGCTGGTGAATGCAATGTGCTAAAACCATGCCAAATGCAATTTTACTCTTCACAGGGATAAGCAAGTCTTGATGGTTGTGGTTGATAAAAGTGTCTTCCTCCGGTAAAGCTAAAGTTGTGTGTGACCCTGTATTAAAATTTTCTAGTTAGCAGGTTTCCCAACACAATGAATTTTTTGCAGAACAGATGTGCTTATGAAGTAGAATTAGTATCTACTCTGATCTGATTATAGTTGTAAATATCTTTATTTTTATTTTTGCAGGTATAGGGTACTATCCTCCAAGCCACAATTAGAAAATATGCTCAGAGCATGTACTGCTCAAGCAATATAATAAAATCTAAGAGGTTACAGAGAAAAAGAATACTTACACAGACCCAAACCTTTTTTTTTTAATCTTTATTACAAATAGCCCGGCTGAAACCAAGTAACAACAAAGAGCACGTCTATATACCACTGGTTAAAGGCTTAGCTCCTTTACTGTCCAAAAAATTTCCAATGTATCAATTAATTCATTTTTATGATTCTCCTCATTGCTCTCCAACTCTTTTCTCCCTTCTATTACTTCTCTTTGCCTCCTAGTATAGCAGAGATGACATCTGTTTTAAATTGAAATGGTACAAAAGTTGCTAGTTTAATATTCATGAAAGTGAAGAACTAATATCACTGATTTACAACAGACACAGCACAGATCAGCTGTCATCAATATTCCACACTTGTCATTCTGCTGATGCACCTCAACTCTGGTCTGCAATTACTGATATTCCAGTTTCACCCTGTTCTTAAACAGAGGATTCTGCTAGACCACAGGGATTGATGGTTTAGTAGCACATTCATCCTGGGATAAGACGAGACCACGGTTCTAACTTGAACAGTCAAGATTAAGATAAGATATAATACATTAAAGACAGCCAAAGCAATTTTACTGGGAGAATTAGCATCTACCAGTTGAGGTATTATTTCCTATGTTACATTTGGTAATACCTTGTCTGATGTTTGCTGTCAGAATGCCCACTATATAATAAAAGACAAAAAATATTTATGCTATAAGAATTCACTATCCAGGAAAAAAACCAAAACCCTCCCAAAAACCAACCCCAAGTCCCAAAAAACAACAAGACACAACTCAATGTATTTTCTGACAAAGATTACGATGCATTCATTCCTCCTGACTGCGGAAAGGAGCATATGAAGGAGAAGGCTGCTTTGGGATAGGTTAAAAAGTCTTTTCCTTCTCTAGCAACAGTATCATAAGCCTTCTGCCACCCACTGCTCACAGCAGTTGCAAGCAACACTCATGGGGATGATTTCCCATGGGCAGACAAGTGAAGGGGACTGTGGCTCTTCCCAAGCTCCACCCAGTGCAGCACATGCACTGGATCCTGTGATGAGGGGAATGCTGCACTGCTGAGCAACATCCCTTTCCCTTCCCTGCACCGTCACGGCTGCAGACAACCCTGGCGTTTGCAGACACAGGAGCACTCTGCAGGTTCAGGCACACTGCATCAGTGGGAGTTAGCACTGGCAAGGTTAGCTCAACATCCATAAAGATCACGAACTTTTTGTGGTCTTCTGGTTTCTTATATAAAAGTTGAGAAGGTGAAGAATTCCATGTTTCTGGCCGTGCTCTCAAAGACAGTCTCCTAAATTGCCATGGGCTAAATAATATGTCAAGACCTAGATGTCAGTATTGATACTCTCTTTTCTAGGTTTGCTCTCTGAACACATTTCTTAATGACAAATTCAGAAAGCATTCAAGTTTTTACATGGCAAATCATGTTTAGCCACAGTGAAATAGATTTGCTATTCAAAAAGGGAGGGGGACCAGGGGAATCCAAGTATCTTGTATTCATGCCTTGTAAAATTCTGCATGAAAGTAAAGCACAAGTCTGAGCTCTGCAGAAAACACCCACAAAACCAGAAAGGCCCAAAGCAGGGATCCATAATGCACCTAGTTACATAATGTCATATCTTAACTTTATATTCCAGGTCTATGGAACAACTCTGTGACTTCAACTTTTCCTTGCAGTTACTGATATTTGCACAGAACATTTGTGATATTCACAATAACCTACAAAAACTCTATGCAACAAACTCTACCTGCAACTTTGAATGTTCATCTACAGTGCCACTGAAACATAAAAGAAAAAATAAACTATTCTGTAATCACAAGCTAGTCAAAACAATCTATGAAATACAATAAATTGTTAGCTAGTGATTACACCATTACATGCAAGAAAATCTGCAGCATATTAAAAGGATCACTATCAGATACTAATGTATATTCTTTATCAGAAAGCAATGGCAGTTACTAAAGCTGAAGGGAAAAAACCCTCAAAGCCATTGCATTTCTGTGATAGGGTATTTCTCTTTAATAATCAGAGTTTATAGATACATTCAAGGACAATTCAGCAGGGAAGCTGCTTCATTATGCTCATTTACGAAAAGATAGCATTTCTTATGCAGTTTGCAAGAAGAAAAACAATCACCATGTAAACTGACTGGTTTCCCCCGTTAGAATAAAAAAACCCTATTCACGTAAACAGCCTTTTTATCACTTTCCAAGTGCATCAATATGATAGATGAGGAGAAATTTAATTTTCAGAAGCTATATTCAATAACTTAGGGTCATTTTTCTAAGACAAGACCTGCATACAGCAAGTTTATAAAAAAGCTGGAATTATGTCAATATGCAAACCAAGCCATTCTGGGGTTTGGGGTTTTTTGTGTGTGTTTTTAACTTTTCACTGTGCTTGCAAAGTAGAACAGGTTTGGGGTTTTTTTGTAACAGCTGAAAAATTCTTTTTAGTAACTCCATTCCTTTGTGTAACGTGTAGTGACAAATCAGATCAATAGGCATTACAGTACACAATGTGCCCTAAGATCCCCTGTCAAAGTCATTATTTATAACTGACTACATTAGTCTAATATATGCATGCCTGGAACTGAAGGGGGAGAGCAAAACGAGGTAAAAGTTTAAAATACCCAAAACACAAAAAGGGGAATGTTTTAAGCAATTGCTTTCTTTCTGTTTGTACGCAAGCCTAATACTTTAACCATGACATTACCAATGTATGTATACATAATAAAGGAAAACATATCCAGCAGATGAATGATGCTTACTTCAGCATTGCGAGAAAAGCAGCAGGCTCAACATCTGGTATACGGATTTCATCTTTGTCCTCAGCCAGCTCTCCGTAAAACATCGCATGGAATACAGAGCTCCCAACAGCCAGGACATACTGTTGAGAAAGGGAAATCTTATTTCATGCTTTAAACTGAAAGCACTGCCAACAAAAACAATGTGGGAGAGCCACTGAGCATACCGGGCTTTGCTGACACACTTTGGTAAGAAATAAAGTCAAAGTTAAGAACAGAATTACACATTTTACCTGCATTTTACTCTCATGGGCATATATGCATTAGCTACTGGAAAATGCTCATATCGACTACAGAAGTTAACTACTTCTAGAAAATCTCAAGAGTAATATTAATCAGCAGCACAAGCAGCATTCCTAACTTTACAATGACTGCCTTAGCACAAGCATACTGTTTAACCAAAACCCAAGAAACACAAGGGACAGACTAGTCCACTACATGTAGCCTTTTAAAACACAGAATTATGCCTGTCCCAGAAGAGCCGAGTCTCCCATGCTACGTCCCGGCATAACCGTGGGAGATCTCTCTGACTATCCCCGCCAGAGCTGATAATGCAGCTGTTGCTTACTTTGTGTCCTGGCAGCCGCTGGGTCCCACCTGGTGGCCCGACCACAAAATGAACATCTGCCATCAAGTCATTGTTGAACATCACTGCATTTCTACAAACAGAGGCAGCGTGTTAATTTATGGTGTCCAGTAACACTGTGCTTGCCCCAGACCCAAGAAATTAAATTTCGTAACAACTTGAAATTGCATGTTAGTAAAGAAAAGCAGGTCACACTTTGTTTTAAGCTACTTTACACATCATCACACAAATACACCAAAGAAAACTGTACGAAGAGATGAGTACGCAATAAAAAGAAAAAACAAAAACCCCAAAAAACTTATGAGAACTTTTCAAAAACTGGAAATCGAAGTCAAGCACATGTATCACTGAAAATTCCCACTGAGGTCTAAAAGCAAATCTTTATGGGTACACTGCAGCTTCCAGCAACATTTTTTTCACTCAAGACCAACAGCTGCACTGTCTGGAAAAGAGATATTAAAATATTTTCCATTACCAAAATACTTGTTTCACACACACAAAGGAAAAAACAGAGAGAGAGAACACTACATTTACTTCAGCAAATAAATGAGTAACTAAACACATGCATTACAAACATTTTGCTACTTTTCACTCCATTCAAACAGCAAAAATTAACTGCCCTGAACTTACCTCTCTCTGATGGTCGGATAAAGTCCTTGCCAATTAGGTGCCGGAATAGTGTTGTTGTTATTGAGATTTTGCTGGTGGTACTGCTGGACAGCAGTTGTATTAGTGTTGGCTGGTTTCTTTCGGGGAAAAATATCAGCAGCCATCTTCTTCTTCTTTTTGGTCTTCAAGGTAATGATTTCATAGCAAACTGGAGGCAATTTGCTGCTGCTACTGCTGCTGCTATTTCCCTTCTTAGAGCTCTTCTTGGACCTGTTCTTGACTGTCTCTGGAAGCATCAAGAAGAAGGTGAGACATTTCATGTTCTTTTCTTTCTCATCTACCATGAGTATACTCGTCTGTAAAGCTGGATAGCCTAACTAGCCAGAAGCATTAAGAAATGCACGTGGAAGCTGTTAAACAGAGAGCAGCAGAGCTGAGAGTTTGCTTCTTTTCCAGCAAGACAAGGTGACCTTTCCAGCACACCGAGTAAGAAACTGGCTTTAAGTTTGATCCAGTACTTGAATCGTTAAATACATCCCCATCATTCCTGCCAGTTTTATTTCTTTCCAGATCTCCTGATCAGAAATGGCCTGAAAGCGCTACACTCTGCCAGGAGGGTACGTGCGCAGCTGTAGCATCGGCTTTCTGAAGGGGGCTAGCAAGACGCGCGGTAGCGCTGCTAGTCTGCTCAGCGAGCTGAACTTGTGCGTTGAAGAGATCGGAACAGAGTAGGTATTGCAGCCCTGCAGATGGAGTCAGACAGCATTTGGAGCCAATAGCTGAAGTCACCGATAACGATTGGACCCAGCCGCACAGTGACACCTATTGTAACGTACGCTGCTCTGACATTAAAGCGACAGCAGTTGCACTACTACTTAATATGTAGTGCTAAGTAATAAAGTAATAAATGGCATGCATGGTTGCCTAAGCGCATGACTGGCCAGAAGCATGTGTGTTTTAGCTCTCCTTGATGCTGTGTGAATTTTCACAGGGGAAGCAATAAAAAGTTGAAATCAGTTAGAAAGACATATTTGAGTCTAAGTATTTCCATGGGAGCTATTTCCACATGCAGTCGGTAATAGCATGACTTCATATGTCTCTAGAATTTCCACAAATCCCTACCACAACAGTTGTTCAGCAAAAACACGCCATAGCTATCAGAACCAAAGTAAAGCAACCAACCAGCAGCAGCAAAGACAGACATGCAGTTAAACAATCCCTTTCAGTGCCGCTTCTACTCCAGTGTAACATGAATAGAGATGAGGTCACAGCTTTAGCTTTAACTCCTTATGTTTCCAGATAACGTAATAGCCTTTGACAGGGGTCCCACATCACTAAGCAGTGCTAATTAAGCCAGCTTACACCAGACATGGCTGCACCACATCGGAAGAAAACTTCTAGATGTGCAATCAGATTAAAGCAAGCCAGAGTGAATATATTTAATCAATATTTCAAAGCATTAAAATAAAAAGTCCGAATGATTCAGAAAGTCTCAGGCAGAAATCACTCCGAGATGCAAACACACTCCAATTTTGTTCACAAATACTTTCTGAAAATAAACAGGATAAGCTATGCCAACCAAATAATTTAAATAGGAAAGACAACTAATTTTCAGTCATTAGTTTACTTAGATCTTAAATTTAGATCACATTTCCTTAATAGTAGGGCATGTGTATTAAAAACAAAACAAAGCACAAAACCAAGCAAGCAAGCATAGCCACTTAAAAACAAAAGCAGGGAAATAAAAAATATTATGTATTAGGTGTCAACATTTCAAACCTTTAAAATATTGGGAGGATAATTACAATATGATTTTATAATTATTTTCAAGTTTTAAAGAAAAAATCCTCTTTGCTTTCAAAGCAAATTTAGCCACTTTTAGCCTTAATTAATTTTGCTGGACAAGAGCACAACAGTGAAATTAAAGTGATCAAAGGTTGGTGCAGATATGGCTGACCTTGCTGAAATCCCTGATGGAAATCTGCACTGACTTAAACCAAAGCACAGAAATGTTACTCAGGCTATTTACTGAAACACTGTCACAATTGCTTGAATCACAGCTACGGCTTTATAACGTGCAATCTCAGAATGTCTTTAAACCTGAAACTGTGCAGGTATTTCAAAGATTTCAAAGGTCTCCTTGGGAGATGCTCCATATTAAGCACTAACTAAACACCCTGGCAGTTGGCCATCTAGAGACTTTGCTGCAGTGTTTTGAGATGATACCTTTTCCAGACGCACATCTGTCCCCTCTGTCTGAAGTCACTGCTCATAGAAGGGGGAAACAGAAGAATACATGTCCACGCCTCAGCTGCTACATTTCACAACCCAAAGCCTTAGTGCAAAATCACTCTCACCAGTAATTTAAAAGAAGATGGTAGATTATGCCTGATGTGACTGAAAATCAGGTATGTTCCTAACTAAATGAAGAGGCAGGTTATACAATTTCCAATGAAATATTTTCTATCAAGTTATTCTTTCTTTTCTTCCCCTCCCTCCCTTGTTTTCCTTTTTTATCTGCAACACATTGATTTGGAAGGGAAACTAACAACCTAAGCCATATTGAACTGTACAGAGATAAAAGAAGGGGTAAAGGAGAAGAAACTTGCCCCATAAATGCGATGTTTACAACTGCTCACAGCTGAGAGTTTGTAACAGGGACACAGCAGGTATTCTCACCACAAAATTTGAGTTTGTTGAGTTTGCATAGTTTTTTTTCCCCCTGCTTATGTAAATTTCCAGCCCTTCTACTTATAGGAATAACCCTTTTGTCACTGCACAGGAAAGACGTTTCAGGAGGAAGATGTTTAAAAAACTGTTAGTGATAACGGAAAAACCATGCACTCTTCAGAAAACGTGGTACTCAGTATTGCAGTTGGCAGAAGGTGAAAGACAGCAGGGCTTAGGAGATTCATATGGGAGATTTGATTTTCATTCCGTAAATCCATTTTATAGACTACTGAAGTATATAAAAAAAATCAGGGTCCTCATTTTTTCAAATCATCTGACCAATACAAATCCAAAGACTATACACACACCGGCTAAGCTCACTGGGAGGCTAAAGAAGAGAAAGAGAATGACAGATGGACTGACCATTCAAACTCAGTCTGGGAAAGACAGATCATAAACGTGAACCAGTAGGAGTCCACCATATCTTTGACTTCTGTAAAACACAATGCACGTATAGCATGTTGTACTTCCCTGGGGAAGGAAAAGAAGGAGAAACTGCACCTGAATTATATTCTGCCTGAATCCAGAATTCAGACAGACCCCTAGCAGACAAGATGACAGGATAAAAATCCACCCCAGTAAATAAAAAGCGTAATTGCCATCTCTGTCTGTTCTTAAGCCACCCACCAAAATCTGGTCTGCTATAACTGGAAAATAGTGCTGATTCCACAAGAGACTCCAAAAGTTCCTATGAAAAACTACAAACCTGTTACAAGCTTTATGCCACTTCCCACTGCACTTCTTCAGCTCAGAAATTAAGTCTCCTAGACCAATCATTAGATACATGTGAAATGGGGAAAAACCAACAACAACAAAAAAACCCAAACCCAAAGAGTTGCACTCACTATTCTTTCCATTTTGGCAGAAACTTCCATCTATTTTCCTACAACATAGTTTAGCAGTCAGTAAAAGCAACCTATGAACCCTGTTGAAAGACTAGTCAAAATCCCAAGTTCAAATCAGTCTGCCTCCAGCAAGAGAATCAAGGAAATTGACCTTCTTTCACCCAAAGATCTATCAATTTCTGAAAGCTTATTACAATGTGTTCCTAATCTTCTTCAGCAATTCTCATTTTTCTTCATTAATTATACATTAACAGAACCAAACTTGATAAATACAACTTAGATAAAGTGACATATACTTCTTCAAAGACACATAAATCTTTATTTTATAAGCAAAGTAAGTTAAAATATTTCTAGTTTGACTAAAGTGTGTAGGAAATTCCACGCTTAAATCTTAACACTGGCCTAATGAAAATTCAAAATGCTTACTACTTCACCTCTGGCAAAGCACTATATTCCAAGGGTGAGATACCACACATCAAGTTACATGCCCCTTTTCAAATTATTACGAGCAATTTACAAGCCTTTGGAAATCAGCGCCTGACTAAATATTGTGAACAACTGAAACATCAATTTTGCTGTTCATGTCCAAATGCGTGCAATATACCTGCAATCTCAGTTTCATGGGAGTCATATTATAGCCCAACTCTTGGTACAACTTTTAATAGTATGGTACTACTATAATTATGCCTTTCTAAAGGTAACTTCTGACTGAGAAACAGTTTAATAGGTAAAGCAAAAACTTTTTTTTTTTCCTTCTTTTAATAAGTTGTGGTTTTCTATAGCTCTCATTTACAGGTCTGTTCTTCCTGTAGTAACATGAACTGGACAATTCTATAAAAAACAAGCTTTCATCAAAATTCCCAATTGTCTGTTACAACCAGATCATGAATAAAGGAATGAATTCCAAGTAGGCAATGAGAAAATGCATATACTACTTTTTGTAAAGTTGCCAGGTCTCTCCCTTGGCAGTTATTACGCCTATGCATTATTAATATTCTTTGTTTAAATTCTGGATTTTTCCCCATACAGGGAAATAAATTTCAGATGATGCATCCCAATTAACCAAAATAAACACACAATGTTATTGTTTAACAAATCTACCTGTCCACTGCTAATTTCCACTGAATTTGACTTTAAGCACTCCTTTAGAAATGTAATGTACAAGTTCAAAAACAAACCCAAAAAACTCAACAAACCACACAGCTGTGGAGCCTCGTTCTGTTTACCTATGAATTATTTAGTCACCTGGAAGAATCCTTCCCACCCTTCTGTTTGCAAAAACACTCATTTGGAAAGGGGACTGATAGCTCTACTCTTGATTTCCTGAAGTAAAAAATGCATTGCAGTTGACAAAACCTTCCAACCTCCTCTTTCACAAGTTTCTGACTGGCAGCACTGAAAGTAACCAAGATTGCATCCACTTCTGTCTGTTGCATGGAAAAACCGTCCCTGAAGTCTTACTCCTTAAGGTCTTCTATGGAGAAAAAAAAAAAAAAAAGATGACTAAAAGCAAGGAGAAAGATGGGTAAAACCGTAAAGACTCTCCAAGATGCCAGAATACAGGGTAAAAAATAGGGAGTGTTTCCTTCCCAGAATTGTCAAGAGCTGGGAAAGAGTAGAATAGCATCAGAGTAGAACTGCATCTTGAACCAACACTAGAAGCTTTAAACCAAAGTCCAAAATAACTGAACTGTATTTTGCTATAGCTCTTAGGCTATACTAAGCTATACTTGCTATACAAGCAAAATACTTGTTGGCAAATATTCTTCTTGACTCTGTTTAGCATTTAAAGTATGAGGATTTAAATATTTTGCATAATATTATCCACTAAGATAGTTTTTACATTTTTTCCTAAATGCCCTTAATCCTTTAAAGAAAACAAAAGCAGAAAGCCCTGAGCAGCCCAGTCAACAGGTAAATACAAACTTACATAAAATAGAAGCTTAAAGAATGAGCATTCAGATGTCTTTTTCATTCTTGTATTATTTGCTAGCATATAGGCTATGTGGCACTTCTTATTGGTCTCCCTACCAGAACACCCTAAATTTTTTTGATTTGTCCTTTTTGTATCTGCAATCATTTCCATTGCTCCCTTTTGATTTTTACAGCAATATCCTTTTTGAGACAGAGTAATCAAAACAAAACATTATATTTAATAATATTTAGCCCTATATTCACTCATGAATAAACGTCCACTTTCCTTCTGTGTGGATTTCTATTGGCTCACCATGAACCTGTTCCTACACCACGTGCAACATCTTCCACTGTCTTTTTTTTCCTGTTACTTTCTTGTTTAGGTGCTTAAAGTTTGCAATTTAACCTCAGTGAAAGGTTCAATAACTTTATATTTACACCCCAAATACAACATAACATGAAAGACTTCTGCACATTGTTGGATTTTGTTTTTAAAGGTTTTGTTCCCAGCTGAGTCAAAATAAATACAGCTAGTTTATTAAAGTGAGAAAGAAAAAATGTTTAAAATTCTCTTGTATTTTCATTATGATTTCAAGACCATGCTTGCTGCATGAATGACAGTCCATATAAACCACAACTATGTAAAGAAAGGCTTATGTTTAAACAACCTACAGTGAACAACATATTTGATCCCGTTACAGTGAATTATCGCGCAAACATTCTCTTCTGTGCATATGGAAAGAAATAATGTGAAATGCTTCATTACAACACCTAATACTTGTAGATGGGGTGCTTAGGGACATGGTTTAGTGGTGGACTTAGCAATGCTACGCTAACGTTGGATTTGATGACCTTAAAGTTCTTTTCCAACCTAACAATTTTATGAAATGTATGATTTTACTAGCCTGCTGAGACATATTCCCCAACGTCATAGCTTGGGAACTGCAGGTAGAAAATATTCCAATTTTCAATTTATTCTATAAACATTAATTTGCTTCTTGATAGTTCAAAGTAAAAACAAGAATTAGAAATTAACTCAGAGATGAGAAAACCTGCAACTACAAAATGAGAAATTAAATTCAAGATTACAAGTGATAAACTGGTTTTCTACCAATTTAAGTGACAAATTACGCATTTCTTCCCCATCACTACTACTCTAGCTTGTCCATTGAACTTCATGTTGAATTTTGCTGTTGACAATCTGTAGGGTCAAAAAATAAGTTCTTTCTTAGTGGCTGCCATATTATTTCTAAACATGATATTGCAAACCTGAAAGCATTCAACCCTTTTCCCAAGACAGAGGTCAACTTTAATTCTACTCTGCCTCTTACCAAAACTGACTTACAAAGGGAAGATCAGATAGCTCAGGAAATTGGTAATGAGATACAGTGGTTTTCGTCTCTAGGTCACTAATTCTAAATTGACCGAGGTCAACAGTAATCAAAAGTCATTAGCATTTAATGATCGTTCAGTGCTCTGTGAGAAAGAAGCTAGTGATCTTAGTGCACTTCAGAAAAACCACCACTACAATTAGTACTCACATGCTGACTATTTCAAGGGAGCAATCAGGATCAGATGACTACAGACAGAACTTCTTATCTTACAGACAGATCTTGCCCATGTAGACACACCTTTATACTAATTTTAACTTGGCTCAGAAACTATTCTTTCTAAACTGAATAGTTAAATTAATATAGATAAAAGGCAGGCTGGAAAGTGACTGATCCTACTCCTTTACATCAGCAGTTCCCAAATGTCTTTGTCTCTCTATGCACAGTAAGTCTGCAAAATGCAAATGCTAACTCAGATAACGAGAAGACACTTCCTCAGCGAGTCCTCGCTTGTGAGAGCTGATGGCACTAGAGGAGTAACTACCCCATGAGTATCCACAGAGGGACTGCATTACAGTTGACTACATTGGCATATAATTCAAGGACTACATTTTTCATGTGCAGATAACCTACATTTACAACGTCAAACCATAGTGTTGAAGTACCCTGGGGGACAAAAGAGGGGGAGAGGATATTGCTATGACCTATACCATACTTGTTCTGTGGCCTGCAAACTTCAGTCTCCTGGGACTGCCATGCTGCCAGCACCTTCCAAAAAGGTTAAGAAAAACAGAGGGGGACTTGTGGAAAGCTTGGTTAGATGCTGTACGGTAAATGTCATTCTGTCATGGGAAAAATACATCATGCTGATCCGTAGTTTTGCATCTAGTGAAGTTTAGGGAACATGAGGCTTAAAAATCCAAAGCAGATCAGCAACTCGGCACATTTGTGTTCACAGCAGAACAACATACCTGGAACCATTCAGTATTTTAAATGGGGAAAAAACTGGTAGAGCTTCTTTTTCTACTGCATTTTAAATGACAAAAGAGGAAGGTTACCTCAGCTAGTGAAAGAGGAACAGGTCAGTCCATTGGCAAACCAAGCATTTGATAAGAAATGCACTCTCAAACAAGGTGGCTCTCATTTCTCAAAAGTGAGAATCAAAACCCATGAGTAACAACTCTCACAATGTCTTTACAATTGTTTAATAACCCCAATTTTTAGATATGAGAGACTGATCGCTGCTAACCTGAGCTGCATCCAAATAGTTCAAGGAATGGAACCAAATGTTACAGTCATTAAACGGCACTGTACTGGATGAATCTTCCTTTGCCACACATTAGAAGCTGTGGATCTTGTTACTTGCCCTTAACTTTGTTTCCAGACTCTCACAGCACAAGCAGCCTGTTTTAATGGCTGTTCCACAGGGGGCTCAAGATGTTGCCAAATTTTTATCAACTGTTTTAGAAAATCAGATTTACTTTCCTTTGCTGCAAATATTTCAGTCACATTTGCCTATCAGATCAGTTATGCTTTAGTATTTCAATTAATTTCTCCTCCTCTTTACAAGTGAACAGCAGCTCCTTTACAGTAATGAATTTAAGACAAATATATACATACTCGAATTCTGGTTTCAGAATATACTTTCATGCCTTAAAATGTATTCATCTAGCAAAAGTACAATATCACAAATGCCTGTTCTCCATCACAATTACTCTGTTTCAGAGACCTCAGAACTTTAGTAGAGAAGAAAAAAAACAAATCAAGGAAGGAACAGGTAGTCAAACATGAGAGCATAATTAAGGGACTGTGCAAGATATACATACATACACATTAGTTTTACGGATAATAAAAGTTTTACATAGTATGAAAACTTTTACTTGTTCTTGGTATACATGGAGTAGTATCGCCTATCAGAAGAGTATTACCAAAGACAAAAATCAAATAGCACTAAAAGAAATCGAATGCACCTAGGTGCACTTTGTACAAGCTTAAGTGCATTATATTATCCTGTATCACATAGTATTCCTTTGAGCTATGTGCCTAGACTGAAATTGAGCAAGCTAATAGGTCAGAAATTTCTTTTATCTCCAAGTTGAACTGCATGCTGAGGACTCCAAAGGAAGGTAAAATACTGCAACACAGCGTAAGCCACTGCATACATTTCTGTTTTAAGTAACACACAGCCAGCTTCAGCTCCTTCCCAGTGTTAAAGAGCTTGCACTTTCCTCCCTCCAAGTGAGAAAGGTGACACACGTTTAAATAGCATGTGGCATAGTACGGATTAGATTTTAAAGGGACTCTGTTCCATCAACTATTGCAAGCCTACATATAAAAATCTCACTCCTATCAGGCACCAGCAAACATGCTACCTGTCTGAAGAGTTGCTTGCTTTCATGCTCTCAGCAAACCCTTGCAACCAAGCACACTTTGAGCCAACGGGGAGGCAGCAAAGCTGTAATTCCAGAGAATGTATTTCTTGAAGAAAATTACTCCTTTAAATTGCTTTGGATGTGAAGAGGAGAAACTGCAGCTAGGGTGGACAGAGTGTAGCCTGGCACATAAATATCCTGTCACAGGAGGATGTTATCACCAAGTCATTCAGCCCTGTACTGAAGTGGTGCATGATCATCTGGTGAAATATCTACTCAGCTAATTGGGTAACCTCAGGATATAGGTAAGGGCTGGACAAGGTGATGTCTTAAGATGCCTTCCAAATCTGTTTTCTGCGATTCTACACCCTACATACACAGAACTGCCAATAAGACATTCACAGATCGCTAGTGTTTTAAAATGCAAACACCTTCCAGATGTTGGACTTGCTTCATTTTCTTTTACTCTAGCTTGTTAAGTAACAGGCAAGCTAGGCCTGGAAAATGGGAAGTTTGCAAATTTGAATGAAGTGACCTTTTATGCAAGCTTTATCCCTCTCCATTTTCTGATATACATACATATAATGTGGTTTTGTATATAAGGCAAGAGATTGGAATTCAACTTTATGGCAGAAAACAGAAGACAACTTCTACCACACAAAGCTGTTAATCTTTTCCTTCCAAGACTCCCATCTCTTACTTCCTTATCTATCAGCTCTTTGAGATAGAAACCATTGCTTATCACTTATTTATACAGTGCTTCACAAAACAGGGCTTCCATGCCAGCTCAGGTATCTGAACATTTGCTTGTATAAAACAAAACAATAACCCGCAAGGTTTGAGGAGTTAGTAGAGAGAGAATTACAGGAGAACTATCCTGAATTATCAGAGAAAGCTAACACTGGGCATGAATGACATTTTCTTAGTGTCACTTTCACACAACAGATGAAGATGTAAATTTCTTCTGACAACATAACGCACAGCCCATCATCATCAGACCTCTGTTCTAATTGAGCCTATCCTAGCACTGATGCTTTCAGCATAAGCGTAACAACTGTTTGGTAACTTTAAAAAAAAAATATTTGCTCACAAGCTCTAACAAGCAAGTGTCCAAATAATAAAAATTACTGTTGCGACCTGCATCTTTTTTCTCAGCCTTAAAGAGCCAGCTAAAGGAATTCCATATTGCTTCTGAAAGGTGTTTCCTCCAGGGCAGGGCCAAGGATCACAGGAGGGGAAACACAAGGAAAGTTATTGTGCAGTTAGCTGCAGTGTACTTACTGTGGGGGATTTTTTTCGGAAAAAAGAGAAGAAAAAAAAAGTACTGCACTCTACATTCAAGTTAGGCAATCCTGCAGAACTTATTTCAAATGAATAAGGTCCTAAGAGACCTGATTTGCAAAGTTAAATTACCCAATGAAGCTAAGATATTATGTGCTAGGACATACTGCACCTACTTTCTATAGGAAATGGTGAGACCAGTTATTTCCCACCAAAATAAAAGCTATTTTAATCCTGACTCTAGCCTAACAGTTAAAGTAGCATCAAATACAGTATTTTATACCTATAACGCAACATCACCTCTCTCTACAAAAAAAAAACAAACAAAAAGCCCGGGACAGAGATTAAAGTTTGACATATAGATTACATGCCGAAAACATATAATGAAGAGTAACAACAATGCAGAAAATCTGCACCAGCACCCTTTGGATAAGACACAGTCAGCCTTTGTTGTTTTAATAAGGTTTGTTAAGTAATCGTCATTTTAGGAACACTTAAGTATCATAACTTCAATTCAAACTTTTTCTTACTTCAAGTGAGAACATCTCATTACTCCCTGCTATTTTTAAATGCACCCCCACTCAGGAAACACTACAGGCAAATTAATTTATAAACTTAACCCAAAGGTTGACACAGATGGACTTTCTTGAAACAAAAAAAAAGGGGAAAATAGTAAACTGGAAAGGTCTGGGCCCTTAACTGAAACTACTCAGTCTTCAGACATACACGTACATAGTGAAGTTTGGCAAACGTGGGGAAAAGGAGGTGGTATTTATATCTAGTCGGGTGCAATTATTAATTGTTCCTCTAGGAAACTTATTGAATTAATACTTAAAATACTTCTTCTTTAAAAGAAGCATTACTTTAAGCAGAAACCCCCTCCAAACCCCCACTTTTAGATTTACATAACTGAGTTTTTCCAAGTAGAAGTGCAAAACTACAGACAGGCCCCTGGCAGAGCCCTCTGCCCCGGCGGTCGGGCACACTGGCACAGCCAGGGCCCAAGTTCGGTGCTCCTCACACCTCCCGTTTGATCCCAAACCACCCGACTCTTGGGGCGGTTTCTCACCGCCGGTTCACTCCCGGTACCACGACGAAGCCAACCCGCTTCAGCACAAAAGGCAGCCGCATACACTCAGAAACAAAAAACAAAACAAAAAACCAAAACAACAACAACAAAGTAAGACTGAAACCTCTCGAAACGGCTGCAGACACAAATAATAGCTGTGATCAGGCAAAGATCATTTTCCAAGGGGCTCTTTGTGCCGGGTGAGCCAACCGCTTCAGCGCCGACCCAGCGGCACCAGGCCGGGGGCTCGAGGAACTGCTCCCCACACAAACTCCCCCGGCTCTCTCTTCCCAAGTTTCGCGGCGATGCCGGTGCTCAGGTGCGGCCGCTCCGCCCCGTCCCTCACGGAGGCGCCCCCGCAGGGCGGCTGGGGACCCACGGCCGCCTGCCTGCCTGCCTGCCCCGGAGCCCCTGCCGCCACCACAGCTCGGCCCGTCCGCCACCGGGAACGGGCGCCACCGCCCCGACGCGCCCCTTCACCCGGCGCCGCGGCTGGCGGCAGCTCCCCCATCCGCCGCAGGACGCCCCCGGCCCCGCGACACCCGGGGCCCAGCGGGGCCGCCCCGGCCCCCTCACTGCTCCCCGCGCCGCCGCCGCTCCCCACCTCTCGCCCTAAGCGCGGCGCGAGCGCCCAGTAACGGCGGTAACGGTCGCCTCGCGCCCCCTCCCCCTGCACTGACCTGAGGGCGCCCCCGCTCCCGGGGCAGCGCGGCCCCTCGCAGCGGCACGCGCAGCCCCGCCTCGAGGACGCTCCCGCTCGCCCCGCGCGCAAGCGCACGCCGCTGCATGGGCCGCCCCCCCCGCCCCGTACCCCCGCGGGCGCGAGCGCGCAGCCCGGGCGTGCGTGGCGTGGCGGCGGGGACACGCGTGGGCTCAGCCAAGGGCGCCGCGGTCTCACGGCGTGCCGGGCCGGGGGCCTGCAGCAAGGCCGCACCTGCGGCAGCGGGCTAGGGCTCGGGCTCGGGCTCCTCCCCAGCGCCGAATTCCCACCTCCCGTGGGGCCATCGCGCGTGGGGGCGCCGGCAGGACCCCCCCCCCCCCCCCCCAGCAGCCACCTTTCCCCAGTCTGGCGGGGTTTTTCTCCTCAAAAGTAATGCCCCGACCCCACGAGAGGCCAGTCAGGGCCTGGCCCGGCAGCCCGCCGAGGCGCTGGGGTACAGGGGGCACTGAGGCCTGCAGCGTCCCGGCGGCGGCAGCCGCGCCTGGGGGCTTTAGCGAGAGCGGTGCTTCAGCACCAAAAAAAGTTTAGAAAAGGCGAGAGACAAACTAACAGCACCTGTTGGGTTTTTTAATTTAAAAAAAAAATCCACAAAAAACCCCCATTAGTGGCTGAAATAGAAGCGTGTACCTGGTTTAGCGCATCCAATCTGTTTGAGGATTCACCTTCTAAAAAGGTGATTTTTTTTTGTGTGTGTGTGTGTGTGCACCGATACCTGTGAGGACATGCCTTTGCTCTGCCCCTTAGACAACAGGAGGTTTTCGATCTGTGTAGTGATCAGATCTTTCTGTATAAAATACTGTGTTTGTTCGTCCACTTTCAATCTCCGTACCTCTAAGCAAAAAAAAAAAAAAAAGAAGGAAAAAAAGGGAAAAGGAAAAAAGAAAAAAGGGAAAAGAAGAAAGAAAAGAACAAAAAAAAAGAGGAAAAAAAGAAAAATAAATAAGCCCTACAGCAGAAACTCCTCTGGCCACAGCATCCACATTTCATCGTGGGGCCAGCAACAGGTGGCCTGAGGGATGAACCTGTCTTCCTCCTCACATTTTTAATTTTTTTTCCAAATAAACCCAATCCCACAATACGAGATTAATGCCGTACATCCTTCCTTGCATAAGCTGTTCCTCTCCTGCTGCTCGAGTTTTTTTTTTTAAAAAAAAAAAAAAAACTTTTTTATTTTTGAGACGCTGAAGAAATAATCGAAAGGGATAGAGGCATTTCCAGGATCAGCGCCCGGGTTTATCCAGGAGCTTCATAAATAAGGGATTTCTCATAACGCCAGTATATCTAACCACATGGGAAATTAAAATGCGTTGCTAGCATTTATTTTTAAAAGTGTAGCAAAAGGCTTTATTTGAAGCTTTAGGGTGGATTGTGGGGTTCCCCCCCCCCAAGAAATAATTCTTACAGGAATCACTGCTGTGTTCCAGCTTTAGTTTGCCATAAACGTTCATTTACCTATATTACATACACGTTATTTTAGCAGATACCTTCGCAGTGTGAAATTAGGCATATCCGCGGATAATCGGTACTTTGCTTTTCCTGTTTTAATATTTTTAGCTATTAAAATAGATAAGAAACTAAATAGCAACAATAATGACTGTATACACACATGCATTATAGCTCTTACGGATTTTACCAGCAGAGTACATGCTTTAAATTATAGCGTGTAAATGATGATTTAATGGGGACTTGGGAAGCCAACAAAATATTCGTTGTCTGAAGTGAATGTAAACATGCCATAGATAACCACTCTAATTTTGTGTCCTATTTTCGGATTGAAGGCAAAAGGCCCTTTTCCAACTGGGGTAATTTAGACGGGGAAACGGTGGGGGAGAAGCCCTTTCCTCCTGGGTAGGGGAGGTTCTTTTACAACCTGGATTTGAAATCCCACAGGAGCAAAAACCTCTTCAGGCCGTAACCCCGGCACGTCCAGGAGTTAGAAGATCAAGTCCCACGACATTTTTGCTCGTGCATCTCTGAGAGGCAGCAGGGGCTGCCCAAATTAAGGTCTCCACCCAATAACATTTGTTTTGCTTTTTTTGGTTCCTTAGAGCTCTCCTGCATGTCTAGCCCAGCTCATTAAGCTGCGCACAGGGGCTTGGACCACGACTACCTAGCATCCTCCAAAGAGCTCCAGGCTCTGGTTTAATACCGGTATCAGCACCGACCCAAACCGCAGCGGTCGCACCACCCTGCGGCAGGCTTTGCGCACCCAGGTGAGGTTGCTCCGCTGCAGCCAGTGACGCAGGAGGCCATACGCAGCACCGGAGCACCAGTCCTGCCTCATCCTCGGCCCTCTTCGCTCACGGGGACTTACAGACACGGGATGACGGGTTTACGCCTTGTCTGCGCCGTCCATCTCAAACGCGTGCTCATGGCGCTGCAGTCTCTTCTCTTCCTCCTGCAATTACACACCTCACGTTAGTTACCTGGTCTGAAGCACGCAGGAGCGTGGTTACCTGAGCCCAGCAGCCCTGCGGGCAGCTCACTGCATTGCTCAGGGGGGGTGTTTATTCATCTAGCACCACGGTTTGCTGACAAGTTTCAGCTCAGCTCCAGACCAAGTGAGCTACCAGATAAGCCAGACCTGGCCAGAGCTGCAGTGCTGGGCCACCAAAACCATCTTACAACAGGGGAAGTGCGAAGCTCCGCGCGCTCCTGGGTGCTGATGTCCTCTGTCCTTGTGCTGTCACCCTCGAGGGTGTATGTGTCATATGTACAAAATAGCTCATGAGGAAGAGGAGCTCTAGCCCGGGAGCAGCTGCAGTGAAGGTCTTTGGGGTGCTCCTTCATGGCTTTGGGGTCTTGCCTGCTCCCAGCCCGGGTTTCTGGGCACGCTGCAGCGTTGCCTGCTGCAAAGCAAGGACTGCACTGCTGGGGAAGGCAAAGCTGAACCGTCTGTGCATTGGGGAGAGCTGATCAAAGTTTTTTAGTGGGTGTCTGCAAAGCCAGTTAACTGGGGTAGGTTCTGCTCTGTGGTGGTAAAATAAAGCCAAATATTTGCATTGAGTCACATTCACACTCATCTGTTTGCGTGTCGCAGGTATCGAACAGTGCTTTCCAAAGACTTATTAACTTGAGGAACCATTTAAATACTCATTTCCAGTTCAACTTGCATGCTGGGAAGGGTCTTCCAAGTGCTCCGGGATACAATTGGTTTCTCCAAAAGCATCTTCCCAGCAGGCACTTTGCTCATGCTGACCATGTTCCCCCCCACATCTCTCCTCCCCAACCTCTTACAGCTTCGCTGAATTTCTGCCCGCAGCCTCCCACAAAGGTTATCATCTTATGTTTAATAGGGGGGAAAAAGGCAGCGCAAGAGATTTACTGCAAATGGAAGCCTTTACTGACGCAGTTATCAAATGAAAGAACAATATAATAATGTCTAGTCATAAAGATGTGAAGAGTTGTCTGTCAGAGACAAGCACCTGACTTGTAAAATGAGGCTGGGCAGCTGCTCCGAGCTTTTGGCAGGCAGGACAAGGCGCTTGCAACACACGGTCGAACACCCGGGTGTTTTGCAGCTATACCGGCTGGAAACTGGGCACCCAAATTGGGACCAGCCGGAGGGAGATGCATCGGCATCCCAAGGCTGCGGGAGGTTTGCGTGAAGCGGAGCCGGGTGGGTCAGCTCAGCGTTGTCCCCCATGTCCCCAGGGCGGGTACCATGTCCCCTGGGTTTATTCAGGCGTTGCATGCCTCCCAAAGCTAAACCCGTTATCTCCAGTATAGCTGTAGCTCATTGAAGCTGCTGACCCCAACTTTTGGGTTAAGTTTTAACTGACTAATAGCAGATGGTGTTGAGTTTTGTCTGCCCTTTGACCCGTAAGGTCAGGTCGCGCAGGCTGTGAAACTGTGGCACAACTGTGACATTGATTTCCAGTGTATTGGCACAGAC
The DNA here is from genome assembly GCF_028858705.1 of Grus americana. NCBI lineage: Eukaryota > Metazoa > Chordata > Aves > Gruiformes > Gruidae > Grus > Grus americana. Next base: position 119,482,153 of record NC_072854.1, read on the forward strand.
AATTTTCCTCATCTCTCTCCCAATTCTGCCCTCTCCTGAAGAGTTGGTTGGGGCAGAAAGCCCTTCAGGCTTAACCAAATGAGGCTTAAACCAGGCTTAACCTTTCCAAAATAAAAATACATGGACAAGTGGATACCAGTGTCCATCACAAGGGAGAAAAATGTTATATGAGCAGAGGAATCTTTGACTCCTGAGAGCCAGCATCTCCTATCAAGGACTTTCCAGCCTCTCGCCACGTGTGCCAGCCCCTCTCCCCCACACAGACACTACGTCCCGGCACCAGCCCTTTCTCCCCCAAAATCACTTACTTCCATCAGCACGGTCAATTCTTACACCTCCTTTCCCACCAGACACGTACATTTTCGGTATGGAGGCTACACCAGGACCCAACTCCAAGTCTCCATTTTAAGAGCTTGTACTCCTCCTGCAGCCTTTTATAGCTGAAGCTATGAAGTCTTCACTGTAGTATGAAGTCGTCACTAGTCCCAGGTGCCTCCCTGTCCCAGGAGGGCCGGTGATACCAGTGGTGGGCTTAAGTGCTGCCTCTCTATTTTGTGAGTGCAGTGCCACTTGGTTTGGTGCCTGCATGTGAAAGTGTTGGTCGCTGTGGTTTGTAAAATGGTTTAAGACATGGAAAAAAGCGTAACGGGAACCTTCCCCATGCCAGCTAACGGGGGCGGTCAGCCTAGCCTGCATGCAGAGAAAATCCCATCACAACCTTGCTAGCGATACCTGCTTTTAAACGGCCTGCAGATCGATTCCTGCTGTCTTTAGCTGTATTTTGAGAGCTGGACAAAGAGCTGAATCTCCTGTGGTATCTGCAGGAACATCTGCTCTTCTGAAACACGCCAGAATAAGCCATTTGATGCAAGCCAAGGGATCCAAAAGCCCAGAGAGCTGCTCTTCAGCATTGCCTTTTGGAGACAGAGCTCAAGGGTTATCTCAGAGGGAACCTTAACGTCCCGAGAGACTAAAAGTATGGAGGAAAGCTTCCCTTAAATTGAAACTTTGGCTCAACCATTCAAATTACAGAGAGACAGCGTTGCCTGAATGCCAGGTGAACAAGCCTCTGCTTGCGTCAGTTAAAAAAAAAGAGCCACATTTTTTTTTTGTAGCTAAGATCTAGGAACTAAAGTCCATGGTTGTGGTTTTTCTTCCTAACAGGGTTGTCCATCAAAAAAGGGAGAGCTGGAAAGCTGAGGTTTTCCCGTTAAAGGCAGGCTGCAGCTGGTGGTGGCTATGGCTGTGGCAGGCTGGTGGTTTTCTTCCTGACCTTGGGAATGCAGAGGATTTAAAAAAAAAACAACCAAACACCCACCCTCCTCCATCGGGGAGCTGTTGTCCAGGTTTTGGGCTCTGTGTGCCCATGCGCTGGCACCAGGCTGGACACGGTGCAACACGTCTGCGGTCAGAGCTCTGCCCAGTCCGTGGGCACCCACATCCCAGTAAGCCGTGCTGGTGGCGTGCAGGGGGGCTGCACACCTCTGTCCCCTGCGCTGGGAAGGTGAGCGCTCCTCAGCCAAGACTCTTGGCTTTGTATAGGGGCAACGTATAGGATGGGTGGTGTATCTTCTGGATGCACGTGCCTGCTGCGTCTACCAGCATGAAGTTAGTAAAAAAATATCCGGCAAAACTAACAGGCCAAGAGATGACTCAGAAAAGTCTTCTCCAGTGCTCAACCAGTCAAGTGTCCCAAAAATCCGTGGGTGTTAAAGCCTGCCTTGAAGTCCTCGGGGAGACTCTGAGTAACCGGGAGGGTCTCTGAAGAAAAGCGCTGGCGGGATGTGATGAGAGAGCTGCCCGAGTTCCCTCGGTTTCTGGATGGGCCGTCAGCCGCGAGCGGGGGAGAGCACTAACAGCAGACGAGTTTGCATGGAGGCTGAACTTGCTTCTGAGCTGTGATGGCAAAATAAGATGGTGCTTTCACAGAAAAATTAGAAAGGAAAATGGTTATTGAATTTTACTACAGACCCCCGAGGCAGGATGAGGAGTAGGATGTAAAAAAATGTCCAAGGAAATTAAACTAGCAATGGGGAAGGGCAGAGTGTTAATAACAGAGCCTTAATTATCCTAACCTACCATGGGTGCACCCTGTAATAATTTTCAAGTATCATTCAAGTGATCGCAACAGGTTTGACCCACCACTTCTTAAATAACCTGCTGAGATTATTAATATGCACGTTTTATCAGGAGCTGCCGGGAACATCTCAAGTCTCTTACTGCAGAGCAGAAGACACGGGCACAACTCTCACCCTTACTGATTTTGTGTGCGCAGGTTACGGACCAAGCAGGAGACGGAGGGCGTGCAAGGGGATGCACGCAGCATCTGCACAGCACGCCGGGAGCGTGCGGGCAGGGGAGCACGTTTTGAATCTTTACATCCTGCAGAGCGGTTGAAGAGATCAAACGCACCGTGTTTCTGCTCCAGAGCCATTAGCTCATTCTTCCCCATCCCTCCCCGTGCGCATTTTTTGACTACAGCGCGTGATCGGGGCGAATAACCTAACCGCAGCTCCACGGGGAGAGCTGGTTGCAGCGATCTTCACCAGCTTTGCCTCCCGCTGACTCGCTATGTATTTTTTTAATCCTGTCCTTACCGTGCCTGGAGGAAGAGCACAGGCTCCCTCTGCTCCTTGCTTCTGCACAGCAGAGGGCACGGATTAGCCCTGAGTGAGGCATCTTGAGAGCCGTGACCAGCTGGCTGTCATTAATTTGATTTGATTTGATGGAATTGGACAAATGTAACAATTAGTATAGCAAAACTCCTAATTAAAAAAAAACAAGAAAAAAGATGATGATGATTGAGGATGGATGGGTTTTTAATTTTGTGCACGAATGAAAGAACACGTTAATTAAAATCCAGGGTTTCTTTATTTGTTAGTCTCGTTTTGTAGCAAATTGCTCCAAGGTCCCTGAACCTGGCTGACAGCTCACGTCTTTGTACCCTGGCAGTCCTCCACGCTGGATTTCAGCCCCCTCTCCTCTGTCCTTCCGCTCGTCTCCTCCCTGACAGCCCGCAGCCCCTCACCGGAGGGAGGGTGGGTGCTTGCCTGCAGCGGGAACAGCGCGGGGACGGTGAGGTACGGGGAGGACCCTGGCACCGTGGGGGTATTTCAGGATTGTGCCAGCGTTTCAGCTCCGAGGGGTGTGGAAGCAGGAGGCATTCGGCCCTTGACATTAACTGGCATTGGAGACGTCTGGGTTAGCGACTTAACTTTCAAGCTCAATAGGTAGTCTGGAAGAAGCTTCAAATGGGAACTAAATATACCGCGGGATAACGAGCGTCAGAAATAATGCCAGCAACGAATCTGCCCATGATTTATTCCCTGATGGCAGACGATGCTTTCACCCGATTTGGGAGGCCGCTGGACGGCAAATGCCTTAGACACGATGGTCCCATCATAGCACCACCCGTGCATGGCATGTGACGGTGCCACCAGCCTCCCACGTCTCGGGGGAGGAGAGAGGTGCCCACCGCCGCCGCAGCGAGACCGGCGCAGCATCGCCGCTCTAAGAGTTCTGCCCCTGGAATGCTTTTGTTCTGAATAAATACCGTGCTTTAGGAAAGCCGGCTGGCCAGCTGGTAGCCTGGTAAACTGGTAAAAGCGCACGTCGGTCCCGGCCAAACCCTGCGCGTTTCTAGGAGTCGCTACTGGGAAGAACAGAAGAACAGTCCCGTTCTGTGAGTGGGAAATCTGTTCCCTGCGCGGCCGCATTCGTACCCTGGGGGGCCACAGAGTCCGAAAATTCAGTGTTTGTAAGAAAACCAGGGGGAGAAGTGCAATGCGATTATGGGGAAAAAAATGACAAACTCGCGTTCGTGCCCGCCCAGGTTCCACCTGGCAAAACGCACGTTTGCAGCTGAAACGGTGCAGGTTTGGGCAGAAGTTACCCGAAAGCCTGACTGGAAGCATGCACCCAAATGCCGCGTTTTAACCTTTTTTCCCCGCTCCTCCAAAATATCTTTAAGGAATATCTGCATGAAACGTTTCAGTTTTTCATTTTGAAACGACATTTTTTTTTTTGTTTTGTTCGTTCCGTAATAAAAACTACAAAAAGAGTTTCAAAAGGCCGCGTAGCAAAGAGGATTAAAGAATCTGAAAATGAAACCAAACGCTTTATGAATTTTTTTCCTGTCTCTCCTTTGGTTCAGCCAGTGAACCAAAAACCGCCCCCCCATTCTTCAAATGGCTGAAATGAGTTGTATCAGCCTTCAAGAATTAAATGCAATTAAATATATGTACGCAGCCTAACAGCAAGGTGATTTCTCTGCAAGTTGTCTAGCTGTGTATGAAGAGTTGCTGTTGGAGGGCTTGTTGCTGAGTTACGTTATTTCCCCTGAGATCGAAACAAATCAACATTTCCCCGCTCGGTGTTTCTGAAGACGACATTTCAGGAACGGCTGAACAGCTGGGTCTGGAAGTGAACTGGATTATAGACAGAAAGAATATTAAAGCGGAGGCAAAATTCAAAGCCTACGTGAACTCAAGGCGAGGACGAGAAGGGAGAAATTATTGGGTTTGGGTTTGTTTTTTTTTTTTAATTATTTGGGGTTTAATGATACAGTATGTGATCTCTTACGCAGGTCACAAATTTAATGCAACTGCTCCGGTGCCCTTGCAAATTACCAGCCCCAAAGTAATTTGATAAAACCAGACCATAATATGATCAAGGAGACGGGAAAAAGAAGTGCAGGGGTTTCAGAAATAAGGGGACCAACCTCTAAACATGCCAGATTTCCTGTTCTGGAGGAAAAATTGCAAGAAAAAAATATAACTACAGGCTCTCAGAGGGGGATACCTCGCAGCGTATACAGTTAGGAAAATTCCCATTTAGAAAAACTCCTGTTTAGGAAATAACTAGGACATTATATTGCTGCTTTTTCTTTGATTGTACACACTTCTGTGCGAGGTCAACATCTAAAGATTTTTTTTAATTTTTTTTTTTTGTATAACGTTCTGGGAGCTTTTTTTGCCATTTCTTTCCCCTGTCAATCTGCGTCCTTCCTCTCCCGACAGCTGCCGGCTTCGCTAAATGAAGGACAGATTTTTCTGTAGTGAAAGATGCTTTTTTTTTTTTCCTTTGGGAGGAAAAAAAAAAAAAAAAGGAGGAGGGGATATAATTGTACTCATCACCTGCAGGCAGATATATTGCAATTTTTATTTGGTTTTTTTTTCAAGGATACAATGAAAAGTCTAGTTTGCTCATCTGGGTTGAGTGGAAGAAATGGAGCTGGTTTTCTTCCGAGGCACGAGAAACCGTATGAATAAAGATCCCCGCAGTCTTGGGCTGGACTGATACCCACAGGGGACATCCCTCCTCGGTCAGAACCGTGTCCCATCACTTACACCACCCGGTCCCCATAAGTGATGTGCTCCCAGGATTTTAGACTGGTAAATGCTGGAGGTGATGGGGCAGGCTCTTCGCTGGTGCAAACAGTGGGGTCCCCTCTCAGTTTTTAGGGTGACCGCTGCTCACGCCATGCAGATAACTGTTCAGCGGGACCTCACTGGGAGCAGGACAGGTCTTAGGGTCAGTAACAGCCTGGGGATGCTGGGCTGACAAGGCAAGCTTGATTTATTTTTTTTTTTACTATACCAAATAATAAGTGGTCGTATGCATGACTTTTTGCCATCCTTAATGCTCCTGCTTGCAAATCTCTGTCAGAATTGACATGAGACGTGAATATTCTTTAATTTGATCAAATAAGTAATAAAACCTGGCTGGCTTAGCTGGCACAAGCACCCTCCAGCCAGAGCAGCTGTACCACTTTACACCTGCGGAGATTTTGGCCCAAGTTTTGCTATAGCTGAGCTCCAGCCAGTAAAACTAACATTGATTTTCAATTCTCCAAGTAAAAAAAAAAAAAAAAAAAAGGATTTTTTTTTTCTCCTGCAGGCAGGCAGAAGAACGTTGCCACCAGCACAATTTTTCTTAGCATGAAACTGAGCTAATCGACCTGCAGCAGCCTGCAGGGTAGAGAACATGTTTCCACAGAAATAAGTATTTCTTTTGCTTTGGTTTTAATACAATAATAATGACACTACATTATATAGTTCTTTAATAAATTATTATTTGCCATCAGAACTAGTAGGAGCGAGACGAACCAGAAAAACGCACAATGAAGGACAACAAATGTCTTAAATAGGTATAAAAATACCCATAGCGGTTTGGGAGTTCTCCTCCCAAATCAGGGGGCTCTTGTTTTTGTCCCCCCCCAGCATCACACATGCATCTCTGCATCTTTTGCATCTCTGCCGGCTGTCAGGTCACCTCCGTATGAGCACAGCGCAAATTTTAAGGCAACGCTTCTTAGTCTACAGAGAAACATAAATTGGAAAAACTGATGGGGGGGGTAAGCATGGAATTAAAAGAGCACGTCAAAAATTGCTAGAGGAAAAGAGGAGTAAAAGGGGAGGGGTGCCAGTCAATGTGCTTTCAGGTGTTACGTACTCATAGCTGTAGCTGTGTTTAAAAACAGTGGGTCACTACCAGCCTGCAACAAGCAGCACATTGCTGTGCTATAGGAACCATCCGTTCCTCTTGAAAACAGTGGTGCCTATCAAGAATAAAATTAAGCATTTCCTATACGTAAGCGTGCTGACAAAAGGAGTAAAGCTAAAAGAGAAAAAACCCCAAGCACATTAAAGAGAATTTTTCCTCATGTGTAGGAACACCCTTAATTTGTACCTCGGAGCTAACGTGGAACTGGTGGGAAATGGATCATCGCAGGTGTTTTGCTTGCCTGAAAGAGGCTGCATTTCAAGCTAGTTTCCCACTATATACGCATCATATAGTTGTGCCCCAACCTGGGAACACACGGCAGATGAGAGTTACCTGCCGTTCCTTGCTTCTGTCAGAAGTACCGTAAATATTTGAAGGCTTAAAGATGACTGGGTTCCAGGACAATGGCAGGAAATACCAGATAAGGGCATCAACATATCCAGACTTATGTTTTTGGTGATATTATGAACCATCCTGTTTAATTAAAGATCTCCCTCAAGCTCTCGGCATGAGGCCATTTATAGGTGATGGGGGAAGGAGAAGCTCCTCTAGCAATCTCGTACCTCTCTCTGGCTTTCCTCAGGATTTTCCGACGAGTATTCATCCTACCACTTGCTGAAATAGCCTATTTTTGATCTCTTCTGTTAGGGAGATCATACTCATTTACTGAAAAGAGCGTAATAAATAATAGCAATGAATGCTATCAGCTAGCACCTGCTGTACAGGAACCATGCCTGCAGTCACCAGCTCCAGGTTGAAACATCTCAGCCTCTCATCAGCTTCTGCAACACTGTGATATGAGGAGAAAAATCTCGTCAGGTTGCAAGCAGGACTGGAGAGACACAGCATGTACCTGTCTAAAGGAACACTTTAATGGAGCACCAGCGCTGGGAAGCCTCATCTCACAGAAAACTCACCCAGATCTCCAGTGGCCGAGTCTGGAGACAGCATGATACACCCTGGGGTGGCTGCCAGGCTCCCCGTCCCCAGCTCCTCGCCATGGGTTTTCCTTCCCAGGTTGGGCTGCGGCCGCTCAGCTGGTGTTTTGCAAGTGGGAAACTGAAGCGGAAGATGATAAAAGACGGTAGGAGCAGGGAGAAAGCAGAGCAGAAGGAAGCGCTCCTCTTTTCTGGAAGTCTTGCCAACATAGGCCACCTCTGCACATGGGTGACGTCTCCAGCTGTCCAAGGCCTGAGTTCCTTCCTGGATGGTGTGCGCTGCAGGTTTGGTATGAATTCAGCTGGAAAAATCTGTGATACAATGAGTACAAGTGATCACTCTCTCCCTTATGCTAAATTTGCCTTGGAGGTCTCCCACCAAATTACTGTTTGGGTCCTTCTCTTTAATTAGCCAGATCTGGAAGTGGCAAAGCCCTACCGTGTACCCTGCCAGTGTGGCCAGGAGACTACACGTGCATCTCCAGGGAAGGATATTTGCATCGTTAGGATAAACTTGAAATTGAATCTTGTTCATGTAATCAAAACATCTTTGATGATTCACTTCCCATCGTTGCTGTACAGTATTCAGGATATAAATAGCTGTGTTTTAGATATAAAAGACTTGCAAACCATCCTCCCGGTAGTCTTCAGTGCCACAGAACAACTCCAGCAGGGTTATCGGCTGCTGTTGCAGGGTATAAAGGGAATATCAATCACCGTTCGTTTGTCCTCAGGTATCGGGGGTGGACACATGCTCTGCCGAGCAGGATTGATGGACTTGTCAGGATGCGTGGGGATCACTTACCAGGAGAGACCCTTTCATCCATGAGAGAGACATTTAGGGTGAAGACAGAGGATAATTGCGTAGTGACATGTAAAGTATTTCTTAGCCGGTCACCCAGGGACAAGTAGCATTAGAAATGGAGCTGGAGCTTTCCTTGGCCAAATACTAATTAGAAGGAATGAAGAAAAATAAATGTGCAGTGAAAAGCCTTTCTAAAATGGTGATGTGGACTGCATAATCTTTATAAATGCATTGGATAAAAAAAACCTGATTTCTTCTAAGCGTGTGATAATGGAAAAGTACCAGAGGTTTCAAATAGAGGTCAGGTGAGTTCTTTTTCATGCAAAGATTAACTCCATTACAGCTGGGAGCCTTTCATGAAACATCTCCCATTAAAGATGGCAAATACAGGGCTCAGCAGAAGCTTCATCATCCCAGCTGCTTCCGACATGAGCCCAGGCGTACAACGCAAAGCCTGGTTTCCCTCGGACAACCCTTGACACATCTGAAGCAATCGCATGGTCCTGTTGGCCAGGTCATTTGTTAAAAAACCTGCTGCTGGGTGAGTTCTGGGAAGGGTAAAAGGTGGCACCCAAGATCCTGCTGCTTCCCAGGCAATAGCTGCGTCTCTGGGACTGCAAGAAAACACAAAGCTTCACGGAGGTTTAAGGCACGTGCCATAACTGCTGACTGGCTATAGTTATGTGAGCCAGATATCCATTGTATCGGCTGGCTCCAACTATGCAAAACACAACTACAACATGACGTCGTGCTCTTCAAATAGAGGATGTCATACTGCAAAACACTGTGATCATTGTAGTGCCGGTATTAGATGTCTCATCATTATTTTCATGTATTGCTCACCCTCCATGAGTTTTTGCAGCTTGTGCCTTTGGGAGGAAAAAAAAATGTAGGATTTGAGTCCCAAGTGTAAGGTGGATGCTCTGCAGGGCTTAAGCAGAGCCCAGCTGCCATCAAGCTAGTTGAACTGGTTTGACTGGAAACGCTGGGCTCATACAGAGCCAACGTGGCATCCACAGGAGAGCGCGCTGCTGGCCAGATTCCCAAATGCTTGCACGGTGCTTTCAGCTCTTAATTACTGGTATTCTGGAGAAGACCACTGGATGAGATAGCTAAAAGATTCACCTCTTCTGAAAAAAACTCAAACCGAATACAATTCAGATAATAGCAGCGTTCAGAAAGACTTCAAAGACGCGGCCTCATGACCTCTGAGACGGAGCAGCCTCGTCTGGAGAGAAGGTGCGGAACAGCACGAGCTGCGCTGGCGGCGGGGGCTACGTGCAGCTTTTCATAGCCTTGAACACGGGCGTCCCATTGTCACCTGCCATCTAGGACTCTTCTGACACCACCCACTCTCTCCCAAGACGCTGGGAACGGCCGTGGGCACCAAGCGAGTGCTTGCAATGTGGCTAACGAGCGTTCATCAGCAGAAGATTAATGCGAAGGAGAAATTTGCAGAAAGATTAGCACACCGATTCGGACGCCAGACAAGGCAACTTCAGTCGCTCTTTAAGGAATACATCTGTACGTAAGCTAACAACTCTGCGACAGTTTCATACGTCATTAGGCTAATGTTCTGTTTAAATAGAGGTATCAATCATTTTGTGATTAAACCTCTTTGTGCCTGGCAACGAATTGATGGGAAACGAAAGCATTAGTAGGTTGTTCGAGGATTATAAAACGGTACTTGCAAAGCTCCCACTGCTTCTGCAGAAGGTGAAAAAGCGCAGAGGAACTAATTGATCGTGCCAAAACAAGCCTCCAAAAGTGCTGCAACTTAAATAGAAATAACCAACCGAGTTGCCTTTTTGTTTGTTCTGACATGCTTGAGCCTTCAAAGTGTTTATTTGGGACACGTTTTCAGCTTTTTTCCACAAGTCCTGAAACTTGTGTTTCTTGAAAAAAAAAAGAAAAGAAAAAGGCAATCTGAGATTCTCATGAAACCTACAGTTCCAGCAGCTAATACCTTAAGGAAGATGTGAACTGACACAAGACTCCTTATTTCGGAATTAAAATGCTATACTCTTGCTCAGAAATTATTAAATATCTTTAAAAAATCCCCAATTTCAGAATTTGTTCTTGGATATCTTCTTTATTTTAGTAACTGGTTGCAGGAAGACACTGTAGTAGTGCCCTGCCTAATTCTGTATTGAAGTTTTGCACTTAAATTGTGAGTAAAACTCTTCCATTTCACAATCACATCGGTAAGTTTAACTTCCACGTTGCGGCCGTGGGTTTTTCAGGGAAACCGCATTTTGTGCATCACATCCTGTATGAAACACATTTTTACTTTTCCCAGGAAGCAGTTAAAAATCGTGTTTATTAGCCCTGTCAGCAGCAGCTGTTGAAATGCTGTAGCTGTACTTGTTCTTCATTTCCACAGCTGTAGCTCTTGGAGGAGAACAATGAAAGGTCAAAGGCAACGGCAGCCCATTTTCCTGCACCGAGATCTAAGTCTTTGTCCAGCCCTCATCAACTACAATATGAGAGCACAACCCCGAGTGGCACAGGGCAGGTGAAGAGACATCGGTTGCTCGCTCTTTCTTCCAACGCGAGGAGGAGGTGCCTTTGAACGACACCAGTGAGAGCCAAATTCAAAGAGAGGCAAGAAGAGATGGTGGTTCACGCGACGGGGAGAAGATTGGGGGCCTCCCTACCTGAGGATGCTGAGGTGCAGGTGCTCGCGTAGTGGCACATGGAAATCCCGCCAGGGTTACCAGACAAGGGAAAACACTTTGGGCTATGAACATCTTAGGGGTAGGGTGAGGAGAGCTCCGTTCCTGCCCACAGGCTCCAGTGCAGGGAGGAACTGCAAGGTGGGAGGAGACTCCTACCTTCTTGTCCCAAGCAAATTGGACAAGTGTTGGAATTGTGCTATTGACACTGACCGGTCCGAAAGCTGGTCACATCTACTCCCTGCCTATCGAGGGGCTTTTCTACTCATACAACAGCTTGAATTATAAATACGAACATGGGAAGAAAAGGCTCTTGAAGCTTGATTGCTTTGCTCCAGGACCACAGCAGCGGGTGAGGAGCAACGGCAGACTCTTGTCTGCTTCCTAAGCCCCACCAAATGAATATCTTTTTGCCCTCAGCTCCGATTCCTCTGCAGAGGGCACGGCAGCGGCCGCCTGGCAGAGCGCCTGGGGAGGGTTATGGCCGGTCACCTTGCCGTGACACGCTTCAGACAGCGGCCTTGCAGAGCAAACGGACCTGCGTTTCACACTGAGAGGACAAAAGAGCAAATCGAAAGGCTCTGCGAAGCAATGCAGGCAACATAAGTCTTTTGACCATCTATTGTGTGCGCTAAAGACAAAACAGCTCCTAAACCTTTAGATGTTATAAAAATGCCAGAAGCAGAAAGAAGAAGAGACAACTATTGCGCCATTATCCATAATGGGTTTATATCTCAGAATCCTCTGTGTATGAATTTTTCATTTTCTCTTTAATAAGTACTGGCACACCAGAGAGTATCGTAAAAGAGAGAGAGAGCATAAAGGGTAATATAACATTGGGGAGAGGAATAAGCAATAGCAAGCCCCACGATCTGGAAAGATTGTTTTCAGATATTTGAGGCTGGAAACAACTTTTGTTTTAATTTCGTGATTGAAGCCAACAGCCTTAATTCTTTCTTCATCACAAATTAGACAAGTAACCATGACTAAGTCGATTTAGATGGAGACTAAATAATGAAAGAGAATAATCCCAAATTAATGTTCCCATTCCTAACAGTACTACAGGGCAGAGTTAACACCGCTTGGGTGCTTATTTTTGCATTTCTGTGTCTTAACATCTTTATGCTTCTCTTTAAAATGTTAGTAACTTAAATTTAAGTTTGAATTTGAATTCCTGAGTGTGTGTTTTCTTGGGGCTGGAGCATCCCTGTGGTGTGCTTTCCCCGTAAGCTCAACCCTGACTCCCTCTTCGTGATGTTTTCTCGAGCTGTAGCCAAATAGATGGCGTTAATAATACATGTTCAGGCTGCATGCTGCACGCCGCTGTCGCATCCTAATGGAGAATCCTTTACTTTTAATGCAAATAAGTATTAAACTGATACATTTTCCCATTTGTTTCGGTTTTCAGAGGAATACGGATTAGAGCTGCCTTTTCGGCAGGCGAAGGAAGCAGATGCAGGAGCACATGGGATATCGGCTGGTTTAATCTGCCACAACGTCATCGCTCGCGTCCTCTGAACTATTAATCTGCTGCTGTGCTGGCAGTGCCATGGCTGCCTCCACGCCGAGCTCAGTCCTGCCCCGACCTCCTCCCCGAGGAGGTGGTGATGCCCTGCAAGGACCAATGGAGCAATTTCATAAAGCGGCACCAGGGATGAACTATGTCTGATGCTGAAACAGATGTGAATTTATGGCCCTTTTTTCTTGTGGAATCTTAAAACCCGAATATAATTACTTTAAACTGTTTCTTCTAATAACATTATCTTCCCAACAGGGTGCTGGAGTGTAGCCTTTCTGGAAGTTCAAGGTAAAGCCTTGGCTGATAAGGGACTGATGGTACAAGCTAGAGCAGAGTGTAGGGCGGGCAGATGCTACAACAAACTCTAAACCCCTCTCCCCTTCCCAGCTGTGCCCAGGCACTGCAGCCCACGCCGCTCCGGCTCTCCCACGCTCTCCCAGACACGGAGCAACTCTGTGACGGGGACACGTAGTTACGGACCTGATGTTGAACCCACTCTGTGTGTGACGCCAACAGGCATTAAATTCACGGTTCTGGAAACAAAAGCAGGGTTTTCAGCTCCGTGACGGCCTTGCATTGCCGCCTCTGCCAGCAGTACTTTCATAATTCAATGCTGCTAAAAGTCTTGGATTACAGTAAAAAGGTGGGCGGGCATATACCATGGCTCTGTGGGCTGCTTTTAGCCAGACGGTTGAACTCCTGACACACCGGCACTATTATTTTTGTTAACAATATGAAAGATGATAATGTCAGAGCAGGGCCTGGGGCTAGTCTGCAAAGAGCACTACAGTCACTTGCGGGTGACTTATCTCTGTAATGCGGCGAGTCGAACTTGTGGCGTATGCGCTTGCTGTTAAAAACAGATGAGAAAAAGGCCCCTTGGAGTAGGACTGCCAGCAACTAGCTCTCTAAATGGGCAGTCATCTAGTTAGCCAAGCTCCTCTTCCATGGAAAAGCCTTTTTTCTTCTCTACAGACCTCCTTTGTGCTCGCTCCTTGCTCTCACACCTGCGTATCAACGGCATGGAGATCTCCAGGTGAAGGGTCCATGGTGGTTCCCTCAGTAAGAGCACCACCTTTGGAAGCCAATTTAGAGGGAGGCAGGATGCGCCAGCAGCCCATCAGGGCATTGACCAGAGCAGGAGAGACCCCAGCAGAAACCCCTCAGGGGACTCACATCCACCACCCCAACCTGCAGAACATTTACGCTAGGAAAAGACTCTCCTGTTAGAACTTTGTCACTCTTTATAGCATAATTAAGAGTTTGCTAGACCAGAGAGGAAAAATGTGCACAAGATGTTGCAGCTTTGGGGCACCAGAGATAGGTCTAAAGGTGCCTGAGACCCAGGGCTTCTGAGTTTCTGGAGAATGCTCAAACCATGGGAGATCTCAAGTTACAAAAGGATGTAGCAGCAGCACCCCTGGACAGAAATGTGGAGATTTTGTTGGGGCTTCAACATGGGATGGACCCTTTTTAGTGCCTCAAGGGCAGCAGTCCTTCGGGGCACATGCACAGAGATTTCTGATCCTCTGAAATTACGCCACTGCTTGCAAGCTTAATAGAACAGAATTAAGACAAATACCTGAACATCGCAAAGATGCTGCAGCAGCTCCAACCGTGACCAGAGAAATCTGGTATAATAAGAACCCTCCACCACCACCGTTTCAAGCACTAAAACCTCAGAATCAGCACAACGGCTTTAGCAGAGGCAAGGAGACAGAAATTAAAGAGGAAAAAGCAAAATAAAATCATCTCTTCTAGTTTGTACCATAAAAAGTCTCTGAAACAATAAGTCATGCTACGAAAATGCATTAAAATATTTAAAAAAATACCATGCCCTCAGAAGAATTATAGAAAATATAGGACAAAGGAATTCACTGCCTAATGAAGTCATTGCTGGAGATTTCTTACAGCACACAAACCCACTTGCCTCATGCTCATTTTGCCAAATTTGGAAGGGAATCTCATGTTTTCAACAATGAATAGTCTAAAATTAGCTCCATCCTTAGCCTTTGACACTGTCTACATTAGACTTTTTGCAACAGCGAGGTTAAACACGGAGAGACACCCCAAACGTCACATTTTAAGAGCCTGCAAACCAGTCGTATTCAACCATAACTTTACAAAAGTGCCTGAGAAGCAGTTCAGTAATTGGATAAATGCAAAGTTAACAGGCAGAATAAAGAGCACCAGGGACGTCTGTAGTGGTACGGGAAGAACTGACCTCTTTGAGGACTTGGGGCTCATATCTCATCGCAAAGAGCGTTTTTGCCTCCTGAAGCCCAGAGCACTTTGAGCTGGAGGTAACGTTTGCCAATGCCATTAGGTCTACGGCGTTTCGTCCAGCAGACGACTCGGTTGAAACATCTTTGTGCTCTGCAAAATACAACTGGATACGATAATTCGATGAAATGACACCTTGCACCCACCCAGCACTATTCAGAGCTTTTGCGCAAAAGCTGCTCGTCCAAAGAAGCTGGGACTGGCCCAGCTTAGCCAATATTTACCAAAGCAGCAATTCTGGTGAGCCCTGTGTAAATAAGACATTATTCCTCGCCAATAATCCAAAATATCAAGGTGTGCCATGTCCCAGAGAGCACCAGGCTTGTTGCCGTCAGCCATCCTCACTATAGATCAGGTTCAGGAATAATATGTGAGGGCTCCCAAACTGACTTCAAGGGGCTCTCAGCAACTCACCGCTGAGGAAGGTTGGGCTTGATGGCAGAGAAGCAAACCAAGCCCCCGTTGCCTTGCTCTGCAGCAGAAACCTGCTGCAGTCTGCAAACTCAAAAGTTATTATTAAAGTAGGAAGGTATTGAAAACACTTCTAGGGAACTTGTGGAGACCTCCCAGACAACACTGAACTGAGCAGGGTAACCGAGATCTGTATTTTTAGGATGCCTGTAAGATGGAAAAGAGATCAGGGGCCATCCCTCCCCCCACAACCAGGGCTTTCCATAGGTCCAACACTGCCCTGGGAGCCCCAGCTGGTGATAGAAGATGCCAGGAGGAGTTAAGAAATTATTCATCCAACTGAATGTTTTAACAACAGAGATGGTGCTTGGGTTATGAAAGATATTTCTACCTGTAGCCCTGGGCTGGGAAGAGTTAAACACCCCGAGCCTGCACGGCAGCACAGGATTTTCCAATTCTTTGCTTTTTTTCCTCCTTTGAATGGGTTTGTTTGTTTCCCTTGGAGGCTAGCAGTCACACACAATAGGCAGATTTTTCAATTAAGGCATTTTTTTCCACTTTTAGTCTTCAATGGAGCCCAGGTGCCAATTGTTTGCTGCTTGGTTCCTGCCTTCCCTTTCCTGCCCACAGTTTAACCCCTTTCTTTCATTCCTGCTTTTGAGGGGGGTCATTTGATCAAATACACCCCTAATACAGATGGCTGATAAAGGATTAGCAAATGGCTCGTTAATGGTCTATATCAGGTACGAGTGACATTAAACAAGGCAGTATATGGACCTTTCATCTATGAATTTAGCAACAGAAAGTCAAATATTAACTAGTCACTTGTCTTTCCTTTGAAGCCCTCTTCGTGTAGCATGCTTATTTAGAAAGTGAAAACATTTTGCTTTTATTAACCCAAATCACCAACAGCCACCTTAGGCAAGCCTCTCTCCTGATTTACGTAAGGCTAACGAAGACCATTGTAATATTACTGTTCTTTTAAATCCCTCGTCAACCCAGCGCTTACTGGGGAGGCAGCTCAGTGAATTTTGGCGCGCAGCTGCCATCCCGCGCTAAGTCGAGAGCAACCTCACCAACCGCCCCAGCCTCCGGAAAGCATCCATAAATGTTTCACACAGGTCAGGGATTAAGTTAGGCCCAGGCTGGGGCTTAGCTCAGTTGCAGCGTCACTGCTAGAGGTATTAAACCCTTCCATATATCAGATTGATTCCGGTTGTCATCTAGCCGCTGTGCTGCTGTCAACGTGCTCCGTTGCGGCTTACCCTGACATCGTGATCAAGTGCTTGAGGTTCTCCCTCATGTATTAAACATCAAAACACGCGAGCAGATAAAATCCTCTCCCCGCCACGCGTTGCACCCGCGTGTTGCTCTGCGTCGTCATTATCAGAGGAGAAAAAAAAAAAAGACGTGGCCGGTTTTAACGCTGTAATGTCAGAGCCGCGTTTCGGTGAAGAGCACCTGAATCGCGTCGCCTGCAGCTATCAGCCGTCATGCCAACGGGGTGATGTTAGCAGGGAAAGGCTGGGGAAAAGGGGGGAGAAGGGAGGGGTTGGAATAAGGAAGCACTGGAAGAACTGAGACTGGAGGACACGAGGATAAATCTAAAACTTTACCCTGAAAAGTCAAAAGAGAAATTTTTAAGAACAAGAGATCCAGCCTGGGACAAGGGACTGGCTCTCTTTCCAGATCCTCACAGTACCAAAATTTGTCAAAAAGCAGTAATTTATGATTACTGCTCTGCAGCTAAAACTTGGTTGAAATCAGCACTGGGCCCCAAAACTGAAGAGGGGAGGCATGTACAGACAGATCTTTCTTCAAGACGCAGCTGCTGAGTCTTGAAGACCAAGCTAAAAACCTGGTACACATATACGTTCAGCAAGGATTATTAAATCAAGTGAAAGAACATTGCAGGGTTTTCTTCAGTTGATCATTTAGGAACTTCTTTGTAATAAGCTTCCTCCCCAAGCAAAGTTTCAAATATATCCTGGGATATATAAACAAACACCCAGGAAAAAAGGTTTTTAAATGGAAAACAAAATTTCCGGAATGCCACTGAAGTTGTGGTGAGACCCAAAAACTGGGTATTAACAATTTTTCAAGGACAAAGTTGCGAAGTTACCAATGACAACTACAATCTCCCCCTTGCAAACTGGCCCAGCAGACACAGGTTACGTTCCCCTACACAACCACATTGGAGGATGGGGCTCCTCGCCCCCTTGGCAGGGTGACAGGAGAGCTGCTGGTGCCATGAAGGGACATGCTCACACTGAGTCCTCCCTGGGACCTCTAAAGTGGCAGAAATGGTTTCTCCTTAAAGGACCACTTTTAAGATCGCACTTTGCATAATGCCATAAAACAACAACTCTGGCACTGTAAGAACAAGGTGCATGCGGGTGGGAATTGCCCTCTGGTTTTGCTTTCCATGGAGGTTTCAGGATGGCTTTGGCTGACCTGCTTTGACTTCAGGCTCCTGTCCCATTCCAGGCATTACGCGGCAGTAGCGATTAATTACAGCACGTTATCACAGAGATTTAAGTAACTTCTGTTGAATTTGTGAGCTTTTATTTATCCAGCGTGATCAACCTGTGCAATCCACGGCCTTGGGAACCATCAGCAAAATGGCTCATAAAAAATATTAAGGGCTCTGCTTCCCAATGACATTGATGGGACATCTGTGGGAACTGAAACTGGTACCAGGGTAGTACTAACCGAGCAAAAATTTGGATCATTATGTTTTCAAGCAAAAAATGGGGGTGCATAATAGCTTTGGATCTTCAGTAGATGATGTATTTTGGAAATAGGCTAACATATGCAGTCTTTCTGAAGAGTCTACATCCACACATGGATTTGGAATCAATTTAATGCACAGTGCTTTATGCAATTATACCTACAGATGCCTAAGTGAGAATTTAAATTAGCATTAAATAGATAATTTTTGCTGAAGGCAGACAAATGCGAATGGGCACTGGGCAGATTTTCCGATCCCCGTCAGTTCCTGAGGCGCTGCTCCAAATAGAAACCCTTGTGATCTTTCAAGCAATTAGGCCCTCTCCAGCAAGAGCCTCTATGTCCAAGCGGATTCAGAAGTGAGACCCCATCTCTGCACAAATCAGATCTCTGCAGTGCAAGGTTTCACCATTTAGCCAACAGAAGAAACAATGCTCAGACATAAGGACTCCACAGGTTCATCAGGATACTCCTTGCCCAGAAATTCTTAAAAATCCATATATACTGGTCTGGAGACCTAGACATTATATGCAGACCAATGAAAAACATTTTTTAATGAATTATTGACAGAAATCTGTGTGAAGATTCACCCATAGCCTCCAGTAAAGTATTTTGCTTCTGAGAACTGTCAAACTCACTGCAGAGGCACTTCACTGTTGGTCTGTGCACAGGCTGTGTCTCGGGCACGTTGCACTTGCTGCATGGGATTTGCTCCTGCAATACCTGCACCCAGAAAACAGGCTGGCTGCTGTTCTTCTGTCAAGAACCCTTAGAGAGGACAAATCTAAATTAACACAAGTAGGTCTCTCCTCCTCGTTTCATTTTATAGCACACTTATGTTGGGATGAGTAGAACAAGAGAGACCAAAGCATCTCCTCAGATGTGCAGTTATAGGAGAACAACTGAAAAATAAGATCCAGCCTGTGCACCTGCATTTCTCACCTTCCCCACCAAGCCCCTTTAAAGTTTGAGTCAACCAGAATAGGAGCAAGAGCACTTCCAACCACCTATCCAGAAACCCATCTTACCTGTCCAGCTTAACTTTCCCTCTACCGCTTTGCATTCAGCTCCCCTGTAGAAACAGGTCCCTTTTATGAATCCCAATCCATGGGAGTCAAAAGTTGAGCTGTCAAGCCACATTGAAAAAGTACCATTGACAATGCAATTAAGGTCACAACGTCGGCAACCTTATCCGCAGTTATTTTAATGGAGAACTTGCAACCAAATTCAGAGCCATCCAGCTACGTTTATTAGGAAACCTTCGCTTTCACATGCTATACCAACTTAGTTCACCCAGAAAGCTTTTGAGAACTAGGAGGCTTTGAGGTCCCTCAAAGCTGAGAGGACAAGCTATATTTGTAATCATATATTTTCATATGCTTTCAAATACGTGTGCGGTTATATTATTAGTATCCAGGAGCTAGAAGAGGAAAGTGTGCTTCTCTGCTCTGTGCTGGAAGGGTTCCAGAAGGGCCTGAATTGCTCTGGAAATGGCAAGAGTCCAGATTTGAGGAGTACTGAACATGGGTCCAGCTATTCCAATGCTGAGCATGGAGGCAGAGCTGCAGCTTTACATGGTTTCCTCGGACATGAGACACCATCAAGTAACACATGGGCAAGAGCAGGAGAACCAGTGTCTCGTGGTTCTTCTGCACTGAACCACAACTCGTCACTTGCCTTTAATCCTCTTGGGTTTCAGATGTTGTCCATCCAAGAAGCATTAAAGGACTGCATAGGATGTCTCAAACACTGAGCTTTGCAGACATGGCTCTTCATGGCTCTCTTTGCAGACATTGCAGCTTCAAAGCTACCTGTACACCAAAAACTACCTTTACTCTGTGATCCCAATAAACCACTGAACACGTCAGCTAGTCAAAAGGAATTTCTGATTTCTCCAAGCTAAATAAATAGTGGTTTTGTCAGACTCTGTTAACCACAGAAGACCGTGAGGGCAGAGAGGTTTTTACCCTGTTACTAATGAATACTGGGAGGGCTGGCTTCCTGATGAGCCAGAAGAGTTGGCAGCAAACACGCAGAATAAAAATGATTCAGAAGCAGCCTGATACCCTAATTTTATGGAAAAACCAAAGCCACCAGACACATAATCAGCTGCAGTAGGGAAATTATCAGCTAGGGACAGCACCATTTGTTCACTGCAGAAGCAACAGCAGCCTCTGATCCTTCCCTCCTGGAAGCAGGTGCGAGTAGAGCAAACCAAGATACCCAACGGTGATGCACCTCCTTGGGGCACCTCCCCGCCGGTAGGAAGGCAGACTGACATCGGAGGGTGGCACATCACCTGTTAAGCAGCAGATTTCAGTTTCCCCACTTTGCTGCAATGAAGCATCTTCTGATGAGCTGAATAAATCCACAGCTGTGCATGTTGTCACCTTGGTAATCTCCTGCTTGGAGCAGTTTCTCCTTTCAATAGCTCTCAGAATTGGCACTGAAAGGCTGCTAAGTTTTTAAAACACCTGGAAAACATTTCTCAACCTCTCATCTGTCTGAGGAAAGACACATCTAGATGAGCACACATCATTGCTCCCATAATCTGGAGGCTCCTTGTTGGTGCAGATAGGATAAAGAGGCACAATTGCTTCATATAAAAAACAAGTTGTGAGTGATTTTGAAAGGAGTGATATTAAGACAAGCCTTTCTGCTGTCTCCAGAGAGGATTCCCTCCTTTCCTGGGGTCTCCTGCAGGACCCTGCATGGCAGCAGGACCCTCAGCAGTTCGGATGGCTCAGGCTGTGGCTCCTGGACTCCTGTGGAGGAGAAATTCAAGCAGCAATAGCGCAGCTACATGTCCTTCAGCGAGACTCTTGTCTCAGGGCATGAAAGCATAAAATGCACAACAGTAGATTCTCAAGCTCACTAAAAGACTTCATGCCTCTTCATTTTCCCCCATAAATGAATAACATGACCTTGGAGCACTGCTTTGTAGTTTGGTTTTCTTTTTTTTGTTGTTTGAACAAAGGAACAGCTGTCGAGATATTTTTATTGTTGTCTTTCATTGCAAGACTGTGTGTGCTGAATACTTAGGATATGCTCTCCGAAAGAAAAAATACTGTTATTAAAGCAGCTCATGAGCAGACACACGATGTCTCAGCACCGCTCCGTACACATAGTCCCGATGCGTCGATGCTCTGGGACTTGCCGCACTGCCATGCGCCACTGCAGCTTCTTCTAGGTGCCAGCACGGCCGAGTTACAAATCCTAGCACCGGGGCTTTGCGGCTACACAGCAGGTTTCTAATTCACATTACGCTGTGACCAGGAAGGTGGGGTGATGCTGGCTGGGCAGCCTCAGGGAGGCAGACGCTTGTTGCAGGAAGGTGCTGCAGCGGTCAGCTGGCTGGGAAAGCCTTGCTCGGACCCTGGGAGGCTGCAGCACACGAGTGACTCAATTTCCTTAACACCGACGTTGTGTGACAGCACAAGCAATAGCTCACTTCAGTGCTCCACCAGCTAATACTGGTATTCCTGAATATTTCATTTCTTTCATCATTAAACTCCCAGATAGGAAAGCATTAACAGCGACGTGGACTTTTACCTGTAAACCCTGATCCTGATTCAACCTCGTCTTTTTGCTTTGCTCTGTCCTTCTGCCCACCTCACCCTCTCTAAGGTGACTTGGTCAAGGATATATTCCTGTAGCAGGAAAAACTGAGGATGCTGAAGGCAGAGAAAGCCTCACACTACAGTACTTCAGCTACAGAGAAATCAAAACTCTTCTCCAAGTTCAAGAGTGTTCTTAACTGAGATTTCAGTGCCATGTGGTTTATTGCTAGCTAGGAGGTGGTACGTGCCCACAAAGCAACTCCTGGAAACCCCAGCTAGTTTAAAAAGCAGGCAAGCTTGTTCCCTTGTAATCACAATTAATTACAGGAAATTTTTCTAAGAGTTATACTACATCTGTGGCTAGCAGGTCTCCCAAGTAACAAGCCACCAACTGCAGCCTAATCTTTGCTACCTAAACATGAGGTCCCTGTCTCAGCTAGATGCTCCAGACCTCTTCAGCTGCCAACGCAACTCACCCTCAGGAGCTAGACAAGAAGCTTGGCCTGAAAGGCTCTTGATACCAGAGTACTGCTGTTTGCTCATGTTCCTGCTGTTCTCCAGGTCGGTAGTGACCATCCGAAGAGCTGTAGTTGCAGCCAGAAAGTATGCTGACTCCGTTGGAAGAAAGCAGTCAGCCAGACCTTGCGCAGAAAGGACATCTATACATTGAAATCTTATACAGCTAATAAATCAGGACTCAAAAAAACCATGGTCGAAACAGGGTCTGTCAATTATAGACAACTATTTAGATTTTTAAAATTATTATTGTAAAAGAGAAAGATTTAAAAGGTCAGGAACCCAAAATATCTAATAATTAAACTAATTGGGAGTCAATGTAACAATAAAGTGGAAAAAGCTTGATTTGACTTGATAAGATTCTTTGACATTTCCTTTAATTGTCATGGTAATTATAATGACTAGAGTGGAAAAAAAATATAAGGTATACAATCATTTCCTGACTGGATACGCTGTCAAGGCTGTAACGAAAACCAAACAAGGCACAATAGCCTGGAGCAGCCCAGCCGCTGCTCAGGCACACGGCGGGGGCTGACAGCATTTCCCCAGGTGCTCAGCCTTTGCATGCACCCTATGGATCCTCAGGCTCCAGCAGCTACTCGTGTGCATTATTTATCCAGGGGGAAACAGCAGCCAAAATGCAACAGGCCAAGTAAATGCCGTGGATGAGATGGGAAGAGTTCAGAGCATCAAAGCGGCCAGAGGTCCGCAGCCTCACTCTTAGCCCAGCCTGTGTCTATTCAAATTAAGGATTTTTTTGCTCAATTTTTTACGCGTACTCGTTCTTATCTGTTTTCTGCCAAACTTGCCTCCTCCAGAACCATTTGAGGCTTTTCTATATCACATGGAGACTGCAGCAGCAATGACAGAAGAGTTTGGAGCTCACTAGCACTGCCCCGCAGTTCCTCGCAGACATAGTTTTACTCAACTGTCCCCTACTGTCAGCACCTGAAACGCACTTGGGACTTGCCACAACTCTCAGAGGGTCTTATCTGGAGTGACACAAAGCAGAGAGAAGCTCAGGATGACTAAAGAATAGCAATCAAGTCTATGGCCAATTTGCCAGCCTGTATACAGTGTAAAATCCAAGGATATTTCAAAAGCATGAGTAATCTAACCTAATCTGGATTAGGTTAAAAAAACCCCACCAAACCTTTTCTTCAGATATTTCCCTTGCACTTGTTGGCACTGTGTTTGCAGCTGTGGGATCACTTTGTGCTTAGCAGCACAGTGGACAGCAAGGCAAATGCTACCCCTGGCTCTGGCACCCCGCCGGGCGACCCTCCAGGCTCTGCACCTCTACTTGTCCCCTCTGTAAAATGGGAGAGGCTGTGCCAGGCTCCTCCGTCACGTGCAGCGAGAGTAACGCTGAGGAACCTACTACCTGTTTGCGTCCAGGCTCCCCGTGGTTTTATTCCGTTGAGCAGCTGCTTATCAAGAGCTGGAAGACATTCATTTTGAAACTTAGGTTTCGAGGTATTCAAGACAAACTGCTCTTTATTTCTTAAGATCTTATTTCCTGAAACTTTTCATGGCTATTTTAAATCAATTAAAGCGGATCCTGATTTGACTGACAGCTTAAGTCGCTTGGGAGATTTAATTTAAACAAAATCCGCTACTTCCATTTTGTTTATCTGAGAAATGTCTGCAGCAGTTGGGGAGGATTCGTACTCCAGTCAATAAATGCTTGACTAAAACCTCCTGCTATTCAAAGGCTGCCAGACCAGGCTGTAACAGAGCATAAGTCAGGGATGGAGTCCCAGCTACAAGGGCTACAGGAGGAAAGTCCTCTGCAGTGAGCTGCAAGCTGTGGTTTTTCTATTTGCTGCGTTCCCATGGGTAGCTCCATCAGCTGTGCTGCACGTAAGCAGAGCTGATATACATGGGCTTTAAGGAAGAGGAAAGAAATAAGCAACGTTCAAGAGGTGACATTGCTGATGCTGTCCCCGAGTCAGCACCGAAGAGAGCTGCTCCCTCTGCACGGGCACTGCTGACCAGTTCGTTAGTACTGTAACCTCACAACGTACAATTAAACCCCAAAGTACCTCACCATGCAATTATAAAAATGGCAGTCCAGAACCCTGACTACTGATTTGGGTCTGCTCTTTGATACCCTTCGTTTCTATTTGATCTACACCACTAAGAGCTGGGGAATGGCAGTCTGGAATTTTGGGACGGCAGATGAAGTTGCCCCAGACTGAAGGATGCTTTGCTCTTGGCTTTCACCTGCGCCCAGGACAGCTGTTGGCAGGGTGATGCCTAGCTCCTCTCCCAGCCTACATGGTTCTTCCCTGACTGCAAGCACAGCACCCCATTACAGGAAACCAGCCTTGACATCTTTTATCAAAGCAAAGACCCGAGGGTGTTTTGCAAGGCGAGGGGAGAAGCGTTTCACCGGTGGTTGTAGAAGCCCGCAAGCCTTGCGAGACCTTTGCCTCCCGTACGCTGCCACGAGTTACCCGGTCTGTCACAGGAGCCGGAGGCTGCGGCACAGCCCTGTCTCAGCCCCAGCACCTAACGAAAAGAGACCTTGAGAATCATCACTTCTGCGCCACGTACACAGAAGAGCTCAAAAATCCTCTGGGGCAGGGGGGAAAAACAAAGAGAAAAAGGCAGAGGGAAAGATGTGCACAACAGGCGTTACCTGGGAGCAGGGCTGGAGCTCCCACTTCTCCTCCTCTGGAAAAGCTCTCCTCAAAAGGTGAAAAACGTGTTTCTATATTTAACTCGCTGGCTGAGTGGAAAATATGCCCCTCACCCAGCCTTATTTACCCAGGACATTCTACTGAGGCAGTTTTTAGTCCAAACACAGTGCTGAAAATAGGATGGGTGATTAGAATGCTGACATAGCACCCCATTTATGTCTCTAAAGGTTGGTGTAATTTTGTGCATTTCATAATTGCTCTAACCCTTTTCTGCCTCTCGGAGCATTTGCTCTTTCTCCTCTGGCCTCAGCTTTCTAAATAAAGCTTTTTATTGATTCTGGACTTTGTGTTTACTCCAGATGAACATCACTAAGGTAGAGAAATTGGTCAGCAGTGTTTTATCCCTGCTATATTATTTGCAGTTTCAACTAAATATACTGTAAGTACAAGATGGAAACATAAGGCTTGCTGCCTCGCACACAATGTTGGTACCCCTGGTCGGATCCAAACAAACACAGACACCAAGAAATGGGTCCTGGCAACCTCCTGTGCAGTGCTACACATCTTTAGAATAAAAACCAAGCCAGAGTCTAAGTTGGTTTGCTGGATCGACAGCCAAAGCTCAGCTCCCCTGAACAGCAGCTATTGGTAAGACACTGTTGTGGGTTTAAGGTCAAAATCATCGCTGATGCTGTCCCAAAATAATATATGATTGTCCACCTCCATATTTCAGACTGCTTTCCTTTGGACTAGCTACCCTGCACTTCTTAGGGACATCTTTGACCAAAGTCCCCATGGTTATTGTAAAAATACCACGCTATGTGGATTTACAAACACACACGGTATCGCTGACAAGGTGTTGTTATTTTTAGGCATTTTTTGCACTTTCCAGCCAGAGTGCACCCTTGGGACCAAGCACACCCGGCTGCAGCACCTCAATCTGAGCTGCAGAGGTCAAAGCGGTCTCCGTGACCTCCACTCCTGCAGTTGTGTCACCCAGCAGAGACCTTGCTGGGAGTCGACCAGGCCAGGACGGAGTGCCAGCCTCAGCTACGAGTTTCCTTGTTTACAGTCATTTATGTCACAGCCTTGATGTTATTAAATGGGGTTTCTCATCCATTAATAGTAATAGTACGCCTTGAACTGACTGTAGACTGTGCCCGAGAGCAGCTCTGCTTTACAGGACAGGCTTTCTGCTTGCCACTCTGCCTCCAGACAGCTATGACAAATCCCACACACATTTTTGTAGCCACTCAGGTCACTGTTACTTGGTTCACACTTATTTTCTTTGGGAGCATCTGTGCTATCAGGGCATCACTTTGGGCCCCAAGTTAGACTTTCCCATTAGGGTAGAAGACCAACAGAGGAGCAGTGCCAGCGCTCCCACGCGTCCCGAGCACCTGGTATGATACTTGAGCTGAGTTTCATTGGATCTGTTTTTATTTCCCCATCCCAAATGAGTCTATATATGCACATACATAGATTAGACTAATAAACTTTACACTGTGTCTCTGTCCATATGGTTCACTCAATGGAAAGTTAAGGTTACTAGTTACAGTTTAGACATAGCTTTGCTTTATCCAGCTCTTCAAGAGGCAAGGGGTTAGCTTGTCTGCTTCAGAGCTGCTTGCTTTTCACATGCCCTTCTCCCCACAGCCAAAACCTGAAGGACAGGATCTCAGTAAGCACCTATTTACAGAGGGATTTGGGATTTCACATGCAGTTGCTTTGTCACTAGTGAACAAACACAGGACCAGGTGTAGTGCTACCAGCAGGGTTTGGTTTAAGAGACCCTTCTGGGAGGATGCAGAGCTCACAGCTGGCACAAGGCAGAGAGCTCTGCAGATCCTTACCAGAACCAAAAGCAGATACTTTCCAAAGTCTTTAAGAGCTGAGGCTGCTTAAGCATCGGTGTAGCCCTACAAACCATATCTAACGAAGCCAAAAGCAGATGCTTCGGGAAAAATATAAGACTGGAGCAAACATATAGCTCTGCTTCTTCCAAATACTCCTCCAGCCTCCATTTGCTGCTTATGGAGTTCACGAGGGAATGTTTGTTTCTGCATCTCGTGCTGGAAAAAGCCACGGGTGCAGTCTCTACCCATCCTCATCACATTGCATACAGACAAAGGCTCGTTTTGTACCTCAATCACATTGAGGAGGAATGAACAAGACTTGGCCAGAGAGGTGGAATCAGTGAACAGCAGAAGAGGGGGTTGTATATCATCAGGAACTGCAGGCTCCAGGCAAGCTGGGCTGAACTGATGCTTCAATGGAAGCACTGATTATAACCCACACACCCTCCAAAAATATAATAAATAATTCGCATAACTGGGTGGCAGTGGTCAGCTGTGGTACAGCTTTCTCAAACTGATACAGCCACCTCAATAAGCTTCATTTCCATACTTGATGAGCCAGCATTTACATGTGTAGCCAGGATATTCCCTGTCCTCCAGGGCACGCAACACAGATCAGTTTTGCATGTTCATCGTCATCATTTTCATCCTTGGCAATCTGGGGTTTTACAGATGTAGCCAGGAGATTCCTTTTCTGTTGGCATCTGTGAAAGAGCCCCTTCATCCAAAAAAAGACTCTGAGCTCTTTTTCCTCCGCTTCCTTTCAACACCCCAGCGAAGGACAGGGTCTCTCGCAGGCACGTTGACGCGAGCCCCAAGATGGACTGCAGCAATTGGACTGGTAAATTGCTACTACCTCCACATTAAAAGGGTGCTTCTAGCTTTCATATTAGAACATCATAAAAGCTTGGCTTTATCATCTGAGTAATTAAAATACACGAAGCACAGAAACTAACCGACAAACATCCAAATAAAACCTTTCAGCCAGTAACCGGGCTCAGGAGCCAGCAGTTTCTTTGCAAACCTGCAAAGCCCAGCGGCCAGAAGCATCCGACCCGGCACCGCTGTCACCGGGGCGGTCACCTCCGCAGCCCTAATATTGCACATCAGCAAGGGCTGGATTTGTCAAGAGGTAAAAAGCGGTGCCACAGCTTAGCATGACGGGGGGATGAAGTTCTCTCATCTTCCTTCGGCAGGAAGGGCCCTGCAATTGTCACTCTATGGCAAAGAACACCCTCAAGATGTGCTGACAGTTTTGACCATCTGTGTGAAACTGTTCCAAGCATCAAATGAAGAGGGTTTTTTTCCTTTAATTGCAAGTTTAAATGAATACCATTTATCAGCTTTCTTCCAGTGTTGCACTGCTTTCAGTCACGGCACCGCCCAAGGAATTTCAGCAGTGCAAATATTTGCTGGGTTTAACTAGTTTTTATGTAATTATTTTATTTCTTCACAAAAAAAAATCCCTTACTGGGAGTGCTGATAGTGCCTAAAATTAAGCTCTTACGGGAACAATTCAACATCTTTCCAAAACCCAGGTCTCCTGGACTCAGCTTTGTGTCAATAATAGAGATATTTGTCTGTTAGCAAAACGCTTTCCTCTTCCATTCTGGTTTAAACCAGGAAAGGATATTTTTCGTCCTCCCCCCCGCATCAGCTTTATCTTCAAGCGGGGTGAAGAAGCATCACTGAGCAATGGCAGCAAGGAGTCACCGTACATACTGGCCTCTCATTTTGCATTTCAGCCTAGCGTGCCTTTCCCTGCGCAGTCCTAACCTGCAAACAGTTGTGTTCTGCAAAAAGCACCGGGAGACCTTGAATTAGCGCACCGTGAAAGTCAGGATTAGGAGGCGGTCATTAACAATAGCTGCGTGCCCTGAAAGCCTCTCATTTAATGGAGTGGGAAGACATTATTTACACTGTAACATTAAGAATCCTGATATCCGAATGTCTCATCAGCTTAAGATGTGCCCTTTAATTCCTGTTACCTTGCTGAAACCTCATATCAAACCTGCGTGGACTCTGCTTGCATCAAAAATGAATCACTTCTAGCTGCTGGAAAGCCGATTTTTCCTGACCAGATTCATGTATCTGGGTAATGGGGTGTAATAGAAACATGGTTAGGATTCTCACGTCAGGTTAGATGGAAGGATTAGCACTTTAAAAGAGCAGATTAATCTTTGTGAGACCCCAAAAATACCCGCCACCAACTCCTGCCACAGAAAACTGCTGCACCTAAATGACTTCCCTTAACACGCATAAAACTAAAGCGATTTAATTTATGGAACTAAAACCTGTTAGAAGAAATGGACACACGGTACAACTCAGACACGCACCCATAGATCATCTCCACAAAACCACAGACCTTGTGCTTAATTAGGCATTGAGAACATGAAGCCATGTACAAGACACACTCGGGTGCCTTTCAGAAATACTGAAGCAATTTTTGCAGCTGGGCATTGCCCGGACAAGGGTGTGCCAGAGCATCGCCTCCCCCTGCCCTCCCTCCCCATCCACCAGGACATGGAGTACTGACTCACTTGACCCTATGTCAAGCAATTTTATTTCTTAAATTCATTAGTAATTTCATTAACTTTGATGTTTTGGGGATTTTTTTTTTAAACCCAGTCTAACACCAAGAAGGGCTTACGGAGAAGATAATTACTCTCTACTCGTACAGGAAGACGAACAGGCCAAAGGGGACCGTCCTGATCCTCTTATGTGATCTCTTGCCATCTCCCAACGAGGTCTGATCAGTCTGCAGTAAATAAAGGCTAATCTAAAACTGCTAACAAGGTCTGACCCTAATGAGAAAGGACCTTAACAAGGGGTCACCTCCTTTCCTGTATGATGTCCCAGGGATGGGAGTCAATGCCAGACAAGTGGTCTCTAAATTTTATTTTATTTTTTAAAAAAATCAGTAGGCGTGAAAGGCCAATATTCAATATACATCAAGTTCAGCTTCATAGCTTTAATTTTTTATTTTTTTCTTAAAAATTAATCCCAGCTATCATCGAATGGCTACAGGAAGGCAGGAACAACAGGGGCCAAGGCCAGAGCATTGATGGAGTTGCAGCAGTTGTAGCTGAGAGTAGATGGTACTCATAATAGCCGAGTACATACCTTTCTGTCCCAGACACCCCAGTGGTTTTGTCCCTTTACTAGTTTTCCAGACTAACTACACTGCTTTCCCCCTTCACTCCTCCACTTTTGCCACCACACCTCATCTCCTTGTCTCTAATCTCAAGGCTGCCCCTTGTTTTCCCCTTTGTTGACCCCTCAACCCCTATTCATGTCCCAGGCTAGGATATTTTGAAATTTTATTATTTTTTTAAAATTAATTTTTGTCATGCAACGCCCCTCTCCACCCAACCATTGTTTGCTGGTGGCATTGCTTCCCCTTCCAGGGAGCCGCCTGCCACCCAGGGAGGTCTGAAACCACCAGAGATACCCCTGCTCTCATTTCCCAGTGTCAAGCTCAGAATTACGTTGCAACAAATACGAGCATCGAATGAACTTCACAGAGATCTTTTGCTTCCCAGGTTATAGCATGTTTGGTCAGATAACTTAGCAAAGTTATTCTTTGAAACACAAAACAGGTCAAAGGGCTAAACTTCAGCACTTTATAAACAATGGCAAAACAGTCTTGCAATGGGAAGATTTTAGTGTTCAGGACATGGACGGCTCAGAATTCCTGGTAATAACAACTTCTTTATTAGTATAGCTATATCATCTGTTTTTTCCCCTCTTGACTAAAATGTATGCAGATTACTTCATGTTGCAAACTGAAATAAATACAGAAAACCTGTACTCCTCTTTAATGAGTTATTTGCTAAATCATATTAGATGGCCAACCCCACACTCAGATAGATTTCTCCAGCCCTGACCCCGGAGCGTGCTCACGTTAGGAATTGCAGATAATTCAATGATTCTTTGTGCTGGCTCAGCTCAAGGCTTCTCTTGAGCGAAGAGTTCAGCACTATGAAATTTGCATCCCAATAAAATCACTGTAGAATATAAATAATGCACATTTGCTTTTGGCTAGAGCCAACATGTTCATTAATCTCAGCACCTCAGGATGGACTCAGTCTGGCTCACCACAGAGGAAAGGTCACTGCTTTGTCAGCTTTGCTCCTCAGCCTCCCCTCATTAAATTTCCATCTAGATGCTGCATACTTTGCTTGTTAAGAGGCAAGGATTTTTAAGATTAACTTAATATTTTCCAGAACAGCCTGACTGAGAGGAAGGTGGGGGGGGCCTCAAGAAATGGGACCGATGTGCATCCTCAGACCATAACACTGCCAAGCAGGCCAATTCAGTTAGGCGTCCCAATGCAAGAAGTTCGGTTTGAGTTTTCGTGGGGTTTTTTGTGAGGTCTGGTGAGTATTGGCTGTTATTTTAGGGTTGGGTGAAGGAAGAAAGATGTGGTACTTGGATGTCTGACCTAGCTATAGCAAGCCTGCCTCATTAGGTACCATCCTGGGGGCTCTGAATCTGCTTCCCATGACCCCTGGGCTAGAAATTCACCTGCAAACAGTGAAATCAGAAGAGGGAGTAGAAGGATCTGAAAAGACACCTGAAATAAAACATAAGGAAAGATACACTCTCATTGTCAGCCAAAGAACACACATGAGATATCCCAGCACTGATTTCTGGAAAGCAGCTGGCCAAGGAGGGATAGCAACAGGCTGGCAGCCTTGCTGTTTCTGGATCATTCCCTGCTTTTCAACCAGATGCTAGCTCATCTCCTGACCCAGCAGACAAAGATCATTTATGGACTCCGCTGTTGCATACTTCTGGGCCCTGACAGCTTTGTCCCATCCCAAGTCCGCCCAAAGCAAGAGATGTGCTATTTTGGGGAGCACTAGGCTTTACGGTCAGTTAAGCACTGCAAAGCCCACCCATTCCCTGCAAGCTTGAGTTGCAGGAGCAACTCCAAGGTAGCGTGGTAGAAACATGCCCCACTTGCCTATGTTTCTATCCATACAACAAGTGCTAGGGATCCCAAGGCAGCACAGATGTACCAGTGATATTTTTTAGCTTTCTACCCCATAAGAAATGAGAAGTCAACAAGACAAGCTCCAGAAATACTCATTTCAAACCTAAAGAAAAACTATACTGTCCAAAATAAAACATTACATACATTTTTCTTCCTCCTGAGGAGAAAATCATGAGAGAGGGTATCACATGCAAGAGGCACGAGTCACATGGCCAGCAGTAGAGGGGGACAGTTGATACCTCGGATGATTACATTTCTCTTGTCACCAGATACGTTCAGCAGAGATGAAAAATTCATTTCATGATGAAAACCCTTTGTCAAGCTCTCTCCCTTGCAGAGTAAGTACTATAACCCAATCTGCTTAGCACAGCGCATGCCTTAAAGTGACCACAGGAGATAGCCCTTGATGTGAGTTATAGTCTACAAGCAGAACAGCACACAAACCGTGTTGTTCCAATTAACTTTTCCTTGCCCCTGGTTAAGATTCTTTTTTTTTTTTACTTTTGATCAAATGGATAAAGCCGAGCCCTTCAGAAATGCAGCCTTCCCACCACGTACATCCCATTACGCTGTCACCAGTGGCACAGGCAATACCAGGAAAGCCAAGATTTAAGAAGCGAGCTGGAGAACGATTCAGACCAGCTTCAACAGTTATTACTGTTAGACCTGTTTGTTCACCCCCAAGCTTCGCGGTCTTTTCTTTCTGCTCTACGCTGCTTTGTATCTACTGCAGATTCTCCCAGTTCGGGGTAATTTGGCATTCATAAAACACTAACTTCACAAATTTGCTGCTGCTGGCAGGTAGAAACATGCTTTGCAGCTGTTCGCTGTACATCTAATAAAGCATTCAGAAGCCACAGGGGTAGGAGAAGCATGAAAAACTACATTTCATCCTTTCCATTATTACTGCAGTGGGCCAAACCCACAGCAGGTGCAAATAAGCATGAGATCCTCCACCTTGTTACACCACCTGCTCTGAGCTTTAGTCACTCAATTCAGACAAAACCATAATGAACCTGTTATTTTAGGTTGCCTATGCAAATTCTCTACATTTAAACAATCAAACAAATTGAGATTTTCATCCTGATGACCATTCAGAGAGGGCTTCCAGCTTCCCCATTGCCTTCTGCGCTCAGCCTGATCTAGGCTTCACCACCGCTCAGGGCACCTAATCCATATGCTATCTCAGTGCAAAGACACATTCAGGAGTGCTCGATGCCCCATCCACACCCTTTCCCTCCTCTCCACAACCACCCTCCTGGCCCAGCATGATGGTAGAGCCAGTTTATTGAGCCTCCTGGTACACAGGAGGAGGTGCTCAGGGGTAGAACTGGCCCCGCATATTTATTTTATGGCACTGTGGGTAAGTCCAATGTACTGAGGGTGAGGAGAGGGGAAAGCAAGCACTTACCTGGCCATTTACTGCACACCACAGCCCTTCCTCTCTCCAGCACATCACTTCTCCAAGGCTGTCATCTCCCCAAGGTGGCATTGAAGTAGAAAACGTCACACAAGAAGCTGGCAATGAAACAGGCAAGCAACTCTCTATCTCTGAGCCTGAGGATTCTTTGGGAAGCTTCCCACCAGGGCAACAAGCAATGCTCCCTCAGGACCATGCTGCTGGTGGGCTTTGCAGGGAGGGCTGGGCAGCCTGAGCTCTCCCATGGCATTAGCTGGGACAGGCCATCGCCTTGAACTTCACCACCCTCCAGAGACAGGACTGGGTCCTTAGCTCTAGGTTGCATTCAGAAACCATGAAACAATGTGAAGGGTAGCTGGAGATGACAGGGAAAAGAAAAGCAAAAAGTTTCTCTGCAGCTTTCCTGGAAGTGAGCAGTAGGTGCCCCATGCCATCCAGCTGGGAAAGGGTTTGTATCCCCTCTTTATAACCCCGCTCCCCACACTCATCAGCAGCATCACCTGGGCAAGCCAAATTCCCCACCTGGAGGCAGGTGAGGACCCTGCTTTACCCAGCAGCAGCACGAACCCAGCTGATATCATTTACACACTAGATGCATCCAGATCTCCACAGAGAAAGAATTTTAGCAGTAGGAAACAGCAACTACAAAATGACTATTTTATGTTTAAATGAAGGCTGATGGTGCCCGGAGGAAGGTGACTCAGATGCATCGTACACTTTTGTCCTCAGAGCTCGTGCTTGCGTCATCCTGCGTCAGCCATCAAACCGGCTCCACTTTACTACTGCAGAAACCTGTTTTTCATGTCCTTATTTCCTTGCCTGATGGTTTCTTGTGTAGGCGGCAGCAGAAAGTCTATGGCACAACATTGCGGGGCCTGTCTGATGAGAGATGATTTCATTTGTGTTTCAACTGGTATTTATTACACTGGGGAGATGGGCAGTTTATCCCTCTGGTTTAGTCTGAATGGCTTTTCTTCAGCTCACATTCCAAAATGATTGAAGAAAACAGCTCTAAGGCATTTCTAAAATAAAAAGAATATGTCAGCAACTTAACAGAGGCTTTAGGTTCGTGCCTTATGTTTCCAAAGGGTGAAACCTCTGTGTCAAACCCTTAAGGCTACCTCAGGCTCATCGCTTGGGCTTCCTGCATTTCTCACCGTCCCTCAGAAGCGTACTATGAACGTACAAGTGACCCACCAATCCCAAATTTCTCTCGATCCTAGTCTGTGCGTCATCCTTCAGGTATATTTTCTCAAAATGAAATTCAAGTAGAAAGTGCTTTGGGAAGGAGGCTTTGCAGCCCCTCCTTCCCCAAAGGCCCAATCTGCTTTAATTAGGAACGTACTCAGAGCACAAGATTTGGATGCAGCTAGTGAGACTCGCGTTTCAGGAGGGCCATAACCAGTCTGGTAAAGACATACCACTTTCAATCAGGCTACTGGGACTTAGAAAGATATTTGAAATCTGTCGACATGCAATTCTGGTAGTGGAAAATAAAATGTTGTTAGACATGTCTGCTCTCAAAATCAGCTTTGCCTGCATCCATCTGGCCCGTAACGTGGGCTTCTGCCTTTCTCTCTGCTCAGGATCAACCCAAATCCAGTGTATTTAAATTCCTGTAAGACAACCTTCAGCTGATGGACATCACATGCAGTCTTCCCAAAGTGGCTGCTGATGCCCCTGCTTCCAGGTAAAAACTTCAGGCAGGAGACAGCAGGTTCCTGAGTGGGTTTTCGCGTCCCCCCCCTGTGATGACGTGCAGGCGATGGTATGCCCAGTACGGCTCCGCCTTGGCAGTCAATCCCAAGGCAGGGCTGTGGCGAAGCTCTCTCCTCCTTGTACTAATACCTGGGCTGGCAGCGACGAGAAGGTGACCTCGGTGAGTTGATGCTGTGTTTGACATCATGCCATCTGCGGCTCGGAGCCGGTCTAGGCAGCACCATGGGAAAAGCTACCACAGCCTTGCTCTGCTCGTAGGCTTCATGATACCATACTTTATACACAGCGGGAAGCTTTGGCTAAGAAGTCAGCACTGCCAAGGCCTGGGGGAACAGGTTCATGCTGACAGATACCCAGGCTTAAGCCTCACTAATAGGATTAGCACACAGGTATTTGTTTCCCTGGCCCAATTAGAAACCCCAATTATGGGGTTTTTAGCAGCCTTCAGAGAGCTTCAGTCAAAACCAAAGAGCCTCCACCCTCCCGGTCCCACTTTGCACCACCTCCCATTGTGGTGAAATGCAAATTATTAAGAATAAAAATCACTCCTTGCCTCTCTCTAGTCACTCTGTCCCGCAGGAGACAGAGCCTGAGACTGAGAGGAGGAACGCTCTGGCCTCAGGTTTGGACACCTACAAAAAAAGTCCTTTTCTAACACTGAAATTGGAGCTATCAGAATCACACAGAAGGTTTAATTTTGTTTGTCTGTTCCTCAGTTTGAGTCATTCCTAACATTAATGGATTCTTAAATTTAGTATGGTTGGAAAGGTGGATGGATATGTCCCACCAGTAGACCAGGCCATCCTGAGGAGCTGCTGGTAGGCCCTTCTCAGCCAAGTGCAAGGGCACCAACCACCTATGGACTCTATGTTGAGCCCATGGGGTCTGCTATTTTTGGGGGGATGTTGGGTGATTTTTTTTTTCCCCCAGACCCTCCCAACCTTTCCACATTTCCAAAAGGCTTTTTGCAAAGTCTTGCTCACTTCTTCTTCCAGGAGGCACTGTCTTCTCCTCTCCTCTCTTCATAGCTAATCTACACAAGACTCGTATGAACGTAATTACTGCGGCAAGCTCAACGCTTTCCAGCAAGCGTGGTTAACACCAGCCAAGGGATGCAGTAACTTTTAAGGAGGATCTGACAGGCAGAAAGGCAGGACAACCTTATACAAAAAGCCAATTGTTTTCTTTCAGGAAATAAGACCAAAAAATGTCTATTTTTCTAACATATGTATTAAACACTAGCATGCTGATGAGAACAAAGTCCATCCTGCCCTGCCCCAAATGCTGGGGCTTGGGGAAAGAGCTAATGGAGGTTTTTTTTTTTAACTTCAAAGGATTTGGGTAGACAAAAAGGATTTTCTAAACCGTGTTGATTCCTGCTGTAGGTAGACAGATGTGTAACAAAATAAGCGACAGATTAGCCCAGCACATTGCAAGCAGCAATATGGGTATTTTCCTTGCTAATTGTATCATTAGCTAATCCGCCCTCAAAGTTAAAGGATTGTGATCAAATTACTACTCTAATAATCAGTGATGTGATCTTTTTCCAGCTCTGCAGAACAGGTCTTTTGCCCTCTTCGTGCCTCTGCTTTCTTATCTACAGGAATGATGATTTTCCTTTTTTTTTTCTAAGAAAAGAGGAGGTTAACCTCAAGAAAACTATACATTTTTTTGATGGAGTTAGCGCATCAGAACAAAACATTTGTGGCTATTAAATGAGGGAAACTTTAAGACATACATGTCATTTTTCTTCCTGTTCTTCATCCAGACGACAATGAATCCTCGGCTCCTTTTTTTTTTTTTTTTAAGTTTACAGATAGGATTTGGAAGTGTGTTGAGCATGAGGGGACTCATCATTCTAATATTGCTCTGCAGTGCCAAGCTAACGCGCTGGTAAATTAAACCCCCTTTTATCGGTACAGGGGAGGGATCCACCAGTGAGTTATCTCCCATCCGCTTCGCAGGACAGATTACAGATAGAAAAGGGCAGCCTGCCAGGGAGGATGGCTCCTACTCTTTAAAATCGTAAGTGGCCTGTCACCAATGTTTCTTTTTTCCCATTTGCTCTAAATTTTGTAGTGGCTTCTTGACCTCATTAAAAGACTCCAAGGCCCAGTTTGGGACTGATGTTGTTAGAAAATTGAACTAGACCTAAGGAGTATTCAATCAAAACAATATAATCACAGACAAGCCCATCATACAGTTAAAAATGAAGATAACTCAGCTGCTGGCATTCGGCTCTGAGAAAGCCAAAAGTGTTTCAGTGATGCAGCCCTTACTGCAGCTGGTTTTGGGAGCACTGAGAGATCAGGGATTCATTTTCCCTTTTCTATCCACACGACTCCTCCTCCTGGGTAACACCAGCCGTTCTCCTGATGCACACGCGTGTGAGCCATCCAATGCTGCCTTTGTGCCGAGCACGCTCCCTGGCATGGTTTTGGCTTGTGCCAACTCACTCTCAGACTGTGGTCAGACGTGGGTAAGGCCACCCTGGTTGAGGGGTGAAGAGGTCTTAGCTGGAGGGACACAGGCTGGGTCACACTGCTTGCCCTCAGGGCTAGCGAGCAGCGCTGGCCTGCTGTATTTACTGGTGTAGCTGTGCTCTCAGGTCAAGGCAAAGGCTGCGTAAAATGTCAAACAAACTAATTAATCCAGGTTTTCAGAAGAACTGAGTGCTTATTACTCCAGAGAAAATCGGTGAGAACTTCAGCTGCTCAGTGCCTCTAGAAACTGGGTATCTGAACGCTTGCATGGCTGCTGTCGGCACTGAAGGCATCCCCCAAGTGCGCCCTGAACTCTCAAAGCTGGTTAAGGGGCTACTTACCTGCTGTGATCACGTCTTTCAGTGAAGCAAAGGGAAATAGTGTGAGTGGGAGAGGCTGGGCACCGAGAGGTGCTTGGCAATGTCAGGAACCAGCTCTTTCAGAGCTGACCATCTCCTGAGGGCACAACAGAGCCATTGCAGCACCACAGCAGAGAAAAACCTGCAGCAATGCACCGGTCAGCAGGAAAAGCAGGGCCAATTTGTCACTACAAACCTTCTTTGCTGTGTCACTCTGGTGTGCCCAAGTGGATAAAAAGCAGCAAGGGAGTAAACGCAGAACAAGTCATTAAGAGGCCGTGAAAACAGCACCAGTTCCTGCTCTGCGGCTCTCACCAGCTGAGCCTTCCCAAGATAGACTCTCATCTCTGGGAATTTTTTCAGACTAATGTTTTATTTCCCCTCCACCACCAGTAGCAATAAGCACAGATGAACTAGCAGAGCCTGCGCAAGCCCCTGTTAACCAACCGGTTCCCATGGGAAGTTTCCAGTTCCAACATCCACTTTTAAGGTTCTTGCACAGAGAGTCTTGGTACTGCAAACCCATAAACACCTACTTCTTGGAAAATGCCTGCCAGCTTCCCCCTTAGTGCCCAACCTCTTACTTGTTGTAGTTCATGCAGAAAATTATTTGCCTCAGGTCTGTTGAGGCCACCTGAAGAGTCCTGGCTTCTTCGGTCCCGAAGCACCATGGCTGGGATGGGTGTCTACCTTGGGGGGGCTGCCACCACTGCAGCATGAACTACATTTGGCAGCCTGTGCTGTGCTGCTCCCATAGTGACACATTTCCATCCACCGCTGCTCAAAAGTTAAAAGCTTGTCATAACATGTCAGGTGGCAACGCTGAAACGCAAGTCTGATGAGACAACTTTCAGTCCACTGCAGACAGGCTGCTCTAGATGCTGAAGAGATGGAGAGTTGGCATCTGAGCCACTGAAAAAAAGCTTCATCTGCTTATGGCAGAATCTCTCCCCGTCCTCTTGCTAGAGGAATGCAACAGAGAAAGGAAGCTAGTTGGAAATTTGGAGAAATTGTCATTTAAAAAAAAAAAAAAATCCTTTTGTTGGACACTTAAAACATTTATGTAAGCTTCAGTGTTGAGTGAACAGAGGGACAGGATTTCCATCAGCATTCCTAGAAAAAAAACCAAAAAACAAAAAACAAAAAACAAAACAAAGGAAAAGAAAAGAAGCACTGAACTCCTCAATATCCTCAAGGCAGAGAAAAAATAAAATAAAAAAATCTTCCAAGTGCTAGTGATAGGCCAGAACACTGGGCAAAGGCATATCCCACTTCCAAAATAATGTGGCCCAAACCCCAACCCCTTAATATTCAGGAAACGTTGAAGCTGGCATACAAATTATTGGTGCACACTGGTTATAAAGACCGTTGGTTTCAAATTCTAGCCCTAGGATGGCCAATTGCATTAAAGAGAGCGAGGTAGCTGGCTACGGACATTGCAGCAAAAGGTAAAGGAAGTCTTAAAAGGAGAAGCAAGGCTGATGCACCTTTAGCTACAGAACCTTTGCTGATATTTTCCCCTTCGCAGCCTTTCCAGGGCAGTACTCAGGTCCTGAGGGAGATGTTGGTGCATGTCGAGCCTGAGGTGAATGAGGACCCTGTCCAAGGCTGTCT
This sequence comes from Grus americana, assembly GCF_028858705.1. NCBI lineage: Eukaryota > Metazoa > Chordata > Aves > Gruiformes > Gruidae > Grus > Grus americana. The sequence goes on from NC_072854.1 coordinate 119,521,189, forward strand.
TCTGTAGGGTGGTTTGCCAGTGATCGTGGGTGACATGGTGCTTTCAGTTCTTCTCTGAGGAGGGATGGGGGGAAGTAAATAAAGAAAATACTACAGTGTTAAATGCATTGCAGATCAAGAATTGCTTCAGTAGCACAGCCCAAATATGTGCCCTCTGTAGATTATCCCCGTTTCATATTCTTTAGGCAACTTGTCTACATACCAGCACTAGCAAGGAAAAATCCTGTCAAAAGAGCTTTTTTTTCTGTCTTTATCCTCTGAGTGGCCAATGCTTTTTTGCTAAATCTCTGCAGTTGGGAGCTCAAATTACCATTTCTGACCAGTGCAGAAACAAGCGATGAAATATTCATGAGTTGTTCATACTTTTCATCTTACAGAAGCATCAGCCAGCACTAAATTTGCATGATCTAACCAAAGAAGACATTTCAAGAAAAAAAGCACTTTAAATAGTGATATTCAAAAACTTTTATATATTGAGGTAAAATCAGCAAGTCTCTGCCCTTACTTGTGCAGAGTCACACGTTGTTTGAAGAGCATCCCACTAAATTTTCTGAGGATGTGTAAATGTGTCATCTGGACCACAGGAAATAAAGCAGGGTTAAAACACTGAACAAAACTGCGTTGAAGTTAACAAGCCCAAGGTTCATAAACCTTGCGATAGAAGCTTGCAGAAACCTTTCAAGGCTCATCCAATAAAGCCCTATGGCACTTTGTTCTCCCCCCGCTCCCAATCTCCATCTGTCTAAGCCAGCATCAGCAGGAAATTTTGCATGGAAGCTTGCCAGATAAAATAGCTACTTCATCTGGCTTTCAACTGCCATTAGTTTTAGAGAATTCTTCGAGGAGTATGTTAAAATCTTTATTATTTTTAAACTATGTCCTAGCTAAGTTAGAGACAGGCCATGTCTGGTCCCTATGTACTTGGTGTCTGTCTTGCAAAAAGATAATTCATGTGTACTTTAATATTATATGTGCAATTATTTTCCAGCTGCGTTCTGCCCTGTTCACCTCATCTTATACTGAAAGCTGAAAATGCTCCTGCTTCCTGGAAATACTCAAAAGTTCTTTAACTTAATCAAATACTTCTTACTCCCCTCTGAATTGCCCCAAACCTTCCAGATACAGCTGTCTCACAAGACTAAGTGGACTTGACCCTCAACACTTGGCATGGATCAGACTTCGATCCCCATATTCACTTGCTGACACAGAGAGGAGTTCATCACCACGAGGTGGGGTGACAACTGACCTCAGCTCCTGGTACCTTATTTTGCAGATAGCCTCTTTGAAACCTCTTCCTTCCCGCAGCATGGAACAGGTGACGTGATGTGCCCTTAAACGCTTCCAAAAAAAGTTCACTGAACCTTGGCACCTTGTAGATTTATTTTCACAAGGATAGAGAAATCTGGCGATGTTATAACAGTTTTTCCAAGCTCTTCTTTTCCTTGAATAAGGTAGAAACAATCACATAGACTCTCCCTGTGAGCAGCGTGCTCAAAACACAGCATGTCTCTGCTTCTGCCAGGAGCTCACCCATGGCTCTTCCACCTTGGCCTCCACCATCTGTTGTTTGCAAACAGTACCCCACCTCCTAGAGCCTAAATCTCTCTTTAACACACAAAGATTTTCAAACACACCCGCTGCTGAAATTACGCACCCTTTACCAGGTATTCTTGGGCTCAAAACCCATTTGGTGTGTCACTAACAGCTTTCAGCATAACCAGATCTCCTCAACCAAGGTTTGGCTGTGTGGGTCAAGGTGCATTTTTTTGTTGGGTTTTTTTAGGAGATTTTGGTAGTGTCTTGGTAGTTCAGATGATGTTACAAAGACTGTGCTCTATTACCGGAGCAGATCCCATGCAGAAAACTTTCAAAAGTGAAAGAAACTTAATGCTCACGTCGTGAAATGTCTCATCGCCCTATTTGTTACTATCCGCTCCCCTTGTCACGTATGGAGACAGGCTACATAGGTCCTTTTCTAAACAGCCTTTGTGAGGAGCCCTACATACCTAGAGGAGCCCTAAAGCGCGTTTCGGCTCTAGCCATGCAGCAGCCGCTCCCGGAGGCGGGAGTTATTCAATAGCTTAGCAGCTGCCCACGAGCTGCGGGATGCGAAGGGCTTGCGTGGGGTTTCTGGGGAGCCCAGGACCCTCTCGGAGGGACCACTGGCCAAGTGACTCTAACACAGACTGTCCTCTCTCTGCAGCGTAATTCACAGCCCGTCCAGGGGACGCTGTGTCAGGGTCATGCTGACAGCGGAGCAGAGGTACTGGCCCCCCCAAGGCCAGGATGGTGCTGTCCTCGTAGCAGAGGGTTGCATATAAATAACTGAATTTTCACTAAAACTCACTTAAGCGTTTTATTGTGACAAGGACACACAGAATTGTGGGAAATTTGTACAGAAATGCAGGAAAATAAGATTTGTCATTTCTGGGGTTTACCAAACTTGACAGCATCTCCTTAAATTTGTAGAGCAATCATTTTCAGAGCAATGAATTTTAATTGGTATTCTTCCTCTATTAATACAGGGGAGATTTTTCTTTCTGTATTTTTAATAGTTGGGATATGTCATTTTTGATCTACATTTTAATAAACAGTAGACTATAATTTCAAATGAAAAGTGCCAGGGAGGGTATTTATGTGGTGCTGTTCTGCCTCAGGCATTAATGAAGTATGATACTATGCAGCAGGCACAGTTGTGTTACGTGTAATGATACAAATTGAATGTAAGTAATATAATTATTTGTGGTGTAACACAACTGCTGCACAAATAGTTTTCCTGACAGTAAATACCGTTGTTATGATAGGAAGGTACTGCTAATGCCACTAAGCATTACAATCAATTCTTGATAACATCATGTGAACCAAGCTAATAAATTGAGAATTATATGCCTCCTGCACATTTCTGCCTATGTGAGCCAGGACTTGTTTGCTAATAGAGTAACAAATAATCCTGCTGGAAAAACAGTCAGGAAAGCTGGAAGTTAACAAACCAAAAAAACCCCAAACCTAGCACCTGCCGTGGAGGAAAATTACTTTTGCAGTGCTGCTTAATATGCAAGAGCGACACGCAGGGTATGTAAAAAAAAATAAATCACCTTTTGCAAAGACGGCTGCAAAGCAGAACCTCTGCCCCGGCGTGGCAAGCAGAACAGCTTTGGCTATCACATGCAACATGGGGTCGGTCCCGCTGCTCGCCTAGTTTGCCAGCTGCACCTCTACAAAGTACAGCGCTTCTATCAGCGTGAGCAAGGGGTGCCCCGTGCACCTCTGCCTGGACCAAAACATCCTGCGGGAGGGAAGAGGAAGGGCAGGCTGCTGCCGCTTTGATGGGAAGCAGGCTTCCAACCCCCCCGAACGCGAGATGGTTCAGCAGGTCTGGAAAAGACTGTGAAACGCGAGTCGCCGGACTGGAAAACCAGAAGGGAAATTATTCAAAGAAGTTGCGGGAGCTCCCAAATAAACTGCTGGTGCTCCCTGCAAAGGGATGTTAGCAGCTCTCCTGTGATAGACTTAGGGGAGACATGAGGGCTAACGTAAGCCTCGCCGTTTGCTGAAGGAGAAATTGGAGAGATCACTCAAATGAGGCGGGGATTAAACCGGGACTGAGCTGTAGTGAGAGAGCTCAAGGAAATTTAGATTACAATGATGGAGAGGAGGAGAAGATTAAAACTCGGGGCTGAGTGAGTAATGCCCAACAAATGTATTCAAATGAATCTCTTCCATCGAGGCACTTCCAGGGCTCCCATCACCTCACAATCTTTAATGCACTTACTCTGCTGGAAGGAAGGCAGTGCTGCTATTTCTGTCTTTCGCTTGGGGAATGGAAACGCAGGGAGATTAAGTGTCTTCCTCAAGGTGACCCAAAATATCTGTTCCAGAACAGGAGAGTTTCAGGTCTCGGCATATCCAGGGGACCATCACTCCCACCTGCCTGTGAGCAGGAGGTGCATATGGGGGAGGCATTTGCTCCTCAGGTTTTTTCTCCAGCTTTTAATTGTGGACTGCAGATCTCTGGCCTGGGACACAACACCAAACAGCCTGCAGCCAGCGCCAGTGTCTTCCCCAGGCTCCTCTTCCCTGTTCACCCATAGATTTCTGCTGAAGGCACCAGGAATTTCTTCTGGGGCACCAAGAGGCGCAGCGTGAGGGTGACGCATTTGAGCTGGCATGTTTGTGACTCCTGTAATGACTGCGGCAGGAGATGCGAATGGTAGAGCCGCCTGCGGTAATGACAGTGCTGAGACTCTGCTGTGGGAGGGAAGGAGATACTGGGGGACTTGCCTGACAACTTGATTTGCAATTAAGTTGACTCCATTTGAATCCCACGCGGATGCGCGGATCTTGTCACTGCAGAGCTGGATCCTCACCTGTCAGGATCTGTGGTTAAAATAAGCTGCTGGGGAGCCTCTTCCTTGTGCCTTCTGAGCTTGATTCAGCCAAAAAAATTGTGAACTAGCTCCTGTGGCTATTTAATTTTAGTGTAAGTGAATTTCCCCAGAGCTACTAGAAATTACACTGCTACTCCTTCCACTGCTACCAGGCAGTCCATTAGTACTCGAGAGTTTGTCATAGAAAAATACATCACTGATGGCAGACAAGAGAAAAACTTAATTTTAGACTCGCAGCCATAGCGCAGTTTGTCCCCAGTGTTCACACCGATGTCCTAGTAGGCACCATTATCTTTCATCCCCTGCCAGCACAGTCTAAAACAACAAATGAAGTGTCCAGGCAGCAGAGGCTGAAGCCAGCCAGGGGAATGGCCCAACCATTTCATTACAAGCCTCCTCCTTCTTCATCTTGTGGCTACTCCTGTTTGTGGTTGCCCATCGGTCCAGCTCCAAGCAGGAGGAGGAGTTGCTGCCATAGCTGGTCAAGGTGCTTTCCAGGGAGAAGAGGATGTGGCGCTGGCTGCTTTTGAGCAGAAGACAGCGTGGGCCCAGGTCCTGGTGAGCGGGCAATTCCTGGGCCTGATCCAGCAAAGATCAGCTTGGCACATTCGGAAAAGTGAACCCTGCTCTCAGAAGATACCTGCAGGCTCTTGCTTTCAAACAGGCGGGAGGGATAAAACATGCAGTTTAATTTCACAGCCCCAGCTCTTGCAAGAGGGGCATAGAATTTTTATTTTTTTAATTAATAAAATAAAATAAAATCAGGAAAAGCTCAGTGCTCGGCATTTTGTAGCCAGCTGTATGTGGCTTCCCACTCAGCCTGGCAGCTTCTCTGCTTTGCTCTTCAGAAGCACCTTCCTCTGGCCCTCGAGCCCAGAGCCTGCTCAGCCATCTGCCTCCATCCCTTTGGCCTCGCTGAGTGCCATCCAGGTGCCCATTCTTTTCTCTTTAATGAAAAGCGAGTTGGACGCCCTTGGGTGCTTTTCAAGATCTTGCAGTGTCTGTGTAGGAAGCGTGTGAACGTGGGGCAGATGAAGAGCCACTGGTGGAGCAGCTCATGGGACCTCCTCTGTGCCCTCCTGCAGACAGCAGGGAGTTCTCACCACCCAGTGGAGGCTGATGGGTGGCTTGGAAGAAAAAATAATGATGGTCCTGGAGGGAAAATCTTGGTTCTGCGTGCAAATCTAGGAATAGCACTGTCCCCAAAGCTGGCAGCAATTTTTACCCCATCTATATTTTGCCTTTCCAGCTGCCAAAACACGTTTTCTGTTGTTGCCTCATTTGCAAAAAGGTTTTTCATTCCTCTCCCCCTGTTCTTCACACCAGCCCATTTGCCCCTAGCTCTGCTCCCAGACGCACCATCCTCCACTTGTTTCCTCCAGGCTGCAAGGGGTTAGCTGCAAGGCAGCTTGCTTTCATGCCTGCCGTGAAACACTCAACATCTCTACAAAATTTCATCCAACGCTCTTGAGTTCCCCCAACTTCTGCTGGGCTCCGCAGGGCAGCTGCAGGGCTGAGCCTGGCCAGCAAGAAGCAAGCAGGACTGCTTCCATCGTTTCTTCTGGGAGCGTGTTTTAATCCAGAGCTGAATCCCTTCATTGGACTTGCTCTGGACCCAATCCCAAACTCTGTTATGGTCCAGAGAAGTGTTTTTATCGATGGATGGGGTCACATCACTTCATAAATGGAGCTGCGCGGTGGCTGGTTAATCTTTGTCCCCATCCCTGACTTGAGTTGCGTTAGCATCCACTACCATCCATCCCACCCTCAGCTCTGCATCAGGGGGGCTGTGTCCGGCTGCGAGACACCACCGTCATCCCACCGCGCTACTACACACTACGTGCGTTCGCGGCTGCGTGTCCTCCTTTCCCAAGCGGTTCCTCGCAGCAGGCTCTCTGCACAGGCACACGGATCGTGTGAATCCCCCTTCCCAGCGCAATCAGCGCCAGTGGCCAAGTGAACGTGTTAGCAGCTAATTTATATGGGCATGATTTACATGCTTAATTAGCTTTGCTTTTAATTGCAGTATTCACAAGGCAGAATATTTTACCACAAAGTGCTATGCCTGGAGCCTGTTTGATTAACTACAGAAAGGAAAGCATTCAGTAGCCTAAAACTGAACCACCAGAAAGTCAATACATATTAAAGGATTTGAAGGGCTTTTTTTTCTTTTTCAACTAAACACATTTTACGAACAGCAGGGAAGACAAAATTCTGAATTCAGTGCTTGTTATGAGTTGTTTTTTTTCTTGCTGCTTTGCCGCAAACCAATCTTGGGGTCTTGCAATCCTCTTTTTTTTCCACTGGAGGATAACAAGCGATGCAGAGCCTGGACTTTTTCTCAGTATAACTTATTTCCCTTATATCAAGCTTTGAAAAAGGGCCAAACTGGGGGCACGTAACCCCTTTAGCAATGACTCTGTGCACACATCAGCAGTCCCAGGGGCTGGTTCTGCTCAGGTAAATTAAGGTAAAACCCGTGCTGTTTGCAGCGTCTCCCTCAAAAAAATATTGCATCATAAAATGAAGAAAGCTTGCGTGGCATTTTCGGAAGAAACCTGGAGTAACTGTATGTACGAGCACCATCTGTTGGCTGCGTTACTGCTTACAGGGTGCAAACTGCATCCCATTTCCAACAAAATTGCAGCTCCATTGCATGACACAAGGGACAGTCCCAGCTTCATGGACCCTTTTCTGGACAAACAGCCGGGCAGAGGTCAGCGGGGTCACCAAATAATGCAGCAATTTCCCCAAAGTCACCCAGGCTCTAGAAGGGGAACCTGGTAGCTCTCTACCTGGGGTCGCCATCCTGATGCCATCTTGAGCAGCCTGCCAGCTGCTGCAATTAAGGATGCTCCATCACCCCCTTTTCCTACACAAGCAATATATTTTGGTCTCAGCAGCCTGAGAAAATTAATTCAGCCAAGGTTTTTGGGAGCATTTGGGGTGTTTGGCCACTACTCTTGTTCAATCGTTTTAAGAACAAAGAGCTACAAATCCACAGCAATTTACAGTCTGACTTTCCAATTAAGGATTTGACGTGTTTTTGTGCCTTTTAAGTGACAATATTTGTCAGGCCGTTTGTTCTGCGCATTGTCTGCATGTGCAGTTACACAGGAATTGGTTTAATTAAGGTTAATTGGTGCATAATTAGAGCTGCTGCCAACACAAAAGAATGGCTGCAGACCAGGGAGAGAGTCGATTTCTATCCAGCTCCAAAAAGCAAATAGCGTAAAGTGGAGATTACAGCTGAGTGGTAAAAACCTAAACTGCTTCATATTTTAGCTCTAATTTTTGTAAACCAACACGTCTAACTGCTTGGCAGTGTTCTCCCCAGAGCACACAGTCCTGTCCCAGTCAATGAAGCATTTTTAATGGTGGAAGGTGTTTGCACTAGTAACTCTTTGCAGCTGGGTGCAGGGGAACCATGCGGGATGCAATTCAGGGAAGCAAAATGGAGGAAAAGGTGGAGGGAAAAAAAGATTCTTTGAAAAAGCAGCTGTGATTTCTTGCACAACAAACTCGCCAGGGATTGCTGCTCTGGCATGAACCTGGTGGGAGCAGCACTCCATCCAGCCTTGGCCATGAGGGTCTCGGGTGATGCCACCAGTTTGAAGGACAATTACGGGGCGGTTCTGGCATCGGTGACTTGTTGCTGCAGGAGTCCAGCGGGATGGTCGCCACCGAGCATTTCTTATGTTGCTTTTAACCCTCCTTCCCCATTTTTTAGTACCAAAAGCAAAGCCAAAGAAGTAGTGCCTGGCTGCAAACTGAGCTGCTGCCTCAGTCCTGGCCCCAGCTGCAGCTCTCCAAGCCCAGGGCTCCCAGTTATCCCAGTCTGGGGGTGCTGGGGTCAACCTCCTTCTCTGCTTCAAGGTGAAGGTGGCTGGGACAGGGGGTCCTGGGCCACCACGAAGCCTCCTACCCCAGCTGCTACCATGGGCACGCAGCCCTGGCAGCCTTTCCAGATGGCAAACCTTGCTCCAGCGGTGTGCGGGGCCAGCTTGGAGGACACATTTCAAAATAATGAAGGAAAAGAAGAAGGGAAGAGTGAAAAATTATAAGATGAGGAGAATGAATAGACTGGAAAGTAGATGAAAATCCCACTAGGCAGTAAACAGGGTCTGACCAGTCTGGTCCTGTGCATGTGTGCACTCCTTCAAAAGACCTGGAGACAGCAAATTAAGAGGAGGGAGGGGATTTCCCCCAGCTCACAGGGGCAGCTACTTTCTCTGAGTTATTATTTTAGCACTGATGGGACCCTGTACCGGCTGAGGGAAACATGATCCCGCTTCTGCCAAGCAAGGAATGGCAGAGATCTGCCGAAAAGGCAATTTCCTCCTCCACTCCCCTTTACCAGAGAGTTTCCACAAGAAAAAGTCTCCGACCCCTCCCCATAAAATACTACAAGCCTTCCCATCCCCACTGCGTATAAATTCCTCCTTGTTACCATGGTGAAAGGAGAAGCGGCGGCTCTCCCAGCCAGACCGACATCATCAATGCCCCCCCTCCGCTCCATGCACGCTCTCCTCAGAAGAAAGCAAAATGGTCAGCGAGGCAAGATCCAAGAGAAAAAAAACGCCAAACAACCGTTCTTGGCACAATTCCTCCATATGTCACCCTGTCCACAGCAGCTCTCGAGAGCCAGGGCAGTCTTGGGGGTGAGCAGCATATGCAGCTTTGTCAAGCACTATTAGAGGCAAGTTATGTTGTTATTATTATTTTGAGAAAAGCCAGAGAAATGGCTGTATATATTTCAGAAAGCTCCAGAAGCCCTGCCAGGCTGAGCGGTGATGTGTGCTGGAAATGAGGTCACTCCCTCGCAGCCCGGCGTTTCCCCACCACCCCCAAGAAGCCCATTTTCAAAGCGGCCATTGTAGAAACAGACTGATCGTTTGGGGCTGAAGTTTAGAAACAGCAGAGCAATTTTCCAGGCACAAGTGGCCGAAGTTTCTTAATGTGCATAATTTCTTTTTTGCCCTCATTGGAAAGTCTCCCTCTTTTCCACCATCATGCCGTCACACTAAGGCACGATGGCTGGTCGTGTCAGACCTGCCGCTCTGCTGGTGCAGCCCCTGTGAAGGTCCAGGCACTTCTTTAAGAAGAAATACATAATTCTGTAATTTTATACCTGCAGGTTGGAGCTTGTTGGCCTAAACCTCTCTCCGCTTTGTTTCTGGCACTGCCACCGAGGGCACGATGAGGGCATGAAACCAGGTGTTTCAAGCACTGAAGGCAACAGGGTTCCTTCGGTGCCTGATAACATACCCACAATTAAATATCTTGCTTAAACCGAGACATGACCGCAGAGCGCCTGAAGCTCCTCGGTGCTTGCAATGGGATCCATTCTCCCTAACTGAGCTGTCTGGGAATTAGGTGCCCAATCCAGGACCCTCTGTTGTCCCTGGGAGACACCAGGACCACCCGAGGGCAGTTCTTCCTTCCTGAGAACATCTCAGCCCAGAGGGCTGCCTGCCAAAGCAGCCGTGTAACCTGTTGGAAGTGATGCAGGTCCCACCCCAGCTGTCTGATCTGTCTGACTTCAATGAGTCATGCCCCTATGGAAAGCTATACATAGCATAGCCTTCCATATTAACCCCCTGATGTGCATCAAGTCCAGTGCAAATGTAAAGGCAAAGCCAATTTCGGACTAGTTCAAAGGAGCGGCCAGCACTTAAATTTAATAAAAAATAATAAATTATAAATTAAAAATTAACAAGGGGGTTGGGGAAAGAATTATATGCCTGAGATAGACTCAGATTATACAGGTGGTTTCAGGTTGCTAAGCTGCAGGGAACAATTAAGGGAAAGCTTCCAAAAGGCAAAGCAATGAAATCACAATGCCATAGAAATCAAAGGGCTCAGTACCTGCATGAACAGGAAAAGCAGCTTCACTCTAGCTACAGGTAACACAGTAAAAAGGTAAATAGGTAAATATTCCTTCACTGTTGTACAAATGCAGTAACAACCATTGGATTTGTGTATTTTATCTTCACACCGTGATTTTCCAGATTAAACCTCTCCTTATTAACCCCAAGCAGTTCCCTTGACCGTGGAGCTGCAAAGTGCCAGCACCAAAGTCTCAGGAAAACACCGTGAGAGTGCAACGACCAGGTCTGGGGCGCAGGCAATGTGGTTCAGCATGAGACACGGAGAACATCTGGTTGACAGAGTGAATTTGTCAAATCAAGAGCGCAGCCATCCACACTGCTCAGCCTATCCCCAGACAGCCTTCCAAAAGGTCTGACGACACAGAGGATTTACGATTTCCACAGTACTGCTGTAAAAACCTACCTAGCACCTTGGCAAGCAAGAGATGAGCTTATTTCTCTGGTGAGGACCAGGGAAAGTCAAGAATGGCATTTTCCCAGAGCCAGGAAAAATCCCTAAGTAAAGATGAAAAAAGTGAAATCAGCGGCTTCTGAAGTTTCCTACAAAGAAGCCAGATGACAAACTGGCCTAAGTCAGCACAGCTCCACTGGTGAACTGGCTGGTGCCAAGTCTGAACCCAAAAGCAGTGGAAGTCCCCTCCACCCCTAACTTAAAGCAACAAAATGCTCTGAACTTCCTTCAAACACAATATACCTTATCCTGAGGAAGGAAGGGCAGCTCGGGGTCTCACATGTGATATGGGGTCCTCACAGTAAGGCTGCCAATGATTTCTCTGTTATTGTTATTATTATTATTATTAATTTCAGGATTCAATGGACAACACAGCTGTGTAGATCACCTCCATCCCTGAAGACCAGCCTACCTTTGCTGTGATCCTAGTGGCTCCTGAATGAGGCCATGGATTATCAACATCATCATCAGTATTTTAGAAGGTATAAGCATGTGTATTGCTGTCAACAAAAGCTTTCTGCTACCTTTTTTACCACCTCATTGTGCCCAGAGAGGCACATCTCCTCCATTAGTTCAAGAAGGCAACAGTTGTGTTGAGGTGGATGTCCCTGTTGAGAGATTGCGGAGATGATCCTAACATTTGAAGGAATAGGAATTTGCTGCCTCTTAATTCATGAGGACCTTCACACAGGAGTAGGACAAACGCCCAGAATGACCCTTGCTCTGCTGCTTTACATCTTCTGGATTGTTTCTCCCCTCCCCGCAAAGCTGCCGAAGGGAGCAGCACTCAGCAGCAACGTTGTGCTGCGTTCAGCGGGCTAGTGGCTGTCAGGTGCTTGCTAGTCTCTGCGCGCTTGCATTAGGTGCAATATCTCAAACAACACTTGCGTTTTCACTTTCTGGATGAGTATTGGTATTTAATGTGCTCTGTTGACCGAACTCCATCCCAAGCATGTTCCTTAGCAAAGATTTTTGTTCTCAGACTCAGGTTCACAACTGAACAAGTAATCCCTGGCTGTGAAGTCTATTTGTTGATCCAGAGCATCCTCTTTAAATGTTGGCCATCCTGTTTATTGATTGTAGTCAATAATATACTCCTAGCAAATTTCTAAATATAACACCACAGAAGACTGTTCAGCTCTAATTCTCTTCTTACACAGACTTGCTCCAAGCTCATACTAATAATATTCTGAATATCTTCTCTAGAATAAGTCAAACGAGCCTGATTTGAGAATCAGAAACAGCTCATTATACATTTATTATTTGCTTGTTATAGTAGCCTTGCTGAGCTATCAATCCAGTCAGTTATGCAAGGGATTCTGCCCATTAGGTGCTTTTACTCTGTTAACATGATGAATTTTGTTTTCTCATTAATAAGCGTGTTAAAAACAAAATGTACAATGTATGGAAAGGTTATTATGACTTGTGTAATGAAACACGTGTTAGGCCATAACTCAGGCACCAGATAAAAGTCACTTCCCTATTAAAAGGAAATTGTGCTTCAGTCCATTCAGCTAAGGCAGCGTACGTGGGAGAGGGAAAAGAAAATGGGAGCAGGACAAAGAAACAAGTGGAAGGGGATGTTTAAGACACAGCTGCATAGATTGGCACTGTCTCTTGGCTTTAACCAAGCAGTCTGAAGAGTACTTTTTCGAAGTGCAGGGGTCAAAAAGCCAACCAAGAAAGCCTCCAACCACCCCACATCGAGACCCCTGACTGTAAGTACACTAGTAATTTTTTCTTACCTAGAGCATTTCAGTATTTGGGAGCAGTAGTCCCAGAGTATTTCCAGGCTCGGTGCTGTAGCGCTATCCCAGCTCTGGGTGCAGTGCTCTCCCAGCCTTGCTCTCCCCTCCCAAGCTTTGCCAAGGTGGGGATGAACCACTGGGCACAAGGCATTTCCACCCAAGTCCCAATTTTCTTCTTTTCTGCCTGCAGAGGATGGGAATCAAGGTGATGCTCTCAGCCCTGTATGCTTAGATGACTCCTCTGAAAGTCTGTCTGGACCAAGCCATGGCCAAAACTCTGCCAATGGCTAATGCAAAAAGAGGTGGCGAGCACCCTTACGCTTCAGAGAATGGGTTGTTTTCAAGATGTGGCAGCCTGATTCCTTTTTAGCACGAAGCAAAAGTAACCGTGATGCAGCAATTTTCGCTGGATTGCACTATAATGTGCGCAGCAGGGGTTTTTTTCTCCCATACACCTTGATTTCTTGTTTGGGGATGCTGTTTGTTGCTTAGCTACTGGATGCTGCCACAGCTGAAAAGCGCTGCTTGCAGTGTTGACAAGAAGAAATTGCTTCTTCACAGGGAGGAGAAGGGAAAGGAATTATCTTCTGGAGACATTGCTGGTACAAAGCAGGCAATAATGTGCTGGGAAGGATGGGGGAACATCAAGGGAAGATATTACTGGTACTTTGCTTTTCTGGATTTGGTTAAAAAATAATAAACAATCTTGCAAATGTCACCAGTCCCTAACCAAACAAAACAAAAAAACAAACAAACAAAAAAAAACCCAACCCACAAAATAGAAAAGAGCAATAAACAACAGCACAAAACTGCTGCCAGAAGCTGAACATCCTTCTCCTGAAGTGGGTCCTGTTTGAGCAAGACGAGTTGCTGTCTCTGGTCATTACAGTCCATTACCGTTAGTGCAGCTGCACCAGCTTTGTACCTGTAAGCAAATTTGCTTCTGTGCAATCTGCACTTCTTTCCATATTAATGAAGTAATTGGGTTTTGGATTATTTTTATTGCTAATTACATTAGGAGTTTTATATGCTTCTGGCTTGCTTCAATAAGCATTTAAGAACAGAGACTTTTAATAGAACATTAAGTAATATGGAGAATTAAACAAACAGCTTAGAGTAATGGAAGAGGCTTTAGTTTTAGTTTTGAACCGAATTACATTGGGTTGCTGGATGAAATCTCCCTTTCATGCAAACGAAGGAGGTCCGTTATCACACGCGCAGTGCCATCATCCGCCAGGAACGCTGACCCCGCAGAATCACACGCAGGCCGATCGTAGGCAGCGCTTGGGCTACCCAAGGTACGGTACAAAGAGAGGCTGCGGGATGCAGTGAGAGGCGGCCAGAGGCAAGGCTGATTTATGTGCTTGCTCCTGTGCTAGGAAGTGAGTATGCATTTGAAAATCTCTGCTAAAACATCAGCTTCAGCCCCTGTCTGCTTCTGCTCTCGCCTGAAGACCAGGCTGCCCATTCCTGCATTTCACAGCATAGACGGAGGGTGGGAAACTGAAGAGACTGAACTTCTTCAGGTCCTCATTGTTTCTTGAAACCAAAACCAGAAATGCTGTTCCATTTACTGTTTTGCAAATGCTCTGTATGTGGCAAACGCACACGCTGATATCTCCCGAATAGCAGCTTGGTTTCCCGAGCTAACACAATGTTTTAATCTAACTGGTACAAGGATGTGCAAAAATACATTTGCATAAAACTTATGATTTACAAAACAGCACGAAAAACTTGGGCTTTATTTTCTGTATTTATTTACTTGGGTATACATTGGCTGAGTTGCCTAATGAGAAAACAACCAAGGTATTTTTAATCGTTAATACGCATTTGCCCAGACAGAAGAACACTATCACACTCCTCCAGCTCTTTCTACACACAGAGTTTTGCCTCCCTAAGCTGATTCAAAAGAGGCAGAGGTCTATACCACACAGAAACCTACCATGGAAATGGCCACACGCCTCCACCCTTGGATCTGGAGCCGCAGACTGAATGCTCTACTTTGAAAGTCTCCAGGTCTGTGGACGTTTCGCTTTCATTTTTCCCTCCATCTGCTCCCTCCGCCCTGAGCTTCAAGTCTCCATTTACTGTCCGGTGCCAGAACTGACATGACAGCAGCTTTCCTCTGGCTCTTGTGGGCATATGCTCACACTGCGTTTAACCCCTACTTAGCCTTATTGCCCGACGGGAGGAGACCGCTCGTGCCGAGCACAGGCAGGACGAACCAAGTACAAGGTCTGTGTATACAGACAGAGGCGCGGTTGTTTGGTTTGTGGGCACAGATGCCCCTTGGGATGTGGATGGCCAGATGCATGAAAACCTGTTGATCGATCTTAGCACACGGGCGGATTTACTGCTGGGTAACGCTTCTGCCTCCGTAATCATAAAGCGTTCTGCGTACAAGACACCACCAAGCAGGGCCCAACCGATGTCGATGAACTTCAGTGCGACTGGGACAGTCCTTCAGTGACCCTGAAGGGGAGATAATTGACTCAAATAGTATATGCCACTGACTGACTGATAACTGCAGGGGAGAGTCAATGACAGATTTTATTAATGCTTAATTAAGATAGAAGAAGACTTCCCTTGGCTAATTTGCTCTTCTGAACTTGCTTGCACTCTCTATTTCAAAGTGAGCGAGACTTACAAAGGCAAAGCTAGTGTGTCGAGCATTGCAACTAGCTCCATTCGCCTGGAGAAGTCAGCATAATCCTAGCCGGGCCTGCAGACTGGCTCTCCAAGGGATTCTGTCCTTACAAGAAGATAAGGCAGGTACTGAGCTGCCAGAGCACATTTATTATAGAGAATAAAGTTGAGAACAGCAGCTCTGCCCAGCTGACTGCCCAAACCACTCCGGAGCAGGCAGGTCAGACTGGCAGGCTTCGTCTGAATAGCACCAAAACTTGAGCTGCTGTTCACAGCTGCTTTGTCCTCTTGTTCCCAACCAAGGTTTGGGAAGGTAGCTGCTTTCTGTGCCTAGGCTATGATGCGAAACAAGCCAGAACATCTTTAAATGGTCAGGAGAAGCAAAAAGGTCTCCTCTCATCGCCAAAACTGCTCATCCTTCTTGCCACTGCCCACACCATTCCCTGTGCAGCTGATGCTTTTGTGATGGGACATTTACTTGCTGTTATAGACTGCCTCAGTCACTATGTCCATTATTATCTCTGAGAACTGTAGTAGTAAAGCAAAAAAGGAAAAAAGAGACAAAAAGAGTCTTGGACCTCTTGGGCTAGCTGACACGCCAATGTTTGCTGAGTGACTTTAGGGATTGACCTTCAAAACTTTGAAATCTTCTTGTGCTTGGGATGCCTGGCACAGTTTTGGCTTAGAAGCAGAGCACAGAATCATAGAATCATAGAATCTTTTAAGTTGGAAAAGACCTTTAAGATCATCGAGTCCAACCATAAACTTAACACTGCCAAGTCCACCACTAAACCATGTCCCCAAGTGCCACATCTACGTGCCTTTTAAATACCTTCAGGGATGGTGACTCCACCACTTCCCTGGGCAGCCTGTTCCAGTGCTTGACAACCCTTTCAGTAAATATTTTTTTTCCTAATATGCAATTTAACCCTCCCCTGGCACATTTCCTCTTGTCCTCTCACTTGTTACTTGGGTAAAGAGACTGACACTCCCCTGGCTACAACCTCCATTCAGGGAGTTGTAGAGAGCGGTAAGGTCTCCCCTCAGCCTCCTTTTCTCCAAGTTGAAGAACCTCAGTTCCCTCAGCCGCTCCTCATAAAACTTGTAAGTCCTCATAGACTGGTGGAGTCTAAAACCTGGCAGAAGCCTCTAGGCAATGCTGTAATGAATTTTATAGAATCAACAGTACAGATTTCTATATATCATGTATGCACTCAATTTAAAAGAGAAAAGATGAACCAGAGACATGTCAGGGGAAAATCAATCAGTGGCACAGAGCCTGTGTATACCCACACCGCAAGCAGCAGCAGTTACGCCAACAAGCCCACCCCAGAACAAAGGCAGTCGCCCGCAGGGAGGGAGCCCTTCTTCCAGGAACATCAGGCAGTGCAGGATATCAAGTCCTAAGAAAACACTGTGTTCCCCCAAATCAGTTCCACGTGTAGGGAATGAAGCAGAGGGAAGATTATTTGATACAGCTTCTTTCCAAGGATTATGTAAGACAGAAACAATAATAAAAATGTCTATGAGGGAACATTTGTTCCCACGCTGCAAACAACATCCAACCTCGGAAGGCCAGGTGTGGCCACACCATCTGCTGAATCAGCCACAAAAGTATAGAGGGAGCCACTGGCCACATTAAGGAATTTACTTCCCCTTCCTAGAGAGCAATTGCAATGATTTTTTTTTTTTCTTAAAAGGAAAACATGCAAATTAAAACAAAACTGAAAAATATTGTAGAAATTACTGCTGAGTCCGATGATACCACTGTACATCTTCCTAACCCCTCACCAAGTTCTTACTGTTCTTTGGTCCTTTTGGAACATTGGTCCAACACTCCTATGCAAAGCAAAGTAAGTACCTACCAGTTGCCCTCAAGGGAGACGAGACCCACCCGAGCCCTGCTCTGCTCCAGCCAGCAGAGATCAGCTGGAACAGGGTCCAGCCAAACCTACCGTAACTGCTGGGCCAACCGCATAGGCGAAGAAAGAAAGGAAGATATTGGCTGGCCTAGGGCAGGACGTACTTCTGCTTGTACCTGCTCCTGCGATCCCAAGACAGACTTTATCTCGGGGATAAAGACCACCAGCCCATCAGCTGAGATACTTCTGATGGCATACTGCCAAGGGACAATCTTCTCAATATTTTTTCACTGATAACATCCCATGCTTTCATCTTAAAACCGCAGAGCATTTTATAACCAGAAGTTAGATTTCAAAACACCCCTCAATGCAATCAAGTATTATTAACTGAGTTTCCAAAGCCCGTATTCCTGTCAGTTGAGCAATTTTCCCCCAACAGTTTTTCACATATTTAATCACATCACTTATGCTTCATTAGTGAGTCTCTAAACATCCATTGCAAAACCCGCTACAACAGTAGAGAAAATGCATTAGATTCTGTTACTGCCTTTGAAGAGTCTGTGTCATCCATTACTGTGTTATGGGTAAAAAGCTTTCTCTAACATGATTCACATGTAATTTGAAGCCAGTGGTTTTATTTTCATTCCGAATCATCAATCTCATGAGACATTTTTCTGTTAGTTTGCAACTAAAGATTATACTAAACTAGAGGTAAAATGAAACATTTCTCCTGTCTGAACCGAGGTACATTGCACACACGCACATGGGGTTGAAACAACTGTGCAGTCGTGGAGTTCCCACCAAGAGCAGGGTGGAAAGCACCAGTCCATGTGCCTCTTCCAGGCTCAAGAGGGTCTTCGTGGCATGGCTGAAACAACAGACTGGGATATAGGCAATTTACAATTCAACAGACATTCATCTGCAGACTGAACTAGGTCTCCGGAGTCAAGCAAAACTATGGAAATAGTCTTGAGGTTTCCTGAGTGAAGCGAATAACCTGAAATAAAAAGCTTCAAATCAACGCCGAGTGAGGGCAAGAATGGGGGCAGGTGGGGGCAAAGGAAGACAGAGGGGTTTAGCGAAATAAAAGTAGAAAAGGTTGTTTGAACAAAATGGCTTGTTTGACCCCAAAATAAGTGGCTTCATTGTAGCTTTTTAAAAGAAACTCAATCTAGGCCCATGTCTAAAGAAAACACTGCTTCAACATAGAAAGTTTTAATCATTCTACCTTAAAAATGTCCGAATGGGCTTTTTCAATTTTTCCAAGAGTTTTTTTTCCTCCCTTCAAAATGGCTTAAAGACTTTGATGTGAATTTCTGACCGGTATCAGTCCACTCCAAAAGGCTTTTTGTATAAAAAAGCAAACACAATTATTCCATTTTGATCTTTTCCCCCTGCCCTGCTCTAAAATGCCCTAATCACGCAGCTACCATCCTGCGGCAGCGGTTTTCCCACTACATCCTAACAGCAGGAATTGTATTATATCCATTTCCCACACTCACTGTCTGCCTTGCACATCCGGGCAGGGTCTGTACAGTACCTAACAGCAGGACACCTTAGTCTTCTTTTCCCTTAGGTATTATAATACTTAGCAAGATTAACATTTTTTAGCATGATTAGCAAGCTAAAAAAGGAGGGCAGTTGTTATTGTAGCATTCATAAGGGTAGAAATAAATCCATCTATTCAGTAGATACAAACACAGCTGCCGGAAAACAAACCCTTTTCGGATAATCGTCTTTCTTTTTCTCCAACTGTTTACCGAGAGGTGCTCAAATACAACAAAATATGAATACCGATCCTTTTGCTTCCCTCCTACACTTTCGGTTATTGTTCTCCTGCAGTTGCCTAATTAACAGCTTCTAGTTATGCACAAAAGACACAACGTTGCTGTTAATTATGGACATTGTATTGCCAGAATAAAATAATTGTGAAAAAATAAAGTAGTTAAAGACCAGCCCTACTTGCTTCAGTCACCTCAATGCCACGCAAGTATGGTGGTTTATATCCAAAAGTACCAGATTTTATCAACAGTCTTGAAAAGGATCAGGCAGAAAATAATCTGCAAGCTGACATAATGGCATTCACCCTTAGAGTTTGAAGTAGCCTTCAGAAGTAAGAGGAGAATACAGTCACTAAGCTGTGTCACCGCAGAAGCCAAGCCCTTCGGCCAGGGAGCCGCAGCCCAGGACTTAAACGAGTGCTTAATTTTACAGACACAGTCACTGTATGACAGTTTTGAGGGATGCCCCAAGCCCAGATACCGGCTTTGGAGACAACAGACCTGGAGACAGCTTCTAAGGCTGACCTTGAAGCAAGAGCCCACGCGTGTGAGCACACGGCAGCTGGCTCGGCACCCGCTACCACGCGTGCCAGCAGTTTGGACGCTGCGGATGTGCTCTGGGGGTATCTCTGCAGCTCGCGGAACAAGAGATGGGCAGGTCTGGCGCTCGCTGCTCTGAGGATCATTCGTGAAGAGCAGAGGTGAGACAGCCAAAGTGGGTCACTTTGGGCAGTGCTTAGGACTCAGCCCTTAGACCAACAAGTTGACACGTCCCTCACCTCCATGCCACGCTCTCCCCTGACCAATTTGCGAAGCCATTTGCTCAAGACTGTGTGAAACCCAGCAGCATGGCACAAACCTCATCTATTGCTCAAATCAGGAGGCACTACTCCCATTTTTCTTCCATGCTAGCAGCAAATAGTGTTTTATAAGAATAACAATCCACCCCTAAGTCAGAAGAATAATGTTTCCTTGAATCAGTGTAATTAAAATTAAACATCTGTACGTTGCAGCTCCACCATGTATCTCACACAAGTAGCTCTCGCTGGTATTACATGGTGAATTCCACATAAACATGCGAGGATTTTTGCAAAACACTGTCAGTCATGCTTGAAGTTGCTAAATATTTCTTGATGCGTTTCTATCTCTTGATAATACTACTGTGCACATGACAGCCACAACCAGTTAATTATTATTTTTGTGATGGTGTGAAGTTTACTGCTTACTGGGGTGGAATGAAACAGCAGTTGCTTGGTTCATTTTCAGTATATAGCATATTTAAATCTGAGTTTCATACGTTCTGCACCATTATGTCCTCCTAGGGCTGGCAACATCTGGAATCCAATGAAATCCTGAACTAGCGTTACATTGCCCAGGAGTCCCAGCTGGCTGATGGCATCAGCACTCCTCGGAGGGTCTTTAAAATGAAAAGTTTTGCAAGTAGCAACTCCTCTCCAAAACCATAGTCCGGGATGCCCAATTCCTCAGCTCACCTCTAAGCAATGTGTTAAAAAGCTTCTGCAATTTTTATTTTATTTTTTTTTTAAATTGGAGTTCACACTGAACAATTTGTTTTGGAGGGAGGGGAGCTAAGTTAAAGCAGAGGTAAATTTTTAAATAAAAGTACATTTCACTTCAATGGCAATGCAAAATTTCATTTTGAAAGTGTTAAAATGAAATGCTACTTTGGTTTTGTTATTTCTCTAAGCAAAGCAATGTGCAGAAATCCACCCAAAAGTTTAGGTGTTTCTGTTGCCCTGAAGTTACGGTAGCGAGCTTGAGACAAGAAAAATCAAATTCCAGGTAACAAAAAAAAAATAATCAAATTCCGTGACAGTAATACAGCAAGGGACACCAGGTAGAGCAGTATGTGCCCAGGAATCACTCGGGGCACTGTCTGAGAGCGAGTGGGACAAATAGCGACCGTTGGATTTCACCTCTCTGGTCTTCTCTCAGGTCACCAGCCAGGCGCTGGCAGTCAGGGAGCGCAGCGGATTGCCAAGGCCGAGCTCCAGGTCTGCGTCTCCAGTAACGGAGACGTCGGAACCCGTGATTCCCGTGTTCAGTTGATTGTACGGCTGCTCACTTCTGGGAGGTGATTTGCTGCTGGCTGGTGGTGTTACATGTAGTTATGAGATCAGTGTATCTGAACATGGGTGTTCGTGGTGCCAGACGTTAGTAGTTTGGGATTATTTTCTACAAATAGTTGTGGCTTGGAGTGCCGTACGCTGTCGTCATTTGGGTTATGACTTCTGGTAGCATGCAGTCCTTACTCAGCTCTGATAAAACCATATAAGAAAAAGATCATTTCAGTATAGCTGATAACAAATTAGACCCTCTCATGTTCAAAGGCAGCTGACCTCTTGTTCCAGGCATGGATGAATAGGGCTGACAGTGGAATAAAAAGTTATTTGCCTTAACCAAACTCTCTTTATAGGGAGAAATATAATTCACAAAGAAGAATACATAGCAGATTGTTCCAAGTAACCATAAAACTAGATGGCTGGCAAACACTTTGAACAGCTTATCCTCACACTGTTCCCATTGGTCTCGCTGGTTAGGCAAGAAATACCACGAGACAGCATGTTCTCTGGGAAAACCTGAAGGTCTTAACCCATGTGTCAGTAGCAATCATATAGATGTGGGGCTGGCTGCCATTTTGTAAATGTTGATGCTTTTTCAAAGTTGTTGGTTTGGTTGCTGTTCGACTTTTTGAAATAAATAACCAAAAAATAATTTAAAAAGGAGGGTAACTCACTTGCTCCAATAATGAAGCGATGACAGCAAAAGCTGAGATATTGTTATTCAAGATGTCAAATTTTGGCAAGATTTGCATGAATTTTAATTGTTGAAGAAAATCATAAAGTATCTTTTTTTCCTGAAATTCATTGCCACTTAGTGCTATTTCTGTCTGGCAGAAGGAGCGGCAGCGCAGGAATGCAGAGTGGCACCCACACCGTTATTGTTCATTTTTGTGTTCTCGCACATATAAGGCAGAATATAACCCAACATACCTGGACCTCAGTAAAGAGGTTCACATCGCATCCCTCCCTTTTCTTTGCATATTGCGTTTTGAAAACCAAATGATGGATTATAAATTCAGACCGGGGTTACTGAGCTATTCCGTGGTGCCTAGGGAGGGGGGGTGAATTAATTTCACACCTCCTCCAACAGCACGTTCTCTGTTGTCACTAACAACGCGAGCACTGGACCAAAGTTCACCTTCACGGTGGTCGGAGCAAACTGCGATGCATCTCTCCTGCACTCCTTGGGTGACAGCGTGGCCCAAAGCCTTTAGATGCCATTTATCTTCATGCTACTTGTGAATCTGAGTTTCATATCGAGCATTCACACCTCATTTTTTATCGATTAAAGTAGGTTGAAAAGTTTAGAAAAAAAATATTCTTTTTAAAGGCATTTTACAAGTATATGTAGTGATAGGACAAGGGGTAATGGTTTTAAACTGAAAGAAGGTAGATTTAGATTAGATATGAGGAAGAAATTCTTCACTCTGAGGGTGGTGAGGCACTGGAACAGGCTGCCCAGAGAAGCTGTGGATGCCCCATCCCTGGCAGTGTTCAAGGCCAGGTTGGATGGGGCTTTGGAGAGTGTCCCTGCCCATGGTAGGGGGCTGGAATCGGATGAGCTTTAAGGTCCCCTCCAACCCAAACCATTCTATGGTTCTATGAACTTATGAAAAACACTATTTAACTGTTTGTGGGTTCCTCGCCTACACACACACTTTGTATTCCTCTGCACCTATGCTTACCTGGAAAAAGGTGGTTGAGACAGGTGGGGGAAAAAGGAGGGGGAAAAAAAGTAGATAAAGAGGTTCAACGTCTACTCTTCCCATGATTTACAAGATATTTTTCATAAGATTGAAAACCAATAAATGTAAAGTTATTTTTAATCTCTTCTGGAACAAATCCATTTCCAAAACTTTGGGTAGCAAAACCCAGCAAGCCAATTTGCACCTAAAATCTTCCGCTCGCTTTCATTCCACTGTGAGAACTGCAGTAGAAATTTGAGGTTGCCTGATGCATGAGCCTTTTTTTTGACGTTGCTTGTTGTTACAGAGTATAAAGTGTAGAAGACCCAGGACTGAGGCTTCCTTTTTCCCCCTTAACTGTATTATGTTGTCATTCAGCTTCACAGCAGGGATGCAAAACTCTCCTTTGAATTACTGGCATTTCAGTAACTCACTTACCACATGCTGCTTTCTGAAGCAAAAATACCCTCCAAAACCCATCAAAGCATACCTTTCCTTTGATGTGGACAACTTTTCCAGACCCTTATTTCAGTGACAGATTAAGTCACTTGTGTAATGGACTCTGACACGAGTATTAATACCTTGGTCCTTGTTTTCTGTATGCTTGTTCACTCGCTTTGCCACCAATGTTGATGACAGTATCCAAATGTCTTGATGCATTAGAAGGCATCTTAGCCACGTAGGACTGCTTCTTCTGACCTACCCTCGTTCAGCTTGTTCTTTTCAAAACATCTTTCCACGTGCTACCAGATAATCCTGGTTTTGCTCTGCCTGTGAAGCGGCTTGGAGAGGGAACAGCTAGAAGTTGGGGAGTCACAGGGCAAAGTGCGCTAAGAGTGTATTCGCCCATCACGGGATTGAAACCATGTCTGTAAATCACAAACACTTCTAGTAAGTTCTTGAAAAATTAAATCCCGGGCTTTCGGTCTCCTGGAGGGAGCAAAACAGCGACATGCCGTCTTTCCCTCTGCCGAGGTACAGGGAGAAAGAATGACTCTCCTGAACGTACTACACAGTGCAAAGAAAAAACATCTATCTTTTCACATACTGCAACCACACCGAGATTCACACGGACTGGAAGAATGGCTCCACTGTTTCTTCTCTCACTTATTCTCCAGAGACTTATTGTTAAAAATATTTTGCTTTTGATGCATCTGCATAGATTATAAACACACAAGCTGCTGACCACAAGAGCATACACACAGAGTTTGCCTGTTAACCACTCGCCCTGCGTTTGTTCCAGATCCACAAAGATTTGCAGCTCCAGAGCTGACCTTGGGGTGAGCGGTTCAAACGAATCCCAAATCTCTAAGCCGAACTCAGTCAAACTGCTGGGTTTCACCTTCCATATCAAAAGCATACATAATTATGGAGATAAAGGTATACAGGAGCCCTGATGTATTCAGAAGGCTGGTGAACTCTAGCCTACACCTGGAGATTATTCTCCTTTGCTTAGATCTGCTTGGGAATTACACGTTTGATTTTTTTATCTTTTTTTAAATGAACATTAAAAAAAGCAGTGACTACACGGAGTTGCTTTTGCAAACAGATTCATGTATCAGCATTTCCTGAAGAACTACTTTTATTGCTTTTCTGCCACTCAGTACTACAGTCTGGAAAACAAAAGATGTACTATTCAAAAAAACTAAAATCGTCTTGGCCATGCACCATCTAACGCCATTCCCCTACTAAAATTAGCAGTCGCTAAGAAATCCTTTTAAAGAGAAACAAAAATCCGTAGAAGTGTTTTCCTATGAAACCTGCTGTGCAGCCACAGGCCTGAGCTTCAAATTTGCCGCAGATCTCAAACCGCTTTGGGGTCCAAACTACTGGCTCAAGTTCTGCTGCAAACCTGTGTGGAAAGACATGGTACAGCCTCGCGTCCTTAAACTACAAGGTAGTCTTCCCTCCAACAAAAGGCACCTGACAGAGGGGAGGACATCTCAGACCCACAGGGATGGGGATAACCTTGGTGTGGCCCCTGAGGGGGTTTTTGGGCAAGTTGCTTGACCTCTCCACTTTTCCTGGAGTTAAAACACGGTGAGCAAGCCTGAGGCCCTTCTGTAAAGCACTGCCTTGAACCTCTAACATCAGAATTAAGGACAAAAGAAAGTAACTTCATTGGACTTTGTGTATACTTCAACTTACAAAATAAATATTTTGCTAACCTGAGGCCAAAGTAATTTTCCTTACATCAAATATATATTTCTTTTGAAGGAAGTAGTTTGTAAAACGTTCTGGCTGCAGAGGAGGAGAAAGATCTAGAGATCCACAGCTGCTTTACTGCTGCCCTGGTACCTCTGCAGCATTTGGCAGACTTCGGTAGGGCAGGCACTCTTTTACTGGGTTTGGTCCAGTCTCCTGTTAGCATCAGCAATACTGCTCAGAGGTGAAATGACACCACAGGTTTGATGTAATTTAGGGCTCCTTGGGAGAATATTCGTTTACGGTGTAAGGATAGTCATTAAACATTTTAATTATGGTTGTCGCATCGCTAAATGTAGGGCATCAGAATGTTCCTCAGAATAAAAGGACCCTAGCCCCTCATCAGGAAGGACAGACAAGCCTCCGAACACAGCGCCCAGCCCAGAGTCGAGCCCAGCTTTGTTCCAACGCAGCCTGAGGAACGCATACCTTCAGGCACCCGACCGCGACATACGGCAAACGCCGAGCTGCAACAGCAGTCAGGCGTCTGGGAGAAGACACACAAGAAACCTTACATCCAGAAACGACGACGAAGCTGTGCGGACATTGGTCAGTGTGAATTCTGCGTGCTTCGGCTGTTAAACAACCAGAGCCACGCCATCCCGTGGTGCTGAGCACAGCCAGCCCCCGACTCGCGGCGCTACCCAACACACCAGCAAATCCATCAATAAAAGCAGAGGGGCAGCCTTTGCTAACTGCTTTAGCATGCATTAAAGGAGGGGATGGTATTACATTAGTTTTGGGGGGTTTTTTTAATAAACATATGAAATCAGATTTTCTCATCTAAAGGCAAGGGATCACACGGAACACCCAAAGCAGCAAAACAACAAATTTTACCTTTCATTTACCAGCCAAAGGACAGTCTGGAAAAGAGCAGAGCCCCCCAAAAAAGACCTCTCAGCAAAATCTCGGCAGCCGCTGCTTGCAGGCACGCTGCAGCTCTGCGCTGGGGGCACTCAGCTCAGCCAGCTACGAGCCCACCAAGCCAGGTGCCTGGCCAGCTGTGACCAGAGCTGCCGCAGAGCTTTTCCCACCAGACTTTCTAATTAAAATTAAAAGAAAGCTAATTCAACAAAAGCGGAACATCACAGACGAAATGCTTATCGCATACAGGAGATGCTGAGCACGTACTTGCACCGCTGGCTCCACGCACCTCTAAGCTTGCCATGCTGCTGAAGGCCTGTTTTGGCTTGTGGGGCTGATGTTGTGATAGAAGCTCCTCAGGTGATTTGGCTATTAGGTTAATCTCTGTGCCTCAGTTTCCCCACCTGTGCAAAAGAGGTAACATTTCTCCCATAAGGGCTGCGAACATCCAAGCAGGAAAGCAGAAAAGGTGCTCAGCTGCGATAACACAGCCTGCCCAGAAATGCTCAGGCAAAATCCTGTCCTGCAGTCTGGACCTGGCTGGGCTCACTCCCTGCTACAAATGATGGGAGCCTAACGAAGCCAGGCAGCTGCTGCTCCTGTAACGCCCCCTGAACATCCTGAGGTCCTGCCCGATGAGCAGGGACAGCTGAGCATCACTCAGATTAGTGGCTCCGTTCCCACCACGCACCCTGCCCAGAGTCCTGAGCTGCTTGTGAATCGGCCGCTGAACCACCCCACTGGGCACGGCGGCTGCCTAAAGGCCAAGGGTTTGCCGTAAAATGCCACCTCCTGCGCCCCTGGCAGAGGGCTGCATGTGGCCTTCCCCGTGTTTATAAAGTGCCTGTGTTCTCCACAGCCCTCTCAGAAGCTCGTTGGGCTGTATGGAGCGTACATCTCTTCGGAAGGGCACGCCGGTGAGATGGGTGCAAACATGAAAGCATCGAGGGGGGCTGCTAGAAGAAAAGCGAACTGCCAACGCAGAGGGATCACGGGGATTTCAACAGAGGGCAATTCAGCCTGCCCTCGATATACGCATCCTTCAAGGGCCAGCAAGTATTGGCAATCGTACGTCAGCCGTGACACTAAACCAGGCCCGTGCTGCTATCTCCGTGACGGCAGCAGTCCTGCCCTGATCAGGCCACCCAGCATCCTCCCATCCATCCCTCTTCTCTCCGTGCCTGTCTCCAAGCCCTGAAGCCCAAACTCCAGCCCCATTCGGCGCCGCTGCGATCTGCCGAAATGCTGAATTACAGCTGCATAAAGCCTGGGGTCTGCTGAGCTGGGCCCCGCAAACTCACATTTTTCTCTTTTAATATGTGAAAGAAAATGGCTTAGGCAATGCCTTCTCTAAATGGACTAGACATATCAATGCATTCGGTATATGGTGAACAAAAGTAGCTAAAATTGAAGGTCCATCAGGTTTTTTTCATTACAAACAGTATAGTTAGAGCTTTTTTTCTGAGCTGCAAATAGCTGTAAGGCTGGAACTTGGCAAAAGCGCATTTTTGTTTTCTGAAATTTTTTTTTTTTTGGTGCCCATTTTTGTATTATCCATACATAAAGAAACAGCGGTCTGCTGTTAGAGATGCTTTTGCCATCCTTATGTAACAGGAAGAGCCGACAGCCTGTATTTAATGGTCAACTGTCTTAGTAGTGCAAAGCTTGTGACCCCTTGATGATTTTAACATAGCTTTAGGAGTGTGAAAATAGAGCTACGGGCTAAACGTATACTGTCAAAGGAAAAGAGCAATAAATTCCTCCTCAATGTGATATATAACACACGGTGGCTAGATGTGACTTTTTTTTTCCCCTCTGATTTTACAGGGCTGTCTTTGTTAAACTGACAAGCTGTTATGTGGAAATAAACACACCCAGCGCAGCCGTCTGTCTGTCCAGGGCTCTAAATTTCCCCACGGGATTCTCAGCTGCGCTGGTACCTGCAAAAATCTGACATGCAAAATTGCAGGTGGGAGATAAGGGGTGGGAGGGGGGGAGAGAAAAAAAAAGGCTTATGGGAGAAAGCAAAATCATATTATTGACTCTGTTGTTACTCTTACCTTAGGACTATCTCTGTCCTCTAGTGGAAAAATCTCTCCCTCAAATCTGGATTTGGGCCTGACCATGAATAGCTCCTTGCTTTTCTGTATCATATATATATTCTTTTTTTCCTCCCATTTACTGGCAGAGGAGATTCTTTGATGCTTTTTCTCCTATGGAGTCTGTTTTCCAGTTGCTATGGCCATGTACAGCCAGAGAAGCAGGGTTCCCAGGAACTGGAGAAAGATGTCGGTGATAGCTTAGCGCAGTGTTTCAAAGGAATAAATCAATAGTTCTGACTAATAGATCACACAGGCTCTGACATAAAGTTCAGATCTCGGACTTCAAGCCTGGCTGCAAGTAGTTGGAATTTGGTAAAAGGACAGTTTTTCCACCAGGATTACCTCAGTCTGTCCAGGCTGGTGAGAAATCTGCAGTCAATTTAAGAAGTTCATCATGCTCAAAACTAAAAAACAAAACATCACAGGAGATAGAGATTTTAGCACATCTTTGCTTTTTCCTGACAATTCCTTTGATGTTCTTCCAGGAGGTGTGGTGGACCATTCTGCCCAAATGTACATTTGCCAGGAACTTAAACCACCTTCATGAGCCCTGTCTGAGATCCAGAGGCTGTTCCCTGGCAGCGGATTCAGGGCTGGGGTGGATTATCTCAGGGAAGTTCATTTTGATGTTAAAGACCTGAACTGAACCTAGGGACTCTTGAGAGCTGTGACCAAAAGCTGCCCAGAGAAGAGATGACAGAGGGACCCAGGAGGTGCCTCATTAGCCCTCGAGGAGTGTTGCGTGCGGCCTTGGGGGGCTGTGCTATCCCAACCGGCAGCTGGGAATGGACACAGGGGTATTTTACATCCACTCCCTTGTTTCTGAAGATAGCCAGCTTCAGAGGATGATGAAAGACATTTTCCCAGGGCAGAGCAAACACATCCCTGTAACAGTTTAACCTAACTCCCAACCGGAAAAGCTTAGGCCAATCCAACTGCCCTTGCTATTTTGTATTTTTCCCTTCAATGTGGTAAAGCTGTACCGAAGACAAATGGAACTTTTCAGTCTGATATTGCATTCACTGAAAAACATTGATTTACTTTGGTTGAAACAATGCACAAGCCCACATCAGATTCCTTGGTTAGAAAGAAGCTCGCAACAATCAAAGGGGAGAGTCCCTACATTCTTGAAATGAAACACTCTGACGTGCTGTTCTGAAACCAATTTACCTTGAAGTTCACCTAGCTTTAATTTTGAAAGATAAAAATCTCTTCACGGTCTCATTCCCAAATTCCATAAACTTTGAGTTTAAACCAAGATCAGCAAACCGAAAAGCAACCATTTGTGCACTTGTGTGTTAGACACTCTCGTTATCTGTAAGCTTCTCCGTTTCACTCTTTGTCTTATTACATTTTCGGTCTTAATGCTGTCCTGCAGCGATGAGTTCCACAGTTGAATTGCACGCATGTTAAGAAAGGGTTTTCCTCCCTCCCTCCCTCCCAAGAGCCTGCCTTGAACTTCAAAGCCGATTTCCTTAGTGTATTTAAATAAACTGCAGGCTTGCAAAGAATATATGCACTCATCATTTAGCTCAAGGTGCATAATTAGCATGTAGGAGCTCAAACTTATTTGGTTCTGTGGGTCTGTGCTTTAGATAGAGAGTAATCAGAAGCTTTGCCAGCTGTTCGCATAAACTGAAAATTAAACCTCAGCTCAAGCTCATAGCCTCAGTATGAAGCAGGGAGCACATCCATCTGACCCACAAAAACCCCTTCTTGGGACACTGCACTGTGCTCAAAAAGTGAAATATTTTCCAGTGAACAGCAGCTCAGAAATAATTGTTTTATAATGTTACCTGCTCTCCTCGAGTGCATTTTCTGCTCGCTTCCTTCTACTATGTCAATCAATGCCCCTGAGTCGCCGTGGTCTGGTTATGACTTAGGAGCGGCAGGCTTCTTGCACAGCTATTTGTGCAAAGCTGAATTTGGATGTCAGCAATTTGTTATTGTTACCTCCTGCTGCATGATAGGGATGTTTTCTGCAGAGTGACAGCTGCGTAATCTCTCGCTGTGTCTACCTCAGATTAAAGAAACCTGAAAATCTCCTGCTTCTAAAAGACCGCCAGGCAAGCAAGCATAAGGAGACAACCGTCAGCTAGAACTCTAGAGATAAGCTAAATAATTACCTGACGGTTATTAGCTTATTAACACAAATCTAATTTTATCATTGCAGGTAGAATTTTGTATGAAAATGTTTGATGAGCGGTGACAAAGGTTTCACTCCCTGCCTGCAAGCCCCTTGAGAGAGCACAGCAGTAAAATCACAAAAACTCCTGGCACGTGCAAGGGTATAAGATAACTCTGGGAAGCATGTGAAAAGAAGGGAATTGGTCCTATACATGCACAGACATTTACTTCCAGAAGCCCAAAGCTGAGCATCCGCTTTAGGAAGCCAGAGCTAACACGATATTCCTGAGACATTCTTTTGCATTAAAGGAAGTATATATATTACACATATAGACACATATATACGTGTGTGTATATATATATATATTTTTTTTTTTTTCTTTTTAAGTTACAAGAATGATTTCCCATCTTCAGTTATTTAGGGAGACATCATCCCTGTGACCCAGGACAGAAGGGCTGCCTGCTTTTTAATCATCACAGCTTTTGGGTTTCCCACGAAAGCAGCAGCAGCCAGAGCTGAGCCTCAGCGCAGGCTGACCCAGGCCAGCCCCGTCCTCGCTTCCCCACATCACCAGGGCTTTCAGGCAGAATGCAAAGCAGTTTCATTTCTCTTTTTTTTTAGTGCGAATAGGTAAAATAGTTAAGCTTTGAAATAACTAATTACCCTCCCTTTGAGCTATCGCAAGGACAGTTTCAAAGCAAATGACAGAGGATTGCTGATAACTCCACATATCTTTAGGTAACAAGCGAGAAAGCAGTGGGGCTTTGAAGAGGGTGCCTGTGGCAGGCTGAGCAGGAGCCTGCCAGAAGGTGTCACGTCCCTGCCACCTTGTGACAAGGCGCTACAACTGCAAACCCCCAAAGCCTGCGAGCTCGAGAGCTTTCAGATGGACCTGGTTCTCCTCCAGGATGCCCAGAGGGAAACACGAGGGCAGGTGTCCACCTCCAAGGGTTGACGCAGAGCCCAAGGCAAGGATGAAGTCACTGGCATGACTTTTGGGGACTGGACCCTCTCGGCAGGTGATGGTGGCTTGCCCTCTCCCTGCATCCGAGGTCTATCGCAAGCCCCGTTTTGCCAATGCCCAGGTGTTGTGTTAGGAGCTGGCAGGGGCCGAGGCTTTTCGGAAGAATTCTGGGCTGCCTGAACAAGAGGAGAAATACTCCCACCACAGGGAATGGGACCTCAGGGGTTCCCACACCAAGGCAGCGAGAGCAGTGGTCCCTACCGGACCGCAGACATCATTTCTCCGTGGTTGGCTCTGCTTTTCCTCCTAGGCAGAGCTCTGCAGAGTGCTTCAAACTTGGCTGTTGAAGAGAGGGGAAAAATAGGTTAGCCAACTTTTTTATCCAGACTTATCTGATGTTTTTGCCTGCTTTGCCTCTTCCTGACTTCCTTGTCCTAAGAAAACAGCTGCCTTTGGCCTTCTAAGGGAAACTTTTATGTAACGCTCAAAAAAAACAACAAAAAAGTGAGTGTCTTATTTTTAAAGCCTCAGCCAAGGAGACACATTATCACAGCGTCTCCATCCCCACCACATGCAGAGCTGTGGCACAGAGCCAGCGCTGCTCCTCCTCCATTTTGTTCCCAAATCTGCCGGGAGAACTGAAGGTTACTTTGGTTTTCCATTGTTCTGGTTTTCCTGCAAAAGATCTTTTAGTGCCATTAGCCCTCGATGGAAAGGGCCTTCCTGCCTCACATGTTATGTGACAAGTTACATAAGCTGCAGCAGCCTTTGCTCCAGCTGGGGACAGGTTTCTTCTTCCACTGGTGCCCGGCTGACCCAGAAGAAACTCAGCTCATCTCACCCTGATAGAGCCAGGCACACAAACAGATTTTTGCCTCTGATGCTGTAAAGGATGAGAGGTCACCTCTGGGAGAGAGGTGTGTTATCTTCTTTAATGTTTGCTCTGCAGAGATGCAAACACCCGAAGGAAGAACTTTTCATTCCAAGAGTTTTCCAATAGTAATTCCATGCTACAGAATTTCAGTGCAGGGAAACAAAGGTGTGCAGACAAAAATTATGATGACCATAGCCAACTGTCTGTTGTCACAATCTAGGTCAAGCGGGTGCCCGCTACCTTGGCAACGTACGGGACATCGACAAGGCCATGGGGAATACAGTCGAAGAAGGGGACCGTCAAATTTCAGCAACAAAGGATAAAATGCAATTGAAAGAATTTGCTCTGCTCAACACCACGATGCTCAGCTTTCCACAGATATTGTAACAGATTAGTTTCACCACCAATGAGAAGAAAAAATGTGTGGTTATATAGTCCTAAAAGTAACCAGCTGAGGAAAGGAGGAAAGAGGAAAGCCAAGAGCTTCACCATCATTGCTAACGTAAGAGCAAGGGGCAGCAAGTCAGGGTTTCAG
This sequence comes from Grus americana, assembly GCF_028858705.1. Lineage (NCBI taxonomy): Eukaryota > Metazoa > Chordata > Aves > Gruiformes > Gruidae > Grus > Grus americana. The sequence goes on from NC_072854.1 coordinate 119,553,397, forward strand.
AGTTCAAAACAACAAAAGGAGACAGTTATTCATGAAATGGCTTGGAGGCCTATGGAAGTCATTGCTGGAGGATGGTGTGGACATAAACAGCTTACATAGGCTCAAGGGGAGGCGCAAAAGCATGTGGAGGAGAAATCCTCTGAGGGTCACTGAATACATAAGACCACATCCCCATCAGGAAATTCTTGAATGAAAAATAATTATACAAAGAGGGAGGAGTATCATATATGCTTGCCCTTTTTTTCTGTCTTTCAGGCATGATTTTAGATACCTGTTAAAGTTTTAAAAATTGTCTTTTTAAATAACATTAAGTAGCATTAAAAGTAGTATTTTTACGCTACTGCAGAAATAAGAATTCCCAACAATGGGGCCACGTCAGCCTTTATGGGGCAGAGCCACAGAAGCCTATAACAGAAATTTGATAGGATAAGTCACTCCACAGTGAGCACAAACTTCCGTATGAATTGGCAATTCAGCTCCTCTACATCAGAAATCTAACTAGGACAAGCCAACCTCGGGCATCACAAATGGCAAGATAACAAGAGACACATTGAGGACATGCCTTAAGAATATCACCAATACGACTTCCACGTCAAGTAATGGTACGGATGCAGCCTTAAAAAGCACTACAGGAAACAGCAGACAAGTTGTCCAAATCTTACATAATGGCGATCAAAAGCTTAAACAGAAGAGGACACAACTAAAACAAGCAGCAGACATTGCCTAATACCCTGTATGTTTGAGGCTGAGGAAGGACAAGGGGAAAGAGAAGGTGACTGGTCCCTGCACTTTTCAGTGGGGCAGGTTCCATGGAGAATTATATTCCTACAGCCCGGTGCATGTTTCCCACTTGGCCTGTGTTCAAGTACGTACTAGGTAGGAGTCACCAGATTCTGGGTGGATTTTTTGGATACATAGTCCAGACGGTTCTGGATACAAAGTCCAGAATAAAAGCCCATTAGATGTTTTATTTAGCTGTATTGCTCATGCCGCTTGAATCATGGTAGTCAGTGGGTCTTGGATCAAATCTTAATGGCAAAAGGTAAATTGTAATAGTTTACTGACCCATTGCAAATTTTTACACCTGCACACCTCCATTGCCAAAACTTGCAGTGCAAGAATCTACAGAAAATGAGAACCTGAAGAAATATCATGCCTGCAGCTCTTTCATCTATAGCTGGGCCAGCACTGCTAGAATGGAAAAAAGGATTTTGTTGGGGTGGGGGTAACAGCATTTTTGGAGGTATAAAGCTAAGATTATTTATCCTTTTCCATCCTCATCTTTTAAATGATAGATGTCTTTTGTAGAGAATCAAAGTCTTATATCTTGTATCTTTTCAGAGGTCACGTTGAGACAGCCAAAACAATCCGTCAGTGGTAGGAGCAGAGGTAGGCAGATTTGGTGGAAATAGTGCACGCAGAAGCTCTTGTCCATCGTAACGGGAATTAAAGGATATCAGGCAATGTGAATAGCATGCTTAAAGTGCAGACCTAATGAATATACTTTATGAAATTTTTTATTCAGCTATGTAATCTCTCTGAGCTTGATGAAACAGCTGAATCTTGGTAAGTGGAAGTGATATTCTATTGCACACATAGATCCTTGCTTATGGATTTATTGCTTATGCACAAGAACAGTTAGATTTGCTGTAATGGGATCAAGATGTCAGGGACAATTCTTATATATATATATTTTTAAAACATATATGTTTTGTCATATATATTACAAAAGTCTAGTTGAATAAATCAGTGCAGACAAGAGTGCTGGGGAAAGAACCGTTCTTTCTAAAGTCTAGCCAGTGTTAATTTGCTCTTGTAGATTTGTACCACCTGACATCTTTGCAGCGATGGTCTGATGTATCAAAGCAGGTACACGATTAGCTCTAAGAGCAGTTTTTAAACTGTCCATTCGTATTTAGCAAACATGGCAGCACCAAGATTTAAGCAGTGAGTTCCTAACAGAGGTACAACAAACTCCTGAGGGACTTTCCACTGATAGAAGCTGGCAGGCCACTTTCCACTTAAACAGTTTAGTGACTCCATGCTAGGAGTACTTTTGAAAGCCTCCTTAACCTTTAACCAGAAGAAACAGACCTGCTTGGAGAGACGATGTTTGAAAGCCTGTTGGAATCCGTTTGAACGCATTGTTATCCGAGCACAAAGTAGGAGCTTGAAAACAGCAGACGGGCTGATACTTCTAAGCCGTCCCCATGCATCTTAGCTATGTCAAGATAGGCAGCTGAGGAGAAAAATGTATACCCTGAAGATGTAGTTCAAGAGCTCTTTGGATGGATAATTGATTAAAATAATCCTTGTATGGAGGGTACAAGCAGGTCACAGGCTCTTCTTCTGAACTGAGCAGCAAGTACCCATTCATTAGCTTTCTTGGCAGGATCAAACAACAACAGTGTTGATGCAGTGTTTGATGTCTACAGGGAAAGCAGCAGTGAAAGAGAAAGAAGTAATGGGGATCAAAAGAAGGGCACGAGACAGAGAGGTTGCAGAGTCTTTGCTGTTTCCTACGAGAAGTCCTACAAGCCACAGTAGGTGCTTGGGGTCTCTGTATGTTAGTTTGAAATCAGTGGATCAGCATAATTGCAGATGCTTAGCTCTGCCAGTGAAGGTTAATAGAGGTTTGTTAAATAATAGGCTTGTAAAGGAACAAGTTGTCTCTGTCCCCAGGCTGAGCCAACTAGAGGCCAATGAACATAGTCAATACTGTCTTGGGTCTGGACTAACTTGCCTTTAAGCCTTTCCCACCTGGTAAAATGGCAGTGACAATTCCGTGCCACCTGAAAAAGTCCATAGCACCTTCGGCCAGGGTCTCAGCCTTAAATATCCCTTGTTCTAGAATTCAGCGGCACATTACAGGACAGTTTATACCTCTGAGCGGAGCTTAGAGACAGAGCAGTCACGGGTCCTGTTATTCTCAGCTTTGGTGTGGGTGGATTCACACCCCATTGACTTCCACTTTGAGTACGAGACTTTAGAACCCTGTCAGCAGCAAAGACTTTTTCTAAAACCTTCCTGCCTTTGTTAGCACCGGCTCAGACTCATGCAATCCTGCAAGCAGGAGGTGATCAGCCACCAGCAAGGGATTTAACACTGTGGCAATTACACCTTACAGATTAGATTTGGGCCTGATGACATGGCGTTAAGAATGCCTGTGGCAGCCAGCAACCTGTCTTAAGGCTGCTCGCAAGCAAGAAGAGATTTCGCCTGTCCTACAATACTATGTGCTCTTACATTTTACAGAATTATTAGCCACAGAATCTTTAAGAAAAGGAAAGCAATCTTGAAGACTCCTACTGTGAGTAAAAGCTATCCAAGGGAGAAGAAAACCCCCCTATATCCAATCCATCTGAAAATCCTATAGGAGTGGACTGCGGAAATATTTCTCCTGGCATAATCATTTAAGAGAGAAGTAAGTGAAAACACAGTGTAGAAATAGAAATAAATTCTAGATTTAATGTGCTGGGATATACAGGATCCTTAGGCCTCCTCCTTGTGTAAAAGTTCTTGTGGTCTTTGTGCGAGCATGTGCAGAACGGGCATTGCACAGCTCACCTAACAGGCCTGCGGGCATAGTACAGCAATGAGGGGAATGGAAGAGTTGCAAGAGAGAGGAAGGATAATTTCCTTTGGAAGGATAATTTTTTGGTTCTCTAGTAGGAGGAATTTCAGGGAGGAATGGTTTCGCTCTTGCCTCGGTCTTGGTTAAAGGTGGCAGAGTGCAGTATGAGCACGTGAGAAATCAAACTGACCCCAGAGCTGCTCAGTTCCAGCCCAGACACCGTATATTCAGCATGCGTGTATATGTATATCTGGTACATATGTAGTTCTTTGCCAGCTCATACAGGGCCTGCAGGGAAAAAGCCTGTCTTAAAAAGCACAAAAAGACACAAATATTTCTGTAATGAAACCAGATACGCTCCTCACCATATTTGACTACATGAGGATTTTTCCAGCAGATGGCAACAGCAGACCAGTTTGTAGTGCAAGGCCAGCGTTTGCAGGCTGGGGGGGAAAAAAAAAAAAAAAAGCTCTCTATGCTATACCCAACGCATCTTCCTCAGATCTGCTCCTTCCACTCCCCGAAACATGCCCGCTTAGTACCCCAGGCCATAGTTAATACAAAGCGCAGAAGAAATCAGCGCAGGAGATAATTGCAGTACAAGCTCTGGAGCTCTCGGTTTCTGATCTTGTATTTACAGGACTTAAAACATACCTTCTGCATTTTAAACAGCCTAAAAATATGGCTCTCCCTGAATAAGCATAGTTTATCTCCTGTATATCATTTTGCAAAATAATAGTGCAAGGGGCGATTCGGTTGGGAACACAGACGCACATGAATCTAAAGAAATACAAACTGTCCAACCGGTGTGTTACCAAAAGGCGTCTCTTCCCTGCCGCGCGCAGAAGCTGGATTCGTGGACCAAAACTTTAACCACATTCTTGTCGTTGCTTCTGAGCCATCTTAAACAGCTACTTTTAGGAAGTGCTCATTATTGCCTCGGAAAGCTGATTTACCCTGCTTGAAACTGTAAGACTCAGCTCTTGGCCTCTGGAGGAAAGAGTTTTGCCGTGGACCCCAGGTGCTGCCGATGCCGATACCCGCGGAATGATCAGGGAGACTCTGCCGCCGAGCTCCACCTCGCTCTGCCCAGGCCCTGGGGAAGACGTGGGAGTTATATTTAGTAATCATCACCCCTGCACCATTGTTTTTTCCATCAAAATTATGAGAGCACTGTTGTTTTTAACAAATAGCAAAGTTGTTTTGTCATTTGCAAAGTTTAACATGAATGAACCTTGAAGACACATAACACAAGAAAAATTTCCAGCTGAACACTCCAGTCTTTCTCCAAAACTCCAGCAACGTGTAGCTTTTCCCTTAAGCTGAAGAACAGGCCAGATTCAGGCAGTGCAAATGACTGCTCAGGTGTAATCTGAAGCTTGGGGAGCACTGGAGAGGGTGTGAATGTCAACTGATATTCCTTGGAAATAAAGAAGTAGAAAGAATTAATTTGTGATGAATCCCCTGCAGAAATTATACAAGGGATGGGCGAGGAAGAAATGCCCAAGAGCCAAAGCCATGCCTCAGCGGGATCTAAGCTAGCGATTTTGCAGTCTGGCTGTACACAGTTAAGTTTTTGCTGAAATCAGTGAGCGGTGGCCATCCTGGGGCAGGTGTCACATCAGCTGTGGCTCAACAGGAGACCTGGCTGTAAGAAGTGTCAAGCTCTGCAGGTTATTGTCCCCAGCCCTAGCTCAGTTTGCAAGAAAAGGGTGAGTGATTGTCGTTATTACCGCGTTTGCTAAATGGAAGAGCTGCTGCAACGCTCCGTCTTCTTCACTTGACCGATGCTCTCAGTTGTGCTGCTGGTGAATGCTGCAATTCAGCTGTTTCGGTTCCCTGGGTATTTTCTGTGCAGGGGACTGAAATGCTATTTTAACTCTTTTTTGCTCTCACATACTTCTCTCTAAGAATACACCTTCAAGAAGAAACCACTATGTTGAAGAGCAAACTGCCTTCTAACTGCCTTAAGATCTTTTATCGCTCATGGTAACTCACGACACACTCACTGCATGTGTTATCTTTATGTTAACGCTGTTTACAAATGATGGGAATAAATCCAAATCCAATGGAGAAAGTTTCCTTTTGTTCATATTTCAATACAGGGGCAGAATTATCACCTTGGAAGGAACTTTCCTCTACCATTGGCAGATGCAAAAAAAAAAAAAAAAAAGCCAAACCAGAAATCCAACATACAAATGCCTGCCACACCACAGCACACAAAGCTACTGCCTTTAATTAGTTATGCTGAGGGCTTCTCGGTTGTTCTTTTGCTCTACTAATGAGGAGGACTGTGAAGCGTCTTTGAACTAGCTACAAACTTGAAAGATTTAGTAAACAAGGATTCTTTATACCATTTCTGGTAAGAGCTTGTCCTGACAGATGCCTTCTTCTTCCTCCTGAGGTTTAGACCACAGTTTGATCTTTTTGTTTTTTCTTTAACCTCCGAAGCATTTCATAACATGATGGGCGAGGGACCAGCAGCAATTAGGCTGATTGAGCATTGGAAGTGTAGACAGAAGAAACGATTGGAAATCATTGCTGTTCTCAAAGCTGACACCACGGGGTCCTTAGGTCTCAATCATTACTCTCATATTTGAGAGGCCCTGTCCCAGCAGTCCCGGCGTGCACAGACCTTGGGTCCTGCTGGAGCTTGGATACTGCTTGCTGAGATATTCACACAAGCTGTGCTGCCTGCCACAAGGCAAATCAGCTCCTCCCTAGTGCTGCTCCAGCGTCACGCTTACAGAAGTAGGGAGGAAGGGAGAGGAGCACCGGTTAGCACGACGGCAGTGTACAAATTGCCAGGTGTCACTTGTGTGCACTGAAGAGTAAGTCTATTTTTCAAAAGTTTCCATCATGACATACAAAACACTGAATACTTCCAAATCTGGCTGTGATAGCCTGGCATGGTGCCCTGGGTCATGTCTTACATAAAGAGTTATTTGTCTCCTGTACGGTGCTCTTTATCCTACTTTCACAGTTAATCACCACAGCTCCCTTAAATCATAACAGCCGGGGCTCCGTATGACTCTGCTTGCTCCTGCTTAGCTCAGGGAACCCTTCCGATTCCTCAGGCTTCAGAAACTACCAAACCCCCCGTGTTCTCCTCATGGCTGCCTACTTGCAGCCCTCTTCACGCTGACTGGATTGCCTGCCAGGTTTTCTAACGCACATGGCATGGTGGTCAGGGACCTCCAGGAGCGTATCATCTGTTTGGGACATGATGATATGCCAGAGAAAAAAGTTGAGTGATATTATAGCTCTGAAGGTGAAAGATCATTAGCCCTGAAGGTTTGAAAGCCTTCTGATTATGTCAAGCACACGCTCATTAACCTCCAGACAATTTACCTGGCTCTTAAGCTGTAGAAGACCATTTCCATGCGTTGGGGTTGGTTCGGTCTCTGTCCACGCTATGAGAAGGTGTTCATCTGGTCCTGGGTTGCTATTGCTGCCCCAGTCAACAGAAGCTTGCACCCGCCTGTGTACCGGCATGGGCGGTCTCTGATGCCGTACCAGCCTGGAAGAGATTTAAGTGGGATATTTAGATTGTGTTAGCATTGCCACGCAGCCTGCACTCGAATCCCAAGTTTTGATAGAGCAGTTCTACCAAATTTTCTGCTAGCAGCTATATGGTCCAGCTTCTCTGCTTTTCCAGCTGATGGATGGGACCAGCTTCTCATCCATAGAGACCTGAAGGAGGGACTCTGGGGGAGCCCTCTGTGCTGACCTGAGGGGCCCAAAGGGTCTAATCCTGAATTTAAGGGCTGCTGTGCCCAGGAGACCCATCAGGGCCAGGATTCAAGCTGATTGTGTGGTGTAACATCCCCTCAGAAGAACGAGGCTCTGAATCCCTTCAGGTACCTTGTTCCCTGTGATTTATCGTAAAGAAACCAAGTTATAAGTCGTCCCTGCTCTGCTTAAAGCTTGATGGAATAGGTTCAGATGGCCAGTTGCTGCGAGCTTTCACTGGGGCAGGCTAGCAGTTTGCCAGGAAACTTTACAAGACAAAGCATGTATCCCAAAAGTCGTTTTAAGTCGTTCTGAACTTTGGAGAAGTTCAATTGCAAAAGTCAAAGGAAAATTAAATTTAGAAAAATTAAATTAGGAAAATTAAAACGTACAAACTGATGCGCAACCGCAAGGGGCAGGAGAGGTGGACGCTAATAGTGAAACACCTAAAAACTTCAGCTGTTTCCCAGCAATGTTATATTTCTAATGGGAGAAGGAAATAAAGAAGCATACAGCCACTTCATCCAAATGAAAGCTATACGGAGCAATTAAACTTGTATTTATCAACAGAGATAGCCAGCACAAAAATATCAGTGTCTCTTTCTTCTCAACTTCTATCTGATAAAGGCATTTTGGCTGCAACATTGACATTTTTGTGCCTATTACCTCACTGAAGACCTGCCTACGCTATAGTAAAAAATTGCTGCTTTAAAGCACCAAATCCTCTTTACTGCAGCCAGTGTTTTACTGCTATATATTGAGGTAAACTGGGCAGCTTATTTTCATTCAGAAGAAAAAAAAAAAATCAAATAAGCTTAACCAGTACAAGAGCCCTCTCCAGCAGCAGAGCTGCAGCTGCCGTAACGCTAGCACTAGTGTAATTAGAGAGGTCAGGAATCAGGTAACACCACCGACATAACTTTTTTTTTTTTTTTTAAGCGCTAGATAAAGCACAGCACATGCCTTTAAAAAGTTAAAGCTGCTGAGGTTAATGCGTTGGGGTTTTGGGTGGGTTTTTTTATTTGTGCTGTGCTCTCGCACCCTTTGCCAGGCACTGCACGAACACAGCAGACCGTGATTTTTGCCTGGAATTCATGAATATTCAGTTATGGGCAGCTTTAAGCATCACACTCAATTGGGACACAGTATACGGCAGTATAATTTGTTGGAATAAACTGGTCTACTAGAGAACAATATTTTGAAAGATTTTAAATGTTTGGGGAAAGAGTTGGCTTTCACTCTTCCCATCATGAAGTAACCTATCAGCAAACACTGGCTTTGAAAACAAAATTCGGCAGATCTGAAGTTTGCCACATTATGTCTCCCAATCTGCTTTCTTAGTCTCTCTCAAACGTTGAGGCTGCATCGCGTTTTCCCTGCTATTCTGAGAAAACACAACGCTTTGCCAATACTCTCCTTACTTTTGGTTATTTTTAAATCTCTGCAAAAGCTCACGCTTTCTTCTGTAGCCAATGCCTATTGTTTATGGAAGCAGTTCCAATTTACTTTCTATAAGAAAAAAATAAATTAATCTACTGCCTCGAAAGCACTGCAAGTATTCGCATTGTTCTCCTGCATTGTTTTGCTTACAAAAAGGAATGCTTTGGAACCGCAGAGGCATTGAGTCTCCTTTGCTCACTCTTTTTCACTCCCCCTGCTCTCAAACAGTGGCTTTCAAGCAGTGACCTTTCTTTCGTGGAGGCCAGCTCGTTATTTTGGGTTGGATTTCCCTGCCGATTGTTCTGTGTTTCCTCCCGTGCTGCCCTGCGGCGAGGCGCTGCCGCCGTTCCCGGCGGGGTGACCACCCTGCGCTCGTAACCCAACCGAGCACAAAGCCCGGGCGCTCTCGGGTTGCTGCACGTAACCATGGGAAGGATCAGACCGCTGGCAGCCTTTCTGATCTTCACCCGGATAGCCAAAAAAAAAAAAAAAAAGTCAGCTGCTCGGAATAGCCACAAATTATAAAAATCTGGCAAAAGCAGCCACTAGCCACCTTGTACGCGTAGTACGTACTCATCGTTCTGCTGCTGAGAAACGCAAGAGCAGCTTGCTAGAACTGCTCTCAAAGAGCTTCATCCATGAGCGTCACAGGAAGACCCACAGAAACAAAAGCCTGATCTTAACTCGCGTTGCCTAACCAGCCGATACACTTCTCTGCACGTTGCAAGGACTTGTCATCAGATGCATGCTCTCTTTCTCTTCGCAAGGTTTTCCCTTACTGTTACAAACCTCTTGGAAGGACACGCGGAATCCATCCCTTCTCACGTAGTACCTCTGCAGGTCCTGAACTAGTTTGTGTCACTAGAAAACAGTGAACCCGCGTGCCAAAAGCAAAATCATGAGACACATGTAGGCTTCAATGCGAGCCTTGAAATTAATCAAAATTTCTAATATAATCTTTAAAAAAATATCTTGGTTACTCTAAACAGACAGGAGCAAAGCCCAGCCACTGTTTTTTGGGATTTTGTTGGGTTTTTTTCATCAGAGAGCAGAGTTAAGTTGTAAAATACAGATTTCCTGTGCTAAAGGAGCTCATCTTGAATTCTATACGCTGCAACTGAGCCTGGCAACAAATCCTGTCAAAAAATAAACGGGTACATCTCAAATACACTTAGCAGCAAAACACGTACATCTTGATTCCTCGAGGACTGCTGCAGGCCTAGGAATCTGGAGCTCCGAGGAAACAGGCTTTATTTTAGCAGCAACATGTTCTGGTGTATTCATAAGAAAATATTCCCAGAAATTCCAGTTCACCAGGAATTTGAAAGCTACTCGTTTCGGTCTGACTCAGGATGTAGCCCGACTGTGAAGAGACAAGGTTTCTTGGTTTCTTGTGAACTTGAAACCCTGCTTTTCAGCCAAAGCCTGTCAAGACCCTGCTCTCAACTTGTGTGCACAAGGTGCAGGGATAATTAGTGGAGTCTTCTGAAGACTCATTTCATTTTGAAGTCGTTTATATTTCAGAGTTCAGATTGGGACAAAGTGCATTCTTTTGCCCAAAATATTTGTAGAATTTTTCACTTCTGTTTCTTTCCCAATAATAGTTTCCATCTGCCACTGACTGCAAGAAAAACCCCGACATCCAAATTTTAAAAAATGCTTACCTATTTTTACATCCATTTTGTAATTTTGCAGGCTTCAGAAAACTGATAGAGCAAGTAAAGGAGAAACAAAGATAATTCTAATATAACCTTTTAATTGCCTTCTACTTACTTCATGGGGAGGTGCGATAAGATGCTGAGAACCTGTGCTAGTCAAACTCTGGATGCACTTCACTAAAGTATAGGTAAAGCTTTAAATAACTACAAAGTGAGGGGAAAAAAAAAAAGAAAAAGAGAAAATGAATGCCCTCCCCAGCCGAATCCTCCAACCTTGGCAAACATTTACTGTGTTCAGAAACAGAGTGTGAGACAGAAGGAAGGTGACGAAAAGGAGAAAAAACAACATCTGAAATTTCAAAATGTTTTCTAAAAATTGAAACAAGATGAAAATTTAAACTTAAGGGAAATATTTTGCAGCACTAAATACTTTTTATACAAAAGTCTATATTTTGCAAGATAAATGTTTAAGACACAAATGTCGGCCATCTGTAACTGCAGCAGTGAGCTAGGCAGCAAGATGGAAAAGGTGTCGTGGCAAATTGCCTTTCCTCCATCTCTTGAGCACCGCATTGAAATGAGCTGGCCCGTGTCCCAGAAGCAGCAATGCCATATTTGTGTTGTGAAAAACACAAGGTGCTCAGCCTGAGAAGAGTGGCTTCTCAGCAGCACAGCCAATACCGTTTCTTGTGTCCACGCTAGCTGTTCCAGAGCTACTTCAGTAATATATTTGTCATTGCATCCGGAGTGAAAAATTTCCTCATCTCTGTTTCTGCTCATAGACAAATCCCTTTTTGCTCCTTGCAAGTAATTTGGGCTACAAATATAGGAATATGCTACCTAGAAGCAAAAAGGGAATGAAATATTTATACGTGGCTCTCCTGCAATTCTATGTATACGCGTGTGCTTGTGTGTCTGAGTGCAAGTACAAACGCACACACGTATCTAGAGAACGTTTGTGCACGTTCAGTAGCTCAGTTTCAGTACACCTACAGACATCAATGCTCATTATATGAAAAGTGTGTGGTTCTTATTTTAAAACTCTGAAATCTCTAAAAACATAAAAGCACCTGCCTCGCTTCAGAGTCTGACACAAGACATCTTCCCTGAACTCATTTTATCTAGAATTGTGTATACGCAGAATGTACGTAACACTGTTCACAAGAGACACTGTTATCCAGAAGTACACCAAAGTTTATTCTGAACTATCCAAAAAGTATTAACTTCCTTCTTCAATCCTTCCTTTAACCAGTTCTTAACACATCTTCTCACTCATTCATCGATCCCTCTCCCCAGCGTGCTTCTATTCATCTCACTAACGAGAGGCAGATTGATTTCTATCGTTTCACCTTCCGTTGCCTGACTGACGCTCTGGCCGTGCAGAGGGAGGTTGATTACCATTCGGTGGCGGTGGCAGAGGAGCTCAGTCACAGGACAGAGATGCATGCTGGAGTACTTGATGCTCAGTCGCAGCCTGAGCTGCAAGGAGGTTGGGGCTATGCTGATTTATAGGAGTTGAATATCTTTCACCTTAATGATGAGGTTATTTTGAGCGCTAAAGCTAAACTATGAACTGGTCAGAGCTCCACGGCAACAGCGAGTTTGGTCTTTGTTTCAAAATGAATGAGTGTCTTTTCAAAAGTGGAGATTATCTGCTGAATGATTACATACCTATACACATGACAAAAGATTAGCACCTTCCCATACATACCTTCCCATCAGTGTTATTCTTACATGCCCAGTCACCTCTGCTGGTCCTCTCTGAGATGTGAGCTGCGAGAAATGCAGCTGTTGAATTATAGGAAAAGTTAAGAACGTGATTTGGAGGGCACATCTTTCCAGCAGTTCAAAGACTGTTCAAACAGTTTTAATAGTCTTTCTTCTTTCTTCCCCCCCCCCCCCCCGCTTTTTTTTTTTAATTCAGTCTTTGGTGTCTTTTTCTCTTTTCCCAGGAGTACACGTTAAAGGAAGTTCAACCAATCATCAGGCTGTCTCCCATTTTCCATGTTAGTCCAGCCTTACTTGAAGAGATGATATATTTGACAGATTTTAGCTTGGCTCTATCACTCTGCATTTCCCCCTTTTTTTTCCCACTCTGCACTTATGATTTGTGATGGGTAAATCTCAAAATATTAGAAGTTTGGCTTGGATAAGCAACTGTACGTTTGAAGTTTGCTTTCCAATTTTAAGAGATCAGGGTCACTGCAACAAGCGTACGAATTATATGCCTTGAATTCATGGGATTTGAATGACCAAAGACTTTGGCATACTTCAGGAAGAAGAACAGCTAATAACTGTATTTCCCAGGAGCGACCAACATAGCTACAGTGCCCCAAAATTAAACAGGCAGAGGGGATTAATCGATTTTCAGTAGCATCAGGAGAAATGAGAGCTGAAGGCATCAGTGGATTGTTCTACTTTGGAGCAGGACTCAAATGCTGTATCCCATGTAAAGCATAAAGGCTTTACCCTTTGGATGCTCTGCCCAGACACGGGGTAGGGGGTAAAGCTGAAGACTGTGAATGCTACACGGCTGGTGTCCTTACAGAAATGAAAATGGGTGTACTCCCTGAACGGGCCAGTAACTGGAAGACACGTATATTGTCCTCTGGGCTGCAGAGTGCACTCTTAGCTCACCCTCCCTATGAGACAGTGTTATTCTTAGTGTGGAAACCTTAACTGTGATTCTTCACTGACATTTGGCACCACTTTAAAATCAACTTTCCATAGAGATGGATCAACTCCAGAGTTTCTCTGAACTGTATTTTCTCACTGAGAAAGCAGACAGGAGAGGAAAATCAAAGTTTAATCCCGCTGCCTGCTTTACAAAAGCAAAATACAATGCCCATCTGGGATGTAGCATCTCTCTCTTATTTATCTATTGTATGCCTGCGTATAACTGTGACAAGTATGTTCTTGCTCTGTTTCCAGATATAATAGCATCACAGAAAAGAGTTCTAATGAACAAAACAAATATATCTACTTTTCTTGTCATGTTTTACATTAGCTAAAAAAAATGGCTACAGACAACAGAAAGGTCTGACTAAAACTAGGGTGGTTTTGGTGAAATTTTGCTTTGTGAGAAAAATTCTCATCAGGAGGCTCACCAGGGTCCCTGTGGGTTATAAGCAGGAGACAAGCAGTTTACACGTGTGAGAGCTTTATATGTGCACACCTGCAGAAGTCCAGGACATAAGCATTTTGGGGCAGGAGTTGGGTAGACGTTACTGATATTGGCCATGGGTATCTGAAGCGGCAACCCAGATATTACAGTTCTTTTGTGCAAAGAAAATAATTTCTCTAGTGAAGACAAAATGGGTGCTCAGTTCTTTGGAAGATCTGGCCTATAAGAGTGGTACGATAAAAAAAAAAATCATTTCCTCCAATGGGTGGTATGAGGCTTGGGGAATGAATGTTTGTGGAGCACTCAGACCCTGGTATGAAAAGGTGCTGTAAAAGTTCAAAGTATTATTGTTATGGCATACTTACTCAGCAAGGCAGGGAAATATCAAAGGCTTTCTTCTCCCAGCTGGCTCAGTCTTATCTTGAGGAACTGTTGGTGGGTGGTGATTGCTCTCAGGGACTGGTGATGACAGAGGAGCGAAGGCACTAACCTCACTTGCAGAGCTGCTCTGGGCACCCTCCTGGATCAGCCAGGCCCTCGGTTCCTCCTCGGTGCTTTTTGGAGCACGCACACCCCGTTCCCAGAGAAAAGCCTGAAACGAAAACAGAGTGCTCTGACACCTGGCTAATGGAGGCACTCAGGCAAGGGCTTTCACTTGTGACTGGTACGTTGGGAAATAATTGATACAAATTGCCTCAGACACTCAAGGCTGCTGGTCCTCCTTCCCACAGGCTATTTTTAGGCCCAATTAGGCAGATAAAATGACACCGGAATTAATTTTTGTATGCTGTAATGTTTGGGCTTGCCTTTTTTTTTTTTTTTTTAAGCGCGTCTCTCTAGATATATGGTAAATGTCTGAATTAAAAAAAGCAGATAAAGGGATTTTTCCCCCCCCTTTAATAAGAGATATTCAAGCACTGAAAGACTTACTCACTGCAAAACCACTTATGGTTGATTGCAGGGGAATTTGCTCTCACCACCTTAAACCCAAAGCAAATAACAGAATATTAAATAACACATATTCTCGGCACAAGAGGTCCCCCGGGTCTGCTGCAATGCAAAGGCTAGTAACCCACCCATCAGAAGATAAACCACAATTAACTAATTCATTACATAAATATTTTGGGTGGGGAAATAGGAATTGACTTATCTCTAATATTGTTATCATTATTATTAGCTGCTGTTTGCTAAGACTGAGTTTTTCAAAGCCGCCTTTTGCATTAAGAAGTCCAAATCCTCATGTTAAATCCTACCCTAAATTTGATGTTGATTGATCTTGCAAACTACTGGGGAACAAAAGCAGGGAGAGCAGTACAACTGGCAAGTTAGTACTATTCACAGCTGTTACTACTGGAACTTATGGACAAGCCATTCCCGTGCTATTTGAACATAATTCATACATTTGGACTAAAGGGAGATCCATAAACGCTCTCCAGTAAAGCCCCTACCTGCGCGATGCTTTCTAAGATAAGTAGGTATGGTGACTGTGATGGAAAACGCAAAATCTGACTGCTGGCCTCTGTGGTTATTATTGCACTGCCACAAAATCCTCCGATATCTTAAAGCTTCCCAAACCTCTGGAATAGACAAGTCATGAACTGCACCTTCTGCAGCCAGGCTTGCAGGCCGGCGATCAGAAGGGTGAAACGTTGGCTGTGTCAAAGCCAAGAGGAGTTTTGCCACTGACTTCAGTGGGGGCAGCATTTTGCCTTTGTAGTTTAAGCCGATGAAAAGCTCTGCCTCATAATCACATTCCTGTGGCTTAACATGTAAGTGCATGTTGGCTGTGCGGTGGTGACTGCTCGTGTGCATATTTCTCAGCCTCCAGGACATGCCAGCAATGCCACTTGCTTTACCCCACAAGGGAAGAGAGGTAAAGAAGTTGGTTTTTTGCATTTGCCACGCGCAGGGCTTGTAGGACCAGCTACCACAGCGTGTCTGATCCACAGTAGCACGATTGTGACTGAGCCCTCAGTAACCTGAATGTGATACTTGATGGTAGAGGGTACTGACATGGTACATGTTGATGAGATAGGGGACTGATGGTCCCAGGCTGGGCTGAAACAGGGTCCTGGGCCACGGGCAGTGTGGAGGAGCCTTGGGGAGACTAGGCAGGAACATGACAGCCTGTTAGTGTCCTCAGGGCACCGACACAAACATCCTAACCCCAGGGAAACAAGTGCTTCATTTTCTGATGTAAAGACATCACTAGTTCATAGCATTTCAAGCAGAAGTGAGCCATGAGCCATATTCTGATATCTTATGCCACAGACCCAACATTTCACTGTGTAACCTCATATTAAGTACAATAATTTGAGTCTGACTACAGCAGACCTTCACAGAAACCAAGCTTTAAAAAGTATCTGATACTTAGAAAAAAAACCACCTCAAATAAGTCAGCAGGAATGAATTTTTTTTCCTGCATTAATACCATCTTTTGTGCTATCACACATACTACTTCTCCCTTAATTTCTTTCTGAAGGCAACACGTGCATAACGTTTGGGTTTGAGTTTCTTCTCCCTGTATCTCCTACACATGTCTGAGCACCAGGATGGCTGGTGACAGGAGTAGTAAGGGATTCCCAATAATGAGCTACAAATCTGGGGCACTAGAAACTTCATACCACCAGATGCTCAATATTAACTGCACTGAGGTGCATTTTAGACAATCCACGCTGTAACCTTACCTCAAAATATTGGGTCATAATAACTACTTACATGAACAACAGTGAGTCGGTCCTGATCCATTGAAAAAGTCCTTTAAAGTCTAGTTTTTACACCTAGAGCTGTACCTAAGTACCTAAGAGTACTGGCTATATTTCCTCTTCTTAATGGTTTCATAGTTATTGTGAATGCCTGCCTCATCACCTACTGCCTTGGCCGACATCTAAGCACCATATTAGCCTTTCTACCTCTGCCTCTATTGAACTCTGCTTTTCAGTAAAGCTTACCATGTCATCTCTTTGTTCAATCCCAGCTGATGGTGCACAGACCCTGTAACACAAAGATCTTCTCTCTGGGGAGGCAGGAAGGACAAAACAGAATATTTGTTAATAATGTTTTCAGAGACTTGCAAGAAACACCGGCAACTTGCTTTTCAGCAAGGACTCTACCAAGATAATGAGCCACCAGGGAAATACTGAACTTCCAAAGCAGCAAAAATTATACTCTCGCAGGCACAACATTGTGGCAGGCTTGTCTTCTGTCCTATTCTGTAACAGAGATAATAAATTCTTCAAAACACCCAGGCCTTGGCAGCTCAATAGCAGGACATCACTGCAAGGTCATCACCTGAACACAGCGCCAAGCCCACGTGCCATACCTCAGAGGGGAGCTGAGACTGAGCATAAGGATTGCTTAGCGGCACCTAGCCTTGGGTTTTGGTGTCAGCACTAAAAGCTGAATCTCACAGACAGTAGTCACTTCCTCACCATAGTGTTTCAAGAAACCTGCGTAAGAAGGGACAACGGAGGGGAGAGGAAAAAGGAAAAACTGCTGTAAACATCTGAAATGTCCAAAAAGAAAAGAAAGTTGAAGTTTATCTGTCATAGCATCGCGTTAACACTATATATTTATGCACACAAACTTTCTTGACCTTTCAAGTAGAAATTACTCCAAAGAAGCAAACACTTTGCTTCAGTCTCATTTTGTAATGCCCATAAACATACCAGAGATGAAAGGTACCTGGTTGAATTTGGGTAAAAATAGATTGGATTTTGAAAAGCAGTAAGAAATGCCTGGGAAAAGTGACCTACATATGGTCTTAATCATGCCAATGGATAACCCCCACATTACCCTTTAAAAGGTCATCTGATAAACATCAACAGTGGGCTTTTCTCACAAACCCAACACCTAAAATTGCTTCAGGCTACTGTAATATGGCATGAGAAGTTAAATTAGAAGCATATATTTGGTAATAGCGCCTCTGCGAGGGAGTCTTCAAAAGCCTGTGCCCCCATTAAAGGATTAGAAGATCAGCATATATATCAGCAACTATACTCTATCCAAAAAGAAACAGAACAGGAGGCAGAAATAAGCATTTTGTTCTGATTAGCTGCTTTGATTGATGTAAATTTCTTAATTACTTTTTTGAAGACATTGCTGCAAGGCTACCATTGGGGAATACTATGAAGAATACCACTATGAAGTAGCACTTTCAAGCTTTCCCCTATCTCTCATGGGCCCAGAGGTGATCTTTCCAGAACACACGTTGGTGAGGCACACAAAATAAAGCAGTCTCCAAGGAGCTGATAGTTCAATTGTTTCCAGGAGCACCCAGAATACAAGTTACAGACTTGAAGATAAAACCATTCAAGAATAAGAATGGGGTCATGAAATATTTCTGGAAATATGACAATTCTGTATGAAATAACAGAAGAGATTAAAAAAGAAGCAGGGATAATTAAAGTCAGTACATTCAAAAGCACTTTATTTGAACGTCTTCCCTTCTGGAAGCAAATCCATCCAATTTTCCTATCTGGCCCAAACACAGGCAAGAAATGGGTCTGATTGTCCAAGAAACAAGGCAAAGGGCATATCCTAAGGATTGAAGATGGGCTGAGAAATTGAGTGGCTTAAGGTGAAAGAAATTATCTGTATTGAGGTCATTGGTGAGGTTAGGTTATTTCTGAACTGGGAAGGAAACCCCTAATCTAGTGGGTTTATTTTTTTTTTTGTTTTGGGTTTGATTTTTTTTTCTTGCACCTGATTTAAAGCAGGACAAGTTCAGTGAGTCTCTCCATCAAACAAACAGAAGTCTGAATTATGCTAGGACTTGTAGGCTTTAAGAAAGGCTAGATGGAAATGGAAATTTGCTCCCATTTTGATAGCCTCTTGCGGCTAGTCAGAAAAATCTCTGCGTATAGGTTTTAATGGAATTTCCTATTTATTTCAGCCCCACCTCATCTTTTCAGCTCACACCTCAGGAAACACAGTCTTCTCAGTGCTGGCTTTACAACTCTTGCCCAAGAACAGAAGATCAGGCTGCGCTCCTTCTTCAGATTTCATTCCCACCGTGGAGGATTTTGGGGGGTACAGGCTTAATTTCTGAGTGTTCAAGGTGAGCAGGGCATGACAAAAATGGCCTTGCCTTTTCACCGATATAGTGGCTCTGAACTCCTAAATTATCTGTCTCTAAAGTCCTAAGTAATCTTCGTGGGTTTTCTCTCCTGGACTCATGAGAGGGGTAGAGTAGTTCAATTTTCTTTCCCAGCTCCCCCCAAAGAGAAAACCTTTTTGAACCCATTTCTCCCAGTTCTCTGTATTTAACAGGTCCTGCCCCCACGGACTCCTATCTTAAGAGCATACAAGCAGAAGCAGGCTGCTGCAGCGGGGATCCAGAAGCTGGAGCTGTCAACCCAAGTCTTGTTAGATACCAAAGGGGCTAATAAAAGAATGGGTGTTTGTTGTATTTCTGGCAGGGATTGTTGCTGAAAAGCCTAGAGAAGGATCCCGAGACACCTCAGCTCCTAAGTTCCGATGGATGTATTTCTAGTTGATCAATCTCTATGTCTTTGCGGCTGCACTAACTTCCCACTTCAGGCTTTTGACAGCTGGACAAAGCAGGGTTTGAGCCATGCCTTGCTTTAAGTAAGTGTGGAGAGATGTTTTCAGTCCGACCTTGCCAAATCAGTCCCTGGCTTGGGGCGTTTGCTGAGATCCAGGAAAGATTTTCCCACTGAATTGCAAGTGGGAAAAACTAATTCTATCCACAGCGATTTGATGGAGCATTGAAGTGACAAGCGTTTCGGGAGATATGAATCTACCTCATGATCTGCAGAGCCTCTAGCTTCATAAAGCAGAAGAATATACTTATACATGTTGATTTGGTGGTGGTGGTGGAGGTAGGTAAAAGCCGATTATAAAGTATAATTTTCACAGAGACAGAAGGAATATTTTTAACCGTGCTGTGGCTGTGTTCACGATTAGCCTTCTATATTAAAAAGATAAGATTTGGCACAAGCAAATGTGGGCTTTGTCTGGCTTTTTGTTCTTAAGTTCACATATTTTGTTTAAGTACATCAGATAATGAGATGTAAAAGCAAACATAGGTGTATAACAGGGAGCAGCAGAATAGCATAGAAGCAATGAACAAAATATAAATTCATAATCACAGATAGCAAAAGCAAATCTTCCACATTTAAACACTTCCATGTATTTTCCCCCCTCTACTTGTTTAATTTGGTTCTTAAAACAATTAAAAACCCAATTCAAATCAATAGCAAAACTGGCATTCAGGACTTTACCCTGGATCTCTAGCTATAGCTTCCCTCCCTCGCTGCACTGCTCTGTTTCTTCAGAATCATTGCTGTGCTAAGCGATTAAAGTGTCACTGGGCTTTATAAGATCACTTTTGAGACCTAGGGCTGTTTTATTTCATATATTACTTTGTGTGGTTTTACTGTCGTTATCAGTGTTGTCCTGGGAAAATATTTTGCATGACTATGTCACATGTTAATGGTAAATACACTTGCTGGTGCGTCTTAGAGACATACTGAGCTTTTTCATGTATTGCAAAGAATTTCTGTTCTGCTTTTAAATATCAACTTCTCCATGATTTCTCTCTTAATGTTGATGAGATACTCAGGCGCCTCTAATGAGCGTACCAACTTCTTCCAGAGCTGGAAAGACGCCATGTAGAGAGCTGACTTCATGATACTCATGTCATCCTCCTCCTCTCTGTTTGGGATGGCATTGCCCGGGGGGGAGACACCCAAGTAACACTGCCTGATGGTGTGATTGCTGCGGTTTTGGTAAATGCGTTAAGGACTAAAAAAAGGGAGTTAATGAGCTGAAAAGCATAAGCTGGGAAAATAAGGGCATAGGTATCCTGGCAGCATCTCACGGGCCTGAACCCATGGCCTTTCTCCACAAGAAGTGGAAAAGGTGTAGATGACAACAAAATATGCTTAATGGCTTGCTCTTGATCCCTCTTCTCACCTAGCACTTGGGACTAGAATGGAGCAAGTATCAGCCAGGACCATGCAGTGGGCAAGCAGCCATGCACCTTACCTTATCCTTGTACTGCTCTGTACCAGTCTGGCTCCATACTTCAGTATTTCCTGGTAACATTCAATCAGGCACGATTGCGAAGATGAGCCTAGAATGAGCAAGAGAAAAATAAGTTGTCAAATATTGCGTTTAGAGAGCTTAGCAAAGCATGTAAATAAGTTATGGTATTGATATCCTGACAGAATGTTCAGCCAAGGGACTGAAAATGGAAAAAGTCTATTGATCAAATAAATTAATTTTTAAATCTAAAAGTGGTTTTAACAGATTAATAGCCCCTTACACTGAATCCAAGTTCGCTCCCCTAGGCAAATCCTCAACCTATACATAAGCTGAAATTTCTCCACCTAAGCCAGTCAAAGCTTTCTGCTTTACACGGGGGGAAGCTGCAACCCCCCGATTTCAACAACTACATTGTGTCAAAGGCTGGGAATCCTGGATTATCTCACAGAAGTCAGTTCCCAAACTCCTTACTGGCATATTAAACAACAACATGTTCAAACAAAACAGTGCAAGAGAAAAGCAAAACTCTTGTTGGTTGAGCACACCCTTAAATGCGTTTCTACCAGCTTCTGTGAGCAGCCTTTTCCGACGCAAGCCTTCTTTGGCTCCCAGAGATTTGGATATTTCATGCTGATATAAGAAACCTGCTGCCACAAACAGCATTTATTTACTTATTTGCCAGATTTCTGTTAAGCTAGCACAAAACAGCAGCCGTTACTGGGACTTCCCACTGCAGCAGATAACCAAGAATAACATTCAGTAGCTAGAAATGCGGGCTCAAAAGGTGCGGGTTCCACGCCAAGGTCTGCTGTTGACCTCTCGCACAACGTCGGGCAAGTCATTTCATGCCTCCTTGTTACAGTTTCTACAGCTATATAATGCAGATAATGATACTGAATTCCTTTGTGAAGTGCTTGGAGACTTACTGTGAGAAAAAGTCTGAAACCCCCTAAAATATTTCGTGAATAACTAACCGCAATGATGATAATACATGAAACGTGTCACAAAAAGCCATCGAAAAGCTCAGTACATTTCAAGTTAACAAAACATTGGTGAACTGGAAGCTCAATTCTCCTAATTTTCCCTCTTAGCTAATAAAATTTTTAAGATGGCTTTTTGAAGTCTGGACAACTGAAAATGGGATTACTAATTGCATCTCACTTATTTCTAGCTGGAAAGATTAATCACAGGAACCAGATGGTTTTTTTCTGGCCCTTGACTGACTGATTCTATGTGGTCAGAGAGGTGAGTAGGATGTGTTGGTGGGAAGAAGCCAGCAATATCAGTTCTCTCTCAGTCAGACAAGAAGAAAAAATTAGTCCCTTGCTCTTTCCGAGCTTGATTCTTTTGCTCATTCACTACTTTCAGATAGGGAGCAGGCTGATCCCAAATCCACTGTGCTGTATTTAATTCCTGCCGGAGCCACTTTTCCTACCTGATGACTTAAGACTTGGGAGCGGGTCTGTCCGGTGCACCATTGGATGGAGTTGCTCAGACATTAGGTGGGAGAGAAGGTGACTTGTGCAAGGGGATTCTCTGCAGCCTTGAGTTATTCCAATAAACACATAAACCTCGACTGGTCTCCATCACAGATTTATATGTAATTTGGCTATGCGGAGGGTGGTTTTCAGCATGCTTTTACATGTGGTTTGGCAATGTTGAGTCTGTTTCACAGCTTGCTTTTACATGTGGTTTGGCTGCAGTGAGGCTGATTTACTATGAGTTTTTAACACGGAGCTTGGCTATACTAATACTAGAGTCTGCATGTTTGGGATTTTACTACCCCTGTAGTAAGACAATGCAGGTCATAATACTGAAGAATACTTTATCTAAAGTGAGAAGTCAAAAACAACCTGGCACTGTTCCCTGTGACACCACAATAAAATTCTCAAGCACTATTAAGCCCCAGCTTCCTCCGTCATGACCAGAGAGCTGCTGCCCCACCTCCTGATTTGAAGTGGTATGTTTTCTGTTTCAGATGCAGGGGATTAGATATCAATCCTCACCTCAATTTCAGAGGTGGCATCCAAATGGCTTCCAGCCATGTCAGCTGTTGTACCTGTGTGAAGGTTTAATGTATAGTCAATAACATATTACAAAAAGAATGTGAATTATTAAACATTTTCTTACCCAGCCCAAATCACCAAATATAGCTATCTACTACCAATAATTTCTCCACGCAGTTTCAGTTGCATAAATTTTAAAGTGACAAAACTCACATGAGAAGCACTATTTTTCCCAGCTAGACCATAACAGTCTTGCAGAAATCATTATTCTCAACCCACACAAAACACGCTGGCAAACTTTAATGACTATCTCTGAAGCATAAACATGGAAGTGTTATTTTGATGCAAAGATTCACGCATGTCTTTTGTATAACATTACCTCCTTTTGAAGCTTTTGTCTACAGATTGACCCCTAGCTGTAATAAAATTTGTCTGTATAACGCTAATCAAGTTAATTCCTTTCCGAGAAACAAAATTGTTCACCAATTTTTCAGTCTGGCTCTTCTCATCCCTAGAACAGAGCTGTACATCCCTGGATTTCATTGTCTGTATCAAGATTCCCATCACCTGCAAATTTCTTGTTCTGTGCTTCAAATCCAAGATGGAACAAAAACCTTCCAGATTTCCCATCACATAACTCCCAGTACTGTTCTGATTTCGTTTTTCCTTCCCTTTATATGTAGTAACTTAGATTTACATGTACACAGGTTTTATATCAATTGTCTCATAACTTGTCTTTATTTTTCCCTGTCAGCTCTTGAAGGAGGGAAGATAAGGCTGGGAAGGAAGGTGAAGGGGGAGTTACAGTTAACGCGAATTCTCTTCCAAGAATCCACCTAAAGAGACAGATATCATTTCCAGATGTGATTGCAGGACTTAGCAACTTAACAAGGCATTAGCTGTCACTTAAAACTTTTAATCACATACCAGGAGCTGAGCTGCAAAAAAAAAGACCACTAAGCAGAATATAGTAATAAAGTACAGTAAATATGCTACTCAATGTACAAATTTTCTAGAAATAAACATGCTCAGCAGGTGAATTAGAAAAGGCAGAACAAATCCTTTCACCTTTACTTGGTTCCTGAAGCAGTGAGTCACCATACGAAACAAGTATTTTATCTGTGAAAATGCAAAGGAAACACTCCACCCATTGATGCTTTGATACAAAGAGAGCATTTCATATCAGCAATTTTTTAAATGTTCATCTGTATTAGCTCTTAGTAACGTCTGCTCTTTGGTAACAGGGTTCTGCACCCAGTTACACTGTTGGGACCTGGATGAGAGCTGCAGCTTTCAAAGAAGTTGCGTGACTGAGCGTGAAGTCTTCTGGGTGACGCTCTATTTTACCTCTTGTGTCTTCCTTCAAGCGCAGCAAGTTTGCTAGTTCCTCCCTTTCCTGAGTTCAGAGCTGGTTTGCAGAATTTCCTCTTCTAGAACTGGAGGACAGATGATAAAAAAACAAGTTTAGGGGAGGGTTTTGCTTTGTTGTTTGTGTTTTTTTTTTTTTAATTTAATTCTGAATTCCATGAAAACAATTTTTGATGATCTGAAACCAAAAGAGACATAGATATTTAGAACTGAGCCATCTTGTTTCAGTTAGCATTTATATGATGATTCATAATTTCAGTTTTCATAAACAGATGCAATACCATAAGAACTCATAATGGAAAGTATTTCTTGAAATTATGATATGCCCTTATTAGAAGGGATGCACTTTAGATCACGTTTCTCCCCAACTTTATTTGGTTCAGCAGAGTTCATGACTTACTGTGCAATGAGGGGACACTGGAATTTAACAGCTTTAACCATGTTTCATTTATCTTTGTAATCATGCTGTAAACAGCCCGCATGAAGACACACAGGTCATCACATGCACTCATAAAACAGAGCAAGTAACACTGGCAAGGGAACCTGCACAGTTTTCTCTTAGACCAAATTCCTGTTTAAGCCTCTGAAGATAAGATTCAAATTAAGCTGTTTCTCATGTTAAAAAATGGCACAGGGCACCACTGGAAGTAGAAAGGCTAAATATTACTTGGGGGCTCAAACTACAAACTAATGCTTTTCAAACCCTTCCACATGCTGGCTGACATGAACTCAGGGTTTCTTTACCACTGTTATCATATCAGTTCATGTCACAGTCCCACATCTGAAAAGCAAGGATTTGTTTTCAAATTATCCACATTTTGCATGTATTTGATCTGAAATTTTTACTGTCACTCACCACTCCATTTACTGGATCCCTCACAAGACAGATCTGGAAGTTGTAAGATTTCAAAATCAATAGTTTCAGAGTTCTCTCCCAAAACTTAGAACTTCTCATTTTCAGGTTTCTGTCCCAAATAAGAAAAACTGGAAGCGTCTTTAATTTTGGGGGGGACAAAAGTTAAGATTTGCTCCTCAAAAGGGTGATTCCCATCTACGCTTGCAGGAAAAGAGCTGGCTGTTGCAAGTTTGGGAAAGAGTCAGGAGAGCTGCCAAAAAACCACAGTCAACGTTTCTTCAGCTTTGCATGTTTTGTGGGTACTGGTGTTTTCACTGTAGGTTTTTAGAAATAATGAACAGGAACATGGGACCTTGTCCTCAAAGGTAATATGACCTCAGATATAGTTAGCAACACCCGACGTCTGTAGGCTTCCACAGCGCAGAAGACATTTTCACCTTCAAAACCAGTAGAGTATGATCTTACCCGTGGTATGTCAATGCCAATATTTCTGTTACTAGTAGCACCTGAGAGCAGGAGGGTGTACTATGCACAGAATAATGCTATAGAAATGCCTTGCAGGTACACAGCACAAACAGCTTTTCCCTCGGGAAGTTAGTGCTGAGCTTTGCTCTTCCAAGGCTGGGTCCCATCCGTCCAGATGGCCTGTGCTGGAGCGGCAGACTTCGTGACACATCCAGCTGGGGCTGCCCGAATTCTTTCTTTAAATTATTCCTTCTGTCAGCCCTCCCTCCCCATCGTAATATCACCTGCATAGCTGCGTTGGCAGCCGCTGGGGAAATGCTAGCACACATTGATCGCTAACGTTCCTGCTGAGGGCAGACATAGGCAGCTACATAAAGAAGGCATTGGCAGGTTGTGCTGTTTCCTCTATCTGCTGTGAGCAGACACCTCAGCAGAATTGCTCAGGCAGTACTGAAACACTGAGATATTTCCAGGCATCTCAATGGAAGGTAAGATGAAGAAAGGTGGAAAGTTTTGACAATATTGTAATGAATAACAACATTGTTCTCCTTTTACCAGAGATTCTCATGGTTTGTTTTTGTGGAAATTTTTTTGTTTGTTTGTATTTTTTTTTTTTTTTTTTTAGAGAGGCACAAACTACCTCCTCCACTTTATTGCATCGTGAAGGACCTCAGGCTGGTGGTATCAGGGTTCTGCCATTCCATATCTTTGCTAGCAAAGGACGTGGGAAATGGGGGTAATGCTGAATGTCTTAAGAAAAGGAAAGGAAAAAGAAGAGGAGAGTGAAGAGCAAATTCCATGTAGATATAGTTTTAGAAGCATGTAGCAACCCTGGGAGAATGGATACTGCCAACCCCCCAACAGTAATATATGTGGCTAATGCATTTTCCACTCGCTGCTGCAATTAATAAAGGCTGCTGCTAGACACACAGGCTAAGCTCGCTGCTACAGCATTTCTCCAGGCAGCCACCGCTCTACGAATAACAAATCTTATCCAGTTAGGGTGAGCCAGTTATGGAAGTTTGCCAGAGGCATAAAAGGAGTATGCTTTCCTCTCTTTCTCCCCCAAAATCCTTCTGTTGAACACAATGTCTCCACACATTCACGTACAAATATATATTCCTGCTAATATAACATATAATTGAATTTCAGTTACCTAACATCCACAGCATCAGAAAAGCAGTTAAACATTAACTAGTGTTTTGCATCTACCACTCAGCATGCCGTGAAGATACTGAGTTCTGTGAGCTCAAGAACAAAAAGAAAGCCACATCAGTAGATGAACTCAAACTTTTAAAGTTTTTCCTATTTTTCTACTTGCGGATGACTTCTGACTCAGTCTATATGGAAATTACTTCTTTAAGTGCTGAAAACTCTGCACTGGACCTTGCTGGATAGATGACACTGAAGAAATCTGTCTTCCCTCACTGTTCCTTTGCCTACAGATCCTGAATTTGGTCCCAAGACTACTTCTCATGTTGAAATTGAGTTCTTCACGTTTCTCAGAATCGTTTCAGAGTGAAGGTAGCATTGAAAGGGGATGCCTCTGTCTGTAGGGGTGATTAGTTCAGATAGATTCCCAAATTATAACTAGGAGAAGAGTTTGCCACCAAATAATGTAACGTGTATTTGAATAGAGGAAGGAATCAAGGTAGGAGACTCAGTTTCTAGAGACTGTAGAATAATAATTCATTCATTGCTGGGGATAAGCCCCACTGAATGTGCCCATATCTGTAAATTTTGACTAATATTTCTAAAACCTGCCAGAAAGGATCTAGGTATCATCCTTATTTTATTTGTTTTGAAGAAATTGTGACCCAGGAACTGCAGAGTTGTAATGACTGAGTAGGATCTAAGCTATTACATACAGAAATGTCAAAAGAAGGCTACTGAGCTAGAGACAATCACACTCTGCCCTTTCCCCTGCTACCTCCAGACTCATGAGCACTATAAATTAGCAGTTAATGGAATCATTACTCAAGACTGCAACACCTGGAGAACATGCAATATGCCACTGGTCAGAATTTCCAAATGAAACTAGGTACTTTGGCTTTATAAGCAAAGAAATTTCACAGGCTTTCTTGCAATGCACAAGAAAATCCCACTTATCAAATTTACTTACAAACCACCCTGTTTCTGGAACTGGAATGTTATTTACCTGGACAATTGCAGAGTGATTGTCGTGTTCCTGAGATACAAATCAACTAGAACTAAATTCTTTGTTTCCTCTGTTTTCCTCCTCCTCTAGGTTTTCTTTCCCCCCCCCCGCCCCTTTGATATTTAACAGCAGCCATTACTCTATTATAGTGTTTTTTCATCAACACTTAAACCTCAGCGCTGCAATCTGAATAGGCAATGATCTACAGAGAGAAAAACCCATACATGCAGAAACACTGGGACCTGCCTAAGCCAAGTGGAAAACTCCTGAAGCAAAGGAAAGAGGGAAACTAGGTGAAAAGACTGTCTACAGTAGTTCATCCCATTGGAAAGTTCAGGTCTCACATCTGCCTTGGCTTCCCTCTGAGAAGGCTTACAATAACAACGGTTCAACAGTTTACAATCCTCATGTCTTATCTAGTCTCTTGTGTTAGAAATTTAGCAGCATTGAGAGAGCTTATTCGATTGCTGAAGAAAATGTCTTTCCCAGGACTCATACTCGTGTACATTCAAATGAGAATGCTGAACACAGTCCATGTTTGAGGTGAAGAGAAAAACGTAAGCGCTTTAAATGAAAGCACAGAATGGTTGTGCTTTGATTTAAAATTCATATATAAATAGATTTTTAATTTGTGAAAGCCTTAGACAAGATGCAACATGACCCTCCACAAAATTCTTCCTAGGCTTCAGTGGTGAAGTCCTGATTATGATGGTTCCCATGCTGCATCCAATTTCACTGCAATTTTGAGTGTGGTCTTCCAACAAAATCATCATCTCAGCATGTTATCCTGGAAATATAGCTTAATAAATCACAGTCAGTACTGAGATTAAAGAGGGAGGGGAAAAAGGAAAACTTCTCACCAAGTTGTAGCCAGTAGCCCTTGAAAATGAAGTATTCTTGCTAAAATCCCACCAATTTTTCTCCCGTGAGCATACTATATTGATTCTTGTGGATAACAGAGTCATTGTTTCAAATAGACCAAATAGTTGCATCAAATTTGATTTAAATTCTGAAGAGCTAAAGATAGGGGCTGGTGGTTTTTTTTATTAGCCATACAACAGAGTAGATTTCTCAGTTGGATTACCTACCTTCCTTGCTCCTCAACAGTATAGTCCTAATATATCATCCCCACTTAGATTTAATGTCAATCATTAATCAATTTACTCATTAAATGGTTGTTAATCATGCACGTAATCTCTATATGGAGAAAGACAAACATCTTCTGAAAGAGTTCAAGCTTTACCATAGCCTTGGAGAAATCTACTTTTTCTTCCCCCTCTCACAAGAGGCAGGATAGTCTAAGTAATTTTTCTGTCTTTGTGGAAGTAAAGTTTAATAAATGCACTAAGGTTTAAAAAATGTGCTCTTTCAGCTATGTTTAAGAAAGCATGGAGCTTTCTGCATACTGTTTGGTGTCATCCAACCATTCCTCATTTCTGACTCATAGGTGGCTACAACAATCAAGGGTTGAGCATGAAATATATTCATCTATATTAAGAGTAATTTTGTTTGTTTGTTTTGAATCATTGCTAAGAGCTGGTGCCAAATCCTCTTCAAAGCCCAAAACAGTCTTTCCCTTAGTTATGCTATGCTGGAAGAAGGTTGACTACGTAGCGTTCAATGAAGGGAGGCTTGGTGTGTCTGACCAAAAATAGTGAAGTATGGCAAATAGTCTAGATGAAAATAGTCTGGGTGAGGGAGAAAAGCAGAAACATCCAAGCACAGGACAGGTAAACTACTAGCTCTCACCACAGAAAAAAACAACACTTAAAGAAACATGGTCAGGGGGGCAGGAAAGGAGGACAGAAACTTAGAGGAAAAAAGCCCTTATGATTAGCTGAAGACAACAAGAATGCAAGCACTCACAACACAAAGTCAGCCCAGATAAAGCTTATGATAATGACATTTGAGAACCTGAACACGTAACAACCAATAAGGCCTTTACTCTGCAAGCTGCCGAGCTACCTCCAATCTTGCTAAACTCCTAGAAGATGCTGAAAGCTGAAGTCTTTTCAAGACTTGTCCTTAAGCGAGCATTTTATATTGTCAAGAAACGACCTACATAGAAATGATTGCCTTCACACAGCGAGCACGTGTGTCTATGTATTCTCAGAGTTCATGTGTATTGATTGCAGTGCTTTTTGATTTGCACTCTGGCAGAAATACCCAAACTCAGTCTTCAAATTTGGCCTTTTTTATGAACTACCTACTAGACCTTCACGGATTCTAGCTGTCCCAGAGACTGCCTTTCCAATGTCAGAACTGAAAAGGAAGGAAATGTGTGAAGAAAAGTCTTTACTGAGCTTTTCCAAGGTTTGCTTATATAGAGATTATTTCAAGTGTAGTAGTCCACAGAGAAGCCAACCAACCAGTTTGTTTTTCAATAGCCATGACCTTGTGCCTCTGTAAGCATTCTCCAGACTTGCACAGGAGCCTGCAGCTGGTGTACCTTATTCTCTTGCCCACGTTAACTGCACAGTCGCACATCAAATGCTGCCAGCAACACTATTTACAGCTACAGATGTGATCGCATAGTGCATGACAAAGCTTCACAAATGTTTCTCATCCTAAATACCTTCCAGATATTCCTAATACCATGATAATGTTCATCATGTCAAAGGAGGAAACAGGTCTTTGAAAAATCTCAAACCGTATTTCAGCTTAACCACCCTCCAATTCTCCCACTCAAATGGCAGGTTGATGAGTATATTATCATGCAGCAGATCCTCAGGGTGACCCTCCTGTTTGTCCTGTAGCTCTGTTGCTCCACTTAAGAGTGCTGCATACATCAGATCCATCACTGCTGTAAGTCCTATGAGACACCCAGCTAAACAGATCACCGCTGTTATTTACATTTCTATCGTTACCGCATTAAATTAAGGATAAGAAAACAAAGTAGAGCAAAGATGGAATTTTGTGATGGCCTTAGGCATAGTTGTAAGGTCCACCAGGACAGTAGGCAAGCCAAGCTTGCCTCATAAACCAACCTCCCTGCATGATGTACACCTTGAAATACTAGTTTCCAATTCTAGGGCCCCATCAGATGATTATTCTGGTTCACATACTCTTTTTTTTTTTTTTTAAATCTCTTAGAATTAGACAGAGTAGCAAGTAACCTACCTCTTCAAAGTAGGTTTGAGGGTCTCTCAAGAACATAGGGCCAATTTTAGCATGTGAGACATCCATCTCCACTACAGCTTCTGCAAGAACTAGTTACCCAAGCCTGAGATTAAATGCATCCCCAGACCAATGAGGAGAAGGTGTGTAGGTAGGAGCTCTCAGGTGGGGCTGGTGGCCCCAGGTGTGGTTGGGTCTGGGGAATGAAGGCCTGTTAATGCACTCAGGGCCCTGACAATTTGTCCCTATTTCTACAGATCCCTTTAGGGAGGAGGATGTGTTTGTTGTTTATGGGGTTAAGCCATCAGTTTGCTTCTTAGCAGCTGATCTACAGTCCATAAGACTTCCATAAACAGAGTTTGGGATTGGGATCAGGAAACTAATACTTAAGTAAATAGGATTTTGCTCCATATCTGTCTGATAATACATCGCATTCCACACACTGATGGGGAAAAAGGACTGTACAGAACTTGATCTTAGAAAAAGCCAAAGCCTGCATTCACAGGAAGGTGAAAGTAACACCTCCTTCTCTCTCCCGCTTTTTGTCACTGTATAACCCCCTCTAGATTTATATACATAAATAAATGTATAAGATATATATTCTTTTGTGTTGCCAAAATCTGTAAACAAAGGTCCGTCGTGTGAGTAAATATCGTATCTTTGAAGATCTTTAATTCATAATTTCCAGGAAGAAATAGATTAGGAAAAGAAAAAAGGTTTATTTTCACAAGAAGACACAAAATTAATTGCCAATGCTAAGTAGAGAGGCGAGCCCACGTAACTCTGATGTCAGAAGGCTCAACATTAGGAGTAGGTCTCAATTCTTACATTATAGAGTTAAAAAGTTGCATCGATAAATATACGTAGTTAGGACATAAATGCCAAAAATAATGCCTGGAAGTTCCAGCCCCTGAACCACCATAGAGTCCAGGCTGTCGAAAAGATTCACGATACATCCCAGACTGCATATAACAGGCACAAACTGGGTCTATTAACTTGGATCCAGAGCCAACAGTAGAGGCCAAAATATGTAGGTGGCCTGTTTTGATGGAAACATTTTCCTCACTGCTACCATGTTAACAATCTGTTGTTGAGTCAGAGAGAAAGAAACCTCCCTCCTTTCCTCCTTCCATCCCTCCCTCCCTCCCTGCCCCATCCGGTCTCCTGGGCTGAACTGTCCTTGCTGGCATGGTCCTTGCTGCCCACCTGCCCTGGCTTCTGAAATGACCGGCCACTTTGTCCATGCTATAGTGTTGAATTCTCAAGAACCATTTGAAATTAAGTCAAACACTCAAGCGGAGACAATTTTGCTGACTATAAGGAGCATTTATAACATCAGCAACAACTCAGGTTAATTTATTTTTTTTCTTTCTCCCTCCCTGGACGCATGAGCCATTCCAGAACTTGTATCTGAATATTTGGTTCTCACGTATATTTATTTAGTTAGCAGTGGCATTCCTATTTTTATAGCTTTGAGTTTTTAACTTTCTTGTTAGCAACATTAACAAGGTTTACGGCATATAAAGTGAGCTGTGGCATTTAAAAAATGTTGGCCTAATGTAACACCAGCTTTTTTTTATATACATGTTCAATGGCAAACTCCTACTGACAGGCAGAATGCATTTCTATGTCTGGGCAAGTTTATAGATGGTGTTCCCACCTCTGGGCCACAAGGTCACAAATTTGTTTCTGATTCTATTAAAGAAACACTCAACAATGGTAAGTTTGTGTGCTTTTTTTTTTTTTTTTATGAGAGGGGACTGTTTTATGTGATCCAAGATCTTAAAGATACTCCAAGGAATCTCTGTTGAATGCTGGGCTTTTCACCCCCATGCCCTGACCAAATAACGCTGGCTGCAGATTTGAGAATCTTTGCCTGGCAGTTAGATAAAACAGATTTCAGGGAAATCTAACATGACTGAAAAAAGAACAGGCAACGTCTCTCTCATCTGCCCGTGCGTAGTTATGCTGCCTTCAGAGGGATTTCGTAGCAGTAGGATTTGACTCTGCATCATAGGGATGTACAGGAGTTAAAAGATTCACGATACCTGTTCTCAGTTCCTATTTCCTCAGCAGATCCTCTGTGCGACTCCGAAGACCTCACCCAAAAGCTTTGCTGCCTGGCCCTCCATGCCTGTGGGAGGATGGAAGAAACAATATTCCTCCCTTGCCTGCCTTCATCTGTTTTGCAAGATTTTAGAAGCAAGGCACTGGTAAATCAAGGTACCTACCTCAGTGAAGACCTTTGCGCTCCATACGTTAATAAGAATATTTACTGAACTCATGGCAAGGCAAATAAAAAGACAAATACGTCACAGATACTTCCTATTGCATTATGAAACACCAACCTTATTCTTTCTAGGAATTATTTTGGCTAGGTATTTTCTCCTTTTATGCCGTGTGATGGCTCCAGCTGCAGCTTCCTCCCCATAACTGGTTACTGTGTGATGCCTAGCCTCATTTAACAAGAGGGGAGGCAGCATCCAGGCTGGCCTCAGCCATCACCAACCTGAAATCACTTCATGCTGGAAGACCTTGTGCTCTGGGACTTCATGGCTATAAACTTATAGACATTTGGCTTGAGAAATGAGCGGGGGTCAGCAGAAAGACTGAGCTGATGAGGTAAAATTAGGAGCACAGGAGAGAGAGAATCAGCATTTGAAGGAGGGAGGATAAGCTTGTATCTCTGATGAAAGAATTTCAGCATCATCTATTACTGTCGAGAAGGCAATCATGAAAAGCAGAAGGGCAAGAAGCACAGCCCTTTTGGTGGGATGCTTGGGTTACTGTGGTTAGGAGGATCAAGGCTAGGTATCACATGCCTCTACCTAAGGGAGACTGGCTGGAATAAAGCAAGGAGCCAGAATTCCTAGGCTAGGAGAAAGGCTGATTGTGTTACAACAGAGCGCAGGAAAGAGAATTTGGCTGCAGTGTCTGACTGGAGGCCTTTTAGCTACATGAGAGGACTCCGGGACTATTCCTTCTCTAATTTCCTTACGCCCCCAAGGAAGGTTTTGGTGGAAATTTGCTTCCATTTATGGGACGACTGGAAGAATGAGGGCCAGACTGTGACTGAGCATCTGGCAATAAGAAAGAGGGTTCAAAGGAGAGAAAACTGCTCAAGCAGGATTTAAAAGTGTTATTCTGCACTGCAGGTTGACCTGTGCAAGCAACGGACTGCCACTGCTGGTCCTTACAAGTGGATATTTTTGAAAAGTGCCAGTTCAAGAAACTCTCTGAGGATTCAATCCAGTATGATGACTTTGCTCTCTGAAAATCACCATCACCACACAGATTCTTGTGGCCCAATGAAGTACTAAGTGATCTTTTGTGCAACATCACCTGCTTCAGATTCTATCCTCCATGAAATGTATGGGTTTGGCTGTTTAACAGCAGTATGACAATAACACACAAAACTATTACTAAACATCATTGGTCAGAGGAGACATTTCTTCCTAACAGGTATTTTTGTTTTTCTATGCTGTATTTGGTTACCTCATAGATAATGGTTTATGATCACCATGCAAACAGGTTGCAGCTTGTCTTGCTCCTCCTGAGAATGGCAAATTTTCTTTTGGCTTTGGAGAATTTTGCAATTTTTCTCAGATTTTTAAAAATCCCTACACAAATTCCCTTAAAATAAAAATCTACAGCTAGGCAGCAGGTATATATCTCCCTACAATGCACAGGCAGTTCTCCACTAAAGCAAACAATTGACTTCACTTACTGTTGTCTCTATTCATTTGGTTATTGTTACAAACCACTTGGGCAGTCTATACATCAATTCTGTGAGGGAAAAAAAAAAAAAGTGGTTTTAATGTGTTTGTATATTTATCAGAAAAGAATTCAAAACAGCTGGGGTGGCTTGTCCATGAGAGACATGATTAATAAACAAGGAATGATCAATTGCTTTGCACCACGTTCAGGCTTTCTGCTCTGTTAAATAACCTGAATATTTTGATTGTTCCGGGAATGTTGGTGAAATGCATTCAAGGCAAAGGGGAGGCTTTGACTTCTTTGCTATTTGTTGGCATCACGATGCCAAGAAAGAAGTTGACCAAAATTTTCTATATAGAAAAATAGCAGATACTCACCTTTCATGTTCATCCCCACCTACAAGACCTTCTTGTGAGATAGTTTTCCATAGCTCCTCTGTCCCATTAGGCATACAGAACAAAATACATCAAAGCACTTTAACACTCATGTTTCTGCTGAGTTTTCCCTCCTGCAATGTTAGATATATGTGAAATCAGTACTAAACCAACAAAGTACAGTGACAAATACCAAAACTCATTTTGCTCAGCAATATTCCCCACAAAGCAGTATCTATGTGACAGTCCTAGAAGAGTAAGAACTTGCTCCTGGGAGAGAAGGACGAGTACCCAGAGCAGCTGTGCATGTCTGGTTTGGTTTGGATCCATGAGCCTCCACAACACGCACTGCAAACACCACAGGAGTGGCTCTGTTCTTCTGACGTACAGTAGCAGATCTTGAACGTGCATTGAACTAGAGCCTCAATGGGTATAAATCAAAGTAACAACACCAAAATTAATCCAGTTGCTGCTCTTTTCACACGTGTCACATCTGATGTGAGACTCCCAAGTACCACAATCACCACTCCAATGTCTTCTTATAACCAGCCACCATCGTGTCACAACATACCCAGCTCTTCCAGTGGCTCCCCCCTACCCTGCGCTTTCAGTGACTCTCTCCTTTCCCTCTGCCCTTCCTTCCCTCCCTTCTTCCCCCAGAACTGGCATCGCTCAAGCATTCTGGCTAGGAGACCAATTCTCCAAACTGAAAACATCAAAGCATATCTCTGGTTAGATCTCATCCCAACCCTCCGAGTTTGTTGACTTGGAAAGTGAATAACTAATAAGGCAGCATGCCATTGTTTTCTGTTTATTATAATGGAAATAAATTGTTGGCTTTAAATCAGGCACTGATTGTTCCTTTGATATCACTGCCAGGAAGCAAAATAAAATGGCTTTTTAAAAATCACCTTTCACAGGGAGTGCCACAGGCATTTGAAAGATGAGCCCTTTTCCATGTCAAAGGCTCTACCAGAAGTGCCAAACACACTAGAAGAAAAATTCAAATCCTTTCCTATTAAAACAAAACAAACAAACAAAAAAAGGCACAAGAGAGAACACGAGAGCAGGATTGCTTGGGCAGCAGGATTGCCTGGGCAGGCTGGCATGCCACAGATGTCCTGCAAGTCCTCATGAGGCTGCAGCAGAGCTGGCTCCACAGTGAGGAGCACTTCCTGAAGAATATGGAACACATCCTTTGCATTTTTTTCCCCTCAAAAAAAGCACAGGTGGGATGAATGAATTACTCTGTCTGCCTGGCAGCTCTTAGACTAATAATAAGAGACTTTGGGAGCCAAAAAGACAGAGGGGGTGCTTTGCCTCAGAACTTGAGCCACCCATAAATCTCGCTTGTGTGTTTCTTTCGTGTTTTTTTCTAAGCTACATGGAACGGCAATTTCATCGCACCCCCAATGCCTTCTCAGCATTTTAGCTTCTTCCCTATAGACTTTTAGGTGCAGGCTTTCAGGTGTTTGAATTTCAGAGTGCTACCACCCCTAGCTAATAAGGGAATATGTTGTGCATTGGCACCACCGTAATATGCATAGAGAGGAGCTTCCTCATCGGAGGTTATAGCTGGATCCCGATCTTAAGCGATCCAGAGCACAGTGGTGTTTGGTTTTCATGACATGCTTCAGTTTGATTTGGCTCAAAGCAGAGGATAAAGCGGAGTGCCAGATTCAGATCTCGGGCCAAACTTGGATTTTTGTATTTCAGCTACCAAACTTCATCATGGTTTGGCAAAGTCGTGCTCTCACCTGCTCACGCCATGTGGAGAACACCTGTGATTTGCTGGAAAGGCAGTTGATCGTGCTGTGAGAAACTCCCCGTTGGAAAGCCAGCCTATGAGACACTGTTTCGGCTGACTCGGGCTGCTGCAGTTGATGTGCACTGGGAGCGCAGAACCACTGAAACATGCTTAGACTCTTCAACTGTGAAGAAAAAAAATGGTGTAAAGAAAAGCTGTCGGGTGCAGACTGCAGCTTTCTGCCTGCCTTTGTTGTCATGACTCTTGGGACCAGTGCAACCTTTTTATTTGTAAGACTGGGACTCAGATGCACAGCAGCAGCATGACCTGAGAGTAAACTGGGAGAACTACATAATCATATGACTTTCTACAAAAGCCTGCTTTTGAAAGAGTCCATCATACTACCTCTAGCTAGTGATTTAGATATCATTTTTTGAAGAACTTGCTGGAAGAACCTTTTTCCAAAAATCAAACCAATACCCATAGCTTATATGGCAAAAGATCTGTGCATGACAAACAGCGTGGCCTGCTAAAAATTAAGGCCCTGTTTGACACATATATTTAGAGCCTATACTTGGCTCTAAGTGCATCCTTATTCTGCAAAGTATTTAAGCATATTATTAACTTCAAGGCTGTAGCTATGTCCCACAAAACGGGGCAATATAACTGGGACCTTATAAAGTGCTTATGACATAGGTGCTTTTCTGAATTAAAAGGTTTGAAGGGCTCCCACCAAAGTGCCCTGGGATTAAGTAAAGACTTTCCATTGGCTTCAGCAAACATTCAGCCAGGTCCTAATTTTTATACTTATTACTAGCTTATAACAGGATATTTGGAAAGGAAAAGGAAGGAACCTTTTCTCCAGATAATACCATCTCCTCTAAATTATTTCTGAAAATTAAGGGTGTGATTACTGACCCTTAAGTACTTGATGATCACACTTTGGTTTGAACTTTTATGAGTGTACGTAGGTTTACTAACTATAGCGCTGCCCAGTAACTTATTTCCCAGGTGGGCTACGAAAGTCATCTGGAAGAAGGAAAACAGTGTCTAAGGGCTAGCTGTGCAAATGGATGATTGTGCTAGCTGGATTTGTGCATGTATGGTTTTGGAAAATGAGGAGAGGTAGAATTCACTTTTCTAATGAAATTAAATCTTTTTCTTTAACCTAGAAGTAGTGCTTCAAATTCTTGCTTATTTTATTAAAGATCAGTAATCGCTATCTCCTGCTCTTAGGTGCGGACAGAAACTGGGTTCAAAGACAGCAACAAGCTATTCAGACCCCAAAAGCTGCTGTGACAGAGGTGTGAAGAAGCTCTGAATGACTCAGCAGGGTCTTTGCAACCATGTTGACGCTCCTTCCTGGGGCATCTTTCTTTCCCCAGAAGACAAGCAACCTCAGGAGCTTTGCACAAACTTTCATGCACTGAATAGCATGACCCAGAGTCATGGTATCCCCAAGGGCACTACTAAAGTCTCAGGTGCCACAGGCAGCTTCTTTGTACTCAGTAAGCACCCGTTTGCTGGTGAGCAGGGCCGTACTGTGAAGCTCACCTGAGGAAGCTGGTGGATGCTATGAGACTCAGCAGGTTGACTCTTTTGTGCTGTTTGAATCCTAAAGCACTGTGGTTTGGCTGACAGTTACTGGTAGATCTGTAAATCACTTGATGTACGTTGATCTATCCTATCTGAAGAGACAAAAGTAAGCATCAGACCTGAAAATCCAGTCGGCATTGATTTTCTGGCACATGAACAGTTACATGATACTTACAGGTCCTCCTTCGAGAACGTGGAAACATTATGCTGTGGCATGCAAAACCCATATTAAACAAAATTTCTGCTTCTACGGATGATGTGGTCTCTACTCATTCCACCCAGCAAGTTACTGGGAATACTTCAATGCAAAGAAAGGTCTTTATTGCTAAGACTACTCCTGTTCTTTTTTAAAAACTCTCTTTGGCGATATCTATGAAACTTTAGGAAATTGATTCCCAAGGAATCATCTCCTGGACACAGCACAGTTAAGATTGGTGTGACACTCATGCTAAAGTTATCTTGGTTTAACTTTAAAGCAGCACCTCCCTGAGGACCTCTCAATTCTGGAACGAGCGACGTGTTTCTGCGGTCTG
Organism: Grus americana; assembly: GCF_028858705.1. Taxonomy (NCBI): domain Eukaryota; kingdom Metazoa; phylum Chordata; class Aves; order Gruiformes; family Gruidae; genus Grus; species Grus americana. The sequence goes on from NC_072854.1 coordinate 119,591,873, forward strand.
TGAGAGCCTGGATTATTTTTAATCTTCTGGACATGTTACAAAGATCAATTTATAGTCTCACAGAGACAGTAAGGACAAGAGTTTGGGGGCAGGCAAAAAGGGAATTGGCTGCTGTTGATTAGTGAATATTGTTATTTCTGAAAAGAAGAAACTTTTCAGGGTAACTTCTACTTTCTTGCACTGCTTGCTTCATTTCGGAGAAAATGCAGTGTGAACGGCACAGATCCACGGACTGCAGTGGATCCATGTTCCCTTAGACCAGCAGAGATTTTTGATCAATACGCTGCAAGTCATGCTAGCCCTCACAGCTCTGTGCGGGTGCTGTGTACTAAAAAAATATAGAAGACGAAGATACGAAAGCTTTCTTTTACTGTCCCCGTTACAGTTTTATATATACTACAGTGAATTATGCCAATGACTTTGTTCCTGAATTACCTTAACCTGGAACAGCATCTTGCTTGTAATTTTGAGAGATACAATTCATCAGCCCTTCCAAGGCTTCCAGTGAAAATAGCAGGAATGCTAGAGCTTGAGCAAACCTATGTTATGTGCTTCCCATAATGTTCAGCAATATATGTTTTAAAATTCCCTATTCATTCAGGTTGCAGACCCATCAGTTCAAATATTTACCGGAAGTCAGCGCAAGAATATAGCAGACGCATGCTGAATCTGTACACATTTCAAAAGTCATAAAAAACCAGTGAGTAGAATTTTTTTCTAGTTCTACTTAAATCTTACTTGAACCTTACTTAGTAAAGTGCAATACCTAACACAAGGAAAGCAGTACAATTGTTTCCTTCATTTTGGCAGATGAAAAGTAAGAACCAGAGAGTTTTGTATTATTTCCAACCAAAAGAGTCAAATGGCCTAAATTTACCCAAAGTTTCACAAACACTTTTGCAAGAAACCATGTCAGGGCATTTTTGCAAAATGCTGGTAATGTCCAGAATTTCATACTCCTCAATTTAAAGCTTTTCAAGTTTTTTGTTTGTTTTACACAACCTCCACCACGATTGTTTTCTTACCCCTGTAAGCACCGCCAGAATTTTTCAGACTGGATCACTTTCCAGGAATTACAATGCAGAATTTTAACTCTTGGAGCAGAGAAAGGACTTTTTCTTTGGAAGATGTCATTCCTGGAAGTGCCTTTCACCAGAGTGCTCCTTCCTGGTGAGTCCCAAAGGACCAGTCCCAGGACGGACTGAGAGGAGGTGATGCTCAGCAGGCAGATCCCAGGGCAGGTCCCCCAGCTGCCGTTTTAGACCACGTGGGTCCCTTTCGGTTCTTGAAAAGGTTTCAGTGACACGAAAGACATTTAAAAGTGTGGCACGTCACCAGGCTATACTTGACTTTCTGTGGGCATTTACTCAAGTTCTCCAGCTCCACCTTGGCCTGTCCCTGTCCCCATGGAGGTGCCCAATGCCCGGGGTGGTGGGGCAAGGCTCTGCCCTGCTCTGCCTGTGAACCCAGGCGCTGTAAGCAGGGGTGATGGGAGGTTCACTTCCAAAGCACGCTCCTGATCTGAACTAACCCATTCTGTGAGCCTATGAAAATGCTCATGGAGATGCGCCCTTAGTGGGAAGATCTGGTACAAATGCAAAACAGATGCTAAAGGCTTGAGAAACATGTATAGAAAGAAGAAAAGTGACATTTTCAAAACCATGGGCAGAGGCATGCTAACTTCCTCTCCATTGTCTTATCTATACTGCTGCTTCTTGAATTTAATCTTAAATCTTGAAAATTCATAGCCTTTCCTGGACATCTTTTATCCCATGGTTAGCACTCAGTAATGCTAAAGGTTTGAATATTAAAATAAACAACCCAGTTACAGACAGTTATCTGACATCAGAGAAATGGTGAAGTTCCTATTCCCTCAGCACCTGTAAAGCTTTCATTTTCCCTCTCCAACAAAAGCAAGATGACCTTCTCTTCCCCTTCCCCTGGTACTTCTCTTCCTAGGGCCCCAGTGGCTTTCTTGGCCTACCTTAGCCTCAAATCAGAAGACAGATGGATTTTCAATATGAGCTTTATGGTTAGTAGTACCCCCTTCTCACTAAAATACTGCAGATTTCTGTGGTAATTCTACTTCCAGAGTTGTCAGAAGTATGAAAAATCCAGGCTTGTTACATGTGGACACAATTTAAATGGATAACCATCCAATAGGGAGTTATTTTTTATAACGGCAGAGTTTTACTGTGATATGGTATGGTGCAGAATCTGAACCTCCTACAAATGTGTGCGTTTTCTCTTGTGGAGGTCAGCATGGTCTTAGGACACTGAAAGCAATAGCCCTTAATCTCTCACCCCTTCTCTAATAGCTCAGTTATTGCTAGTTGCATTTTAATTCCCTCATTGGCAGCTCTGACAAGAGGACTCAGTGGCTTTGACTTCAGCCTGGTCCAGAAAACTTTCTTTGAACGATCTTTTATGCATTTCACGGATTAGACATTTCAAGGATCTGTGGCTGCAGCAAACAGGTGCAGGCTTGATGTTACCTAATTGGAGTGAAAGACCCATCTCCACAAGCTGACACCTCACCTCAGAAGCTTTTTGGTCCTTGTCAAATGAATCACTCTTCCCCCAGATCATCAGAAAAATGATCATCTGTTATTAGCACAGATCCATGTAGACCCAAGCTTCTCTACCTGCCCTCCAAGTTATCCAACATGTGAACTGCACACGTGTATTAGCTCAGTCCTATACCTGATGCCAAGGCATATATATTTTGGCACTGTAGGCTACACTGTAGGACCCCCAGGGTGGACCCTGGAACTACTTGATCCATTTGCCATGTCTGCAACATCCGTGCTCATGTACTGCTTGCATGGGGGTCCCGCTTGGGTCCCGGCTTGGCCCCCACATGGGGGCAGCCCTGCTCCTGCTGTTCCGCGGCGTCAAGGCTCAAGCATATCCTTGAGGAAGGATGTTTCGGATTCTGGTTAAAAACCAACCCTTTTGCCTTCAGTCCTGGCAATGGTGTTGCTCTTCATCGCTCGATATGTATGAGCTGCAAGGATGACAGCTCTGTAATTTTCTTGTAAAGCAAACACTCTCCATTTTACCCCTGACAGCAGGCAATCCAGGGCCAGTAAATGACAGGCAAGTGCCTTCTATACTCATCTCTTCAAGTATTTTGGCATTTCTTTACTTTTAATCTGCCTGGAGGCAGACATTTGAGATAACAGCTGTTATGGTGATATTATCAGTCATCTGCATGTCAGAGAATGCCAGGAAAATGCCTGTGGAATAGACCTCTTGGGTTTTGGGGTTTGTTTTAACTGCTCTGGGGCAAATTCACTCCTTTTTCAAAGCTCTGCTCAAAACATGAGAAGAGAATATAATGGAACGGGTTTCTACCCTCTGATTATGAAGAAATGTCGTTTCCTGCTGATAGAGCACAAGTTCCCTGCTTGCTCTTTGACGTTCCTCAAAGATAAGTGTACTAGAGCAGTCCTTTGCCAGACCCTGTCACATTTTTTTCTTGCTGGTAAGCAATGTCAGAGCACATCTACCACCAGGAAAGATCCCTGATACTCTGTCGAGAGATGTGATTTGCTTGCTTTTGAGTAACTGGGGAGGCCCTAATAAACCCTGTTAAAAGAGATCTTTACTCTCCCTTAAAAGATACCGCTTAGCTTTCTTGGGTTCAATTATAAAGTTTGCTGGGGAAGAAAGTTTCTTTGCTTACTGAGGTTGAGGATGCAATGCCAAGGGTTATCAACGAGTAGGTCCAGAGGTCTATCTCACAAAGCTGAAGCATCTGCAAGAGGGCCGAGTAGATTTATTGGTGCTTTAGAGAAGATACCACCAGGAAGGTGTTGGCTTGAGAATTATTACTCTGCATTCATTTGTTTTTCCAGAGAAACAGAAGATGGAAAAACAAAATGTAGCTTTGGAAACAGACTGGGATGTGCCCCTATTTAGTATATTGATGATGATAGACCAGTTTGTCCAGTTAGTTTAATGAAACCTAACATCCTTTGTACTAGAGAAGCTTATTCATTATACTTTGACCGAAAATAATTTATATCTGAGGATCTTGAACTACTTTACTGACATTAGGCCTGTGGGAAGATAAACGGTTACGCCTATGAAATCACCGTCATTCCACAGGAGCAGTGTAGATATAGGCATTTTGTGTGTCTGCAGTCCTGATGGATCTGAGCACAGAAAATAAAGGCTTCTGCATGTATATTTACTGTTTTCCCATAATTTCCTAACATCTCTTAATAATGTGGTAGCAGAGATTTTGCTCTTCCATGACCTTGACATTACAGAAGTCTGGTTTGCTACAAATTAAGAGCTCAGTTCTTGTTTGCGCCGTACATCTCCTGATGAACCATGGGCAAGGTATCTAGACTACTGTGGTCTGTTTCCCCACTTAGAAAATGAGAATACTTCCTAAAAATACAGTTAAGCATTCAGATACCACAGAGATAGAGCTCATGCAGATACCTGTGCAGTAGAAGAAATACATGTGAAAGAGAAAGCTGACCTTGCAGGCAAGCCTTGAACAGAGATCACAAAGGTTAACCATCCAGGTAAATCGTTACCAAGTAAATCTTGTGGTTTGTTTCCCAAAGGTAGCTTTTTCAGCTTTGACACACCTATTTCTAAGTATAGTCAATTTATAAAAACAAGCGAGCATTTTTGCAAGCTTTGAAGATGCACAAATTACTTCTTCTTCCAGCAGTGCAAATGGCATTTCCTTATCCCTTTTTCCAGTAGGCGTGTGAAACTTATTTTCACCCATCTCATTCAGGTGCAGCTGTTTGGAACAATATTAAGTCACTACACAGAACATCCTTGATATTCCAAAAATTTTCCCTGAGCTCAAAAAAAGTGTTAATAGTGGAATAAAAAAGTGTTTCTTTTTGGATCTGCCAAAGACAAGAACAATACATTGCCTGCTTAAACACAGTGGAACCAAAAAAGGTAAGCTGTATGACATAGTAATTTGCTAAGCACAGCTTTGCCTACGTGCTTTCATCACTGCTGATGTGGTAACATAAAGGATTTGTTCAGTGTAGGTGAACTCCCTCTTCCAAATGTCTCCAGGCTTTTGAGCAATTTTAGTTTCTGGAGTTGAAGTGTATCTGTCTCACAGTGAGTAAGCTTTGAGGGCTGGGAATGTAATTGTGTATTTTCTACATCATTGTGGCAGTATTGTTGGGGCAAAATAAAGTGGTTGAAAAACGCTTTTCTTTGTTTGATTTCTAGGGAGGTTGAGCCAACAAGAAAACCTGAAATATGTACCTTATTTAAAATGTGGAAGTTTGTATTTCTTGTGAAAATCTGGGTAGAGGTTTGGTCCATTTGATAGCGTTACAGTTCAGGTACCAAGATATAATTTCTAACTAAAATGAATTCTAATGGAAGATTTTATTTCCCTTTTTTATATAAAACCAGAAGATACGTTAAAATCAGGTTTGATAAGCCATTTTTCATCCAGAAAACTTTGTCTCAAAGTATCATCTAATTCTAGGGCTACGCAAAAAAGAGAAAAAGAAACAGCTTTCATTTGTAAAGCACTCTGGTGAGAAGGAAGTTGTTTTTTGCCATGGCTGAGATTTGCAATATCACCTAGATACATACTGCCAGTAGGGGAGGGATATATTTTCCTGCTACGCATCAGATGCTGACCATTGCTGAAAACGGAGGTTGGTCTTAAAGAACTAACGTCTGATTGAGACAACGCATTCTTGGAGCTGAGTTGCTAGAAACAAAAGTAAAAAGAAAGTCAGGGTTTCATTACTCTAAACCTACTGATTATTACTTATGGTTTCCTTTGGACACTTTCTCTTTGATATTATAGTATCAAATACCCTCGAAGCAATCTTCCACTAAGATGTGGTTTATTAGATAATAAACAGTGCCTTTCTCTGGACTTATCACCTGGAATTTAGAAAAAGGGCTATGCAAAGCTGCAGTGAGGAAAAATAAAAGAGACAAACAAGGAAACGTCAATTAAGATTAATAAGATAATATCTGGAGTTACTGGCTTGGCAGTCACGCATTTCCTTTAACATGTTCTGTGTAATTAATTTCTGTGAGATGAATGCAGTGATGGAAGTTAAGGGGGGATGACTGATGAAACAGAAATTTTCATAGAAACAGTCTCTTTCATACTTTGGAGGATTTTTTTAATTAACTGTAACTTATTCTTTGTTAGTCGTGATGACAGACAAGTATCCCACATCCACTAAAAGAAGTTGGGGTGAAAATTCAAACATCTGAGAGGGTCCTTGTTGGCTACATACAGGCAGTCTCTGTTGGTGGCACCTGGGATCTTCTTCCCAAGGTTTTGGGGCTGTACAGGAGGGAAGGGCGGGGGGGTCTCACAGAAAGGGAAGGGTACCCAAGAATGACTCTAGCTGCCTGGAGAGAAAAGGTCCCCTCTCCAGAAAATTATTATGAATTTCAAACATAATCATCTTCAGACAAAATACGGAAACAGTCTGAAAGAAGAAACCAAAACACGGTGTCTCCTGCACCTCCTTTCCCAGACAGCATCCCTCATCACCCATGATTACTTTCCCCTTTCGGCTCTATTCATTTCTTTCAGCACAATGGCACAGCTTATGATGGAGCTGGGAAAAACACCCAGCCTAGCCTAGCCCACAGCCTGGTACGAGATGTGGGTTTGAACCCTAGGGGCAAGGAAGCTGTGGATCCGGGGCTCCCAGGTCTCTGAGTTGGCTCACCACGGGGTTATTACATACAAAAGGCAGCATTTAGTTTCACCGCTTTTTTCCACTGAAGAAGCTGCCTGCCAGAAGGGCTAGCTGGGAGCCTCGCAGGACGCACGCAGGCAGATGGAGGCAAAGCCCTAATGTTGTAAGAGAAATGTGATGGGAATTCAGGTGTCTAAATTCCCCGTATGAAAAGAGGAACTTCCCTTTTCTCTCCTATCTGATCTATGATGTGTGCACATTGTTTTCAGGGAGGGGGTAGGAAAAATACATTTTAAAAGCTAAGCAGCTAAATGCTACTCTTCTGCATGCCTAGAATTAAAATGAGGTGCCTTATCTTCTCCAAACTATGCCAAGCAATGTGGCAGATAAGGTGAAAATAAACTATTTCAGCTCCTATTTTTCCTTTCATTAATTTATATTTAAACTGTGGCATTTCTGCCTGCTGCATGTAGCTGTGTTCCTGTACACAGACACAACTACATACAGGAGTACAGCTACAAATGCTAAAGACACAAACCTGTGAGGGTCTAGGAGACTGGAAGGGAGATATGTAGAAGGTCAATAGCATTAACTAAGAGATCGCACTACTAGGATAGTAGCCAGAGGAGATGTTGGCCAAGTGTAATAAAGGGCTTACCACTCAATTAAGTCATGGAGCCAAAGATACTATAGCTTTGTTCTGGAAACCTGAGTCAGGGCCTGGGAGACAAATGGAGACTATTGCTGCCCTGGAAAGACCACCAACCCTCCTCAGGGAACGCTAGAGCACTATGAACTTTAACATGGGCCTACATGCCAAAATTTGAGAGCCTTCCTGTAAGGCAGGCTGACACCTCAGATCTTTTCTCTCATACGCTACTTCAACTTCTTCCCTTGCAGGGGTGATAGGTCTTGTTCAGGTCCCTTTTCAAGCATAACTGCTCTGCATAGCACTGGTGTGGTGGACCTACAACATGCTACTCGGAAAGAGCTTCACAAGCTCGTAGGGTTACTAGTGCTTACGTGGGGGTCTGGTCAGTCTTGGGAACAGGGTTTTTGAAGGGAAGGGACAAGTAGCCTCTGGGTATGTACTTTGGTCTTTTCTTGCCCAGAGAAATAGTAAGGCTGAAGGGCCAGCTCAGAGGAAAAAAGACACATGTGTTGGAGTGGCTATCAGCATGGGGTGGGGCCCTGCTACTTGTACCATACTGCAAGGAGGTTGTCTGGCTGGCACAATAAACTGGGATATTTCTCTGCCATTCCTTTTGACGCAAGAAGTTCATGTGACCACTTCTCTTTATTGCCAGAGACCATGTCTTTCTGTCTTGCTTCATCTAAAGCAAGCCATTATTCTTCAGTTCCTTTCTCTGAAGTCATTATCATCAATGAGTGCCCACTGCTTGTTTTTGCCGAACGCTGCAGGGAAGAGGGCCAAGGATACCTCAATGTTTACATACCGGGATGTAATGGCCTTGTATTGCCTGCAGATATATTCATATCAGTGCAAGTCCAAGGTCAGATCTTGTTGATGAGTGGTATTTGTGAGCTCTTGTTATACACACACACACTTCCAAACTGTGCTAGACTTGCCACAAGCTATTTACAAAAAATTGAGCCCATGGTGAATCAGCCCTGGCACACAAGTCCTGCTCTGCGCCCCTCGTTCTGGCTGATTCTTCTTGGCTACCTGTTCTGTGTGAGGCAGGAACAGCACTGGACATCGGCAGTGCTTTGCAGCAAAACCCATTATCTAGCAAAACACTGGATGCACAGGGCTTAGGGACAGTGACCTGCAGAGATCCACTCACACCAGTGGGCAGAATTTGAAGACAAACACGAGCTCAGGTGATTTGTTGGAACGCGATCTGCAAGGCTGATCCTCTAAGTTACTACCAGTGACTTCATATTGACCGTAATAGTAGGAACACTCGAACACCTAGGCGTGCAATGTGGTATTTTAAACAACTATTTTTCTCTTAAATTATTTGATCTGTGAGTGGTAAAATCAGAGCTTCAGCACTTGTGTTGGAATATACGCCTGAGGCATTCACTGAGAGACATGATAGAGAAACTATGCAATGCATATATTTTAATTTTAAATAAATCAATGCAATAATCTGGGATCAGGTGGGATTCTGCAGCTGGAAGAAAAGGACAAAGGGAGGTCATTAGTTATACTTTTAATAAATCAATTTGTTAATTAGGGATCAGGTGGGATTTTCCAGCATGAGTCAGAGGACAAAGAAAGCTCATTAGCTGTATTTTAAATAAATCAATGTTTTAGTTGGTGTGGGATGCTCCTGGAAATACAGGACAGGGCAAAATGGAACAGATACTAAAACCTGTCACTTGAAAATACGATTTATGTAAGAAATAAGAAATGTTTCACACTTACTTAAGTGCATCTATATTTTCTAGGCACCCCTTAGCACAAAACCAGTGTGGTCAGGCTGGGACTCTTGAAAGATTCAAGGCAACAAAGCGAGAAGACCTGTAATATATTCAAGGAAATAAAGAGGCAAGTCTGAAGACTTGGATCCTAGTCTTTTACCTGAGCCTGCCACAGGAAGATGTCATCTACAAGGTGCGATAACTTCTGTCAGGTTCTCCACTGCAATAAAGTTCACTAGGCGCTGAGCTCCTCTCCCCGGTGGCATATTAGGACAGCATTTGCTTGTTCTGCAGACCTCCCTCTCACCTGTGCCAGGTCGCGCAACCCCGGTGATCACCAGTGGCGCACGGCTGACTCCATGCAGGTCCTGCTGAGGCTGATGTGACTCTATAGCAAGCATCATTTGTTTGTGGACTTGTGTTGGTGCAGCATTTGAAAGCAAAACATTATCTGAGTAAGAAAGGGAGACAGGCGGGTTAAAAAGGATGATGTTCAAATGACCAAATCTGGTAACATTCAGCTATTTACTCTTTGATGCTGCAGTGGAGGACAGCAATTCAAAGCCATCAATACATATTAAGGAATGCCAAGCACTACAGGAAGACTTCATCATAACCAGTACCCATTTGTTCCCCGGTGTGCTGTGCATTAAAAGGAGCTCTGTGAGACAGCTTGAATAACTAGCTGCTTTTCTTCTTGCCTTGTTTCAGCTTTGTCCTACCTGCACTCCACAGAGGGTGTCTTGTTTACTGCTGACGGACAATAACCCATCTTGCAAGGCTAATATTTCCTGAGGGTGCATCTTCTCGTGCCGCCTGCACGACGAGATGCACATGATAATTACCTCCTAGGAAGGCAACGGCTCATCTGTGTCACTGTCACATCTGCCCATGGCTAATAGGTGTGCAGGATTTGCTGTGAATTTAAAAACCGTCCCCTTTCAAAGGTCAGAAGATCAAAAGTTCAAATCTCATTGGGAATTGCCAAAAGAGCCCACACTGCTGCTCACTGCCCCAGCAGGCTCCTCGTGTGCGACAGCAAGGAATCAGCAGCAGCTAACTTGCTGGTGGTGCTGTTTCAACAGACATATAAAACCAGAGACACAGTCAGCTGTAGCAAGAAATAATAAAGGTATTGAGTTTACATACAGTCTTCAGAAATTTCCTCAAAGGGTCTTCAGTTTATTTTCTCACCTCAGTGTGAGGCTCAGTTTTAACAATACGGCTGCCAAAAGGGTGATTTACCCTACGGCTTAGACGGACTGTTGTGATGGATAGTGGATACTATTTCAACAAAGAAACAGTGCCTCGAGTTTTAATCAGCTATGTAAACTAATAGAACCTTGCTCAAAATATTTTTGGCCCTGCCTTTGTGAGCAGATTCTGAACAATGAATAGAAAAACACATCATATATATGACTTACAATGCTACTCTTCTTATAAGAAGAGAGTCATGCGGAGTCCAAGCACAGCAGCATCTTCAGAGGTTCAAAAGTCAGCAGTACGATTCAGTCTGTGCTGCAACCTAACCCAGAAGGTCAAAGAGCAGTTTTATTTTCCAGATTTTTCAATAAAAACATTAAAGCCATTTTAACTTTCAAGAATGCAAATAAAGAGCATAAGATTAGTATTTCAAGACAGGATTTTTTTTTCTTGCAGCAGTAATTTAAACAACACTTCAGTTTTTCAACTGAAGATCCACAATCCGTTGCTCAATGATAAAAGGGGTGGGGTTTTTTAGAAAAAAACTCAGTGGCTTATTTTAAAAATAATTTTCTCTACATAATCTTAAAAAAAAAACAAAAAAAAAAAACAAAAAAGAAAACAAAAGAAGAGGAAAAGAGAGGTCCATGGACGTCAAGAGGAGGCCGGTTTCTTGAAAGTACCAAACAGGATTTAACAAATGTAAACAATCCTGTAGTTCCTACTCAGCCACGTTAGTTTGCTTGACTCCTCCAGGGAAAGTACATCATCCCTGGAAATGGGAGACACTGAATTGCAGTCGCAATTCAGAAGAACATCAGTCAGCGAAACACTCAAGTACATACTTGAGTGCTATTAGCATAATTGGGACACAAGTGTATGATTGAAGTTAAGTATGATTAAAGTTAAGTTTCTTTAAGATAAATGGATTAATGCAGATGTTTAGGTAATTTTGAGCATCAAGGACAGCAAGATTAAGCAATTTGTCCAAATTTACATGTGATTTTTATAGGAAACCACCGCTTCTGATCTCACGAGTCCCAATCTCAGCCTCTCAAATGCCTAAAAGCTTGCCATTCCCCTCACTCCAGTATCGACACTCTGCCTGTTTTCTGTGTATTCCCATGATGTCTTTTGGAAACCAAATGAGGGGAACGATGGGGCCGCTTAGGCTCAGCTTGAGGAGGGGGCTGGGCTGAACTGGCCAAAAACTTCTTTACTGAGCATGGTTGGTCAAGGCGATTTCTGGACACTGGCAAGTTTAGACCCAAAGTTGTGTGCCTGGCTGTACTACAAAGTCACAGGAGAATCAGGGACTGAACCTTTGTACGTCTTATTCTGCATACACAGTGCCTAATCCAATGCTGACTGCGAACAGCAGGAAGCTCCCACGACAACTAACCAAACCCCCATGGAAGAGTGCAACCCGACATGGTCCTATTAACTAATTCACAACAATTTCTTCTGCTTTGCAGTCTGTGATTAGGATTTGAAAATCAAAGCCATTATTCTTCAAAATGCTAAAACGACAGACACTCTGTGAGCAAACATACGGTCTCACTCCCTTCAAAATCCGCCAGAGAGAGACGAACACTCTGGACCTCAGCCCAACTTTATCCTAGTCTTCAACCTGAGATCCACTTCAGTGATGGGAAGCTCTACTGGATGGCTTCAAATTTGCCTCCAGACTGTTGCTAATGGGGAGGACTGTTTTTCTTTATTCTTTCTGCAGTGTTAGCAGAGGCACACTGGCAGTGTGCTGTTAGTGGAAGCTGCCACTTTGGGAAGAGTTTTGATTAAAATATACGTTGCTTTGATCAGTGGCTTCCCTGTAGTGTAAGATAAACATGATCAGCAGTTTTGGTTGGTGTTCATTCCTAAGGCGCATGCTGTGAAGTTACTGCACTACATTATGCAAAAGCTTAAAAGGAAATTATTGTAGCCAACTGGGACCTGGAATTACCCTGAGATTAGAAATCTTAAAATCTAAACTAAAGAGAAACCAGCACTGCCTTTCCCCCTCTGCCAGTGGGATCTTCCACAACGGCAAGTCCAAGAGGTTAGGGTTGAGATCTTTTATAACAAGGCATGTATGGCAGAGAAGGAAAGGCGTGACAGCATGCTCCATAACTAATTTAATGCTTTGTATCTTTTCCTTCAACACTAGAAATATCACAGAAGTACACTTCCCTTCAGTTGGTGAAGCTTGTTTGAACCTCACAGCTGGGGCCTGGAAGAGTTGTCTGAAGTGTAGCCACGGTCTTTATGTCAAGACATTTTAATGCTACTTTTCCCTCTTTTTTTTCCCCCCTTTTTTCTTGTGAAGCCAAAATGGTATCTGTTACTGGAAGCTCTTAGTACAAATAGCATTCATGGAAATTGTTTGTTTTCTGTACTACAGCTTTGTATGCAAAATTAAACTTTAGGAATTTGTTTTAAAATTTCTAAATGCTTAAGGCTTTACATTTCTAGAGGAAAGAATGCAAAAAAACCCTCATGATTAAATAAAGATTGGCTCAGGGAATGGCAAGTAGCTTAATGATGTTACTTACAAACTCATAAAAGAAACACAGGCATAAGGGGAAAATGTAGTGTTACCCTTTGTATGCTTCAAGGTGGACCTTTAATGACATCTTATTATTTCCTTGGAAAAGGGTAATGTCTCTGATCGGGGTAGGAACCAGCCTACCCTTCCTTTTGTCAGCCCCGGACTGGGCCAGATTCTGAGTAAATGCAAAAGGGCTGAGCATCACCCAAATCAATAAAGTTGCCCCAAAGGAGAGCCGGGTGATGGATTCTTCCACTACCTGCAGGGGCAGGGGGCAGCGGGTGGGTGCTGCTGGCGAGTAGAAGTGGTCCACTGGCACCGACGGCTGCCCTGCGTTATGCACTACTCCGCTCTGTCTGTTCGAAGGCCTTTTCTGATAAAGTAATAAACATACCATAAAACTGTTTTACAAGCCAGGTCTCACTCTGCTCTCCAGCTTTTTCTCATTAAGGGCATTGCTGCTTCAAGGAAGTTCAAGCTGCAGCACATTTAACATCTGCATTCCTTTGACGTGTTTTGAAATTATTTTTAAACAATTGGGAGAGGAGGACCAGGTTTGGGGGTGCTGAGTGCTTCAAAGAGAAAGCAGATCAACATGTAAGCCCCAAATTACATAACTAGCCCCGCCAAGGAAATAAATTAATTTGTTTCCCAATGGCTTATTTATATAACCCTTTAATTATAGCTAACCATATCACCAGTATTATACCATGGGAAAATGTAAAACTGTTAAGCAACCTACCACTCCGCCCTCTCCAGACCAACAACACAATCGTTACGCAACAACTACATGTTAGGACATCGCCTCCTCTTTTGTCTTTCAAAGGTATAGTTCAATAACGAGGGTATGAAAATGTGCCCTCGACTGTAACTCTTTTTCTAGGGCTTTTGTGTGTTCCTAAACTCCATCTCCCTATTGGATCATAAAAAATGAGACAGCATTTGACCTGCTTGCAACACAAAAAGGGATATTGTTTAAAAATTCGCTATTTTCCCAGTCTGCACATGAGTCATAATCAGCAGTTGAGTCCTGTTAACTGCAAGTGCTGCTCAGTCTATGCTGCCTTTTCAGATGTGGTAAGTTTAGGTAGCCCTGTTGACTTCAATTAAAGCATTTCTAATTGTTTCTAATTCAGCAGACACCAGCTGAGACCCTAGCTTTTGCCCTACAAAAGGCACAGTGTGTTAAAGCAGCTTGCTGCAGCTCCTTGAGGCCTAATGAATGCTTCGTATTAGGAGTTATTAGACCAAACCGCTGTGATGAACAGGATGGCAACAGTAACGGAGAAGATTTTTTGGGGAGAAATATCAGAATTTCCTGAAACGGAAATTGTCAAAGCAGCTGTTTCAATCCATGTTCAGTCCACTTCAGAAGACAATACATAAATATTTTTAAGAAAAATAATCTCCTGATGATATGAGATAAAGCTGCTTATGGCATGTGCAGAATGCTATAACTTCACGTACGGGTTTGCAAGAAGAGTTTCGCTATAAATCATGGAAATTCTTCCTAATGTTTTGATGTTCGGATTGGTTTTCAATACTCAGATTAGTGGAATCTTTCAGGTACAATGACTTTCTTCTCTGTGAAGGGGTAAGTCTTGGTAGCTTAGCAGCACTGTAGTATGAACACCTTTATTTAGGAACAAAGCTCATGCCTCTTAATGCTAGAAGAGCCAATGTAGCTGGATATTAACAGCCCTATACCTGACCAAATTAGAACAGATGATCAGGGATGCTTTGGAATCCCCATCAGTCAGACTCTATCCATCAAGCTGGGTATCCTAAAAGACAGGCGTCGTGTCCACCACACGTTACTACGTTCAGTGCAAGAGCTGTGTTAGGTGGTTTGGGGAGACCTTGAAACCAGCCCTACAGGTTAGAAGAGAGTCATTCCAGGTTCTGTATTGCAGAATCTATAATACTCCGTCTAAAGTTCAAAAAGAGCTAAAGAGAAAGCACAGTGTACACAGGAACTGCCCACAAGAAAATCCCTCAATTAGCTTGCTAAATAATCCGTCTTTTGTATTTATTTTTAATTTAAAGGTGGCATAAAGTGAGTTTTAGCAAACCATTCCTGCATAACTCAGTGTGTAGAGAGATGAAGCAATGCTATAATTCTATCTTCTGCACCCTTTGAAGCAGTGTTTCGTTGGTCGTGTCTGCGATGCCTGAGGATGGCCTTTAGACCAAGTTCTGTACTCTTAAAAACAGATCAAAAGAAATTTGGTCATCTCCTTCAAAAGGCAGCCGTTCTCCTCCCCTTTTTCACAGAGCTGCAACATGAAACAAGGCTTGGTGTTGAGGAACGTCTTCTGTAATTCAGTAGAAATGTTTTGGCTCGCAGTCTCAATTTTTTAGATGGGAATAGCAAGTTAGCTATCTTCAAGGGAGCTAAATTAATTTCAGCTCAGTTCTGAACCAAGAGGGGGGAAATAGAAGTTTTCAAGAAAAAGCGGTGGGTTTGTATGAAGCAAAAATTAAAATGTTGAACCTCATGCTAGACACTAATATACCAATGGCATTTTATCTCAGGATTTTATTATTATGACTATACAGAGATACAAGGTTATTTAGAAATCTTAGCTGTGATTGCAATAAATAAATCAATACATTCCCAGCCCTCACAATGGCAGAAGCATGCTGTCAAAAGTGACCAGTGTCTATCTACCCCAAAATCTTGAAAACAAGGAAAAAGTAACAAGAAAGCAGCATTCTTGAATAGCATGCTATAACTTTGTCATTTCTCATCCAGATCTGATTTTTAATCAAAAATTAAGGCTTGCAGTGGTGAGATCTATACAGACCTATACACCTCTTGCTCCCATTTGGCTGACATTTCAGATTACATTCTGTGTTAGACAAAATGGAGAATAATTGTGCTGGGATGTAGAGGATAAGATTGGTCTAGAGAAAACACAAACTGGTCAAAATCCCAAATCCAAACTTCTGAATCTTTAAAAAAGTTGAGTTAATGTATGTTGATATATTTTCCCCGTAAATTATCATTCCTTGGAAAAGGCTATTTCCACACTGCGCTTAACTCAGCAGAAGACCTACAAGACCTACAAGAACTCTCTAGGGAAAACAAATTTTCCTCCTTTTACTGGCTGTTTGACTGCCAATCTTCTCCAGGATTCCCTGATGATTCAGCATGGAGTTAGAAAGCAACATAAAATCATTCACTATACTTCAAAGTCTTTTTTAAAACAAATTTTCTGATTTAGAAATGCAAGAACTGAAAGCTAGTCTTTTGTGAAGTCTGGAGAGTGATGTA
The DNA here is from genome assembly GCF_028858705.1 of Grus americana. Lineage (NCBI taxonomy): Eukaryota > Metazoa > Chordata > Aves > Gruiformes > Gruidae > Grus > Grus americana. The sequence goes on from NC_072854.1 coordinate 119,607,966, forward strand.
CATAGCATTAAAAAAAACCCAAACCAAACCCAAACCTTCATAAAATTAGTTTCTGCTGCAGCATCTCAGAGCACCATGATTCACAGCAGAGGTTTTCCAGGCCTCCAGATCTGACTGTCTAGACTCAGCCGGCTCGAGCTCTGCAGCCCCGGGAGCTGAACGTTGGTGGGGACAGCCTGACGGTGAGCCCTGGTCTGCGTTAGCATTTATTTCTGCCCTACGACTTGGTTGCTTCATTGCACCTTGAAGTAACTAGAACTGCATTCAAGTGGGAGCTATGACTGGGTAATTGGCAGGCAGAAAATTCTTCTTCTAAAAATCTGCTCTTCTTTTGGGAAAAGCAAGGAAAATATCAAGTAGCCAAAAAAAAAAGAGAAGTCTTCTGGCTACCCAAGATCTATCAGAAGACCTGGAGAGATGCTATCACCTGGAAGACAGGGATATGATCTGGAATTGATTTCCATGCTTCCTAATATCCCTCAGTAGAACAAACCATCTGTGAGCTGGATAGCTGTAGACAGCTGGTTCTGGAGAAAGGCTGGAATTTACCCCACCAAGACATAACCTTCTCTAATGGGAATAATGTCACCACAAAAACACATCAAACCTGAATAGTTCTTGTAACTGTTTGCAGTTCAGGAAATCAGTGCACTGCATTGCTATTTGTAACCAATATAATTTTATCTCCACTCTGTGCCCACTTTCTGGTAATGCAACAGTCACATTGCTGACAAACTGCAGGGAAATGGGGATTTACAGTCCACTGTGCTACGGCTAATGAAGTTACCAGGGAAAAACAAAACCAAAACCAAATCCTATATTATAACTGTTTGGGTTATGTAGCTGCGCAAATGATACATGGTAAATAACCTGAATGTTTTAATTGTTGTTAACAAAAAAAAAAAAAAAAGGAATGTTTTCATTGACTGAAAAATAGTCAGTTAAATTCTGCCAGAAGAAAGTTTTCAGTGGAGAAAAGCCAAAATCAGATCCTTGTGATCCCTGTGGACAAAATTTATGAATAAATGGATTTATTTTTCAGGTTTCAGGGAAATTTTTTTGAGATTTTTCAGTTATCTCATAAAAAATGAAAAAGTATTCAAGGAGCACAGGTTCTTTCCTGTGAACATCCATGTTCAGTTGAAAACTCCATTTTCCGACAATAGAAACTGCCAACAAAGAAGTTTTGATCAGGCTAGGAAACATTGACATCCCGTGTATAAATGATGCACCATATATGGGTCTTATCCCATGCATGGTTTCTTTGCGTGTCCAAAGGGAGAGACACCAGCTGCTACCGGGAAGCCAGTGGGACGCCTACTTCCATCTAACGAGGGTGTCCTTGGTGGAGCATTTGCTACAATGCTGAAGTTTGCTTTTTCTCCTGAACCTTCATCGCTCCTCCAGTAGAAGCGTTTACGCTGACAGCACATTTCTACCAGCTGAGGATCTGGCCCTGTTTTAGCCCTCTTGACTTATTTTTTGGCATGTTGCTGCAAGCGGGTTGGGATCCTGCCAGAGCGGGGGTGAAGAGAACAGCGTTCCTGGGCTCTTAGTAGTGTTGACCATTGTATTGACGTGAATACATAGAAACCATCAAAGGCAGAAAGGTGACTCCCTGTCACATGCAATGCTCCTTCTAGTCCTTTCAAACCACGGATCATCAGCATAATCTGCACTTGAACCCAGGACATGCTGCTTTCTCCAGTGAATGAGTGATGGAGATTATTGTAGTGAATAGTAACAGTAGATGAGGTGCTATCTTCCCCTTTAAATCGAGCCATTCAGTTTGTCGTGAATGGCTGAGTATTTCTTGCTGGCATTTGGGACTTAGATTTCAGTGCTGGGAATAGAGTGAATAGGATCAATAATGAAGCTGAAGTACAAAAAGAAGGAGCAAAAAAGGGCAAAGGACTAAAACTGATAGAGACAAGCAATTACAAGGTGTATTAATGTACACTGGGCTAGGCTGGAAAGAGGGAAGAACTTATTGTTTTCTGGTGGATTTTTTTCCATGAAAGATAAAGGGGAGGGAAGTGAATATTTGTTATTCAGGCAATTGCAAAACTCTGGTTGTAAAGAATAAAGAGACCTTTTAGAACATGGCAGCTGCCTCTGAGCCTCGAGCGTGGTACTTGATACTACAATCTACCCTCCTAGAGCTTTTTGGCCAGCCTTTGAGAACAGCAAGGAAGGCATTCAGAGGGAAGACAATGACAAATGTCAAGAAAGAGAGAGGAAATCTGGAGTTTTAAAAGACTATTGAGTGACAGGCGGTTTAGATCAAAGGCAGACATTTACCAGGTATTTATAATTGCAATGCTAATAGAGGTTAATCAGAGAAAGCAGAGCCGAAGGGTGGATGTCTGTGTAATCATAAAGCATATATTTATATATTTAATACACACATACACGTAAACACGCACACATATGTATGCATACATTGTACTTCAAAAGCTAGCTGGTCATTCAACCAGTCACTGTCTCCCATTCTGGTCTGCTCTGGGTTGTTAATGGAAAGGAAGCGCTTTGCAGGCAAAGCATTTGAACCCCTTTGCTGTCAGGGCCAATGAGATGCTTTGGAGGGAACACACAAGATGGGGCGCATGTATAAATCACTGGAAAAGCAGAGTCAGAATTTGTTTCTTTATAAAAAGGAAAAGAAAAAAACCAAAACAAAGCAAAACAAAATCTGTGTCCAGCAAGACTGTGTTTGCGTTCATTGCTTTTAACACAGAGAAAGGAGAATCCTTATTAAAGGATTTTTAAAACTGAGTTTCTTATCGTGCTAATTTTGAGGGCTGGATTTTCTAGGACCTCAGAAAAGTACCAGTTACACAACTAAATGAGCATCAGCTGTTCTAAAGGCTGCACAATTTTGCAAACATGGGCTCAACTTTGAGCACTTTTGCTTACCAGCCCTTTTCAATCTTATCTCTCTCACAGACATGCTCTCTCTTGTTATCATTCTTCCACCCATTCCTTTCCTATGCCACACACAGATTTGAAAAAAACAAAACAAAAACACTTCCTATGGGAGTCTCTCCACGTTCATTTTAAGGAAAAGCCATTCTTGTTCGCCCTCTGTGGCATGTAGCAGTCCCAGCTGCGTATTGCAGCAAGTACAGCTACAACAAGACTTAACTATGTCTAGAATAATTCCTAATACCACAGCTATGTCTGATTTTACCAGCAAAACCATTCTGATGTCATGTACTCCCAAATCTAGAAAAAGAAGAGTTACGTATAAAAAATACCACACACAAACTATTAATGAAAGACCACAGCTACACTAAGTGAGTAACTTTGTGTGCATATCCAAATCTCTTCACCCAAAGACTGTCAGTGACGTTAGTTTTTGCCCATAAATCAACCACAGAAGGACTAGGTCTTATTATGTGTCTGGACTAATTCCTGAAATTATAGGGTCTCTGTCGAGAGTTTTAGGAACATGCAATACAAATAAAAGCAACTTTAAAAAATGCATTATTTATCCAGAAAGTATCTTGTCTATAAGGAAAGGTGCTTCCACTCATGGGCAATAAACTCCCCAGTTAACCACCCTCAGAAAGCAGTTTTCTCCATGTATAATACTTCCATTTACTCTTTAATAACAGGAATTTTGCCTCCTTTGTGCTAGTTCCTATATGCAGAACGGAAAAGAATGGTAGGCATGAGAGAGGAGTATTAATGTACAGCTAAGGTAGATATGTATATGTTCACCTTGTGGGCAAAGGATGCTTACATTGACAGCGAATCTGTTACGTTGATGCTTATGCCGCAGCGGGTGGCCTCGTCCCTCGAGCCAAGAGCTGGGAGCAGTTTCTGGGCTGGGACTTGCCATCAGGGCCGGCTGGCCAACTCCTCCACCTTGCCTGTGGGATTTGAGACCCAGACAGCAGGATGGGCAACCTGGTAAAGAACAAGAGAACGATGGGGTTAGGGCACAGACCTGAGCTCTGAGGCGTGCGGGGGACCGATGCCGCAGTGGAAGGATCCATAGGTAGGACTGCGCCGTCACACACGTTTTGGGCAAGTCTGAACAACCGCTGCAGAAATGCTCATCTTGATACTTCCTTTTGTAGAATTGGAGGGAAGAGGAATAATGGGGGAAGGGAGAAGGGCAGAGAAAGATGCACACCCACACACAAACCGAAATTAATTTCTGGCGTTTACTGTGAAATCACAGGAAAGGTCCTGTGGGCTCCCTTACTACCTGTATCAAGGACAAATGCAAGATATCATTTTCTGTCTCGCTGTCATCTTCATACACTATTCTTTTTCACAGATCTTTCATCAAACACACATCAGAAAATACGAATGCCAAAACCTGGATATAGGGGTCTGTGTGAAAGTCTTTCTGAATTAATGCTGCTAAGACACGTTCCTAAACGTCTTTGCTAAATGAAGGCCTATGGCATCTTACATTGAAAATGAAGCATGACTTCAAAATGTTAAAAATCAACCAAAACCATGGTGTACCAGTTTCTGTCTGGAATAGGATTAGTTAAAATTCAGAGGTTCAGGTCTGAGGCTGGAGTCACACTATTGTTTGGGTCTGTCAGCACAAGCATCCCATGAACAACTGAGCCAACATCCAGCCCCAACAGTGGAAAGCTTGTAAGTTCATTTGGAGGCAGTCTGGTCTTGCAGGAGCTCTGCCATTTTGGACAGCATCCAAAAAGCAAGCAAGAGGAGGCCCCTGGATGTTTTTTTTTAATTATTATTATTATTATTTGAATAAACCCATTGTGGGTTCTAAACAAGTTCAAATCTGGGCAGACATGCTAAAACAAAACCACCCATCATTCTGGGAGTAGGGAAGATATGAAACTCCAGTTTGGTCCCATCTCTAGCGATATCTATCTTAAAGTAAGCTCCTTCTAAAAATGAATTAAGAATTACAGCAGCCTCTTACCAAGGCTCCTCCTAGCAATAAACAAAAGTATTCCTTGGATTATTTGGAATAGCTGAAAAGTTAAAAGCCTTTGTTAACAATTAACAGTTTCAGCGACAAACGCTCATCATTATTTTGCCGTCCCATCCCATCTAAGATTGGTGAACTGCTGGAATACAGATCCTCATACGTGCATCCTTACTGCTGGCTGGAAACCCTTCTTCCCCCTGCATTACCTTTCATAAAGCTGCCATTCCTGGGATGAGGTTTCTGTCGGGTGACATCAGTGTCCCCTTGGAAAAGCAGTGTTCACTGGCCATTTGAATCTCATTGCGAATGCTTATCAAGTCTTATCTTCAAGTTAATTTGACTTCTGTTTGCTCTACTGGTCATTTTCAAGCATTTGTATTAACAAAAGAGTGAGAATGTGGTTTATTATCTCCCCTCTTTTATCTTACATCGCTTTTGGAAGCAAAAAAAGGGCTGTTCTGGCTTGAGACTGCAGAGTACAGGAAAATACTCTGGAGCAAAGCAGATGTTGCAATTTTATTTCCCATCTCAACAACAAGGTAGGATATGTATATACTCCTGAACCACCTTCCTGAACACTGCCTCATGTACTACTCTGGTAGAAGGCTGCCTAGCTTCCAAACAACTTCTATATATCAGCCACTGCTCAGTTGCAGGGAAGTGAAGGGCCACTGAAACCTCAAGCAATAATCGACATCAGCTCCCTTTTGTTTCTGTAATAAGTTTTTATATGGAACAGTTATATCCACTGGGAAGAGAACCAAAGCTTCCCAATAAAGAGCAGGGCAGTGAAAACTCACAGCAATGCTTCCCCCCCCCTCCAAAATCTCCATGCGTGGTAAAGATTAGAGGGAAAATTTCCTCTGTGTTTGAGTGCACTCTCACAGGTCAGTGCTCTCAAGAGGTGATACCCCGCAAGCCTGGTATAACAGGAACCCAGAGAGGGAAGGCAAGTCTAGGTGCTCCTTTTCTACCCCCAGTCCCCTCTGCCTTAGGGATTAACACTACACTGGCCTAGCAGCATCTCCTGAAATCACAGCAAAGCTGGTCATGATTACATCCATCCCCTGTTCGTGATCTCTCATTCCTGCCCATACAGACAATCAAAACTTTATGACTTAGAGAACTTAAAATAAAAGAACCGAGTTCCTAATTTCTACAAGCTTTCAGTGTATTAACTGCCTCCTCCTGGCTGAAAATTTAGTCTCTGAAGAAATGCAGAATTCCTTTTCCCCCCCTCCCCACCCCATTGCTGTTATTCCGATATCTACGTATTTGTTACTGCCTCAGTAGTTCTTTCTTCATTGCTCAGATGGAAATGAGATGGCTCAACGTGTAGGATGCTAATCAGCCTTTCTATTCAGATGTTGACTCTGTGAACTCTGCAGATCACTGCAACTCAAAGGCATGACTGCATATCAGACAGACATCCCTGATCCAGCTTGTTCCGAGGTGACCATGTCAGTGTGGCTCTCTATGAATGTGTCAGTGGTATTTAGCCAGAAAACTCTGCAGCTCCTGGTGAAACTCTCCCCTAATCTCAATTCCCTTGTCACCACACCCAAGCAAGGCAATTTAAAGCCAATGCAGGTATGCCAACAGCTGCCAACCTCTTGACTGCAGTGCAGAGCATTACTAGCATCCATCTGCTCTGATAGAAACAGAACTTAAGAGTTCATGAGATCTTAATATGACTGAGTAGTCTCTTAAGTGTTTTTGACAAAACAGAAGATCCAGATAGTAAAGAAAGAGGAAATTACTTCATTCAGAGGTATTTCAAATCTAGAAGAAACTTCTGGTTTGTTTTAAGGTCAAGACCATCACATTTTAGCAGTCAAACAAATTCCCCAATCCTGTATGTTACAAAGGGGGATATTTCACTCAGCCTTGGCTTATCTTGCCCTGCCTTCCTCATACCCATCATCACCACCACTACAGCTGCATATTGTTTCAACAGGAACCATGGGAGACAAGTGTAAGAACCTGAGTGATCAGAGACAGATGGAGGGGGCGGTGGGCAAGGAAGGAAAAGAAAGAGGAGGAGGACAAATGCACGGGTAACGAGAATCTGGAGAGCAAGAAGTGCAAGTGGAGGAGTGAGCTGTAGCTGTGAGTGAGACTAGAAACCCAGCTGCCAACTGACTGAGGGCCACCAAACCACAGAAGCTTCCATTCTCTGAACCGGTCGTCATCACTGTCTGATTTAATTCACTTTTCTACTATCATTAGTATGCGTCAGCTAGGGAGGAGGAATGCCCCATCCACTGTGTAATAGATTCCTGTTGTGCCCTTTGCTACATGGTATGCACAAACATAAAGCTGCTGGCTCCCTAAGAGGTAGGACGGACAAGTCCCATCATACCCACACAGTTTTGAAAAGTGGGAAAGACAAATCCTTTTTTTTTTAACTTGCTTTTTACTTTTTATTTATTTGCTTTTGCTTCTTTCCCAGGCACTTTCTTCCTTCTAGGTCAGCCAGTTTAAATCGGAGCCTGTAGCAAGAGATTAATTTCTCACCAAACAAACTCCCCTACAGGAAAGCTCATGTCTTTAAATATATTTTTGAGCAAATTTTCCCTTTCCTCCTCCTTTCTGAATTTGGTTGTTTTATTTGTCAGTTGATAATACGGACAAAATAGTGCCTCTCCCCTACACGGGAAAGTCAGTAAAAGAGCTTCTCAGGAGTGACTGGAGCAGCTTGGGAACTGGTCTACCTTGGCAGGAAAGCTCCAATTCCTCCACTTTTCTAGGCTTAATAAATTCCTGCTCTTTTCAGCAATAATAAACCAAAATCAGTCTCCTGGGGAAGAATTCACTCCAACACACTGTGCTATTTCAGTCATTCTGAGCTTTCATTGGTGGGAGATATAAAAAATGGGATGATAAACTCTTCCAAAAAAGATAAAAATAAACCCATCCTAAAAATGGGCTTCATCCTTCTCCCCAATCCTTGTATGGAGTTTCTTTAACAGATGCTTAGTTTGTGGATGGAAAGCACTGCTCAGTTAAGAGCACTTAGCATCCTCTGTCTTCAAGGCTCTCCAAGGCTTTCCAGGTACAAAAGGTAGAGATTGTAGGTGAATATTGTATACTAGGTTTATAGAAGGTATACATACGATTTATACCTCCTGTGCGTCATGCATGATACTTTTAAACAGCTTGTGGTTCCACTGTCCCATTTATTTTGCTTACATTCCTGTAGGAAAACCAGGTTCAGGGCTCTGCTCTTCCCATATCCCACCGCCCAGGTGAGTTTGGGCAGGAAACAGAAGGACGGTGCTACACTACACATAGACCAAGGACGATTTTATGTCTAAAAGCCCACACCGTTCTCATCTGTGCTAGCGAAAAATCTCCATTAGCTGCAAAAAATCAGTAGTTCTTTCATCATAGAAACCCTGGCAGTTTGTAAGGCCTCCACACTCATAACGTTGTTGAGGCACTTCAGAAAATAGGCGATTATTGTTGCTGGCAAGTAACTGATGCTTTTCATTCACTGACAACTAACAAACTATTTTGGGTTAACCTGAAATATAAATATAGATTTATTTTTTTTATTTGAGGCAAAAAATAAAATGGAAGGAAGAAAAGTTCAGTTCAGAACAAATTAAATGTTACAGTCAAACCAAAGTAAAATACTACATTTTAGAGGTAGGTGTTTTACAAAGAAATTTTAAAATCCAGTTGAAAGAACTGTGGTGCGATTTTTCTGGAAAATAAATTTTAGTTAAATATATTAGTTAGCTTTAGTTAAATATATTAGTCACTCCTTATGTTCAAATAGGAAAAACATGTAGGAAATTTCTTTTTCCCAGCACCAGAAAGAGCCACTTTTCATGCAGTTGAGGGCACGGGCGACACACCCCCTGTTCCGCTGCAGGATCTTGTGCGACCCCACACCCACCAGGCGTAGAGGAGCTGAGCCACCAGCCTTACAAAGGTACAAATATACCTTTGGAGCCACACTAAATTTGAACCTAAATTTCAAAACTGGAACTATTGTCTCAGAAACTGTCACCTACCTGTACAACTAAGAGGTTTGCAAACCAGACAACTTTCCCACTCATAAATTCCAGTACATGAATTTATTTGAATCAAAATTTGAATACAACAGTCAATGTTTAACAGAACTGAAGGATACTCAAGAGCACTACTTAATCTCAGTTTGGATGTTTAGCTTTCTAAACCTTGCTTATTTGTGTATGAACAATTGGTATGTTTAAAAAATAATTGAATATACGTGAAGGAGTACAGCTGCCTTATTAGGTGAAGTCAGTATTATGAGTATGTTAGTAATGAAAGACTGAAGCTAATGCGTTTAACAATTGTTTCAAAGCCGGACAAAATCCTAAAATAATAAAGGAAGCAAAGATCTCCATCATAAACACATTTATTATTTCCACATGGTGTTTGTGTGTGTGTTTGTACAGTATATGCAACTGAGCTTCCCTTCACAAATTAGAAATGTTTCGCATTCCATACACACAATGATTGCTCACATAAGAGGCCTCAAGGTTTGTTTTCTGACACACTGGAGAATCCAGGAACCTTGAGAAAATCAGTGTGATCTGTTTAACACTCTCTCCTTGGAGCTGGGTGACTAGTGCAGTATGTTTTCTGCAAATGTTCATAACCCTGAGCCAAAGCCAGAAGAAGGCAGTGAGGTCAGGCCCCTGCAAAAGTATATGAATGTCTTTGTTCTCATCCACTGTTATCAACTTTTTCAGGATGGCTCTTATGAACATTGGCAGAAGTTGAGTTTGAGCTGAATGAAAAACAGGACGACCAAAGTCTAAAAGCTGACGTTATTGATCCATGTGATCCAAGAGGTCTACTTAAGCCCAGAAGTTGACTTCTAATGCCTAATGAAAGAACTCAGGCCAAGATTTTATCTGCTTTTAAACAATAATATGTCATTAGTTTTACTTCAACTTTAGCTGCCTAAATCTCTTTAACAGTCTAGACACACTACAAGGAAAAAGCATGGATTACCCCAACCCATTAACATGGAAGAACCATTGGAGCGGTGTTGCTTTTGGCAATGAAAGACCTAATTTTTGTTTATAATGAGATGTCTTAATGGTGGTTAAGTGATGTAAAGTATAACTCTCTTTACTATTATACCCACGTGTATTGTAGCCCCTTGTATTCTTGGATCTGCCTTAGCTGCATGGTCCTGCACATATTACTCCTCGGCTTGGCCAGTAGGCACAAGCAGAATAACAGTAATAATCTACTTGGCTAAATACTCTGAGATGAGCTTCCACATGAGAAGGGCTGTATACGAGCAATAAATGTTTTTAAAGTAGATATTTAGCCTCAGACATACAGAACCAGCAAAGAGCAGTGTGATGGCATCCCTTCAGACCCTTAAGACAGAATGCACCATCATGATGCTCTTTTAATCCCATCTGGGGCCCAATAAAATATTTTTTTGGTTATTAAATTTAGCCTAACTACTTTCTAAATGCTACACAGTCCTAAATATTGTCTGATACAGTATTTTCTATGTGTGCGTGCAGAGTTGTGAACGCAAAGCAATCAACTTCCTTTCTGAATCTGTAAAAGTAGCTTCAGAGGACTTTCTTGTAACTCTTTTCTTCACTTGCCTCTGGATCCTTTCTCCTTTATTACCTGAACATCCCTCTAGGGCAGAACTTTGCAATTGCCAGTTATTCTTGAGGAAGGAAGGTTTTAATGAATCAGGAAATGAACCATTTAACTCCAAGGCCTAACACATAATTTCTTTTATACAGTTAGGCTTTTATTTTAATGATTTGGTTGTTTTTTCAATAACTGATCTTATTGTTTCTTTTTATTTTTGTTATTTTTTCTCCTACCAGTCACAGTGCTCACTTTTAAACACTTACTTAAATTTAAAACTAAGCAGTAAGGTCTTTTAGGATTTTCTGGTTTTTAAAGATTGTTTTAACCATTTCACCACTGCTCTTGCTCTGCACCTGCTGCTCTACCCACGTATTACAATACTGGAACCAGTGGAAACTTAGAACATGTGCCTGATATGTTTAGCGCCACAGAAAGCAACGACACCTTTTTGAGTATGTGCATTAATCCAGATACCGTCTTGTGACCAGTAAAATAAAACATTTCCAGTAATGCAGCCGTAAGCTGCGCACTTTGAAATCAAAAGCAAAGGCATCACTCCAGGGCTACTGAATATGTTCACATGAATCTCTCGGAGAAGTCAGGGAGAAATAATGTACAACTTCAATTAAAGTCTGTCATCACCTTCCTACATGACACTGGAAAACTCTGTAAACACTCCATTATTTCCAAAAGGATTCAGGTGGAAAATTCACAGAAAATGACAGCTTTGATGACTATTAAGATGCAACCTCTGTTTCAGCAATCCCTTGACTTGCTAACTGGAAGATGCCACAAGGATATATCACAGATGATTCACTTTGTACTTGTTTGCCATCACTGAAGAAAAGACTCCAGGTGAGATTCATCCATTACAGCAGCTTTTACGAACCTTGCAAGGGAGTAACATCTGTTACTCCTTCTGAGGGGACGGCATAAATGCGTCAGCTAAGGTGGAGAGAGAAGACAAGAGTGATGCCTGCACAGAAGTGGAGTCACAATCGTCCTGACGACTGCTATCAATATAGCTTGCTCCACTTCAGAGGCAGTGAGTGAGACTGGAAGAATGGTCTACACTACATGAGTTTGTATAAAATGCTACAGTCGGTAGGTTTTGGGGGGAGAAATCGAGCTTTAAACACTGTCTCTCTGTGAGTAGCTCTTCATATAGATGCAAGTTATACTGTTAAAATAGTTCCTTTGTCAAAACAACTTCTGCTATTCAGGACCATAATTTAGGCTCTGCCACCCATGAAGCTGCTTTTGCCCATACCAGCTCTATCTTCATTGGCTCTGCTTGTAGAAGTAACCAAAAGGATCCAACAAAACCTACTCTTTAAGGCCTTCAAAGGTTATGAAGGAAGGAATAATATTACTTTATATATTTTACTTTTATACAACTAGGATCTACTATAAATCCATTTCGTACTTCCATAAATTAGAGCAGTTTCAAACTTTGCTTTCATTTATACTAGTTATTGAACTGGTATAAATTTTTTTTACAGTTCCTTTGTGCAAACATTAGCCCAAATACTCTTGAAGCCAGTCCCTATCCTCTGGAGAGATCATTCTCAATTATTTTGAAGGTATGGTTGGAAATTTAACGTTTTCGTAATCCCTGCTTCCGGGGAAGAGGGGTTTTTTAGTTAAATGGTGTTTCCTTAAGCCAGGACCATATAATAGTATGGCTTAAAGCCAATTTTGTGCACCATCTTTCCAAGCCAGAGGGTGCCTATGCCTTTATCCTGCCCTAGGGTTTGATACAAGAAGATGGGATTCATTTTCAAAAGAGCATATGGAATCAGAGACTCAATTTGCACCAAGTTGGAAATAGTGTTGTAAATCCCATAGTGCCCCTGAACACCCCAGCCAAAATATTTTCCCAAAGTCTTTCCAACATCACATAAGGGAGGCTTCACTTCCTGCTAAAAAGCTGTGTATTGTTTAGAGACGTTGGTCTCTGGAGGTAAAGAAACCTGATTCTCGTTTGATGTTAAAGAGCAAACCTGTGGCATCAGAAGGGCCCTGCTCTGCACAGTCAGCACTGATGCTGGTGGTGGTCTGACCCAGAAGGTGCAGCTCTGGCAACTGCATTGGTTGCCACATGACTATTGCTTGTGTCTTCAAAACAGTAGCTGATCTGTACTTGTGTCATTCAGAACTGATGGCCACATCCCCTTAAGGTCTTCCTACATTGACCCTGTTGCTCAAGTGAATAGCTACAGCTTAAGGCAGCCCAGGCAGCCCAAAATTCTCAATTCTGATACCTCTATCTCAAGAAGTATCTTAATCCAAAATCAGTCACTGAAATCAAAAGATATGCCTTCACTAGAAGCGGCAAGCTACTCCCAATGTTTATTCAAGGCTTTAATCCAGCTCCTACTGAAACCTCAGGGAGTTTTCCCACGGATTTAAGAGGCAAAGCCAAGCATTGGAGTTGTGGCACAAGATTAGGTGTATTTTAGAAACCGGATGCTCATGGATGTGCCTGTATGCCTGTTGTCTGGTTGCTTTGGAAACTGCTTGCATGCTCCACAGAGCAAAATTTAGCCTCGTTTTTCCCCACCTACAAGAGAAAGCTTTTACACTAGGAGCTGCTGGGAATCTTCCCTGCCTCTGCAGCTGCCAACGCTACAGATCTCTGACCATCAGAAATGGGTGCCAGGGTGTTCGTGAAAATCAGGGGCTTGCTTCAAATTGTTTTTTTAAAAATACACTTGTAAATCAAGTGCTGTTACCCAAAGACATATTAGCGAGAAAAGCTGCTAGATACTAACACTGTACTGCAAGCGCAGTGCCAGCTTGTGAAAAAAGAAAACTAGACAGACTTCCTTGGAACAAAGTCCTCTTGGTACACTGGTACCCTCTGCTCAAGCACACTGTAAACAGAGAAGGAAATTTCATTTTGCATTGGCCAGGCTTTGGAGGAAATGCTGATACTCAAGAAAGAGAAATCGTATAGTTGTATAAGTACAAGTACAGTTGTATGTAAAAGAGTTGTCCTCAGAAGCAAAAGTTAAGTAATAATCCCCCACCTTTGTTAATTACCTAGAATGGATTACTGCTTCAAAATTTATTTAACAGAAGTTGCTGCTTAAGATAATTTCTGCTCTGTGTGGGTGCATAAGAGCACGCAGAAGTTACAAGCACTGAGCAAAGGGGTTGTGAAGAGGCACGAGTGTGGCCCTGGCTGGGTTTGGCAGGTACATGTAGGGGAATACGTACATGCGTTGATGGATAAAGAAACAAGGGTTGGGAGAATTACTACAATATGTTGTAAGATACAAATACGTGTGAAGTTTTACAAGACTGACTTGAATATCTTGGCTGATAGGTGTGTCGTACACATGTATGGACTGTGGGAGTAGGTGCTATTGAAGGGACAAGGACTAGTGAGGCTGTAAAATGCATGTACTGAGGTGATGAGGTTAATGTTGGACGATCAGATTTCATTACCAACAGCTGTAGTGCTTGGAAATTGCTGTCTATAAAGGGGTGATTGTATAAGAGAGCATGCTATGTTTCCCATGTGATGCAGTTTCGGCACAGTAGGTGCATTATTATCTCTTGTGCCAATGGTATGAAGTTCAGAAGGTAGCTAAGATGCATGCCTATCCCAGTTTTACAGCAGATGTACACTCTTCTACTTTTAATGTACACGCTTCTATTTTTATTCTTTGATTCTTATGATTTGATTTCCTTAGTGTGAAATACAGCATAGAGCTGGGGGGCAGTCAAAAGACAAAACAGAGCCTGCATTTCAAAAGGAGAGATATGTTTTGGCTACCACCTGACACAAGTACTTGCAACTAATACCAGCTGGCTGCTCAGACACGTGCATCAGCACTGCGGCAGGGCTGGTCATCAGCTCCACATCACTTGGTAAGACTGCGTTTGCTCAAATGATGACTGAATTAGTGCCCGAGTGACATTGTGGCATCAGTCACAAATCCCACAGTCCGTGGCCGGAAGCATCAGGCACGGGAGAATGGATGTGCCTGCTTAGTTCCAGGACAACAGAAACAGGAACTCATCCCGATCTTTTCTTTCCCATACTTCTGGCCCCTGAACAGCCACCCAACTTCTGCTGATAATCCTTTATTTCTTACTAACCAGAGACTTTGCTTTCTGGGCAGCTCTGTGCTACATACAGTGCTAGATAAAAATAAAAAATACAAAACTTAGTCCCTGCCCCAGGATGCTCCTCCTGTGGCAATCTGGAAATGATTACTTGATACTTTAAAACTCATCACTATCACGCAGGGCATTTCTTGCTCTGAAAAGTGCCTCCCTCTGGATAACACATGAAGAATTGGAGAGTCAAAGCACTAGGCAAAGATTTAAGACTCTCTGTGGGTTTATTATCAGAGTGAGTAAACAGCAGTATCATGCATTTACAGATGAGTAAACCTAACACAGAGACAGGGCTGACACATGCCACCAGGGACTTGCAGAGCTCACGAGGAACCTG
The DNA here is from genome assembly GCF_028858705.1 of Grus americana. Classification (NCBI taxonomy): domain Eukaryota; kingdom Metazoa; phylum Chordata; class Aves; order Gruiformes; family Gruidae; genus Grus; species Grus americana. The sequence continues at coordinate 119,622,968 of NC_072854.1, forward strand.
ATTCATCTCTAATGGTAGAGAAGTAGAACAGGGGAGATGCTACTTTCTCATTTTCCTGACCTGCATTTAAATATTAGATGAAAAAAGATGACCATACCATGTTTAAAACAAGAAATAGCCACAGTGCGGAAGTAATTGTCTGGGCCAGAACTGAGCCGTACAGAGACCTTCAGAAACTCTTTGCCATCTTTATTGCACCCATGAAGCATAGCTCCAGCTCTTGCCAAAACCCCTATTAAAATTCCTATCTCTGCAATATTCCCAAAATATCAGCAAATTCATACTTATTTTGAGCAAACACAGAAACCAGATTCCAGCAATAAAATTGTAGAGTTTGTGAGTGTGGGTCAGAGTTAAGTTTGTTCTCACACAGAAGCAGATTCTCACATGAAATTACGGAGCGCGAATTGCTGAGAAAGAAGGCGCGAAGACATAGAACAACTGAAGTCATAAAGTAGGCTCTTGTGAGAGGTCTGGACTTTAGGACCTCTCCTTGTCAGTGGGGGCTACACAGCCTGAACTAAGCCATGGATACTTTTATGATTACAATGGTAAAATAGCTGAGACCTCAGCCAGTTTAAAACTTCCGTCCTTCAAGCTTTACATTCATAAAATTTTAAGGACTGTAACGTTAAACTGGAATTCATCGTGGCTGCTTTACAAGCATAACATCTAAAGGGCTCGTCAGAGCCAGGGTCCACTCACTTCCACTGCCCCGCAGAGCTGCTAAGCTCTGGAGGGTTTCTGGGCTCCTTGGCTGGACCACACAGCTCTCGCTGCCCGCTGCGGCTGCCAGGCTCCACGGGGCTCCCCCGTCTCCCTGACGTAACGAGAGGACCAGTCCCTTCTGAAAATCAAGGGTAATGACTTCCAGTAAGGAAATCTGCACCCAAATAGCTATAGTGATGCCTGCATTCCCAGGTTACTGTTTTGATCAAATTATAGCAGAGCTCATTTCCTTCATGTAAACAGGGTCTCACTCTTTCCACGGCAGCATCAGCACTTGAAATTTGGTCTGAAGTGGTGAAAAGTGCTAATATCTTTGTGGTTTAGGGTGGAAAAAAGTCAGAGTTACTGCAGGCTTATGGACATGTATTTCTATGTGAACGCTGAAGTTCCCATTGAATTTCCTGAATGAAAAGGGTGCCAAAGAATCGGGAAGCACTACTTTCTCATGTAAGAAAACTCCTGTAATTTGAAAAGTGCAGATGAGATTATTTTGGAGAAAAAAAATCCAGATTTCTTTTTCTCCTATAGTGCAATTAGCTTCAGGGAAAATCTTACTGCTTTGAAAAAGCTGGAAGGGTGAAAGATGAGTTTGGAGTGAAGGGTTTGTGGACTTAACTCTGGACGCATTATTGATGCTTCCATCCTACATTTTCTAGGCGGTTGTGCGAAATGAATGTGCGATGCTGATTGCCAGCCTCCTGTCTTAACTTTATTATGCAGAGTGCCCACAAAGTGCTAACTAGAGCCTATTATTCAGTCCATTCAGCTCACACCTGGTTCTTAGTGAGATGTTACACTGCTTTAACACAATGAACTATGGCTTTATTGCTCTCTGCTATTTCCTCCTCCCTCCAGCTTGAAAAACCACACTTCAATCAATGGCTAATGTCAGCGTGGGAGTAATAACCTTCATTTATAGCAGCAAGTAAGGACATCTGGAGAGGCCAGGGAAAGAGGCAGGGAGTAAAGCCATCAGGATGTGCAGATTACACCGTTATCATACGAGTGCTTGGTTTCAGGAAAGCTTTTTAGTGTGGAAACCTCCAAAACGTTCGTTCCTTCGGCTGAGGGTTTTTTCCTCTGAAGGACACAGAAAGGTCAAGAGAATTGGGACTGACAGCATAGCAGGGGTAGGTGGCGTGTTTATAAGTTGCAGTAGAAAAAATAGAAAGCATATTGCAGCTGTTCAGGCCCAAACCTTGAGGAAGATGAGCTGATGGTACTAGAAAATCCAGAGAACAAGGAGTCCAACCTTAGAGTCAGGTGGCATCCCGGTAATCCAGGTCCTGTAGCCAGCTCTGCCTTCAGGACAAACCAATAAAGCTTTTGGTGCTCCCCTTCCGCTCCCACCTACGCACTGATAACAGCAATACTTTCCTTTTTCTGTTATTTATCTGCCTTGTTAGTCTGCCAGGTTTTAGGAGACAAGGACCATTTGTATGTTACCTATTACTACTTGGAGCTTTTAGGGCCAGCTGTAATGATATTAATGATTGGTAGAGGAAGGGTACTGAAGGGTACATCCTCCTTGTACTGAAGCCCCACGGAGGACCCCAGCACATTCCCATCGACATGTTGGTTGTTAGCCTATGGGATGAGGATAGAGACTGTACCTGTTCACAACTTGCCTTTCTTTTGCACTTTCTAAAAAAATTAAATCCCTGAAGAATTCACGACATGGATTGACGTGAACAGGCACTTAAACCCTCCTTGAACTGGGAAGTCAGTTTTGTGTCAGGAACAACTGTGAGTTTTACTCAGGGATCTGTTCAGCTTTCTGTGGTGAAGACTTAATGCCAAAAACCTTTTCGCATGGAAGGTGGTATAATTCCAGCCACTGGACAAAACAGTCATTTTTCTTTGCTAAATTACTTCTGAAGGGAAATTCCATTTTCATGGAGAAACTTAAGCATTTCCACAGCAAAGATGACATTTCCTGGCAAAAATAATATATTTTTTCCCTTACCATGCCTGCTGTTCATTTAGAAGCAGAAAAATAATTTGATGGTTTCACAAGAATTGAAAAAGAAATAGAGGACAGCAGTTTACTTTTGCTTTTAGTTAACTGAAATGAAAATTAAAATTATTTTGCAGAATTCTAGATTACTAAGCAACTTCTCATGATCCAGAGATACTCACCTTTTGGCTGCTGTGAACCAGGTTTTTTCATCCACAAAAATAATGAGCATTCCCTTGGTTAAATACCTATCCCTTTAGGCACTTGGATCCCATCTCTAATATGTCAGAAATCAATTATCTGGTTACCCTCTAATTTATTAAACCTCATGTCTCGGATTCTGAAAATATTTGGATGCTGCTGTAATGCATTTTGTACTGGCAGAGCGATTTGTGCTAATACATTTTGCACGACTCAGCCGAGGCATCTTGGCATTCTGAATCAATCTGAACCGTATTGAATACAGTTTAATTAATGTCCAATGTACCGTGCCTTGGTGAAGCGGACAGCTGGCGGCTTATCTTGCGTGACCTTGGGTGACAGACACAATCTGGGATAATGCTAATGTGTGTCTTTTGTCAGTTGATACTAGGGGAGCCAAAAAGTCAGGGCTTCAACAACCAAATGATTAGTACATATCCATGGGGATAAAGATGGGAGAGAAGATATGTCTACCATGAAAACATCTCAGTACCTTGTGATTCACAGACAGGCTAACGCCAGATGCAAGGCAATAACTTTTCATTTTACAGAGTACCTTACACTGCTTTCACCGGAAGAATTAATCATTGCAAAGAGGGAGTGTAGGCTGGGGCAAAAAGTCTGGAAATAGCAAAGGATCTTAAGGAAATGAGCAGCCTGCTCACTAGTTTTAAGTGCCATCACAGCTGGCAGATCTGGGCAGAGCTTTTCTTAAAGAGGTGCCAGTAAGACAGTCAGGTGCCCGGAAAGAGTTCGGGTATTGCACAGAGCTAGTGTGGGGTTGTAGGACACCCCCCTGCCCCCACCAAAGAAGAGAATAAGGACCAATATTTCTGGTCAAAACTCACTGAGGCATGGAGTCAAACTCATGGAGAAAAGGCTAAGAAGACAGGAAAGACTTGTAAAACCAGAAAGTAACGAGAGAAGCAACAGGGGACCTTTGGGATCGGCTCCTGATTGCTCGTGTTTGTATGTAGGGAATTGTAAAATGTTCATAAAACCAGATTAATTTGTTGTTCAGAAATTCTAATACAGAAAACCTAGAAGCATTAAAAAAATCATTCCATTTGGACAGACATGGAGAAATTATGGAGGAATCATTTTCCTAAAGGATAGGGATAATTTGCTAAAAATCATTTTTCCTTGTCCAAATACAGAACCCAAACTGGACGCAAAAACTAGATGGCCAGAAATGGAAAACTGAAGTCAATGGATCACCATTCACACTTATTTGCACAGATGAAGATATAAAGTTTCAGGGTACTTTCCCCCATGCGAGTACAACAAACTGAAGATGAAGTCTTTCTGCAGCTTAAGAAATACTAATATTCACTTCTACTAATGACTATTAGAAATGGAGAAATAGTCAAGAATATTCTCTTAAATATGTTCAACAGCTTATTCTTTTCACTTCTAAACATCTTGTAAAGCTATTTCTGATGTTCCTCTGGCAACTGGAAGAGAGGCTAATGGGAAAAATAATGCAATATCTCATTTAATATAATTGCCAGCAATTGCTGATGCCCTTACTTCTCTGGATCACAGAATTTTTCTCCACCAACTTTCTAACCCGGCTCGTGCTGGAAACGCACCATGGCTGGTCTGGAGCAGCAACCACGAGAGGGCTTTGCCGAAGGCCCTGATCCAGGTTTCTATATGCCGGTAATACACAAACAAATAATAATAAATCAACCAACCCTTTACTCAAAAAATAAATCTGGGTTTGGTTTGCCAAATGTTTTCTCTGTGCAAATTATTTTCAAGTTTCTGTTTTCCTTCAATCCCCTTCATATAGTTATATTCTGGAATAATGCCTCATTGCTGCCAGTTGCTGCAAGCTTTATAACATGGAAAAGTGTAGCATGATAATTTTTTTAAATGGATATAAGTTAATAAAAGCTGGTCAGAAAACCTTAGAAGCATTTCCAGTAGAAGATGAAATTCAGTCTGTTTAGAAACATTTCATGTTAATGAAACTTTGTTCCATAGTATGAATTGCAAGGGTTTCTGATAATGTTAAAATATCTTATTTTTCATGCTTTGGTGAAGAATATCTTAGCTTAACTTGTCAAGAAAATTAGTAAAGCTTATTTAACATACATAGGAATACATATGTATGTGTGAAAAGACATACATATCAAAGAATCTAGTGTAGGTAACTGTTTGGGTTCTGTAAGTGTGCCTCTTTAACCTTTAAAAATAGGAAGAAAAACATAATATTCTTTATTTTTTTTTATAACAGGGTTATGCCATTAATATATTGACCCTTCATCACAAAGGAGAGCTTGAAATCTACAACCAAAGCCAATCTCTGATCACTGTGTACACTCAAAATCAGTAGACGAACCTTCCAAACTCTTTTAAACAACCCTGCCCAGAAATTGTCAAACCTGTAAAAGCTGAGCACAGTATTCAGAAAACAACAAGCCCAGCTCAGAGAAAGCAGTAATCTTTTCTTACTCCTCAATTTTCATATAAAATGGAAACTTGCTTGAAATGAGCCTTTATCATGTTGTCACCCCTCCATTTCAGATTAAAGAAAAGTTTTGACAAATTACCTAGTTTTTTGTTTTTCCGTCAATCAATTTACAAACTTGCTGTTGATTTGCCACTTTCTCACTAGAGCTCCTCTGTTTGACTCAACTCTGAAGTCTGAAACCACACTCTGGACAAGACTGGCTTAAGCTCTTTAATAATACTATAGCTCAACTGTGCCTGCAAATTACGCCATGCAGTTGTTTTCAATTTTCCCTGCTTTTCAGTTGAGCAACAAGTGGGATATTTCGCTCTGTTCCCATCTGACTGCAGGTGTCTGCACCGCCTCTCCAGACTTCAACGTCTCCTATCTTATCGCTGCACCCTTTTGATCGAGAAGCATCTTTGCTCAGGTCTATTCTTCACTTCACAGCCAGTGTAACCTGACTAATCTCTCTCCTCCTGCTCTCATACAGGAGCTTGGAGCTGGGCTCAGGCAGGTGATTTGGGAAATCTGGATGACAAAGTGTTGAGCTGTTTTTTTAAAATGTTTTTCCTAAACAACTGGTGTAAAGTAACAGCTAAGAAGGTGAACACAGGCACTCCTAATCTCTTCCTCCAAGGATATGTTAGAAAAAGATTGTTTTCATATCCAGCAACACCTGTAGCATAAGAAAGCCTACTGTTCCAGGAAGAAAATCTGTCAACCCCATTACGTGCCACCATTCAGTAAGGCACTTAAGTCACTCCTGATCTTCAATAACAGAAATAGCTCCAATGACTTCGACGGGACAACTCAAGCACTCTGAGCAAGGCACACATACCTTTCCGATCTGGGGGCGCATCCGGCACTCTTATCTGTATGTGAAGCTGCTCTGCAGGGCAGCTGTACCCATTATTGGTGGCCTGAGTCTCCGGCTGGGTGAAAATGCTTCATTTTCAGTGCTGAAAAGAACCGACTGGCCTTCCTTTTCAAGCTACTTACAGTAAAATGATAAACAAGCAAAGGTCAGATTTTAGACCGCCAAACTATTATCAGGCCACCATCCACAGTAACTCTTCAGGAAAATGCATAATTGCAGAACTAATGAGTCATCTGTATCCTGCACAATTACCACAACTGCCCATGTAATCACAGTAATTGCGTATAACAAAGCATGGAGGGGAGTACCCACAGCATAGCAAGGCCTAGAAATCGCGGCCCATCAGTTACAGCTGAACACACACGCAAATACCCACACGGTTTTCAAATAGATGACTCAAATAAACGCACGTGCAAACCTATCAACCACAGTCTTATGTACCCTGTACGTAGCCAGCATTGATTGTAGCGGTGCAAAACAGCTGGAGGACAAAACGTGGAGGGCAATACGAAATATGCAGGAGTGAAGCCTGGAAGGTGGAGATGCGATGGAGGAGAGTGAAGGAAGGCATGGGAAAGCAGCAATGAATGAAAGCTAATATGTATGTATTCCATACCTATGTATGTATGAAAAGATATAGCAAGATCAAAGAACACTCTGCAGCTAGCTGGCTGGGCTCCCTCAGTTTGCCTATTTGTCCTCCCAAAAGAAGGAAAAAAGAAACAAGAGAGAGAAAATAAAGAGCAGACGGTTACAAACAAAAGAGCACGGAGATAGCGTGAGTCAGGAGAGGGAGAAAAACAGATAAAGCTGTAGGACTAGAGGAGAGGGCACTGTAAGCTTTGATGGCATTTTATTTCATTTAATATATTTAAGCTTCTTTATTGCTGTATGACTTTGGCAGACATCCTAAATCTCTGCAAGTGTGAGAAAAAGACACATGGCAGCTATTTGGAACTCCTGGGGATTTCACTGTTGCTGGCTACTTAGTGAGTTTTGTAATTAAAGACAATTTAGGAAAGGTAGAAAGAGAACCTGCTGTTCACCAGAAGCCGCAGCCCCTCCCAGAGTAAACCACCGAGTCCACGGGAAAACTGATCTTTAATTATTACTGGAGTCATAGATTCAAAGACCAGGAGGGTACTCTGAAGCTTAAGTTCATCTTCACAATCGAAGCCAAGCTCACCTGGATCCCTACTTGGGCTCCAATACACTGCAGGCAAGCTAAAGTAGATGTTTTATAAAGATGTCGAAATCCCCATCTAGAGAATTCACGGGAGGGCAACTTGGCAGCAAGCTGAAAGAGCGGCTGGTCACGCGGGGCACGCACAAAACCATCAGCCTCTTCGCTCAGACACGTTGTATGGCAAAACCCACCAGCCCCTCGGGGACGGGAGCCCGACCCCTCACCAGGGAATCCCTCCGGCAGATTCAGCATGCGGGTGAGAACAGCTTGCACGCTGAGGCTGTGGGGTTTTAAGTCGGGGAGATATTTTCAGGCAGAGCTGCAAAGCCTTCTCCAGCTGCAATCCTGAATAGTTAAGCCGACCTTCCTTTAACCTTAGCCACAACGTCACTTCTTTTTCTGCACAGGAAAGAAATCAACCCCAGCTCCCTGGATTCAGCAGATTTGCATTTAAACCTGACCACCGTTTAAATATTTTTTTATACTGTTTAACAGTATGTGCCGTTCAGCCACTAATATGGCCCGCGCTGGGAGCAAAAGTGAATAAAGGATTTAATTACAGTTGAGATGTCCCTGGTATAGCTTACTGTTGTTCTGTAAATCCTTCTTCTTCACTTATCTCCAGCACAAAGAGGCGTCTTTTCCACAGCGAGAAGGGGGAGGCAGGGGAATGCCGCACACGGCAGTGCAAGGATCCCTTTGTTGGCCGGGCTTTGTGTGGGAACGCACCCTTGATGAATGACAGCCAGACCTGAAAATTAGCTTTAGCTTTTGTGAGCTCAGTTTTCCTTCTAAATTACCGCCTTGCTGTAACTTCAGAAGCCAGGTATTTCCCTTGACAGTGAACGTTGCAAACTTTTGGGCCAGGACACGGAGATCTGAATGGCAGGCATGAGTCACAGGTAACTCACAGAGCTCCGAAAGGAAACCACTAGCATCAGGCAATTTTAACTTTGCTCAAAATCCCACTGAAAAACTCCTACTGACATTATCAATAGTTTTGCCTCTGTTAGTGCTGCAATACCATGTTTGGGGTTTGCTTGTTGTTTTGGGTTTTTTTTTAATTTATTTCCCCACTAGTCCCAGCTACTGTAAAGCTCTGGAGGTCTGTGTAACACAGATGATAATGCTTTCATCAAATCTAGGCCAAAGAGAAAGCCTCTAGGGTAGAATCATGAAGGCAATAAAGCCTTTTTCCTGACTTCAATATTTACATAATGTTATATTCACTGTTATGCCCCAAGTTCCCAGTCAGGAATTAAGCCTTCTGTACAAGGACAGACCGAGACAGCCATTACCCTAAACAGATTCCAGGCTAAAACGAGAAGGCAAGAGGTTGCAGAAAGGCAGTTTAATCACCATGCTGCCTCAGATGGGGAAACCGAGGTACCCAAGTCATGCAAGGGAGCCGTGGTGCAGCTGAGAGCTAGACCAGGCATCCTAATTCCTCTTCTTGCCTCTTAAATTCAGTCTGTGGGGTCCACACAGGATCCAAAAATATGGGGTAGGTCTAGGCAGTTATTCACACACATATTTCTGGGATTTCATGCTTTGAAATCAATTTTTAAAAGGAAAAATAACATTATTGCTACAAAATACTTGACTGCAAAATGCATCACCTTTCCTCCTTGTTTTATTAATGCTTCCAAAGACCTGCTTCCTGCTGGGAGGAATCCTAAGGAAAATGCCCCGAGATTGGTTGCTGTGATTGAAAAAACGAAGGGATAGGACTAACTTGGCAGGGAAGAGGTTTTCCAACTTCTTGTGAGCAAGCCTGGCTGTGTAAGTTCAAGTAGCCTGCCATTATCCACACATTCGCTATTACAATAACTTATCGCTGTTATCCTAAGATGTACAATTGCCGTCAAGTCCTGGACCCTGCTGGGATTGCAGTCAGAGACTGCCCCCAACGTTGCCCAGTAGGTGAGTGGTAGAGATGGGGCTCCTACATCGCATCCACCAATGGGACAGGGCAGTGCCATTCCTCCTCATCCACATGCTCCACGGACACACAGACAACCAACCACTGATGAAAGTGTAACCTTAGAGAAAGAAGTAGTGTCCAGAGAAAAAGAACGCGTGCCCAATAATGTTCTGCCCAAGAATGAGTGAGATGGAGTGAGAACATGTTCCCAGTTCAAGCAGGTCCTGGTCAGCAACTAGTATACCCACGGGCACCTTGGGGAATTTCTAGCATCCATTTCCATCACTCAAACACAAAGATGCCCCGCTACCAAAGTGCACTTTCAGAAGACTCTGCAGGGTTACAGGGTTCTTTGTTTTGCTTTTAATGTTTTCCTCATGTCTTACAACTCCTTGGCAATGCCTAGCTTTTGACGGAGAAAAGAAACCAGCTCTGCTCATTTTCAAAATGAAAAGTGTATCTCATAACAAAATCAATTTTACTTATCTGCAAGTTTTAAAATGCTGTAAGCAAAACTAAAAGAGAAGCAAAGACTTTAGGCAGGAGAGAACATTGTGTTTGCCTTACAGCAATTTTTCCCAGTTTAATTGTAATGAGAAAACCTTTCTGTGCTTTGTACAAACCTGAAACTGTATTCCTGTTTTCCACTATTTTCAGCTCAGGTGATTTTCTGAGCCTGTTGTTATTTTTCAATGTGAGAATCCCCAAAGGATCTGTCTTGCAAATGCTTGTTCAATCTGCTCTTGAATTCGAGTAAACTTTTTGCATTTTCAGCAGCCTTTGGCAAGGTGTTCCGCAGCCTGCTACCCCCTCCAAAACGCCTGATTTCCAAGCTGAGGAGCACTAGTTTATTCAGTCCTTCCTTAGATGGAAACTGTTCAAAAACATTCATCATACTTGCTGCCTTTCCCTAATCTTGTTTGTTCTGCTATACCCTTGTTGAGCTACGAGTCCCGGACATGCATACTATATTTCAGATGTAGCTAAACTGATGGCAAACCGATGTTTTCTGGTTTGTACTCCATTCCTCTCATTTGATTTGCTTTTCTGAGTGCAGCCAAGCACTGAGCTGAAGTGCTGATGGAACTAGCTATCATAACCCCAAGGGCTTGCTCCAGAGTGGTAATGGTCAGCTCAGAGCCCATCACTTCATATGCAAAGCTAGGACTGTATCTCCCTGTGCAGACCATTTTACTTTTATCTACATTGAATTTCATCTGCCGATTTACTGCCCAGTCATTTGCTGCTATGAGAACCTTCTCCAGTTCTACACAGTCCTTCCTCTTCCTTATCAATGTGATAACTTTATAACATCACCAAACTTTGTCATCTCATCCCTCCAGCACAGACCCCTGCAGAACCTCACTGCAGACCTTCTCTATGGGAACATCCGTTTAGCCCAATCTGCTGTTTCTTCTTGTTCAGCCAATTATATATCCGTGCCAGCAGCATCCCTTTCATGCTTCATTTCTCTTAAAAACCATTTGTAAGGAACATTATCAAAAGCAATCTGGAAATCCATGCAGAGTATATTATTTGGACCACTCATACCCACATGCTTTTTAGCCTCTTCAGAAGATGCCAAGAGCTCTACCTTCAAATGGAATTATTTTGTCAAATCAAAATACATTCAGATGTTTTTGAAAAGCCAGAGTTGAGTGTTTCTCTAAACAATTTAGTCAAACAATGCAGTCCTGTTTTGTTAATTATCCATGATCAGATATTTACTAATTGCTTTCTGTTTATAGGTGCATTACTCAACACTTAGCTGCACATTTTATGAGAACACCATTCCCTACAGCGTCTTCTGCTAAGAAACAAAGCTCTCTCGGCATAAACGTGAGAACCACTGAAGCAGTTTGCTGAATTTCATTCACATTAGCCTTCCTTCCTGTGGTTTTTAGTAATCTGGCTTATTAGATACCTATCAAAGAGGTTATGAGATCTATAACACTATTTTCCCTTGATGGCGTATGGCTGATACGTTCACAGGTTTGGGTTGCATCTACTAAGGAGGTTGAACTGCCAGACTTTTATTAGGAATGGAACATAAGATACCTTCAAGGGTGAGAGTCACTGGAAGCTCTGGCAAGAACGAAGAAACTTTACTGGGCCTTTTCCTTCTTCCTGTGAAACACATTTTATGAAGTTTTCAACTAACTGTTGCTTATTTCTTCTACCATGCTAATAAGCAGATACTTACAATTTAATGACACACTTTATGACTACCCCAAATTACTTAAGTGAGACACAGTGTCTGGGTTTGGCTATTTGCCGATGAGATGCAGTCACCCCACAGTAAGGGCAGGCAGCGCTGGTTTTACCTTCCACTCCTGTTTGCAGACAATTCCCAATTTGTTGGAGTTCTCAAGGTAACACGGTGATCCAGCACAATTACCTGGTGTCCTGGCCATGACCCTGCCTCTGATGTTACCAGTCTGAGAAGTCGTAGCCAGTTCCTTTGCAGCAGTGACTTCTGTCAGGCAGTCCCATATAATAGCATAAACCATGGAAGAACTGGCCATAAACTGATGCTCTGTGCATATGTGAATGTGTATGTTTAAATACATACAGAGATCGTTCCCGTGTCACATGTTCCTCACAGTGGCCTGGAGAATAATTTGAAATTGTCTGCTTTTCACTGAAGACAGGAAAATTTAGTCGATAAACCCATGGCAGACAGGGAAATGTCAGTAACTCTCGCGCACCTTAAGGACAGTTAAGAGACAAAATGCTGAAGACCAAATGACTAAAGCATGAAACAACATTAAAGAAATACTAACAATGGGTTTATATATCTCCATGTATAAGCCACCATCTGCACCTGATTTGCCATTTGCCATATGGCAAATCAAATATGTAGAGAACAGGAAAGACTTAATATCTTTCCTCCACACAAGCTGACGTTCAGCCAGATGAGTGGAAAAACACCACCATAGCTGCTGACAGCCGCAAGAACATACCGCTAAAGACAGGTAACATTATTCATTAATGCTATAGTAGATCCAAGAATATAAATTTGCCACGGTGGAATTTGGCTTATATGCAACACTCAGAAAATGCCAGTGGAAATACCCAGGAAAGGAGGCATCAGGAATTATTAGCTGAGCTCCTCATCCTCTGTGTCCTGTTGGCTACTTGTGCCACAGTCAAACCCACTTTTTTTCTTGAAATCTGTTTCCTCTTCTCTTCCCTATGCTTTAATTCTTTTCTGCTTCTCTCTATTATCATTCGAGTGATGCCCAAGTAATTTTCCTACCAGCCTTCCAAATCTTTGTGAAGGTCCTAAAAGTTCCATTCTCCTGCCCTTCAGCTATCACAGAGTCATCAGCAAATGCAAGTTCAGCTGCCATCCCCATGCTAGTAGTCCCTGATCTAGTCTGATTCCACATCCATCTCCTCTCAGCTGACACTTCCCGGGAGGTGGTGAGCCATAATGTCAAGGTCTACACGAGCTAGAACAGAGCTTTTAACCCTCCCTCACAGCCAACACTTCTACACAGTCCAGGGAATACATCAAGCCTGACCCATCTTCTATGGCAATGATTTCCTGTGAATTGTTCTGGATGCTCTTTGAGGCTACACTGGCTTGTGATGCAATATTTCAGTAATGAGATGCAATATCATTACTGCAGTGGGTGCTACCCTCAAATCCCAAACCACCGTGCTGCACAATTTGATTCCTTAGTATAAAACATTTCGACTTACTACGCCTTACTATTATGAAGTGGGGGAATTTACAAATAAAATTCTAAGACCTAAGTTAACTGCTGTTGGGGTACTTCTAATACTTGCATTACTGTGGGGGGAGGGTGCAAGGAGATTCTTAACGCAGGATTTCTTGAGCTGTATTTTCTTCAGCAGGTCAGTAGCAGTTAGATGTCATGTTTATGGCAAGCAGATGGTAATATTACAGGTTCTAGAAAGCAAGGCCACTACTAAGGTAGATACAGTTCACAGGGTATTCTTTTTTTTAATTGAAGTCTGACTTTAAGCGCTATTGAAACTATACGCATTAAAAAAAGACCCGCACAAGAGTCTTTGAATTCTTGCAGTGCTGTGGTTGACCACTATTACTGGTTACATTTTACAGATGAGCAAACTTAACTTTTCTGTTTCAGAAGAAAATTCCACTAACACTTATTCTTGCAATCAGAGCTATATTATTAAATGAGGTTGTTCATTTAAGGAGAGCATAAATTGGTTTTCAATTAATTGTCCAAAGATGTCCAGCACTCGTGGCTATAGCTAGATTGAGAATTCAGGAACTGCTGAGCAACATTGCACTACCTAAGCACTGACTATCTGTACTAATATTAAAGCCATAGGACTACTCCAAACCCTTTCATATAGAGAAATGAAATATAACACAAATGACACATGATAATGCCAGCAAAGCCTATGTCAGGAAGAAATTCAGGCTTGGTCACTTATATATTAGTCAAATTGCAATCAGTATATTACAATGCAAAGCTTTAGAAGACTTTAGTCAAAGCAGTAAGTTTAAAGATTAACATACTGTTAAAGCTTGAAATATGATGCTTATCAAACTTGTTGGCATGCAGAGGTTGAGAAGAGGTGACAGTTTGTAACATCAAATATGTGTTGCTCTGTATCACCAAAATTATGTAAAGTGCAAAGGTTTATCGCATGGAATCCAGACCACAAAATTCCTCAGCCTTAACCCAGTCATGTTAGAGATTGCCTCTTTTTAATTAACAACGACTTTTTATTTTGTGATATGGCACCTTTGCAAATCCTGTGATACCATGCTGAAATGTGTGAAAAAGATTTCAGTGAAGCCAGAGAGCAATTTTTACAAGATCATGATACACATTTGGTAATATAATTTCTCCAGTGCAAATTTTGGCCTGGTTGTTCTCCTTTGCATTCATTCCAGTTAATGAACTGTCATGACACGGATTGAATAATAGAGTTAAAAAAGTAGAATTGAGAAGTACTCTGTCAGAACATTTGAAAGCAGAAGCAAAGCAGAATAATATACTTCTGTCTTTATAGAGCTCTGCAAGTTTGCTGTTTTTTAAAGAAAGATAGTAGAAGCAAAGTCAACCAGCCCTCTTCATCTTAGCAACATTTCACTTCCATTGGTCTATTATCTTTTCCTCAATTATTTCCCTCTTAATGCCCTTCAGTACCTTCATCAGTTTCTTGAAGAAGTTGAACAGCACGAATCTGTGAACCAGCCTTACTGACATGAGAGCAAAGAAACCCTAAAAGGTTTTTACTTATATACTTCATCACTAACATCCTCCAGAGCTCAGATTGCTTCATGGTATGTCCTTCCTTAGATGTAATAAATATAATAATCCGCAACTGGAACCAGTGAAAAAAAGTAAAGAAAATGATATCTTAAGGGGAATGATGTAAACTGATTTTTTTAAAAAAAGGTTTTTTCCTGCTGAAACTGAACTAAAATGTTACTCATTGAGCCAAATCTACCGCAGACTTAAACTGGACCACGACCTGACCCACAGTGCATCACTATACACGCATGCACGGGCGCAGAGCAAATAAAGCTGAAATACTGCAAAAATTGTGATAAACTGAAACATCAGAAAGCAAGTTTTAAGGGAAGGACACCATAAAGCTAATTCCAAAGTCTTCAAGGCAAAATGAAGGCCTAATTAAGATGTTTGGCCAAAGTTTAGTAGTTATATAAAGGTGGCACATATACATTCTCCTCCCTGAAGATAAATCAGTGCGTAATTACTACAAGGCCAGCAGACTGGGAAATTAAGAGGAAACCCCCCTGTGTTACAGGCCCCAACTTGCCTGTTACCTGTATTCCTGCTGATTATCTAGAGCCTCGGTCTCTGCCAAAAATCAAGATGAAATTTTAATGTAATGCAATTTCCTCGTTTTCAAGAATGAACATGTGAATGCAGAATGATAATCCAGCCCCGTTGCACCTTTCATCTGTGTAGCCTCTGACTCCTAAACAGTACTAGCAAGCTGACTGAAAAGGAAATGCAATGGTCCTGGCAGTCACTGCTCCTACAAATGAGATGCAAAGATGGCAAAAGTTCACCATTTTATAGTAAAACTATAAATATGAAATATATGTTTTTTGAAAAGACAAATTATAAAATATTATTTTACAGTAACAATAGAAAATCAAGTACTGAGCACAATAACCATCTGTCCTGTGCTTCAGCTCAACTGAAATGTTACATGCTTCCCTGGGAAATGAAGAGGTTTTAAGGCAGGGTATAAAAATTAACTAAAATTAATTTGATATATATCTATTATAAATATCTTTATATCTGTGGGGTTTGGGTTATGTCCTTCCACTCAAGTGCACAGGTAATCAGTAAATATAAGCAGAAAACAGTCGAAGTTTTATTCTCCAAGATGAACAACACGAACAGTGTTTATCCTAGGAAATGCTTTCAGGTTTCTCTGAGTTACTGTCTTCCAAAATCCTACTGGGGGAAAGAGAACAAAGGACTGAACCCCATAACCAGAGCTGTAAGTCTTACATCCCATTATGTTATTTTGGGGTGCGGGAGAAATGTATTTCATTTACCCTGACATACTTCTTAGGAAGGAATTTTGAAATACTTTCTGTTCTTCCTTTTGAGTAGCCCACCTTCTGTTCCAAATCATTTAGCAAAAGCTGGTCTGAGAATGTAAACCTGGTTGCCTAGATTTTAATTCCTGGCTTGGGATGTATCCATAATTACTATTGTTGTTGTTGTTTCTCACCAACATGAGTCACCATCTGGCAATGAACTGCAGTCCAGGAAACTTCTATAACTTCCCCTTAATTTAATTCTTCAGGATTCTCACCCTTGTTGAGCATGATGTTACCAGAAACCAATCCAGATGTCACAGGGAGAGGCAGGAGATAAGTAGCTACTAACTGGCTTAGATAATTCTCTGTAAGGGTTGGCTTCACAACAGTTACTTTCAGACGCAACTGCAAACAATCACGAAAAACTTAAGAGTTCTTTTAACTGGAGAATAATTAAATGAATAATTTATACAGGTCATGATTCCGCCGAGCATTTAACTACACAGTTAACGTAAAGCGTATATTGAAATCAGCTGCAACTGGGTATTAGCACATATGTTAAAGTAAGCTGTGTTTCAGAATTTTGTGGAATCGGTGCCTACCATGTGAAGGAGAAAACACATCTGTGACGTATAGATAGCTGCTGGACTGTAAGTCTGAGTCCATTTGGTCTTAAGTAGGTTTGAGCTAGGATTTAAATTAGGTTTGAATAAACTGCACCAATACTAAGCTGAAGTATCCTAGAGCCCACTAAAAAAAACCCAAACCAACAAAGTATTTCTGTTAAAAGGAAGCAATTTTTCCCCCAGAAAAACAGAAGATTAAAAAAGTGGAAGAAGAAAAGAAGAAAAATGAAAAAAATTCAGGACATGTGTAAAATTAAACATCAACTTCAGTGTTTTTCCAAGCACCTTCACTCTCTAGTGAGGGCAACTCTCCAATCTGAGAAGCAACTATGTTTGCAAAGGCCTTGAATTCTTTGAATTCTGGCAACTGAAGTTCAGAGGTGATCAGTCAAACAGAAGACTCTCACATGCCCTTCTATCTTGGAAGACACTTTGCACCTCTACAGATTATTAAAAATTTCTGTGATTGATTCTGGCCTTCTCTAGTGGCTGGAGTCATCGTTTTCCTTGTCTCAGTGTCTCCCGCCAGGGTCATGCTGGAGCAAGAAAATGATGGCAGCATTTACAAGCTTCTTCAGGCTCCCTGGGCTTAGGGCACTTCCCCTATAATCCAAAGGGCTTTTCTGATGAATGCCAGACATCCACAATCCCCTCTTTTGTAGTGATCCTTACTCCTTGTAGTGATCCAAACTCTTTGTAGTGATCCAAACTCCTAAGGTGGCCAGTGCACCTCAGGGAGGTGCATCTAATACAGTTTTGAGAAATGCCTTAGGGTGTTGGAGCGTACGAATACAACATGGTCACCCAGGGCTGAAAGGGACAGAGTGCCCTGGTTTTGTCAGATTACTCAAAGTCACTGCTATCACTAGAAAAGTCTTAGGCATAACATTTTACGTGTTTAGAAAGCACAGATCTGCAATAACATGGCCAAGTTAGAGAAGAACCACATGCATTATTTAGATCCTTCACAATAATGATCCTCTTTAGCTGCTCCTGCATCTCAGCCTGTGAGTTTGTCTAATTGCCCCCTCCTAGTCACTTGGGGCTGCCTTTCCCTGGGGTGTTCGTAGCATGATGTGTTTCTTAGACTTACGTGTAGAGACATACTGGGAACTCATCGGGCTGCAGTCATTAAAGATGGCTTTTAAACCCGCTCACAGCTGCTGGCTTTAGCTTCAGTACAACCACCTCTTTTTTTCCTGCTTCCCTGGCTCTCTTTTTCTGTGAATGGGCACAGGGATATCACATGATAACATGGGGCACAGAGCTTTCCCCTCCTTAGAGTGTTTTAATTAACATTTCTATTATACGCACTCATTACCACATTCCTGGCTTCAGCTTTAAACTGGTCATTCTTGTTACAAGCCCTCTAGGACATAGTGGTAAAACTTTACACATCTTATATTATAGCAATTATTAATCACAGGTACATTTTAGTGATTGAACTACAGCAATTGCTACCAGTCTAAACATAACGCTTAAACAGAAACAAATGACAACGCTGGGAACGGCAGTACCTGCACAGGGCAACACTCTCTTGACCCCATTAGTTTTATGGGATCCTTTGGGGGCTTTATCACAACTACAACTATTCCACAGCCCCACTGTGTCTGGGCAAGTAAAGTGCTTCTGTGGCAGAGCAGGTGTGTTGGATGCACTTATTAAGGAGAGCTACTAAATCAGCTGGTGACCAAAGTCTACAATTTGGATATTGGTTAGGAAATGCTCCTCTAAAAAGCATGAAGCAAGTCAGAAAAATATTTATTGGCAGAGATGGAGATGGCCAGCAAGATTTCTCTTTACAGTCTACGAGGCTAACACCTGCAATCGATTTTGGACACGCAAGAGAAGAGCTGAACTTGGGTAAATCCTCGTGGTGGGGCTCCACCGATGCTTTTAGCCAAGTAAAGAACAAGCAGCCACTAAAAGGAGGAGTTATATCTTCCAGCTGGACTTTGGCTCTCCTGCCCATCTCCTGCATCAACTTGGTACAGCCAGAAAAGCATATTTGTTGGTGTTACCAGTTAGCTTTCAGCTGGACCCATTCCTTCTCCAGACCTCCTGCGTGGGTGGAAGAAAGGCCTTTTCTGTATTTGTATCAGCTTAAAGCGACTGTAGGAACATATCACTGGCCTAACTGTATACTGGTGGTGTTTCAATATTTTTTTCTGATAGCACTTCCCTCTTTTTGTGTTTGCCTGAGCTTAGAGGGTGATTAGTAGGCGTTTTGCAAGAATGTGGAACAACTGAAATAGGAAGCTGAAAGGGAGGCTTTATATGTAGGCTTAGCCTAGTGAGAATAAGTTCTTTCTTAGATCCCTCTAATTGCTTTAATAATTAAGAAACAATTTTGCTAAGCTCTATTATACTTGATTTTAATAAAATCACTCATGTAGAGCCAAGAATTTAAGCAGCACTTCATGTGCATGCAAAGAAAAACACATCCCTCTTCAGCTGCGCCTTCAGGAGAAATTAATAAAATCTGTGTGAATATCTAAACTGAGTTTTAAAAATCTCCTCTATGTTTATGAATTTCTTCTATGCTGACAAAACAAATGACTTTGGTCAATAAGTGCCCTAACAGTGCTGCTTTAAGCACTTATGGCTCTGATGCAGAAAAGCACTTGACCGCATACTTTATTTCAAACAGTTAAGTGATCACATTAAACTCAACGGAACTACATTTAGACATAAAATAAAGCATGTTCTCAGGCAATTTTCTTCTGGGGGCCTCTACTTTCCATTGTTTATGTAAGTCAATAAATTTTCACTCTAAGTTAAAATTAGCCAGGGTTTTTAAATTCAAGACAATAGGAGATCTCTTGATTTGCAAGGGGTGGAGGCTTGGCAGCTTTGTATCTCAGGCTTGACATTCTAGAAATAAGGCTTGAAAACCACCCATATATATCTTGAAATGAACGGGGAAAACTCTGATCTCAGTCTGGCTGCCATGAAAACCCAGGGTGGCTCCTCTGGAAAAAAAAAAAAAAACCAAAAACCAAACCCATGCAAAAAACCCAACAAAAACCCCACTCTTGACTGATCCCATTGAATTTTCTACACTTTGGGTTATTTCTTTACATTTCCTTTTCTCCACACATGCCCAGGGTCAGTGACATCCACCAGCGTGCCCCGGACCTGGTTCAGTTAGGAAGCCTTTACGGAATACGAGATGTTTGCACAGTGAAAGTAAGTAACCCCATGTAACTCCTCCTTCTCTGTCTCCAGTTATGCAGTTGCCACGGGTAAAGTAACATTAGAAATAATTTGGAGCAGGGAGGGGGGGGGAGGAGAAGACCAACAAATGCCGCAACAAATGGCACCTGGAATAAAAAATACCTTTTGCACCACATCAAGGTAAGACTGTAAACTTAGTGCCTATATTTGCAGCCAGCTGCTAGGAGGTTAAACATTAACCTGACCAGACGGGGACTTCTGTTCCTTTGAAAAAAACACACTAGTCTCAGGGAACTGCCAAAGTCAAGAATATTTGTCCCGTAGCTGTAACTACAGCTGTTTGGATGACTGTCCTGGGCAAAATGTCCTGCGGACAGTTTTTCACTTATATTTTCGTTGTCACTAGATGTCACTGTACACACAAGTGTGTGCCTGGGACTCCAGGCACTCTGGGCACTGATGGCCTGAGGACGTGGGAAGAAGTAACATCACGTTTGAGCACTGCTGTTTGGCTTTCACTTCTGTCATCTGGACTTGCATCCATTTCAGTTTTCACTTCATTTTGGAGCAGAAGCAAGTATATTCACTTTTGCAGCAAATGTTTCATAGCTGATTTGAGGAATATTTTTTTTTCTTTTTTCTTTTAACATTGAAAATTCCATTAATGAGACACTTCGGTATATTCCAGCTCAAGCTCGACAAGCAGAGGAGCTGGCATTTGAGCTGCTGCAGAAAGGGAGTTCCTGCTCACACCCCGGATGGGCCAACGGGGCTGAGTTTAAAGGACACCTTCCCATGAGCTACCGCTCAGTGCGCAGCCAAGGAGCAAAACTTACGTTACAGCTCGAGTTAATAACAAGTGTAACTGAACTAAGGGGGCAGTGAAGATACCCACAGCAGCATCCCGATCTTGGATGTACTCACAAGTGAGCCCATTCCGGCCATGTGCAGGCAGCCGGCAACCGGGAGTCACCCTGCTAAAACACACCTCTTCCCACAAGACTGAGACTCAGCCTAAAGAGAAAGCCAGCTTAAGCCCTGTCTATCGTAGTGTATCATCGAAGCCCTTTACCCTTAATGAATTATCCAGCAATAGGTACATTCACATCTATTGTCCGTACACACATTGGAAAGCAGTTGACAGTGTTCTGGCCATAAATGTCTTTCAAACAGTGACTTTTCTGCGGCTTGTGAGATTTTTGACTAAGTCACGTAATTTGTGCACGCTCTGACTGGAGACTGAAGCAATATGAACAAGAAAGTGAAAATCAAAGTAATTTCAAGACAGCTGCACCAATTTCTCATTAAGAGATACTTGAAAATAGCTGTGTGATTTTTACTTTTTTGGCAAACGTCCTTTTGGACAAAATTCATACACTTAAACATTCTCAGATATTAAATTACACGAGTCACACAAGAAATTAAAGTGAACACGCAGGGATAGATATTAGCTGTTGTAAAACAACACTACTCCAGAGACTTCTGATTTACATCAGTTAGGAATTTGGCAAGCAGGTTTTATTTGGTTCTATGTTCATAGATGATTTCCCATTCATCCAGATTTACTAGAGCTTGTTAAAATTCTCTTTAACAATTTTAGATAGGAAGCTCTATAAACCACTGACTTTATTTTTTTATATAAGAGATGATACATTTGCAAAGAGGTTTTTTTATGACTTCAAGATAGGCTCAAGTGTGGGAAACGCGCTGAATGGCAAAGGTAGATTAAAGGATCCTGATCCTCAGCATCTACTGAATGTAAGACGAATAAGGGACCATTTTGTAGGTCCTTTATTATAAAAGGTACACATGGTATCATATTGGATTTGGTAAATAATTGGAATCAAGGCACACAAGGGGTAGAAAGACTACAGGAAAAAAACAGCGTCTTCTCTTCACACAGAAAATTCCCAATGATAAAATTGGAATTTGCATTTTGTTTGCACTAAGAAAAAAGACTGGCAATATCTCCATCCCGTGACCGAACGAGTGTCTGAGCATTTCGAGCTTCCTGCAAATGCATGTAAATTTACAATGTGGTCTTCAAAAACATTTACGCATGTGATTTTGACATTCGCTTTCAAGAAATATTTATACACAGTTAATTTGAAATATTGAGTAGTCAGAGAGAACATGAACGAGAAGCAGTAATTGCAAAAGGCATCTGTGTAGAAATTCCAACATAATACCGCTATTTATGCATTACTTGCCTGGCTATAGAGTACCAGATTGCTGGTGAGAATGAGCCAATGTCATCCTATTACTTATGTCAGAAGACAAGTGATAGTGCCCATCTTTCTTCTCTCTCTATCTCTAGATATTCCATACTGTTTAATTTTAAAAGAAAAAGATCTCTATAAACTTTTGCTGGAGAGAAGCCTACAGTGCCTATCAAGGCTTACCCAGACACCCCCCCCAAAGTGTTTCACATACTTTGCAGGTTTCTTTTTAGCACAATTCACCAGTGACTTTTTGCAATGCTCATCCTGTTCTATATCCCAAACTAAATAACCTTTGCTCTTCTCAGCAGTCATTTAAATAATCCATTTATTCTACGACAGATAGAATCAGCATCTGACATATTCTACTCTTTTCCTTCCACACCAACTTCACTCTGCCATGGCTTAGTTCAGAAAGGAATTAAGTTTCCTGTGGCAGCCGATCACCTCAGTTCAGCAATAAAATAATTTCAGTTTCAGCAGTCTGTAAAACTGAATGAGAACAGTGGAGCAGAATAAATTCTTCAGTAAATTAAATCCCATCTCAGTATAACTGAAAATATTTGAGAGGTTTTATCTAATATTGAATGCATCACTGCAGGCTACTGCTTCTAATACGCTCCAAAATGATACGGGCGACTCTGTCATGTTAATTTTCTAGCTACATAATTATCAACAGAAGTAACAGCACTGGACAGAAATGTACCTAACAAGCCACTTGCAAAAACATCAGAGTTCTCCTAGAAATATGAAAATTCTTCAAAATTCTTCTTCACATGAAAAGAGAATTGTATTATTACAAATTTGGTCATTTCTAAACCAGGCTTTGAAAATAATTTGTGAAGGAGTGAAAAAACATGAAATGGTGAGAAGGCTGCCCTGAGCTCTCTCCCTGGGAATCTCCACAGCTCCATCCTGTCTTGTGGCAGGTACGTACCCACAAGTGACATCCCATCTCTCAGCAGATCGGCCCGGGGATAATGTGTCCACAGCTTTTGGGGAGCTAACTCTTGGCTGGCCAGATGGTTAAATGATAATTGGGCTTTGGAAGCTGACTGCGTCCCCTCCCCAGTGTCTTGTAACTGAGGCACCATGCAGTTCCACAGCAAAATGGTCCCACTGGAGATCCTTATGAGACTTTCAACAGTTACAAAATGTCCATATATAACATATCCTCTCTCATCCATCTGCAAAATGCTGGACAGACAGATGAAAGGACAAATCCTAACCTTCCTTTTCCTCTAGGGCACTGCAAAGTCCTCAGCAAAAGTGTTACCTTTGGAGTCCGACCATAGGAAGGCAGGCAAGGAAGAGACACGTGTAAAGGTCTGCATCAGGCACTATGGAGAAAAGGGACTAGAGGTGTAATTAAGTCTGTCAAGGAGGGGGGATTTAGGAATGGAGTGAGGGCAGGAAGGCTCCAGCTGGTGGAACCAAAGAGATACACACATCCAGATCTTGCACAGAAAAACTATACTGAGGTGTGTACTAATTGCACGTAGTCCTAGAGCCTAGTAACTAAGATATTGATTATATAACAGCAATCAGTTGCTTATACCAATGCTCCACTCTGATAACGTCACCCACACAAGACCTCTTTACTCCAGAGTCATTTAGAAGCCTATTTTTGAACCTTACAGGTTGCTATTTTTCTACTCAAGAAGAGTGTCAAATCCTGTTGCTATTCACAACGCTCAACAGAGAGAGGGAAATTAGGAGTACAGACAGACCAGCTTTCTCCTTCTACTGCATCTGAGGTTTATTTATCCAGTGCTCTTGTTGTGATCTCAGGGTCTAACGCAAACGCAAACGATGAGGACACATTGGCCGATCCCTTGATGCTGCGCCCTGTTCTGTGTATGAAAGCCTTCTTCCCTCCTCTATATTGATTTTTAGGCTAATGGTTTTCACAATCCAAGTTGGGAACCTCAAGTATCACTTCAGTAGTCAGTATGTATCAGCTACTTTATGAGGGAAAAAATCAAAGGTGAGCGAACTGAACCAGGACTTTGTATGGACACTTTGAAGGCTAGGAAATCTCTTCCAACAATCCACTTTTAAAAGAAGTTTGCTCTCTCTTGCTTCAAGCCATCTCCTTCAGCACATTTGCTGATGACTGCTGATGAGTAATCAAGGCAGTGGCTTGTGTTTAGGCCTAGGGGAAGGAAATAAAGGGTTGGGATCCAGAAATAGAAGAAGAGAGCAATAAGACTAATGATGTTGCTCTGAGTAGTGGAAGTCTCAGCGAGGTCAAAATTTGGCCCCACAACTTTATCTTTCCTGGAAAATATCATGTCACAAGAATCCCAGATATTGTTGCATGGCTCGTTGGATGCACATAAGCACGCAGTGACCACTTACTTGTCCAGTAAATCACTGGGAAGATTTCTCAGCTGGCTCAGGTAAGCCTTTGTCAGGCCCAAGGTCAGCTCTTGTAAGACTGAGTTTGCTTCGTTGGGACATCCTTGGATTTTGTCATTGATGTTACTGGGATCTTGCTGAAGCTGTTTGCCATGTTCCACTGACTAATACTCTTACAACTGCTTTTCTCACAAAGGCAAAAAGCTCACATTATCTTTAAAACAGGTGCCAGTAAAGCCCATTTTTGACGACTGTTTTTCCCATCTAGGCATACTGTAGGCTAGGTGACGGTTCACCTGCCATCAACACATCAGGAACTCATTCAGCTGTTACACTGCTTTCTTTTATTGTACTGTAACTGCCCTGTGGCGCATATAATCATCTCCGAGCAGTTGGCCTGAGGCAATTAGTGGAATCCCTGCCCCTCAGGTAGGGAATAAATAAAGGATCTGTCACCACCAAATAAGCTGTGAAACAAAGCTCCAAGGACGTTTGCCGAAGCAGGTGACCAAGAAACCAAAGTTGCTGAGCCACTAATGTACTGTGATGGAAATAAGTGTATGATACAACTTGGCTGCCAGCATCCTTAATTACAGGACATGGCATCATTTGATTCACAATGGAATAAATGGATGTATTTATATATTTGGAGGTTTGAATGAGGATTTCCTGATTTCCTGATGAAGTCATTCCTTTATTACAACAGCACCTTTCGTGGCCCTCTACAGCTAAGGTCAAGTCAGCATTTCCATTGAAAAAAATCAAAACTATTTTCAGGGCTTTCTTATTACTCATTTATAGAAAAACTCTGTACCGGATGAGACTTGGCATACAGGGCCTCAGTCCAGGGTAGAAAAAGGGAGAGGTGGAGATTTTTCTCCTTTCTTTGCTTTAAGTACACAAATAAATATACAAATGTTAAGTAGTAGCAAATAATGTCTTTTAAAGACTAATAAATCCTGCGTAAGTTTTTTCCTATAAATCCTAAACACAGACTTCTGCTCTGGAGTACATGGGGGGAGAATATTAAAAACTATTACGGGTTTTTGTCTGGGAAAGTAACTGCTTCCCATGTGCAGCGACTTCTTTTCCAAGAGTAATTTTACAATGCATTTTATTAACTGAAGAGTCTGCACAATTAATACAACAGAGTGCAGACAAGGGCTCAGCACAGTAAACAAACTGAGAGTTTTGTTCCAGCATTGCTCTTGTATTGATGTAACTGCAGATAGGTCTCCCAGAAGCAGCAGACCCACCTGAGTATAAGACCTCTGCCAGGCCCTGTCCTGGGATCCCTCAAACAGGAGGTTGTAATGACTTCAAAGGAGCTGTTGTGCTCTTTCATGGGAATAATCCATGTACAATGCAACCTTGTTTATCCCAAGGGCTCAGGTGACACTTAGGACCTCCTGATAAAAGGTGGTGGGGATGAAGGAGGGGAAGGTCCAGATGGGCGTGACAAGAACACCCTTCAGGGATCAGAAATTGCCTCTGCCTGCTGAAAATTGGGAGGACATGTCCCCAAAGCCCTTTGGCCAGCCCTCTTTCTGCAGCAGACACGTTTTGGATCTCAACCTAGTCTTGAAAGAAAGCTCCTGCCACAGCTCGCAGCAGCCGCGCAGAGACAGCATCGCAGCAATGAGGTTTACTCCTGACGCACACAGTGTCAGCGCAAAGAGCTTACTTGTCCAGGACTTCTGCAACGTGGCACTGATCCTGCCATGGCCCCGTGTGCCCGATCGCACCCACTTACACATTTGGTCTCTTCCATTTTGTGGAAGGAGGCTGCACAAGGAGCCTCTCTACAGCCTGCCACACCCTCAGCCTTGTTCAAAATGCCACGCTTTGAGAGTCAGAGTCCTGCGCTCGCAATATCCAGGAAGGGTGGAGGAAACTGAGCTGTCAGGAGGCTTGCTGGTTGATTATCTAATTCCTTTCTGCTTTGTGCTTCTTTTATCTGCCACTCTTGGGACGAGAGCCCTGGGTGAGAGTCAAGCTTGATTACAATGGTGCTCTGCAAACACCTCCAAGAGTCTTTCCTGAAAAGCAGACCACCTGAAAAGAGACATACTTGGCTAAAATTGCACACCCACACACTGGAATTTTAAATTTCCTAGTAACTTGCCCATTGCCTGATCATGCTGAAGACACTGCTGGTAATGGTCTGACCCCATGTTCGGCTGTACCATATTCCTTTTGGCACCTCCACATGACTCTTCTGATGTCTCCATCAACTCAAATTGACGGATAAATCCTGAGCAGTACACTGTTCCTATAAGATGGCAGATGGGGAGGATTTTGGACTGCAGTGTAGCTGTATAAAAGGGGCATGAAGGAGCAGGGTTTACAAAGAATGTATTTATGGACAGGGTGAGAGTAAATTTGCCACCTATACTTTAAATTTTGGCACTGTTCTGTTTTATGATTTGCAGAGCCCATGAAAATGGAAGGTGCTGCAGTAACTGAGTCTTCGGTCTTATGGCGACATAGAGGAGTGAAATATATGTAGTTTTTCTCTTCTTATTTAGTGACGTGAAGGAGGTAGGATGTGTTCAAGGCCAGGTTGGATGGAGCTTTGGGCAACCTGGTCTAGTGGAGGGTGTCCCTGCCCATGGAATTAGATGGTCTTTAAGGTCCCTTCCAACCCAAATCTTTCTATGATTCTATGTTTTGCAATAAGGAGCCAGATGGAGGAAGGATTAGATGAACACTGACTTGTCTTCTGTGTTGCTGTCACTCACAAAGATGAGCTCACAGGCATTTCACTCACAAAAGGAGAGGCTTTCTAACATGACTCTCCTTTTGGCACTAAGGCTGCATCCACTAGATCTAACGTACTCCCGGGGCGTGATGAGCTCAGACTTACTGAAAACTGGTCTAATGGAAATGGTGGTTTCAAACCCTGTACATCAATGGGGACCATTTCAGAATGTCTCCAGGACATGCAGTACAGATGTGCCAGAAGAAACTACATGATGATTAACCTCCAAAACATTTCTAACACAGGCAGAGTCTAGGGTAATTCCTTTCCTCGTAGCATATTCAGTACTGCCTGGCTAGGGATACTGCCTTTTCATCCAGAGCAGTCCCATATAGCACAACCTAACATGAGAAACAAGAATGGGTAAAACAGCTGTTACATCCCCCCAAATTCTACTTAAGTCTTAAATATCATATCTGTTGCTTATTCAGAGCACCATATTCAACAGAAGAAACCAAAGCCAACAGAGTCACTACAAAATGGATTTGCATAGCAGTATCAGGCTCAGAGTGACGTGGGAATACATCCCCGATCTGCTCAGGTTTGAAATGATGTTCTGTGCTGTCGGAGTCACTTCCATGGCCAACATCAGAAGCCGGTGATCACCCTCCCTTAGGTCATCGCCTAATACTCTGGCAGATTTTGTGCTCTAACTCATATGCACAGAAATCCTTGGATTTTTTTTGCGCAAATCTGCTTGTCTAAGTGGAACAGAAGACTGTAAAACATGGAGTGTCTGTAACAAATGTTTCATGCTCGCTAACGTGGACCAGAAGCCAACAATTGATGCACTTAGTAACATCCTTGCATTGCACTAACCATTAATGAATGCAAATCAATTACTGCAGCCCCTTCTACCTTAAACACGCACGCTGCTAAGTACACCACCTCTCCAGAAAAGTGTCCTTTAAGAACAGAGGGACAGCCACACTGGGGCAGGATCCCACCCAGCCCCAGAACTGATCCTGTCTCCAACAATGACCAGTAGCACAGACCTAGGGACCGAGCATGAAAAATAGGACGATAACCTGAGTACACTCTAGCAATAAGAAGCTCTGCCTGACGTACGCAGACTTTAGGTAGGCAGAGAAGACTGAAGATGCTGCATGCTATTTGCACTTTGGAAACTTTACGTGCTCTTGGTGCAGTGACCTACAGAGCGAGGAATCCCTAAGAACTCATTAATAGGTGGTGTCTCATCTAGCTCCACTGAGACTGAAAGTGAGAAATAAAACACAGACTATTTGGGAGAGTTGCCTGTATATTTCACTGAAACATTTTAGATTTCCAAATGTTTCCTATTATTTATCATTTTATATATTTGCTCTTTGGAATTCCAAGGTAATGGGCCAAGTCTAGGAAGACTAGAACAGGATCCAACCAAACCAGAAAAGAAAATTAAATCGTCACTTTGCTAAACATGACTCAAGCCCACAAAAGCAACAAAAAGCAGCATTAAGGCTCAAATGCCGTCCTTGCTGCCTTTCAGGGAGTCTCCAAAGTAGGGGTGACTTCACAGGTCACACGCAATGCCCAGGCACCACAAGATAGGTTAAGGAGGGAGTCCCAGCCTTAACTCTGCATGTCGCTCCTTCTGTGGTTTCAAGTCAGACTCTCAATGTTAGTACAACCTATTTTTTGTGGTTTAATAAATCACATACTTTAGCTTATGTAATGACTCAGAGTGAGTGATTGTATTCTCTTCTGGCCCAGAGGTGGTGTGATCATATCCCAGCTCTGTAAGGCAATGGAAATCAATGGTTGCTGCTGGATTCGTTTCAGGCAGGCTGGGGTGTGTGGAGGTGGTGAGGGGCTGGCTCAGACTTTGAAAGTTTACTAGTTCCAGATGGAGTTGTTTACAAAAATTAAAACATTTTTGAATCAGCTTGTGGTTCAAATCTCCTTCCTGACCTTCTCTTACCAAAACAGACTAAAAAGACATGCCTGAGTCCTTCTGCTGACTGACAGCCCATTATACATGATCTAGTTTTCTCCTTGTTTTAAAACATTTTGCGAGTCCAACTACCTGCTGAAGTTTAAACATCCTTAAGAGCTGCATGGGGATGTGAAGTCACACGCTGCTCAGCGCCAAGGTTTGCTCTCCTGCACATCTAGCAGTGAAATCTGAAGCTGTTCACTGCTGCACACATCCTCCTCATTAAAAGGCTTTCCCATTACACAGAACTCTCTTGCATGAAGTACTTTGGCACCCTGATTGATTAAATCCCTTTGAAATCGTCTCCGTTACAACACATCTATGCTGCTGAGAGCAAGGGGGAGGAGTGGAGGGAGACTTGCCTGTGTTATAAACTTTTGGGCTGCCTGCAAAGCAGCAGAAGGAGCAGAGAATAAGCGGAGGGCAGTCGTGGATGGGGCCCAACTCTGCTGGTACAAATGGCAACAGCAGAGTCGGATTCAGGCCCATGACTGAGCCAAACTGTTGCTCAACTCCACCTCACCACTGGCACCCAAGAGCCAGACCTTGCCCATCTGGAAGGAGAGGCCAGCCGGAGCATCACACCGGTAACGGCAGGAAAAGCAGCAGAGCGAGATGCTTGCTGGCAACTTCAGCCTGTCCTCGAGGGAAAAGTGCCCGGCCAGAGTGGTGGCACCCCGCATTTTTGTTATTCCAGCCGCCACTCTGCCATCAGCCCTGCTGTCTTCACGTGCTGGGTGCAGCGACTGAGAAAGGAACCTGCTCTGACAGATGTGTGGCAGATTTCCTCCGTGATTAATTGGTATAAGGGACAACCCATTGCCACTGCAACTTGTTGAAAGCTCTTTCTCCCAGCAAACCTCGAGAACTTGGGTCTTAGCCATGTACATTTACAGAAGTCACTAGTTTCTCATAAATAAGACTGAAGAAAATTTGTTGCAGGAACCATGTCTGAAAAATGTAACCTAGTTCACAATTTGAAGAGGTTTTATTACTACTTTTTTTTTTTTTTTTAAATGAATCAAATCCATACATCATGTGTCTGGCATTGTTTGTACTCAGTGGGCAGCTTATAAGAAGCCAGCAAGAATGGCTGGTTTTCCATAAACAGTTGCCCTGCTGTGATCTGCAGAAACCCCCCTGCCCTCTTCAGAAGGCATCCCTCCCCTTTGAAAATGTGGCGCACACAGTTTCCTCTCATGTAACGCAATCAAACAGGCCCTCATCACATCCATTTTCAGGGGTTTATATTCAGAACACATGCAAAGATACAGGAGTGAAAATTGGTCTGGAGGGGTTAAAAGCAAAGAAGCAAGATATCTGCCTATAAGCATTTTTGGAGGACTGAGACAAATGTAATGCGCTATGTGGCACACAGCAATGCTTTCTGAGGAAAAAAAAACCCAAAACAACCAACAATATTTGGAAAAGTCTTCTGAAGAGAAGAGGGAATTAATGTATTTGCCCCATGTAGTTTGTGTCAATTTTCCCACTTGTATACATGTGACTTTTCTGCCTGAAGACAGAGAGAAATACAGGGTGAAAGCCGTTTCCTTATCCAAATCCCACATCTCATGAGTCCAAGAAACAAAGACTCCAAGAAATAAAGTTTTAAAGTGAAAATAGTTCTCTTCAACTTCACAGCATACAAAAATACTGCTCTAAGTGCTCAGAAACTGCATGAAACAAAAATGAGAGTTCATCCTTCTGGAGAATAATGGAAAGAGAAAAAAAAAGAAAACTTCTAAGCTGTCTTTGCTCCAGCATCCTTTAACTAGCACTTCACACATATCTTTTAGCTACAGCATTTCACACATCTGATTTTGAAGAGCATTTTCATATTTCCCTTTGAATTATTATGTTTTTCTTGGTTCTCATTACAGCAATGAGGGGACCCAACACCCCTCATAATGAAAGGCAGAGCAAGGATGAACAATAAGAATTGGAACTTCCCACCAAAGTCTGTGAAGAAACAATTACGCTTCTATCTGAGAAATCGAAGTGCGGCACAGGGGGGCCAGCAGCCACATCAGCTTATAGAGCTTGTGCCCACCCCACGTGCTGGTTCCCAGCGCTGAACTCAGCCTGCAGCCTCTTGGCTGTGACAAGCCAGCAATTTGTGGGGCCGCACTGTAAACCGTGGCAGTGAACGGATCCGGGTTTAAAAATAAACCTGGAAAATAATAACCCCAGATCAATTCACCGATTTGATCTAAATAGGGGCACACGAACGGCTGTCAGGACAGCACTGAGGTGCTCAGCAGGGTGAAAACGAGCACCTGAACGGGAAGCTCCTTCAACCACTATTGCTGCCACAACTGCAGCCGGGTAAGCTAGGTTTCATGGTGACATTTGGGCTAAGGAACGAAAGATATGCAGTGCAAAACCTCTAAAATTCCCCCAGTGGAAGCAGTAAGAGAAATGGCCAAGCTTCACCCAGCTCTAACCATTGCTTTTCCTGTCCCAGCATGGCAATTTGATTGAAGTACTCTGTACACAGTATGGACCCCCCACTACTCCCTCTGCCTTGGGCTGAAGCTCCGCTTCCCTACTTGTGTCAATTATTCTCCAACTTCCCTCCCTGCCGCCCCCTGGACTCCTCTGTATTTCAACATTCTCCCTCTTAATTTTCTCTTGGATTTAAAATAAACCTTTTGAAGAGATATTTCCTTTCCAGTGTCATACTACAATGTAGACCAGGTCTGCATTTGATTAGTAAATTCATCCCATGCTGGTGTTTTTGTATCCTCAGTGTCATGTACATTTAATAAAATGCTATACCCCTCTCTGTCCCCATGTTTTTTTTAAAATGGAAGATGCATGTTAAAGTGATAGGAATATTTTTGATGGAGAAAGAAAAAGTAAAAGGAATTCTGAAGTGGTTAAAGTTAATAACCAGAAGTTTCCAAGAGAGCCAGAAGAAGTGGCAGGCGGCAAGGACACGGGTCACTGAGGACTTCCATGTCTTCCAGCCATATTTGGAGGCAACAAGTGCCTTTGAAAACAGCCAGGATGATTCCAGCTGCCTCTGAAAACTGGGAGGAGGTGTCACTGCTGGTGCTTCCACTCCAGGAGCTTTTCTTAGGGCGCAGAGCCACCAGTAACGCAGAGGCTGCCAGCCAAGAGCAGGAGAAGAGCCAGGAGAAAAGCAGTGTTTCTACAAAGAAGGGAAGTGGATAGTAAGTGGCATACCCAGAGGTGTAACAAGTAGTAAGGATCATACACCTGGACAACATGTGCGGAAAACAACAAAAAGAAGGAAACCAAGCACTGAAATAAGTGCCCAAGAGTAAGGGAAGGTGCTGGAGGAAGCTTGGGGCATGGAGCTGTGAAAGCCAGGGAGAAAAGATGTAGAGAAGACAAGGGAAGAAGCTGACAGAGAGGCAGAAATGGGAAGAGGAGACAGAAGTGTGGGCAGGCTGTGGCCTTCAGCTGGTAACCTTGCTGCTACCTTCTACCCTCAGGAAAAAAAGCAGCGAGGAGCCCAGGACAGCACTGAGCACGCACTAAGGCATCTTACACTTCACGTGAAATGCAGCTCAGCAGCCCCTCCACTCAGACTGGGTTGCATCCATCCCTCTGCACTTGTGTCCTGGCATAGATGAACCTCAGTGCAAATCTTTACAGGACCACAAGTTTTACCAGCAAAAATTCAAAAATATCCAGACCCTACTCAGAGGTAAAATGCTTCACGGTTGCGTTTGTGGATGGGGTGTATTGGGACAGGCAGGAACAGGAGCTGATCTCGCAAATAAAACCTGGCCCAAAGGATAAAACCACTGGGGGAGGGTGGTCCGTGGTTCAGTCAAATTAGATATTCTATCAGGATCTGTCAGCATCCTTTCCCCACATTTTCCTCAGCTCCCAGAATCAGCCCAGAGCTCAAACGCGAACAATGAAATGTTAATCTGATCCATTGCAGCCAGCAATTTAAAAAAAAAAAATCCCAGAAGTCACCTCTTCTACAAACATACCCATCTAAAAGGGATATTAGTTGATGCTTTTGCAAAGAAACGCTAAGACAAGGCTGCTTTTGTTATAAGAAAGATCTCCCAGTGACAGACAGCTGCTGTGCCATGCCACGCACAGGACTGGAGATACGAATTAGCTCTCAGTGAAACATCTCAGGCACCAGAATTTTGAATGTTTATCATCGGCTGGTGAAATGAAAGGGGTCTCCGGCATTTCAGAGAGGATAGCCAGGAATAATTGCTGACACAACATCTTAGCTGGCACTTTCTGGAAGATAGCCCCATTAAAAGTAAAAGTCAGAAGAGGAAAGCTTACTAGAGCGCTTGCAGAGACGGCTTATGTGAAGGAACTGAAAATGAGCAGAAGGGTTGATAAAAGGCATGGAGGTTTTACACAATAGCATATTCTCCTGTAAGCCACCTAATTCTTCTACTTGGTATTCATCACTGTCAGAAGCCTTTATAGCGGTGAATGAAGGCTTTATGCTTAGCCTCATTATCAGCTCAATGATAGAGGGCAAGCCATGCACATGAAGTTCAGTACCAGAGATATGTTGTTAAAATGCTGCAATTTGTCAGCATTTAGATAAACAAATGAGGGGCAGACCGAGTGTGTGAAGTGACCTCTGCAGCATTCACGGGATATTTTGCCACTTGTTCTGAAAACCGTATTCAAGTCACTTTAGATTTGCTTGGGTGGAATGAGAAAACATTGATTTTAAAAAAAAATCTCTTTGAGCAAGACGGAGGTTTACTCTTTTTCTTTTAAGTTGTTTCTCTCTGTGTAACCCTGTTCTTTGTTTACTGTTGTGCTTCCCATAGACCCCCACATTCCAGTAAGGCTTCCTGGGCTTGATCCTGAGCAACTGGACTCACCAGCACATTCCTGGTGGCTTATTTGCTGGGACAGGCTCAGCGGCCTGTCACTCGGTGGGGTGAAGAGTTCAAAACCAACTAATAACCCATGTGAAATGATAACATATCACAGTGACGTCACTGCAGGAATGTGCTCTTCCCTGCTTCAGCTAATAAATAGAAAACCAAAGCATAAAAGAAAAAAGGGGGAAAAATATTTAAAGATTTGATGCTCTCATTCCTTTCCATTGGAAAAGCTGATCTTTTAGTTTTTACTTTCAGTAATATTTACTCCGAGGTTTACGTTTGCCTGTTTCCTGTCAATTCTTTCTCTCGGCGCTTGAGCGAAACACACTTGAAGAGCAGACAATGCTTCTTTGCAGAGGACCCCATTTCTCGGTTTCTTACAGAGTTTTTAATGATGCCGCGAAAGCCGGGCACCCGAGAAATCAAATCAAATGAATTGTAACACTTTCTGAAAAGCGAGATTATGCCACAATGGGGTTTCAATCACCTCCGGGAGAACGTTTGTCTGAAATCAGGCCTTCCTCAGATTATACACAGCTGTTGAGCTGCCTAATGCTTTCACAGTTTTCCTATGTTGAAGGAAAACTTTGGTGGCATGGGATCACCATCAATCTCAATACCTCATACAAAGTGGAGTCACTAAAGTCTCATTTGCAGCCCCTTTTCTTTTTGGCCTATACACAAACTTTTCTGCTCATTTGAAGAGAATTATGTGGGCTTAATTAAGTGTAGTAACTTATTGGTAGCACAGTGCCCAATCAATGAAATGTGCAGATGTGATGTGAAATGATGGGGCGATGCTGTTGTGAAGAATACAAATCAGGGTGACGGCTATTATTTGTACCCAAAAGAAGTTATTTGGGACTCAATTATCCCATTCATAGTAATGGTGGTGCACCAGATGGTTGCAATGCATAAGAGACTTCCACGACCATAACATTTCTTCTGAGCACCTTTTCTTCTTCTCTAATTCACCATACGACGATTAGTTTCTTATTGGGTGTTTATTGAAATGAGGGGGACTAAGGAACAGATTTAGTGCATCAAGGAACAAAAGGGAGGGGAGACCTATGAATCAAAACAAGAGACTGCAGCTTGCTCTGTTGTTTTTCAGAAGCCTTGAAATAGTCGCCTTGCAGCTTATCTGCAATGGCCTTCCCTCCCCTCCTTTCTCTTGCCACCTTCTCTCCCCAAGTCCAGGAGATGTAAAGTTTTTCAAACCTGACCGGCTGCTGTGCCGTCTGTCAAAGCCTTTCCAGTCAAGTGAGCAGTTTTTCATTTAATTCACTGAGTTGTCCTCAATAAAATTAATTCCTTCTCATCGGCACCATTGAAGCAGCGAATAGGAACAAAACCAAATGAGGTTGTGAATATAGTGCTAGTCATTAACTAGGGGCACTGACTCTATCATCTGTTCATCCCTTCGACTCACTGAGGTGTTTGCAAGATAAAAGGAAAAGCAAAGCGGGTGGGGAGAAAGTGAGACCAGAAAAGCCTAAGGAGCCATGTTCTCGGCCAGACAAAATAGGCTTATTTCCACCGCAACTAACAAAGCAACAGCCGTTTATAGCAGAAGGATCTGGCACCTGTATTGGCACTGTCCTAAAGCTCTTGCCCGTCACCTGTGTGAATAAGCTGGCAGGAGGTTAGGCAAAGGTACCTGAGCACGCACGCTTTGCATGTGCAGAAAAAGGGGAGCAACTAGGCACTTTGCAGCCACGTGCCACTCATTTTTATGTTTCAGTCTTCCTCTTTGGGAAAAGAAACTTTCTGCCTGAGCTCAGGTGAAAGTCCTCCAGACAGCAGCCCTCTTGGGCTTGTACTCCATGATCAGCAGCACTGCGCAGAGCTTGGTGCTGATGGCAGAATGGGAAGTACGTTGAAAATTAGTTAGCCTTTTCCCTTGGCAATCATCGCTTTCTAACATCTTTTACCTCCTGAGCCCAGCAGTGTCACGGCACTCCCGGACTCTCCTGGTGCAGGATAAGGAGCATGTAGGCTTTAGTTTTAGCGTACCTGTTGTTATGGTTACATCTGTTTGTTAAACATAATGATGGTGTTGGGAGCAATGCATTCATGACTTTCCCGATTAAGACAACGGCATAGCTCTGGTGGCGTCTACTTGAAACTTGATCATGTGGCTTCAGAGGCTGGCAACCACATCCTACTTTGGGGTTAGCCAAATAAAACTATATTTTGGTTTAGTGCTGCTAGCTTTGAGGAAATGATGGTTATGAAATTTGGGCCAGAGTTTATGTTTACTTAAACTAGGGCTGCCACGAGACAGAGTCCATCTTTCCTAACAAAAGAAAGCAGCAAATGAAATATGCCTTTTTTAATAACATTTTTCAAAGGTGCTTTCCAACTTAAAGAGACAGATACTACAGTGCCACTTCTATTCTGAAACCTGTATTAAAATGACACTAAGCTGCAACCCACAAGCTTGAGTCACGCTTTGCAAACTATTATTTGCAAATACATAAAGCTTGATGACATGTATCTCACAGATCTAATTTCAACTATGTCTTTTCTTTAAATAAACAAAACATGCTGTACCAGCAGGGCTATAACCAAGTGATGATAACATCTGGTTTTCAGACCATGTACGGATCAGAAAGATTTTTTTTTTTTTCTTCCAAAACAACAAGAAAGTGGAAAAAAGAATAATCCCAAATCTGGCTTTTTGACCACTACTGAATAAGCAGGGGCAGATTTTCAAAGACAAGTAAGGGTTTCACCATTCCTATCTACTATTTTTTTCAACCAGTATGCTTAACACTGATCTAGGAATTGAGTGCTTCTCTAAAATGTCTAGATTCAAACGGACCATACATGCGCTAAGACATTTCATGTCTATTTTATGAGAAAGATGAGGAAACAGAAGGCTGAGATGAATAGTTTCAGATTCCATTTTTCCTTTTCTTGGTACAGGTCTGCTATGGTGATCCTGTTTTCCATCTCAGTTACATTCTTTACCGAATGAGATAGACCTCTGCACTCTGAGAAACAGAGTCTTTTTCTTTCCTATTTTTTTCTAGCTCAGAAATACTACTTTGCACTGTCAGACTACGTCTCAATAGCCTGTTGGGAAGAGACCAGAGCCAGAGACCTTCTCCAGTACATTCCTGATCTGGACAAGCAGAGGACCAGGGTTATGGGAAATCTACCTCACAACTAGATGCAGACCTGCTTTGCCACCAGCAGAAGTGAGAATAAAACTAGAAGCCCTGATTCAAGTCATCATCTCTGAATTACTGTCCTTTCACTAACTGGATCAAGTAGCCACATAGTCTCTATCATGCTTTTTGAGCAGATCCCTTCAGGGTGAGCAGAGAGGCAGCGAGAGAGCAGAGACACATTAGTGATCTCAAGAAATGGAATGGAACTTTTCTCCAGGGGTGAGTGGATTAGAAACGGTATAATCTGTTATGTTAGGTGGAATATAAAACTCTGGCCTCACTTCAGTTGAATGCAAGTCTTCCATTGACCTCAGTGGGTACACAATTTCACAGTGCTTTCTGTTCTCTAGCTTAATATCATCACAATCCAGGGGCGTAATAAGGGGAGTTCAGGTTCTTCTTCAAACCAGACTGCAACTAACTGAATTTTGGCACGGCTTTCCTGACCATTATGCAGTTTTTAAAATGAGAATCGTGTTAGTCAAAGTGAATTACAGTCTGTATCCTCTTTGGTAAAATCTAGGATAATTCCACATTTTAGTTCACAGACTTGTAAAACCCCTTTCGGATCTCATCTCACTGCTACTGGGAGCCAGAGTAGTTATCCAATATGGCTAAAACCATAACACTTTGTTCCCACAGTGTTTTCACATTAGGCTCTAACCAGGATCCAGACCTTGTTTTGCAAAATTGAGAAATGAAGCTAAGGTCTGTTCCGATTTCCTGCATAACTGCTCTGACTAATTCTGTACTAATTCATCTAAGCAAATTTAGACCCAGCTGCCAGCAGGTGTGCTGGAAGCTTCAAGGCTACAGGGAAGTCAAACGCAGAGGGACAGCTCCTACTCATGACACTACGGATGTTAAATCCTCAAAGATTTGCCTTCCCCTACAGTTATTTTTATTGACTCTTACTCATCTTCCTGTACCAGAGGGCTCGGGCAAGTCAGGGTGCTAATGGACTCCATCTTTTCTAACTCATTGTAAAAGTGATTCACAAGGCATTGTCATCAAGGCTTCAGGGAGATGTAGACTGATTTTTATAAGAGGTGCCTAAATATCTCTGAAGAGCTCAGTCTTACAGACTAAGAGGTAAGACAAGGCAAACAGAGGTCATTATGAGGACCAAAGGCCAGGAGGATGGAGCCATGAAAATCACCGGACCTCTCAGCGTTGGGACTCCCACACACTTCCACCAGCTTTGTTTTTCCCAGTGATGCCAGTGAGGCAGCTGGGCTTAAGCGTACGCAAAGTCAGTATCAGACATTATCACAGGTTCGTGACTGCTCAGCTTATGTTCCGGTTCCTTTGATGTTTTAACTTTTCCTCAGAAATTGTTCCAGTGACATTGTAGTTTCAGATTTCCGCTCAGACTGGCCTTATTACAGCAAAATACAAAGCCTCAATATTTATGATGTTGTTTTGTCTCCCAAGCAAGCAGAGAAGTTTTTTCCCATACGTTTTGGTTTGATCTTATCTGTTAAGGGCTATAGCCCCTTCGTTTTATGCAGGTCTCTTATTTCTGTTCTTTAGTAAGAGTACAACCATAGGAAAATATGTGTGATGAAGCCTTAAATCCCCTGAGACCTATTCAGTGAGGAACTTTGCTATGAACTTGAATGTACAAAGGAATGTCTTGCATTAATGGACATTTATATATCATCTGCATAATGACTCTCTTTCTATTCCCTCTCCCCTTTTTATGCCTTTTATCATTTGACATTGGCCATACATTGGCTGTTGGAGGTCAGTTACAAGACCAAGATTTGGATGAGAACATTATAGTGCACTCTATGGAGAATCTAAAATATATAGTTGCCCTTGACTCTGTCAAAAGACT
The DNA here is from genome assembly GCF_028858705.1 of Grus americana. NCBI lineage: Eukaryota > Metazoa > Chordata > Aves > Gruiformes > Gruidae > Grus > Grus americana. The sequence goes on from NC_072854.1 coordinate 119,661,790, forward strand.
TTCCCCATATTTAAAGAAGGAGTTGAAATGAGGATTAGATTTAACATTGATCAGGGTTAAGATCAAAACCAGTCGTATCTTTTTATATCTATTGAATTAATTACAAATACTATCTGGCTAGGTGAAGTTATTTCAGTTACAGTGGGTCCTATGCCTTTGAAAAGCTTTTTTCAGAATAACTGGAAATAATTATTTGAATTGATTTATGCATGAATTGTATGTATCTATTTCTTTCAGGCAAAACTGAAAGAGCATAACAACTCTGATAGCTGACTTAAAAAAAAAAGGCAAATATATTTTTGTTCCAAATCACATACTCTTCAGACTAACAAAGCAGCAGGTATTCCTTTTACAGCATCACCTTTCCTCAAACAAATGTTTTTTCCAAAGCCATAAGTGTGGCATCCCAAACACCTGAGCTTGTTCTTCGCGTTTTGGGGGTTTTTTTGTTTGTTTGTTTGTTTTTTTATTTTAGCTTATTCACTATTAAGAGTAGAGTTTGCAAACAAAACGCGGACCTCAATTCTGCTGGAAATCTGTAGGTCTGAACAAAATGTGTCATTCACTTAGAACCACTGTGTCTCTGCAGGGCTGAAGTATTAAATGGGATATTTAGGTAGGGAAGAAAAAAGAGTAGCACTTTGAGGACCAAAGTACACATCCTGCATGTTTGTGTATTTTCACCAAAGTCATACAATTATTTGTGAGACCAGATATTTATTTAGGATAAGGGTTTTTTACTGTAAGGCATGAAACTGATTTGCACCTACTGGTCCTAAACATAAAGCCCAGATTGCTGCAACTTTCACTTAAACACGCAGGAGCAAAAAAGACCTCGAAGGAGACTTAGGCAGAGGTTCCCACACCAGCAGGAGTGAGTAATGAGATCTGAAACAGACCTAGCTAGGAAAACATCACTAAAACAGCTCCAATTGCCTCCCCCAATGGAGTTCTACAAAAATGTTTAAAAACAAAAGTCCTGAAATAAATTATATTATGATTTTGTTTGGATCAGAAAACTTGATATTTCCTTTTAAAAATCAATTTTCTTTTCAAAATATACTTAACTCTACATACAGAATAAATAAATCAACAGATATCACCACAGTGTGCCCAAAGACAGGCAGACTTGCAGTGCCCACATCCCTGGGGTCAAGCTCCATCCGTCACTGTGTCATTGGAGTCACAGTTTGGTATGGTAGGACGTCCCCGTAAGCAATGTTAACACACCATGCGGCGTATATCTGCCACTGTTGTAGCTACTCGGTATAGGGAAGAGCGATGCAGGAATGGGATTGGTGGCGGGGACAGCACTCCTGAGCTCAGTCCCACCACACAATGCTTGAAAGGGAACTTTGTACGCCGTCTTCCTCTCCTCTGGGGGCGGGAAAGGAAGGCTACAGTCTGAACTGATGCTCCTCCCACTTTTAATTAAATATAGTTGGATAGCTGCAACTGGGGCCCTTGGAATTAGGCAGTGTTTCCTTGAAGACTGCTTGGAGTCCAAAAATTTACCAAAGTTTCAAAATTTCATGATGTGAGAACTTCTTCAGTGGCTGATAAAGTTGTTTGTTGAGACTGGAAGTGCCTAACTTCTCCGCTCCTCTGAGGTTTCTTTTCTCCCCTTTCCTCTCCCTCTTCCACCCCCCAACTCTCCCTGCCCTTTTTCAGCATCCTCTGCTCCCAGACTCCTGCTACTGCCCCCATGCCACCCCATGTTTTTCAGCAGAGCTGGGAGGGGGACACTTCTTGATGCACTGCAGATGTGGGCTGTTCGTGGTGCTTTCACATGGAACTCAAATTGCTTGAAAAGGTTTAACCCTGTGACTAAATTCTCAAACCTGAAAACTGTAAGCAAAGCCCATGCTCCCATCTAGGCTGAAAAGGGCAAGCTAATGAAAGAAACCCCCACCCTAGCAATTCACAGGATGCATGAAAAGAAACCTAAACTCCCCACATTCTCAATGCTAATTAAGCAATAATGATCAAGGCACAGAGTATTTCCTGGGGATTAATAACTAACTGGGAGGAGATGATGACCCCAGACAGTCATTAATCCTCAGGAAATGCCCTGCATCGAAGCTGTTATTGCTAGTTCAGGCTAAATATGTGAGAAAAGAGATTTTTTACAGTCCATCTTGCTGGACGTTTTTCAGTATGTTTTCTCTTTGGTTGTGATTATGAGCCCCCTGGAGCAGGGCTTCTCAGGTCCATCAACCAACCAGAGTGCACAAAATATTCCTCCAGACCCCACTGCGGTCAGAATTAAAAATTAAATCAGAGTTCCTTAATGAGGTTCTTCTGCAGATATATCTCACTGTTCTCTAGACATTCAAAGCCTGATCCTGAACAATGTAAAGCTGTATCAGCTCCCACCAAATTCGGTGAGGAGCTCAGCCTCTGGACCCCAAATTTGTGTAATCTCTGACACTCTCATCTGACCAGCACGGAGCCCACGGAGCTTCCTGCTTCTGAATACAGGCCCTGACTCTAGGATGTCCTTGATTTCAAGCGCATGCTTAACTTTAGGCAAACCTATGCTCAACTGACTTGAATAATTTAATAGTTGATGTGCAGTAACCAGGAACCCTTTGACGAGATCTCGTCCTGAGGTGTTTAGCTCCAGGCAACTCATAGCCAGTAACAGGACACACGTGCTGAATTCAAGCATACATAACATTTTCAGGAACTGAAACGGCATTTAATGGCCATGGTCACAACCAGACAGGGATCACCATGCTGTACAGATCGCAGAGGTGCAGCCTAAGACCCAGACCTTGCGATCGCGTCGAGGCATTCTCACTTTAAATCTCTCATTTCAGGTGTGTGTGTCTGCAGGGAACACACACTGAGATCTTCAAAACAAACAACAATTTCTGTCATGCTTTTATAAAGGGAAACGACCAGATCATCCTAAGAGGACAACTATTTTTGCACACTGTTGCTTGTAATGAAGACCCCAAGACACACACACGTGCATGAATATATATGCAAAAGAAAAGGAAGAGAAAGCTCCTGCTATCACAAGTCTTTTCTCCTTCCCCTGACATTTTCAAGTCTGCCGAAGAAATAATTTAGCTTCTGCAAACAAAAAATGGAAGGTAAGCAAAAATTTCCTCATTAGCATTGGTAGTCTTGAAATTTTTCTGAACACAGAGCTTTTTGTATGCCATTAGATACTTCCTTCAGCTTAAAAGAGAAATTAAGAAGAGAGAAAAAAAATAAGAGCATTTCATCCACATTGATCTTCCCAGCTAGGTTTAAAAAACATAAATGCAATAGTATAAGTAATAAAAGGCAAACTGTCTTTTCTAAAAATCCTTGCTGTTTAAATATTATAAAGGTTAATAATGGTACAGGGAAACAAATATGTGGTACATATTTACATATGTATATATGTGATATGCGTTTATTAAGAACTGCTTCAGTTCCAAGCATCATTCTCTCAGCTCTTCTGTGTCACTCCTTGTCAAAAAACAAACTCGCTAAAGGATGAAAAAGAAAGGTCTGATAACAATAAGCCCTGCCTGAGTTCAGCTCCTACATTAGTTTGAAACCATGGAAAGCATTCAGCACCTAACAGGATTAAGTGAAAGAAAAATACTTGAGAGAGAGTCAAAATGCAGAAATTCAGCTCCAACTACTAGGAAAATTTAAAAGTTAGTTTGGTTTTGTTTTGGGTTTTTTTTTTCCCAAAGCAATTTTTGTCATCCCTAACTATAGCATCTCTAATCAGAAGAAGAAAGAACAATTCCTAAATCATTTCAATATACATAATACTGAAAGCTCATAAACTAAAAACCAGCTATATGAATTAGCAAGCTCCACTTTGCATGGTGCTCTCCCGACATGCTTTCACAGGATCCCTGCTTTATCCTCCACATAAATCTCTTCACTTTGCAGCAATACCAGTCCCTAGTGTTAATAACACAAGGTCAGCATTTTGGTAAGATTTATACAGGAAAACTACACTGAAAATTGCCTGGTCATTATATATTCCTTTGGAATCAATGAAACACTATAAATCTTTAAATACATTTGTGCTCATATGATTCAGATACACTCCCCAAATGCACCCTGACATTCCTTACAGGATACTGAAGCATGGTGTTGCAGAGAAAAAAAAAAATATAATAAAGTCTCTATGTTAATTTTTTTTTTTAAATGGAGTACATACAGAGAATATTGCAAGAGGAGGGTTGGGAGATCTATTTGTCAGATGAAAATTAATAATTATTCTAAACCAGAACCAACCCTACTTCTCGTCCATACCATGAGAGCAATCACTTGGTCTAAAGTTTCACGTTGGCCTATTTCTTATTAGCTGGGTTAAGCTGGCATCAAGGGGCTATCATCTGTCAAAATATCAGCAGGAGAAACAATTGACAAAGCCACCACTTGAGAATGTTGAGTAAACTGGGTAAAACGCAGTGAAAGAAGTTAATGTGCAACCTGGCACACAGTACCAGCCCAAGCCGTGAGAACCACTTACGTGATAATTGGTCCCTCACAATATCTTCTGCTCTGTAAAACATTGTCTTGGGCTTGTCTTTCAGCACAGGAACGGATCTCTTTGAGACGCAATGAAACAAACACCCACCTGAAATCCCCCTCCAGCTGACAGGGGAGGAATTCAGGTGGGAAAGCTTGCTATTTCTGAACAGCTACAAACAGTTTCAGGTAACTCCAGACTCACCCAGGGTCAGTAGAAAAAAGCAAACCGTTTTTTGAAAGAAGAAGAAACACATTTATATGCAGCCATTTATTCAGTTCCGACAGAAATGAGTAACCTCTGGGATTCAAAGTATCTCTCTCTCTCTCTCCATTTTTATCCTCCTTGTGGTCCAGCCTTAGAAAAAATCCTTATTGTACTGACTGAGCATTTCCAGGGGAAGAAATGTAAAACCAGGAATCAGAACAGAAACAGAAAATTAACAAAGCTGGTCTGTCTATAAAGTAGGAAGCCAGGCAGCAGAAATATTAGAATATATGAATAGATTATGAAATATCTTGTAATACAGGTGTTTCATGGGGCATCTAAGCTTCTTCCAGCCTTTATGTACCCAGTTATGCCTATATACACATACACACAAGTTGTTCAAAGTTGAGGGAGTGGGGAGCAGAGTGACTAAAATCAAAGCTAGTGAAGTATCACCGCATTAACATTCATACATGCTCATATACATACGCATTGTGAAAGGGAGCACTGCTGTGCAGAGGTAAGAGTGCAAGTCATCATCTGAAACCTATCCTTAAAGGATAGATGATGCAAAAACTTTAAGTGGAGGGATGAAATTCACCCTATAAGGCAAATTATTTTACTTTCTAAAGTTGGTTCACTCTGAGCTTGTAAAGTGACCTAGGAGACTGTTCTAAAATGGGATCTTCTTGAGAGAAAGGGTCTGATTTGTAGCTACTGGAAAATATGAAATCTGTGTATGTTTTGGCACATCTTTAGATTCTCAAGAGTCAAGAAACGGGCCTCTTTGTTTTTTAATGATTCAGAGAGTGGCAGCCAGTCCTTAAAAAGTGGGAGAACTCAATGTTTGCAGAGCAAATATAATTTCCTTTATGACAGAAAAGTTCCCATAGCAGAATCTGTTATTTCGTGTGTTGTTTTAAAAAATAGTGATCCATGTTCAGCCTTGTTGCTAGAGCAACAAACATGTGGGCAAGTGCTGTTCTCAAGAGATACGCTCAATAGCAGGCCAGGTGTTCTTTTGTATGGATCTGGGCCTTGTCATATTAACAACTCTGGATGAATCATGACAAATTTCCTTCAGATTTCACCAAAGCTTATGATAGCCATAGTTTCCTTCTCAGTTTGTACTAAATCAATCCCTGTTCCATCAAAAGCACCATCATTTTTCTAAGTAGTCATATACTGACTGGTGTCTCAATATGTCAACGGAAAAATAAAAGGACAAAGTGAGTGTTTGGTATCCAAGATTAATAATAACCATTATGGGATTTCCTTTGATGAGATCACCCAGTGTCTCACAAAAACAGCAATGCCACAGCCAGAACAACTACATGGAAATAGAAGAGAAAAAGCACAGAGATGAGACTACAACTAGCTCCCATGTGAAAAGGCTTGTACATCCTGCTCTTATGCTCGATAACTAAGTCAGAGTTGTGTGAAGAACATTGTCAAGTCTGCTTTACCTGGAGTCCTTTCAACCACTGGGAGGGAATGAGAAGGCTCTCATTTGAGGACCCACCATGTGCAGATGAAAAGGGGTTCCCTGGGGAGAGCGTGCCACAGCACTGCATGGATTCCAGGTGAAGGATGCAGCTGTAGACTGGAAACCCCCTTCCATACTACCTTTAGGCATATATTTACTCAGATGAATAAAAGAGGTCCTAGAAGCAAGCTCAAACACTGGAACTATGAGAATTCATAATACATACTTGCCAGTTCACTCCCTAATCATATCCAGACCCCTCCAAGTAGCTCCCACCAGTACCATGTCCAGGCACAAGCTTGCAATATTGCTCTTTGGGGACTGCTCTCGAAGCAGCAGATACAAGACATGGTTTGGCCACCTCAGCAGTTCTGCAATACTCTCCCAGCAGGTTTCATGCTCCTACGTGTCCTTGTGCCATACCCCTGTGCATGGATCACCAGCTTCATGCTATAAAAGCAACATGCTTGGAACATAGCATCACTATCTTTCAGGCACTGGGGAAGAAAAAAACAAAAAAAACCCAAAAAAACCAAACCAAAAAACCACCACCAAATAAACCCAACACTTAAATGCTAATTCTGTAGTATCCCTTGGGCACTCCCACAGGGGCCAGAGGTATTCCAGTTCAAAATGCCATGAAGCAGGAACATGACCCTGCTCTAATAAGGAGTTACCATGAACCAGTCAGTGCCACTTAGTCTCCGTAATCTGCTCTTATTCATCCTCATCTGCCACGCTGAGGATTTCCCTTGTTTTGCCTTTCACCTGCCTTCCCTTTAACTGAACTGGGAAAAGCTTACAGGAAAAACAGGCAACTTTCTGTTTAAAGGATCTCAACTCTTGAGAGCAGAACACTGCTACAACAGAATCATGTTGGTCCTCAATCAAGACCTGATTGATCTTACTCCACTGCTTTCTGGACAGTGTAACTCCCTTGACTTACTCCAGATTTACCATGGCCTAAGAGAGAACCTGACCCCCCTTTCCTTGCCTGAAGAGTATTATTAGTAAACTGAATCCAGAGGAATTCAAGACTGGTTTATGCTTTATCTGTAGGTCAAAGAAGGCTGAGATAGTCTAATGCTGTAATTGTAAAGAAACCATAACTTTCAGTACACCCTTTCCTAAGCCTCTGCTAGCATATGGAGTGGTATAGAGATACACATCTGGAATGCAGGTGCTCCACCAGATACTTGGTGGCATTCCAGCAGCTGGATTTCTCTGTAAGCATCCTCCACTGTTTACTGCCAAGAAAGAGGTTTGTCCTAATTGGCATTAACAATAACAACAATATCTCCTCCTCCCTAACAAGCTAAAGGCTGGAGTCAGTCGTACATGTCACTCTGCTTCCCTTTAACTCTCTTATGATTAGACCACCCTCTTCTTCATCTGCTTGGCAGACTGCTACACTGAGGTGGATAACAGGGCCACCACCAGTTCCAAGTTCTTTATTGCTCGTCAGTTCTTCAGCTGAGCATATTTTTAATTCCTCAGCAGCTGGGAAAAAAACAGAAGAGAGCAACAGTGACTTCTTGAAACTTATTCAGTTTTACTGATAGCTTTCAAAGTCTGACCATCGTCTGCTGTGCTAACAAAGGGTCACGTTTCTGCAATGGAGGGGGGAATTCACTAGACACCCTTTCAGACAGGATAGCTCTAAATACAGCCACGCTAAACACACACCTCTCTTAGGAGATAGGCCCCATTAATTCATCCAGCCATATACTCTGAGCTGTGCACATGCTCGGTAGGCCGCTCCAGCCTGTACTTAAATGTATATTCCCCTGAAAGTATGCCATAGTACTGCAAAGAAAGTATAAGGAAAAAAGGAATTGACTTGTTTAATCAAAACAGCAGTTTAGTTGATTGTTAATCCATATTTCGGAATATCTTTTTTTTTTTTCCCCCTCAGTTAAATTTTCATTCTCAAAGGTACTAAGAACCATAGATATTTAAAACTCAGTTTCTTATTTTAAAACCTTAAACAAGCTACATAAAACCTGCTATGAATATCTGGAATTCTCCATGTGAAGGTCTCTCCCCAAATAACCGAGACTTGCTTGAAGCAGAGAGTGGGGTATTTGATTTAAAAGGATTTGTGGCATTCTGCTACTGCTTTACTTCTATAAGACCTTTTAGAATCTAGCAGAATACGAAGACTAATTCATTACAAAGTCAGTAAAGTTTTAATATTAGGATTCTGATTAATCTCCTCAAATTTTTGTGTTATTACAAAATGTATACTAAGTAAAAACATTTTTGATAACAGACCTATACAAAGCAAAATATTAAAAAGTCTGTGGTTGTTCAAGATCAGTTTTTAGAAAGAATTGCTTCACACTCACTCTCACCACATGAAAGTTTGTAAAGTCCCTCTATCGTGCACATTCTGAAGCTTTCTTGTTGGTCGAACTTGTGGCCAGCTGTGACTGAGGTGACCACAAGAACAGTCATTTCTGAATGCACCCTTTTGTCTGAATTACTATACTGTGTATTTCCACTAGCATCTACCTTCTTTCATCCACTGCATCTTGATTCATAGGCAGACTGTGATCTTTCTGGGCATGAAGGAGTTGACCTTGATTCCTGAGAACTGCGCACATTAGAGTAGCAATGTATAGAAGCATTAATGGTCATCGGTTTATTTGGGGTTTTTTTTCTCCCTTCTGTTGGGTGAAGTTGTAGTTCCCTCTTACATGTCTTATTCGAGTTGTCCAGCTCTCAAATATAGGGTAAAAAAAAAAATACCAAGCAGAGTTGCTCACTGATTTGTTCTTTCTAGCTGGAGAGCTGTGGATGGGAAAAGCTTGTTTTCTTGTCTCCTCCACCCCCAAGTTTCTGAGAACCATGGTCTGGGAGTAGTTAGTAGCATACAATGTGCACCAGAGGCAATCGTTTACTAACCCACCATTGTAAAAAAGAAGCCTATAATTCTCAGGCGAGCCTCAGATACACAGCGATTCTGGACACGATTACTGTGTTGGTGCTATGCGCACACTTAGCAATGTGACGAATGTCACAGCCTGGCCTAATAGGGAGAATGATCCAGCTTTTAGGGTGCTCACACAAGTATTGGGAAACCATGTCAGAGATATCCTGCATTACACCACTTTAAAATGCCAACTATGCGTACCTAAGTTACTTATCACAGTAACTATAGTGTGCAAAGTCAAAAGACTATTAGGTGATTCAGGGATCCCTGAAGGAAAGGTAGTTAGGGTGCTCAAGTTCAGCATCCCTACAGACTGATCTTACTTATTTTTTCATTCTTCAAAAAAATAATTGTTGCCATAGTGGTAAATTCTTCAAATGAAAAAGGTTTTATCCTGATAAAATTGCGAAAGCATCGAGTATCAATGGTCCCAAACTGTCTTACAGAGCAAAAAGATGGAGATCTGAACATCAAAATAAATTATTCTAAATGAGTAAATGAAAAGCCACAGGAAGATCCCATTGAAAGGCTGTTAGAAAAAAAGTGGAGCCCAAAGTGTTTGTTGCTTTTTTAAAAAGCTAGAAACCTAAATTTAAATTCCCAGGTCAAGATTTAGTTTCTCAAATGGCCAGTCTCAGTTTTTACCATGCTGCTTATACAACAACAGCTACTGCAGGCATCCAGGAGAGGTCTGCAACTCCTTGACTCTCATATGAGGATGGGGGTTGCTGTGGGGAGAAAGGAAGTTGTTTTAAATTTTGCCACTTAGAAATGATCCTTTGAGCAAATTCAGTCAGATTGGCATTGCTAAATCACAGGTGATCATTTCTGTCAATCCCAGGTGACCCCAGTAAGCACACTGTCATGGTACCCAGGGGGTGGGGATAAAAGGAGAGAGAATCAAGCAAATTTCTCAGGGATCCGAACAAAAGGAGTGTCTGTCTTCTGTGATTAACAGCTGAGACACTGAGGGTTGAAAGCAGTTTATTTCACCACATAGCATTGAACGATGGGATGCTTTGACTACACTATCCCTTGACCCATTCTATTAGTGGAAAGCTTCTTAAGACTTTCATATTCTCCAAGGCCTCCCTTTTTCTTGACCTGGACTGAAACCACATACCATACCACAAACGTATGCTATTTCAGGCACTTAGATAGAGTTTTACAATTCCAGGCTGCGATCAATTACTGACTATTTGAGATTTAACAAGTGCTTTTTCCACAGAACTGAAATCTGATGGTGACTTCAACTAGGAACTCCACTAAAGCTGAAGAATTGATATTTAAAGAAGAGGCCCCAAATGGATCCATATTTCAAGATTCAGCAAACTCGGAATTGGCAACTTTTGTGCCAGATTTAATCAAACAAACGCTGTTAAAGACTGAATCAATTACAATGGGACTCGTGTACATAAAAAAGTTACATGAAGGTAGGATGTAAAACTAGTTACACTGCAGATACACTGGTATAGTTGCACATATGTAAACATTTACTCTACCCCTCTTTTTTAGATTGTTTTTCCCCACTGGGGAAATAGCTTAAACTGAGCCAATCATATTCTGAAAGAGGAGGCCTGGATCTGTGACTAACCGGTGCCTTTAAATTAGAAGGGTGGTTGTCTCTATGCTCAAGAGAACACAATAGTCAGTTCCACAGGATACATCTCCTCACGTAAGACCACTTCACCAAGCTACCTATGTTACTAGGTTCCTAACTTTGGGACAACAGTTAGGTGCCTGAAGTTGGATGGGATGAACATGAACCTAGAATATCTAGAGAGGACATTACAGTCATGTAGAACTACAGTCCTACAATCTCTTTACTCACTGCTAAAAGGGACTTAATGTAGAGTTAAAATCTCATTTACTTCTGGTCCATGCAAAGCACCAGGTATCTAAGCCTGCACTGTGCAATACCACATCACATGGAAATGTTCAAGTTAGCTTGAAATAACAACTACAGAGCCAGAAGTGGTATATCTTTACATCAGTGTGATATTTCTAACACAGTAAATAGCCATGATAAGATACAGATCCAAAGCAGCACGTTAATGTGAATTTTCTTCTTCTGAAAGCCATATGCAAGGTATTTGCACTGAACTGTGAAGGTAACGCCATCTCACTGGAAACTTCCTGCTCTAACAGCATGAGGATGTGGCCATGCCCTTAGCAAGTGGTTTCATTACTCAGCCAAGACATATTTTAATATAACACATCATGAGAGCTGCATGAAAAAAATACTATACTAAGCCAGACTCAAAAGTTAGGATTGCAATCCACCTAGCAAAATGGCAGGAACAGGAGGAGGTGTTATTTCTGTTTTAGAAAAAGTATGTGTTATTCCTTCTGTAGAAATAAGCAAGAATGCCTATAGCTCTTCCAACGAGATCACCTGCATTCAAGAGTGGCTCAGCACCATCTTTCTTTCAGAATTATCTCTTTCAGAAACACAAGATTCCAATCAAAGATTCTTGTAATCAATAAGAATTGTTAAATCATTGTGAGGCACTTTGAAAGCTCTTCTCTTAAGTATTTCAATAAAATTATAAAATTTAGTAATGAGTTACATCTCATGCGACCGCAACAAAATGAAGTATCCTTTTCCCCAATTAAGAAAAGACACAGAAATGGTCTGGAATTGAGATCAGGCCAAGGTGTGGATAAAAACGTGCTGTGTTTCTGCTGTGTAGGTAAACACGGGTCCGAATGAGACACCTGCGGTCACGTGGGAAGTCTGTCCCAAAGTTGGAATTGAACTCAAAACCCCTCAACTTCCTGCTCTGTATTCTTCCTACCCAGCCTAACTTCTCGTTGGCCCTAAGATACCTTAATGATTACATACAAGTTACTCCAAATGAACAAACTACTTGCCTAGCCTTGAGGATTACAGTGATTCTCAGGAGCATATATATTTCCTTCTTGTCCTCCCTCATCTTTTTAAAGTACGGTAAAGAATTTTTAAGAGAATGCTCTGCAGAAGACCAAGTGAATTGCCTTGTTTTTCTGAAGTACATCTGTAACCCATCTTGCTAATTCTGAACACAAACAATTTTGTGCACAAAGACAAAGATACTGAAATTTCCTTTTTCCGTGACTGCAACAGTTTTATATGCCTCCACCATTATGTCTCAGTAGTTCTAGGACCAAACCTGTCACATCTTGACAGGCCATACAGATGTACTCCAAGTGTTTGGGATATGACTCGAAGTCATATGCAGCTGGCTTTTTTGGCTAACTCTCACCCTCTTGGAGTTTTATTTTCTATGTTTGCAATGCTCTTCAGCACATGTAGGTAACGGACCATGTAAATATAAAGCATTTTTGTAAGAACAGATCTGGATGTCCTCAATTACAATGCTTTCATCCATGCATTCCCAGTGATTTCCTTGAAACCAAATATATTGTTTTTCACAGGTATTTCCAAATCTGGTCCATAATGGGGAATGAAGAGTAGAGCCAGTAAAACTTTTCAGCTGGAAAAATTTCCCATAAAAAGTCAAGGCTTCCTTGAAAATGAAATTTTTCATAGCACTCAAGAGTTACATTTATCAGAGTTGAAGGCCCAGAATTTTCTATTAACTTCACAAACACTCACTTCAGTGTGATTCTATCCAGGCTTTTAAAAATATCACAAACACAGTGTGGACATTCATAGTAAGCATTAAATCTGACAGGAAAGGCTATATTTTCTATCACATTAAAAATGTAAGAATTTTCTTTTTTTCCTGCAATATTACTTTCAATTTTTCTAACCCAGTAAGTATAAAGACATCATTCAGAATATTTAAAGGATGTTAATTATTATCAAAGCCTTTTCAGTAATGAAGCATACAGGAGTACTGAACGGCTCCGAGATCTTTGTATCTGAAATAACAACTTTCTGATCCCATCGCACTGCTGTGGAAAGGCCATTGTTGCTGTACAGGATGGGGTGTGAAGGGTCTGTCTCATCTTTCTGACCTATAGAGGCTCCCAGACAACTAAGAGCTGGAGCTTTTGATGGTACCTATCTTACTGAGCCTTTCTGTTAAGCGCAGTATGATATTATTCTGTAATTACACAGCTTTCTCTCTGCCCAGATAATGGAGTTCCAGTTTTTTCTGCCACACCAATGGAGGCCAAGGATGTTCAGGTATTTCAACACAGGTCTCAAGGATTTCTTCAGTTCTTCCTTCTCAATTTCTTAATGTTCAGCTGATGTCAGTTTGCAGGTGGATGAGTTGCCCGGCTGTCATTTTGTACAGTGGTTTTGTACAACTGGAGTCAGGTTTTTCTTGCCTTTTTTTATCTCGTTGAATTTCCATGGATGGTATTTGCCATGGTTTGAGACATGGTGATTCATTGAATAAAGTCCTAGTGCCTCTGCCCATCAGCATCTGTACTGAAGAAGCCAAGCCTTCTCTGGGTACGTTCCCATACTTTATCAGGCTAGATACAAATGTGCACCATTTTATTGCTTGGCTTATTAGTTCTAAAATCTCCAGATTCTTTACCTCATTCTGGCAGTGGAAAGCTGGGAGGAGGGCTTTTAACTGAACATATATTACAAAAACATTACATTTAAGCCTCCTTTATATTAGAATGGAGAACTGATCCCATATTCTTCAGAGCTGTAACGAATAAAAGGTTCACTACATGACTGATTCTACATTTCGGTCGGGTGCTTCACCTTTATTGCATATGTTATTTTTAAAAAAATTTAGAGCATACCTTCCACACCAGGATCTAATCTTTTTATTTACCTTTTTAATACTGAGATGAATACTATGTGTGCCTTTTTTTTTTTAATTAACATTTTCCTTGCTACTAGAACAGCTGGGCAAAATGATCACTCTCATTTTTCGAAAAATTGTTCTTTTAATATTTCTGTTTAATAGTATGATCTCAGACTAGAGTTTATTGCCACTATATTTTCTTTTCTTTACAAGATTTCTTTTAAACCTGTTATTTTATGTACATGTAAATAGTTATTCTTCATTTCAATTTGATATTTGCTAATCTTGAGCAAATAAGAACTTCATTCATACTTGTCAATACACAGAAGTATTAATAAATATACTTTTTCACATTCAGCATCCTATACTGGTTTCCAGTTTACTCTTAAAGGTTTAACACCAGGTAATTCAAAGCTTCTAAGGCCAAAAAGGCCAGCCATAATTATTAACAGGTACTCAGGAGACTACCAGGAATTATGAGTTAATGTCTTTCATGTGTCTTGAATTCTGGAAAGGATTCCTTGCTTTGAGATGAAGCTGGGCACTTATTAAAGAACTCTCAAATTGATGAGGTGTCTTAGGTTTCACAGTTGCATTCAAACCACGTGCTCCCTAAGCTTCATACTACTGACCTTTTGCCTCTTCCACCCTATCTGCCATCCTTCAATTTGTAGGCAGGTTCCCACACAGCATGTATTATGCGTTATCCTAGCCGCCTGCTCGGCTGGAATCCACATAGGCTCCTGGCTAGAGTTCATTTTTAGATGCCAGTTGTTAAGACATGAAATGAACAAAGTCAAAGGCTTGATGCCATGCCTATCCTGAGCTTGCCGCATCATTCTGATCAGATCTCCTGCACAGACTCTGCAAATTTAGTTTTGACACATCTCTACAGATCTTGATGGAATAGTTGCTGGATCCAACCTATTTCTAAGCTGTCTTTACAGGAAGAACCTAGCAGCATGCAATTATAAGATACTCACTGGTTGATGTAAGCTTCTTCCCAAATCTACTTACCATTTCCTTTATAAGATTAGAAGCTGGGAAGTGGCTATTGTTGCTGTGCCAGAGGCCCCCATCAGATTAAAGATTTCATTGCACAAGGTGCCATACAGAACCATATAAAAATACAGTCCTTATTCAGTCTAAATTACTTTTGGGGTCAGGATAAATTTAATTTAAGGAATAACAACATCACACAAAATATCTGGAAGCATGCTCATGGATCTGGATTTGTTTCCACTTTTTTTTTTTTTTTTCCAAAATTGAATTTGGAAGTGGAATTCAGCTGATCAGTCTATGCTGAGTAAACTGCCATCCTTCCTAGTCAGTAGGAAAAGTTATGCATCTGTTTCAAGGGCAGCTGTATAAATTCAACTAAATCACAGGAAAAGCTTTTTATTCATTATAATATGGCTGGAAGCAAAATAAAGCTGAAGTTATTAAACTATAAGTAAAAGCTAGCCACAGTAAAATATATTGAAGTCAAGATTAAAAGCACATATAGAGTATAAACTCCTAGTGTGGAGGGTGGAGATTGAGAGAAAAAAACCCCTAATTTCTCAGTGAAAAACTAAAATTCCTGAAATCTCTGTTCCTGTAGCCAAAGTGGATTCTGGGATCTGAAAACTGATATTGAATGTCTGCATCACTCAAAAGAAGAGAGAATCAATCCAGTAATTTTCACCTATAAAAGCAATAATAATAGCATATTCTTTCAACCATGACCTTAACTTTTTTTAAGAGCTTCAGACAGCCCCCTATGTCAAACAGTAGTTTTTTTCATAGCAGGGCTGAACTGTTTTGAAAATGCAACAGTTGGCCAGGATAAAACTTTATCTTCATTTGCCCATTGTTACTTGTATTTTTGTAGCCTTCTGGTAGCAAGAGGTCACATTTCCATGAAGATAAATTCCTTATTAGACCCAACCGTGGTCTGAGGTCATTGCATATCTGTGCCAGGACAGACTTAGAAGTGATGGTGAATAGGAAGTTTTTGTGTTGTATTGTCCTGGCTTACTGCAGCTGGAGCCAGGCAGCGTTAGGACCAGTATCAGCACGGACTAGAGCAGGCATATCTTTCTAGTTGCTCATCACACAACAATGAGTAAATAAACACTGTCCTCCATCCAGACTGAGCTGTCAGCCCAATTAGGCATGAGAATGTCCTAACGCACCACGTTTCCTACATCTTCACCTACAGTTTCTACCGCTCATATGCCTGGGGTGATTTCAGATAGACATGGCTGTATTTAAACACAGCTCTGCTGCTGGCAGGGGTCAGGTCTGCTGTGTCAACACTAATCCTTCCTGTCTACTATCAGCTTGTTTGACATTTGATTTGTGTCAAGTTTCTGTGTCCACTGGAAGCCAAATATCACAGCTCTGAGATAACACTTTGCCCCACTTTCCTCCAATCACGGAATAATTTTCTATTTTCTCTCCTCGAACTCCAAATCGAGGGGATCACAAGTTACTAAGGCAAAGTTGCATATGCCTGAGAAATTATACTAGAACAGACACCATTTCACTTTGTATCATTCAGTTGCAGTTACAAAAGATTTAAACAGAATGTCCTCGAGCACAAGAATTTTACACCTGACATTTTAACATCTCATTGCAACGTGCTCTTTGTTTTATCCAGTGCAATGGAGTAGGTCTAATATAACACCGATTTTTACATTCATCTTAAAATTTGACATACAAAAAGGCCAGCCACTCAAGATACAGAATATCTCAATGTTCACATCAGACTTGTTCTAAACGAAGCCAAAGGCTTCTCTCACCCCTTCGAACTCCACAGAACAGTTTGTTATGACTGTGATAAAGATCAGTATCTACTGAAAGATAAGCCAGGACCACCACCAATTTGGGCCTTCAAAGCATGCTGAACTGCATTATACCACAGTGTGAAAGGATATGCCTGTCATGAAGGTGCCAGCTCTTGTCAGAAGACTGTTCCTCCTATTTTTGCACCAGAAGAGGACTTTCCCATGAGTCCCAGTAGCTGTAGCCTGAGCCTTTAATGGTATGCTGTAAAATACATGATGTACACGGTCCACAGTTCTGGCACGTACGACGATCAGCTACGTCACGTACACCGGTTCAAACACAGACACGCACACCTGAATAATTCTGAACTGCAAAATCGCCGCGGAGTTTCCAAATCAAGATAATTTTTCATGCGCGGGAACATTTTCTTTTTCAGGCACACAGGCAAACATGGGTAAAACTTGACTAACAAACAGCACCTAAGTTGCCTCAGTGGCATGTTTACTGTACAGATATAAGCCTGTGTGAGAAAAAGGAGCATAACATCTCTAAAAATTAAGCCATTTCTTCAGAAAAAAAGAAAAAGGTAGAGTATATACACAGCTAGATACCTATTTATATCACCCTAACCAGTCACCTAACAGCCCTCTTCTGTTTTGGCATGTACACTGTTTGACAACAAAGCAAAAACCAAAATAAAAATTTTGCCCTCAAGGAAATGATTTAACAAAACTTCATATTTGTGTTTAAAAAAATAAAAATTCTCTCCTCTGCATTATCAAAGCCATCAAATTTCAAAGTGTCTAAGTCTTAGTTCCAGAATATGTGCAAAAATAACACTACAAAATGTATGTGTATGTGATATAGTCACTATGGATACAATTATATACTATATGCAATTCAAAGTTTAAATACATTTCAACAGAGATTTAGTGTTTTCTTTTGTAAACAGTATATTAGTGCCAACAGTAAACAGTACAGCTCTTTGTTGAATGGGTCTGTCTTCACAACATGTCACCTCTTATTCTAAATGTTTTAGCTCTTTCAAATTTAAGGTGTAGATTATAACATAAGAGCTCCTCCCTTACACCAAGTTACTTAATCACTCCAACCTTTCACACTCATGAAACCACATAAGAGTTGTGTGGCTGAGGCACCCCAGGAAAGAAATGAGCCCTCTCTATCTTTGATGACAAAATCTGACCTTGATCTCATTTGAGTCTCTGGGAAGGATGAAGCTTGGGATAGAGAAATCCAAAAGGCAAACATTTCATTTAAATTCTCAACTGGTAGCAAAATAGGAATATGCACCAAAACAATAACAAACCAAAAAAGAAAATTCAAAAGTTGAACATGAAGTCTTAAGGGAAAAATACAATATTTTAAGCTCCAACAGAAGTTTAAAACCATGCAAGAACAACCCTTATCAATCTTACCAGTGGGATGTAAATGCATTGTTATCTCAGCAGTAGCAGTAGGTAAGATTACACTAATTCCCAGATATATTTCCATTTCCCTGACTGTGCTCTTGGCACATACCATGCTCAATTTTTCAAAGTGCTTAGCCTTCTAAAGCCACAGGGAGAGTGGTCAGCTCACTATTTCTTCACCCAAAATTTGCCTTGATTTCTATGGGAATTCAGTAGCTACCAAAAAAAAAAAAAAAAAGCGCAAGCTGGAAGAGCACTCCAGTGGTTAAAATCCAGGTCTGAGAAAAATAATCACATTATTTTCTCTTCTAATCACCAAACCTTTGAAACAGTCAAGCTTAGCATAGCTGCTGTCCCTCACAAATGAGTTAGTTATAAGGAAAGCTCAAATATTGTGTACTTGCTATAGCCTGGTCCTGTTTGAGTGGATCTACTATTTCTCTTTGGTTTGAAGAGTGCTTTTGAAGGTCTCTCTGGCATTCTGCTTGGTGCTGGACCATTGCAATGACCGACCAGAAAGTCTGTGAACAATTTGTGGTGGAGTGTAACACGAACAGGCAAGAAACTGGAATTGTGCATAAAGCATGCAAGTAACTGAGGGACTAAAAGTAAAAGGGAACCTCTGACTGACAGGAAATTTTATATATGCTGACCTGTGCTGTGTCTCACCTACGCATACAACACCAAACACAAATGGGATGAAGCTCTAGTACATACACATGGTACAATACTGGTGCTCAGATGACAACTTACACTTTACTCATCATGTCTTATTTTTGATGGCTCGCCTGCGATTAAGTCTACTGGATTTTAGGCCTTCCAAAGCAATACTTGATAATGTTCATTTTTAGTCACTTTATTACTAACCACTAAGATACGCATAAGCAAAAGTGGTCTGTTTTTAAACAGGGCAGGAAAGCAGAAGAGATCCACAGCAAAGCTTGAACCATGCCACCTACTGCATGCAGCTCGGCCATTCCCTTTTCAAATTAGACACCTGAAATGAGAAACCTCCCTTGAATAATTAAGAATATCAACTCTTCTCTTCCTAAATTTTCATTTCTCCCTTTTTCTTATTGCAAGGAAAATTGTTAGTTCTCACATCTGCTGGCAAAAAGGTGAATACAGACAATAAATATGTCCCTGTCTTTATCTAAGATACTGCATCAGAGGTCTTAGTTGAGGGAAGGCAAGAGGTTTGATCTTCTAGGAGTGGCTGGAGAAGAGGGAGGACGAGAGGGAACTTCAAGCCTGTCATACATCCTTAATGTAGAAGAGGAAATTATCTGCATTGCATAAGGGACAGGAACATGCTTCTCTTTGCCCTCCATGAAAGCAAGAAGGGAAAGGAGGAGCTGAAGCAGGAGTTTGCCCATTTCCTGGGGCTTGCTCCTGGGGCAGGATGGTTATATGTTACCTACTGCTTGCAGCCTGGGCGCAAGGTAGCTGTGACCAATGTTGTTTTCTTAAGAATTTATATCATCCGCTTAGACGGGCATTTCTTTCAAAAGCCATCCCAAAAGAATTGTGCTATTCCAAGAAAAGGAAATGCATAAGACAAGAGCAAAGACTGTCAGTAAAAATGCTGTGAAATCTCATTCACTTGAGCTCAAAAGGGTCACAGCTGCTATGGTAGGAAGTGGAAGCTTCAATATTATCTATATAAAGCACATCTACTACGTACTTTGACAAAGGTGGTTGTTGGGATATTTCACACAAGTCGTTGCTGTGCTAACACTGAACATAAACTTTTTGGGTGGACGATGAATCCAATCATTTTAAGGCATAAGCTTTCATCAAAAATATTTTGGCCGCCTGATCTTCAACTGCTGATGTCCTTTACTACAGCTGTTAATACGTAACAGGGAACACAATGATATGACCAGAACGGACTTGTCCATATGCTGAGCGGTTTACAAACAATGTTCCTTGGTTCTTTTATGAGCAGTTCAGAATTTCTTGGGGTTTTCCAGCTGCTTTTAGATCACTGGTTTGACTAAGTCACAACATGGCCTAACCAGCCTCTTTTCCCAGACAGGAACTGGAACACATGGCTTGCGGTTGCGGTAAATTAATAAGGGGGTTAAAAAAAATATATATAAATAAACAGAAGGGACTTTTCCCATGTGCTTTACAACACTGCATATCTGTCCACCACCCAGTTCATCTGTAGCGTACCGTTCTCTTGCTAGTCATTCCTGTGCTCACTTGCTATGTGATATAACACTATTCTTCTCCTCACCACAAATTTTACTTTTAATGAGTTCTTTGAATTTCAAAAGGCCAGATACTGATGATGTAAGTTGGTGTCACTCCACTATAGATTTTTAAATCAGATCCAGGTCTGCTTCTAAAATATGTATTTAAATGTATGAGGAATTCCCTACTTGTAATGTATACAGCCTTAAACCATAATTATTGCCTCTATTTGCATAAGAACATTTACATAGCTATGTAATAAAAATGCTCAGGAAAGAAGTATATTTACCGAATGAATTTCACTATACATAAGTATGTCACAAATAAGGCCCCAAATCCATACCTTGGGAAAAGATAATAAAGCACTATAAATTCTTAAAATGCAGCATTTTTCAAAGGTCAAAGATTCCCTCTAAAATGCAGGATTTCCTGAAACAAGTTTTACAACAAAAAAACCACCTTTGTGGTATTTTTAAACTACATCCTCATCACTATCATCCATTTGTCAGTACAAGTACCATTAGAAGGGGTTTTTTGTGGTGTGATTGTGAGTTTCTTCATAATTATCAGCAGAATATCCCTGGGAAACCACTTTCCATTCATTTGCCCAGGCCCGAGGAGCGTGAGCAGAACTGACAAATCTCAGAAACATGCTGTGAAGAAGCACAGAGACTCTTCTTCATTCTTTGGCAAAGCTTGGGTCAGTCTGTGGTTCGCGTAGTCCGAGAAACCATTTAAGCATCATTCAAAATTACAGTGATCAAGAGTTGCATTTCAGCAGAGGAAACCTAAAAGACTGAATAACTAGTTTTCCCACAGTCCATGAATCCAAAACTTAAATCTCAGTGCAGTCTCACCTTCAGCTTTATACAGTTGATCAACATTTGTAACCAGCCGATCTGTTGCCTATCAAAGGATACAGCCCTACCTCTTCCTCAGCGTGATTTTAAATAAGAGAAACAAACCACCAACTGCCTAAACTTCACCAGAATACACTGGGAAAGTTATTTAACTTGTAAATAAAGGGCCTTGCTGTGGCCCTTTACACACACTCCAGCATTGCTAGCCTCTCGGATGCTCAGACCTGCATATTCTCAGAAATCTCCCTCTCTGCAAAGCATGAGATCAGGCACCGGGACTCGATCCAAACATCCACTAAAACCCATGGAAATAATCCCACTCATTCACTGCAGTTAGCATGGGAAACCAAATCTCTCTGAATGCACCTGAAGTATATCCACAGTCAAGTACTTAATCTCTGTGCATACAGCATAAAACCATAGGTGTCCGCTTATTCGTATTCTGTGCATTTACCATAACATCACAAGAACCACTCTTCATCCAAGACGTGACTTAAGCAGATGATAATTGTTGGCAGTAAAAACATGTATTATGGTCATGCCCAAAATTCATGTTTGTTGTGCCAAGCATTACATATAATTAATTTGTTTGTGATGCGTAATTTGTCCCATAGACATTATCATGCCTCCTTCACAACTGCTCTTCAGTGCTAGCCACTACACCACAACTAAAAATAGTATTTGTTGACAGGTTTATAATGCACAAAGGCTGGTCCAAATCTAGGCCAGGCATTTACTATAAAGACTACCCAGACTTCATCAATTATTAGAAAATAATGCTTAATAAACCACAAAATGTAATTTGAAGGGAAACTAATGAGATAACTTGCTACTGATAAGCAGTAACTTATGCAATTGCTGCATGCCTTTCAATGTGCTCCACCAGCTTCTCACATACAACCTCTTGTGTTTTGTCAGCAATCTGCTCTGTGCAGCCATTTAGCAGAGTCATTTCTGAGACCAAAGGCAATCCATGCACAACAATGTACGCTTACTATGGCCACTAAAGGGGGAAAAAAAAAGGTTCAAACATGGCTAAAAACAACGAAGGCAAAATTCTGATGATATAAATATGGAGGCTTCTAAAAGTTAAGCCATGATGTTTAATTTATTCCTGGGAGCCAAAGATTGGAAAGCTGTCTGCACAAGTAGGTGATCATTTTAGCAAGGCTCCAAAAGGAGTCACAGATCTCTGTTGGTGTTGGGAATTTCTCAGCTCGTCATAATTTGAAATGCTAACGTGAGTTTTGGAATGGTTATATCTTGAAGCTCATGTCTTCAAGCTTAAGCCAGACAGTAATTCTGTCTGCAGGGAATCTCTGAGGTGATCTGACAATGAGGAACAGATTATCCCACATTTCACTATTATGAACCTTGAGACCTTCCACTGCAACATTTAGTTATTAGCAGAAACAGGTTACAAGACTAAGTGAACCTTACATGCCTCTCTTAGCATTGGATTTTATTCTGCAATTCACGCATGCCTTTTTAGCATCCTTTTTTTAGCTTTATAATTTTCACTGTAGCAGGAAACAAAAGGCTGATCAAGAAGATATCCATACACTGAATTAAAAAGTGATCCGAGAAAGCTATTCTAAATTTCAAATTGAGATTTTTTTTAGAACTCTTATTAGGAGGCTGTTCCTGACTTTTTTCTTTTGCCTTCTGAAATTTTAATTAAGGGCTACAATAAAAAAAGTGCTAAGGAATTATGAGATATGAATCTTCCATATGGGCACAAAATAAGGTACTTACAGGTACACGGATAGCTTCAGTTGCCTCACGAAGGAGGTGGTTAAGTTGCTACAGGCTCCAAATTCAGTGATTTATGGTGATGGAAAACTATACAATATGCTCTTGAAATTGAGTTTGAAATTACTGATAAAGCTTTAGTCTGACTGAACACATACAGCAGATAGATTAGGTGTCTGGCTCATCTGTCTGGTCCTGGGTGTTCATCAGTCAACCTAACTAACAAGCTAAAACTCAGGATTGTGGTCAGCAAGTTCATATTCACCTAAAAATATGGGGTCTGCAGCGAGCTCTTTCACACAAAGATAGGCACATTGAATCGGTTTAATGCTTGCTTACCCCTACTAATGCTCTCCAGCTAGGAAAGGAAAGAACTGTGGACTTGAGAAGCGAGTTCACCCCTTGCATTTACTTCCCCCTTCATTACTTTTTAACATCACTTTAAGTAACAACTGCTGAAACCCATTAACAAAATCAGTTTATGGTGCCAGAAATCTCAATAGTTCATAAAATTGTATTATGAACCATGTTAAATTTTGCACAAGTCAAATGTGATTTAATAGCTTTTAATCAAAACACTGCTGGTTTCGGTGTTGCCTTCCAGCTTGGTACACAAAACAGCTTCAAAGACCCAGCTCATAAAGGTGAAGTGAGGTAAGAAACATGTGGTGTAGAAATCTAGCTGGTGTAAAGCAGTATAATGCCGTAGCTGTCGTGAAATCCCAGCTGCTGTAGCCAAGGAGGTGAAGGGAGTGATCTAGAATCAGTGGCTTTGCCAATAACTCTAATTTCACTAATTTAAATGAAGTGACTATCAATATTTTCATAGGTCAAAAGCTATTTAAGTTGGATTCTGAGCTAAGGAAAATGTAAAGAATGGACCATGAAGAATTCAGCACAAGATGAGCTTATTCTGAAAGATCAGCTTCCGCCCCCCCACCAGTCACCACTTTGGGGGGGAGGACCAAAAAAAAAAAAAAAAAAAAAAAAAAAGATCAATGAACTCCAAACCTCTTTGCTGTTAATCTGTGCTGAGTTTCAAACAACCCTGTGGAAGGACAAGACCTGAATAGGTATTTGCAATAAAAGAGGCAATGGACACAAAAGTATATGCTGCTAATTAAAAACTTAAAATTATATCACAATGACTTTAAATGGGAATGATCTCAGTCTAATCACATAATACTTTCTTTTGTGCTCTAGGTCATGCCGTCACTCAGATGCAGCATTCAGGAAGCACATTTCATTAGACTAAATAAAGCTTCAATCATGTGTAAAATTTCCAACTTGAATAGGCAGCCATCATATCATTCATCAGTCTAGATGTATTTAATGGGTGTAATTTCTTCCTCATATTTCTGTGTTGATTGTTTCATTTCCATTATAGAAATCTTTCAAGATTGCTCTTTTTGCTGTTCTTTTGCTCGGAATAAGTAATGCTTTTTAAGATGTATCCCAAATACATTTCTTTTTGCTTGTCAAAAAAATTGGGTGATTGAGATAAATCTAAACCAAGACACGGAGAGAAAGAACAAAACCAAAACACACACCCCCCCTCACAGGAATCAGATGATATTACCCGTACTTGCATGTCTTGAAATAAATCATTACGCTTAATCAAAAACAAATTGAGCAGTCTTGTTCAAACACAACAGCCCCCTGTGGATTCTGACACTGTTTCTATAGTTGAATGCAAAGGGTTTATTTTTAACATATGACTTTAAAGCAAAATACAACACACAAAAGCCCATCTCCGTTCATTGCTTCCTTCTCCCTTTTTCACACAGATATCTATGCATAGGGAAGGAGTACAACAAAACCACCTCCTTTTCAAATTTCAAATGAATAGGATGAACTAATAACTTGAAGATTTGCAATCTCATGGGGAAGAAACCGTAGCACACAGCGTAGCCTTCCAGCACTAAATCTTAGTCTTCTAGCTTAATCTTGAAATGAAATTATTTTCTTCCAGACACTTATCTTACGATTTGGATGCACAGTTACCTTGCTTATCAGAGGCAAAATTATCATAACTGAAGTATAGTTCTGGGTTATATGTTCAAAATTTCCACATCAATAATACAGTTTTTAGCAGTTTTTTATCTAGCACACTCCCTCCCCTGGCATGCTTTTCTCTTTTTTTCCTGTTTATTCCTTTGTCTGTTTCCCTTGAGGACAGAAATGCAAAACATCACATTGGGACTGGACTAGGGAGCCAGACTAAGCCTCCTCTCCTCTAACCAGCCTAAATCTTTCCCAGTTCTGCTCCTTTTATCTTCCCTCCTCTTTATGTGCATTTCATCCATCTGTTGTTTTCTCTTGTGACCTGGGCCCCAAACCTGTAATGAGATCTGTTCTGGTGCATCAGGCTCGGCAGAATCAAACAACAACTTCCATTTCAGAAACCCATGAGTCCATGTCCCAAAACCTTGCAGACTCGTTCTTATTAGCAGCACAGCCAAGTTGGTGGATGAAAACACAAAGAACATTACATTTACCTTCTCTGATATGTGAGCATGTTTCAGAATCCCAGATTAAGCAAACAGGGTGGGACAGGGGATTTATTCATCAGGATATTGCAGCTGCAACCATAGTAGTCTCCTGGCTAGTGATTTGAAGCCCATGGAGTGGAGTCCTGAAAAACATCAAGCAGCAAAAATATTGACTTAGCAATATTTCTTTTTGGTCATAACTTCCAACAGAGACTAGTTATTTCGGATGTCATGATTATTTTTGAGGGTTGGGACACCATGGGAGGAGAGCAGCTGGCAGAAGCAGAGAAGACGCGGCCTGAAGAGGCCTTGATTCTCTCCTCATGGTGGAGATAGAAAGCTGACAGATTTAGTTGTAAAAAGAAAAAACCCGTGCAATTAAGGCAGTTACTGAGTTGCCACAGAAACCAGAAGAAATTCTACCAAGGATACTTATGACCTGAATGAGAATAAGGTAAAACTCTAGGGATCACCTTTCTGGCCAGGATAAGCAGGCACAATTCAGATAGCTCTTCTGATAATACAGCTACTCATCCTTTTCATACATGACCTAATTTTCATTCAAGCCAGCAGTAAGATTCTGGTGGCTCCAGCGGATGCTGAATTGGAGAACTTTGTTCAACACCCAGAAGAGAAAGTGAAAAGCCAGAATCCTTCTCCAGGGACCAGAGGGAGGCTGGAACCACTTTTCAGCTCTGCCAAAAGGTTCCTGTGTGACCTCCTGCCAACTGTTAATTTTGTCTGGCCAAGAAGCGCAAATATATTTTAAACACCTAATGAACTTTATAGGCCAGTGCCTCTGAGCCATAATTCCCATTAAAAAAAATGCAACAGTACCTGGGAATCTTTTTAGTGCAAAAACTTTTAAATGGTCGTAGTAACCACTTTTCCCCTCTTCTGTGGCAAAGTGAGAGTAGGTATAAAACTATCAGCTATAAGCTGTGGCATCAATGTAGACGAGACCAATTTTAAATTAATGTACTTCATACTGTTTTTTTCTGATAAGAGTTCTTAATCAATGTGAAAAGAAATTTCTAAGTTTCGTAGAGGAGATGCTTATACTGTTGTGTATAAAGAAAAACAGATAAAAACTTGCCCTGTAAAGGGAAGCCTGCGTCTTCTATCTCCGTTATAGGGTCACTCTTCAGATTCATACACATTTAAAATACAGATCAGTTCAGGTCAGCTGCAGCCTGAGAGGTACACAGGATTTTTTGCACTAGGTATCTTTAAATTCCAAATCATCATGCACTTTGAAGCACATACTTCCCTGTGATTCCATTGTCTTTACTGTCCATAAAGGCATCTGATAATTCTCACCCCGAGTCCCACTTGTAATTAAGCCATGGCAAAGAATTTAGGAGTCAAGGACGGGACACAATCTCACCGTTGCATGGGCATTCCAGATGGGAATACACAGAGTGAGAGAATTTTCCTCTCAAGAGTAGCTCAAAAAGAGCTGCTTGCCTCCTGAACTCAACATGTATTAATATTTTTATTCCTAGTAGCATTTTTTGTCAGATAACATCTACAGACCCCAGTCCTATCTGATCTCTTGCTGCTTGCTTCCTTTAGACAACCAGAGAGATTTAGGAATTGAATTTAGAGCTACAGCTTTCCAGCTTGGACCTATCATCAGATAGATACTAATGTCTTTTCAGGACAATCTTTGCAGAGCATAGCCATTTCCCAAAGGCTAACAAGAATGTTGTCATTTACTTCAGCGGGCACAAGATCAAATCCAGCGTTACCATCGATGTATTTCCCAAAATGTTCTATCCGATAAAATTTTTTCCACTCTCCAAGGGGAGTGAGAAATGAGAACGTTAGCAGAAGAGTTCATAAACACAGTCCCAATACAAAAGAGCTCTCCTTCAGACCCAGCCTCAAATTCTCAGCTCATCTGTTTCTCTCATTACACCCAGCAGATACAAAACAGTTTTGCTTGTCATGAGCAAAAAGGGTTAATACAAGCTGGAAGTTATTTACAGTTAATAGCAGTGGAAAAATTGCAGAGCAGCTTGGTCCAGTATCTAATAATAAAAAATAGTTTCTTGTAAAGAGACTTAAGGGCAGAGACTCTGTAAGTTCTTCACGTTCTTTACATTTTTCTCTTCAAGAAATAGCACAAAATGCCAGTAATCTCAGCATTTTAGGATAAAGTTTTCCATAGATTTCTTGTGACCTTGACAATACAGAAATCAATGACTGGTAATTATAAGGAATAAAAAAATTGGCCCAACCTGTCACCAGTTCATCAACTGTGGTATTTCAAAGGTTTTTGACTAGCATATTTAGTGAGAAATAATTTTGGTCTATTTTACGTGTACAAATATGTCGGAGAGACTAGTGATATACTGTTACATTAACTTTTTTTTTTTTTTTAAAATCCTGATTGCCATCTTTAAACATACAGGTCAAGAAAGTATACAGAGGTACCCATAAGGCAAGTTTCTCAACTCTGATACAGGGGAAAACAAACAAAAAGTTATCACTGAAAATTCAAGCAAGTCAATAGTTGCAAGAAAAGTTTCATTGAACCCCACTGATACTACTTTTAAACATCTGAGAAATCATAGAATCACAGAATGGTTTGGGTTGGAAGGGACCTTGAAGATCATCTAGTTGCAAACACCCTGCCATAGGCAGGGACACCTTCCACTAGACCAGGTTGCCCAAAGCTCCATCCAACCTGGGTTTGGGCTTTGATCCTTTACCTCAGTGATGATTTAGGTCAGAGGAAGACATAAGAGAAAAAAAGCTTAACTCAAAAGGCCTAGTTTCTAGAAGTACCGTTACCTAGCAGCCAACCATACCACTGTTTGAGATCACTGATCTTTATTTTTGTCAGATTAAAATATTCAGATCTTGACCCAGAGGGCAGCAAACTAAGCTAAGGCTAGTCATCCCTCAACTCCGTTGCTGCAGCATTCCTGGGCAGTAAGAGAAACAGAAAAAACTATTTGACCTGACAGTAGCAGATACAGCAGCACCGCTGAGAACATCATATGCAATTAATAACTCAAAGGATTTCTCCAGTTGAAATCCCTGTCTCTCAATGTACGCTTGCATGGTCCCTTTGTTTTGTCTGAGACCTTTGAATTCAATAATCATAATGATGAGGCAGCAAGTCATTGACAAAATACAGCTCAGGTTTAAAGAGCAGTTTAGTTTTCACGTGCAACAAACTTCATCCTGCTCTTAACATTTCCTGACACAGAAACGACGTGTCTGCAGCTGCTTATACCCAATGGTTGACAGAAATGCTATGGAGCTGCCACATTTTGACATTTCCAAAACATCTCACTGTATAGTTAACAAATGGTAGTTTTTTCCTTACCCCACCCCCCTTTGTTTTTATTTCTCTTGTTATCAAATAGTTTGGAGGAAGTTAGTTTATGAAAAAGATCTAGGCCCTTCTCTGAAAAATTCCCACTGGTCTGACTTCAAGGCTAATAAAAATGCTTTGTTTCTTCTGTTGATCCTCCTAACTGGTCAGCAAACCCCTAGGGCACAGTTAGTGCAACAAATTCAAGTTTGAGTGCCTGGTGTCTCATGCGCAGATCTAGTTAGGAATAAGTTTCCTGTTACAAAAGAACAGTCCTGCCGAATAGCTGTGTAATTTTTTTTTTTTTTTAATTCCTCACCTGTTCTTGTCCATATTTGCAGGGAGAGCTCACAATGGTGATGCAGATTTTTCCAAAATGCAATTTTTGCAAAGTGTCCAAAATAAGAATTCTACACTATATTGGAAAAAATACAGAGCTAGTTCCCACCACTGTTTCCTACCTCTGCAGCAAATGGAGACAGAAGCCCAAAACACTGATTAAAAAGAAATCTTTGAATGCATTTGGGCTTTTATCACCTTCTACTAGTAGCAGAAAAATATGTAGTTAATTGTCTGACATTAGCGTAAAAATTACAATTCAGGGTTCATGAAGATACTGAAACACAAACAGGCAGCGCACCGTTAAATCCTTATAAAACAGGTATTCCTTCAAATGGGATAGTAAACTGCATAGAATAAAGGAAGGCTTCTCAGTCTCTTGCAATGAGCAGTCTTTTATGCCACAGGTAGCCTTTCCCTTGCGTTCAGGCAAGGTAGGGAAACACTAACGTGTTTTTGATACAAGTTCACAGAGTTCAATGGGAGCATTTCCACTAAGTTCAGAGGGGTTTGGAACACACTCGGCATAAATAAGGATGGCAGAATGGCACAAAACCCACAAATGTACTATTTAAAGTTAAGAAAAAAAATCCACTGTGGTTCAATCCATCTGAAAAAATTCAAACCTATCATTCTGAAACGGTCTCAAAGGAATTTTGCTCTTACCTGTACTCTTATCTGGTTTTCATCTTTCTTAAAATTCTATGCAGTCTACTAAAACTCTAGAGATGTGGAAACAAGAAGTAATAACAATCTTTCTTCTTTCAGGACTCTGAACAAAATCCTGGCCTGACCTAAGATAATGGAAACTTTTTATTGATTTCTATAAAGCAAAAACTTCAACCCCTGAGAAGAAACTGCACCCCCAATTTAAAAGCAAAATCTGTCAAGAAAACTGGCACAAAACCATAACTAAACAAAGTACACAAGGGATTTCAAATGAGATTAGAAGCATTGTTTTGACCCTGTGGCTTTCAGAGGGGTGTGAGAAAAACACAGTAACAGCACAAGAAGCCTTTGCAAACCGAGCAGCCGAGACAGACAGTTTAAAAGAATTGGAAAAGAAAGTCTAAACGGAAATGGAGTGAAAGGAAAATACAGCTCCATCTAGGGTGAAAGGAATGAAGACCAATAATCATTGGGATTCAGCTTTGTTTCTGTGGTAGGTGCTCTAAAATCTATGTTGGAGGAGCAGACAGAAAGGTCATGGAAGTCAGAATTATTATATGAGAAAGGAAGTAAGGAACAATGGGCTCAGAGAAGTCATGACAACTGAAGGATTGGTGGTCTTCAGCGTAAAAGAATGGGTGGCCTTTATTGATGGGCTCTTTCTATAGACGTGAATTACTGTGTGCAATATCTATACAGACCAGAAGTGTACTGGTGACAGACTTGCTGAATTATTTGCTGTGGATAAACTAAGTATTCTTTCCTGATTTTGACCGAGTCTAAGTACTGCTGTAATATGTATTACAAACCCCAGTCCAACAAAGCACATACATATGGTTCTCAACTGTAGCCACATAAGAAGTCTCTTTAGCCCCAGTGGGACTATATATGTGCTTAAACTAAGCAGAAGGTTATGTTTCACAAAGGACAAGATCCACTCGACTCAACATATGAGTAAAGAAGTCACATGAAAAAGAAGCAGAGCCAGCAGAGTTTCACAAAGAAGACCTGGATGTCTACTGTCATTTCTTCTGGAGCACTGGTCACTGACTACTGTGTGACTTTGTTTCCCTTCCCACAACATCCCTGTTCTACTTTCCAGCTCTTTAGAGCAATGTGGTCTTCCTCCTGCATCTTTATTTCGCCCATGACAAAGGAGCCTTGATGAGCTATAATCATTAATTGATGATTCCCAAATTACATGTTCGTTATTTGTAGCTTGTGACCGATCACTGAATACATGGCCCTTTTTAATCAGAAGTAAACAAAAACAAGCACTAAAGAGTGAGTAAAGAGAGAATAGGTGTTACTGAACTTTTTTTGCTTGTACTAATTGAGTCATTCATGTGAAGATATCCCTCCAGCAGCAATGTGAGCAAAACCTCCCACTCCCATTTTCACAAGAACGACTGAGGCAGGCAGGCAGGCAAAAAGGGCTGAAACATTTGCCACGACCTTCAGAGGTGCAGTTGCGGTAAATGTCCTGCCGCAACTAAAAGCGAAGGGGATGAGATCTAGCAATCCTTGTTTTCTTCAGGTTTAGCACATGAGAGACTCAGTCATAGGTGGGAAAAGCATGTTATATTCAATCTTCTCCTTGGAGCAAAGTAGTTCACTGCAACGGTGAAAAAAGAAAGCACATGAGGACTGGGAGATTTCTGCTAGAGAAGACATTTTGTAGGACAAAACTGTGGGAATCTGTGGGTGTGTAGTACGCTGAGGTTTGAACTTGGGAACTGTGAATGTAATCTCGACATCCAAGACTAGTAATGTGCAGAAGGAGCCAACACCACAGACCACCTAATCTCTGAAAAGTCCGACTTGGAGCTGTCGCCCACAGCAATACAATCCGTCTGCGTGCCACGAAATCTCACAGTTCTCAGTCTGGCTTATGTGCAGACTTATGATTATCTGTCCCATTATCCATATGGACCTATTCAGTTTCTTTCTATACCTCCTGCGACTTTGAATACATGATTAGCAATATGATGTAGACAAGTGCTTCTTTCCCTCCCAGCACCCTCCCTCCCTTTTTTTGTTGGTCAGGAAATGCCAGCCCTTGTCTCTCATAGAAAATGAATGGGAAATTTGCAAATTCCTCTAAACACCCACAAACTTTCTCATGATCTCTTGTTACTTTTCAATGGATGGTCCTTTGCAACTCCAAGAAGCCTGGGCTGCTGAATACAGCAATCATATTGTGCCAGCCTCAGAAATGTGTGGTTGTTTCACAAGGCAAATGCCCACACCACCTGGAGCTGGGCAGGCACACAATCACTTTAGTCTAACAGAGAAACTCTGACCTTTTTTTTTTAAAAAAAAAACAAACAAACAAACAAACAACAAACAACACACAAGGACAGATTTGTTGAGCATTGGCTTTTGCAGGGTAATCCTTGTTAAGGCACGTTAAAGCATAGGCTGATCCAGGCTTGCACTACTAGTCACTGAGAGGGTCCTGCTGGAGGTTTTCTGGAGTGCTGAGCTTAGACTTCTTTGCGTCAAGTCTCCAGCAATTCCTAAAAATAACATCACCAAGCCCTCTCATACTTGGCACCAAAGGAATCTAAATCATATCACTGTGGAAGAGCACTGTGATACAGTTTCACTCAATGACTCAAACATCAATCCCGCAGCTCCCAGCTCAGCCGAGTGTCCGTTTGAGAAAGACACCACATTTTGACCGGAATACAGAAGAATGGATGAAACCTCAGTGGGGAATCTAGCAGTGGATTTCATGTGCAAGTCTCCAAAAATGTCTAAGAGCTATTGGAAGGTAGCACCTGACAGATTTTCATGCCTGGAACTGCTCAAGAGAACCAGGTAAAAAACAATGAAATCAGTCCTTTTGGGCTGTATAAACAGTTCAAGCTCCCACAAACCCTCAGCCAAATGACCCCGGGATGCCCTTACAGACTCATCAGCAAATTCAGCAGCAGCCAGAACAAGGAGGAAATTGGGGGCCTTATTAGAGACCGACCAAAGCAAAACAAACCAAAGACTTGGTTGCCAGTGCCAAAAAACTGCTTTCACAAGTCAGGAATCCTGATCCTGCAGCCGCCTCACTTGCCCCTCATTTGCCCACATCCGCTGAGTTTACAAATGAACCTATTAGAAGGCATGATTTTCTATTTTATTTGCCAAGGAGAAAGATGGTAACAAAAGGAGGCCGTGAGTGAATGAATATGCCAGTGCTCCTTTTGGTTTTACTGGCATGTCATTATATTTAAAAATAGAACTTGATTTTTAAAATAAACAAAGCATAATATGGAGGTTTCTGTGTAAACAAAGGATTGTACATGTGGTGGTATGATACAAAATTTCATGATCAAGAAATTTCTCATTCAGCTTGTCTAATCAGCCAGAACAAACTTGCAGTCAGTAGACTTTAATTATAATTGCATCTAATTGATTCTTTTTCCTTCTTTTTTTTTTTTTTTTTTTTTTTTAAATACTGTGGTATTGTGGTGCTGCATCAACAGTAGTTCTTGACACAAGAATGCACATTAGGGACTCTAGGGTAAGAAACGGAAAGAACCAGATGAGTAACTATCTCATACCCACTACATCATTTACTTTCTATTTATTTTCATTAGAGAAATGCTCAGAGGCACCAACAAACTGATCCCTGAATCTGAACAGCCATCTCTCTCCTGCCTTGGAGTGGAGCTCCGGTCCACACATGGAACAAGCGCGGAAGCTGGGCCCCAGCTTCTGCAAGGGGAGCTGAGTCATGAGTGCTTAACTTGGTGGTAATATTAAGAGTCAAGCAGTGCTGGCCATGATCAGGTATCTAGTTACTCATCCTGGGAAAACCAGCAGCAGAAATAGAGGCACCTTCAGACTTAAATGACAAATAAATGGGGATTTTCAAAAATCTAATACTGAAAATGTGGATGCCAGTCAGAAGTTAACATCCTTTTCTCAAGCAACTTCTGCATGACTTATTCAAGGCAGTGCTGAGTCCCTGTGACAGTCGAAAATTATATCCAGATTGCTTGACTCAACCTTAGAAGTATTATTCTTCCCTTAGCACAGTAGCTAACATGTCCGGCAATAGCTAAATGAATTGGAATCCTAAGCCACTTTTTCAAAGGATTTTGGCATAACATTGCATTAAAACAATGGAATGTAGGTTCTTAATTCACTTATTCTTGAAAACGAACAGAGGATTAACAAGGATCATGCTACCAATACACTTATGCTCTTGGCATATGTTTAAGGCTTGCTATCTGCATATGTTGTGTCAGTCTCTTGACCTCTGCGTGTATGAAGACGACACTCAGAATTCACACACCCTTCTGGTCTGGCCATGTTAACTGGCCCCTAATCAGTTAACACTGTCTTTTTTAGGAGAGTTTTCTAAAAGCCCATGAAAAACAATAGACATTGAGAATCAGATGTTGGCTTCATCAAATGGTACTATAAAAAAAACCCCTCCAGGACTCTCAACAAAGATGTCAGTGACTCAACAGCTCTCAGTAACCACTGCAAAATAAACATTAGACAGTAATTGCTATGTAGGGGTTGAGCATCTGCTAAGAGGAACCATATTTTCATTGAACTATGATTCTAACAAAGTAATCACTCCCCAGCAGAAATATGGCTGAAGGGCAATACTTCAAATGTGGAGTGTGTTGATACTACAGCAGTCTCCCCTCATACACCAAACACAGTGTGCTCAACTATATAAATAACAGAAGTTTGTTTTGAAAGAGGATGTTTTACAATAATTTTTTTTTTCAGTCAACAGTTTTCCGGTTACTTGTGTGGTATTGTGTCCCCTAAAGCACTGTGCTGGCAAATGGCTCTGAGGGTACCTTTATACGCGGGTTTGGCCTACACCGTGCAGTGGAGATGCTGCCTAGTGCCAAACCAATACTGGAAGTCCACATGCTGAAAAACTCTCTCAGCAGGAATTATTAACCAGGATGTAGCTGTAAATGTCTGCAGCCAACCTACTTCCCTGTGCAAGTGAGCTCCTGTGGTCTGGTGAGAAGTCCCTGTGCCACACGCTGCACGGATTCCTGCTCTGTGGTTATTTTGAGCAAACCCAACTTCAACGGCGTTGCACTGTTAGATGACAGGCAGGATTGCACTTCGAAACAAAAGCTCATTCCTGGGAAAATATGCTCTGTTTGGTAACTCAAACTCCTAAAAGGAAGCTTCTTTTGATGGTAAAGCTATGGTAAACTGGAAGAGTGTTTGCTCTCTGCCATAATCTTGGATAATAGAGCCAATTTTCTAAACAGGGCTGAGCTTTGGGAATCGGCTATTCCTGTCAGACCCAGATTCCTCGTAGCAAGAATGCTTGCAATCCGTGCGACTTTCTGTCCCAGGACAGTGTGGCTGTGTAAACAGAAGACTACAGTAGGATTATACTGAAATTTCACATCATACTCTCACAGAGACACCAGCCTCCACAGCCCTGGTATCTGCTTTTACCTGTTGTGGGACAAAACAGTGTTATCCAGGAAATACAGCTAGAAGAGAAAGAAATCATTGTACTACTATTCTGCATGATAGGAGAAAGAATGCAAGCCTAAATCAGGTTATATTAAACAGTGCATTTTCTTATTTTTATTATGTGTTGTGTACAAATCTATAGCACACTGGATACATCCAGATGCTAAGCCAAGTCTGGAAAGCCACCCAAGTTTGTGCATACCTATTTGAGTAGCTAGAGTAGTGCAGACTGACTTTCAGAAACGCTGAGAGCTCTCAGTTCCCAGTGGGGCAAAAAGACAGAGCCACAAATACCCAGGCTTTACAACCGACTACTGAAAACCTTGGATCTGCACAATTAGACTCTTAAACGTCTTAGAAAAATCTGCTTCATAGTACCAAAATTTAAGCACTTGTTTTTGCAAACTTTTGACAGAATTGTAGCATTTCCACAATTGTATAAACATCAGAACTAAATTTTAAAATCAGTAGCTTACAGTCTTCTCTACATTTCCTTAATATATACACACCATTTAAATTATTAAATTGTGGTTTCTAGCATAAACATCAATATTACTGCATTTAAGTTCTTTTCTCCTACCACACCTCTAAATAAAACTTTTCTATCTCACTTCTAATCAGGAATACCAAATTCTACTCTGGAATTTCAACACAGAACAAAACCAGTATTTAGTGAACAAGGGTTTTTTTAGGCTGGGTATAAAATATCATTTGCAGCATATTCCAGAGAGAAAAACAGTTGGATTTAGAGTGCTGATCAGGGAGAGCCACTGCAACTTTTAATAGCACTTTATCTGTAATGACACAAGTAATTTCTGTTGTGGAGTGATCCTCACAATTCCTCTCAGACACTGATAAATCCAAGTGGCTGGAGAACTAAAAGTCCTAATCCAAAGTCCCTTAAAGAAATAGGCTTTAGAGAGTGACTTAATAAAAACTCCCACCCCAAGCTGTCTGGCAGCTGAAAGAGCAGAGAAGAGAGACTCTGAAGGGCAGTTAAGCAGCCAATTCCACTGAAATTCCAAGGATTTTGATCCTCGCATCCTCTTTATAACACTGAAAAACCTCCTTGTATCTATAAAAATGTTATGAAGGAAAAGAAGGCTTTTGGATGCTATCTGGCTTGCGTGGAATAAGATACCGTATAAACATACAGGAAGGAGGCAGTCCCTTCCCTGCAAAGTTTACAACATAAATGAAAACAGCAGGGCTCGATACGGCACAAGGAAACAATAAGGCAAGATTGGCCATCGTGAAGAACCGAGTCACAGTAAATCAGCTGCCTCTCATTTCTTCTGCAGGCACTCCAGCAAAGAGCTCAGCAAATTGCCAGACCATGAAACCTCCACATTTCACCTGAGAGAAGCAAATCACAGCTTGCCAAAACCAAACCAGCCTTTAACCTTTTAAGTCTTTTAACCTTTACATAAACTGTGCTTGTTTTCCCGTACGAACAATGGCCTTATTGTTTAAGTTAAAATACAGTACATGACCTGCAATGTTAGGAAATGAATGAATTGTTGTGCTGTCAACAGTCACTTTTTTTTCCACGCCTCCCTATATCTAGGAATTTCTTTCCATGTCTTCAGTTTTAAGGAAAACATGATGCTTTGGAGAAGACCACTGATACCCTAAGCTAACAAATTATAGTAGTGAAAATTATGTAACATGGATTTTCAGTAATTCAAAAACTTCTAATATAGGGCCTCTTTCCAAAAGAATTCACCTCCAATTTAGGCATGTAAGTGATATTAATTTTCAAGAGTTTACATTGCCCAGAAACTCTCATTTCAGACACACAGCGGGCACTTTACAAAACCTGGCTACTCATTAAATGCCAAAATGGAAGCAGAGCTTTTCCGAACATCTGGCCAGACTGTGGCTACGTGACTCAAGATGACTGCATGAGAAAATACAGAGTAGGTAAGAGAGTAACAAAAGATTATGAAGAAAAATTCAGACATTCAAGCAACATTAGACATGAAGTCCATCTTCAAACACTCATTGCTTACTACAAGTTCATTTAGAATTGGAAAATGTCCAACAGGATTATGGCAAAGATTAAGATAAAGCAGAATTTTTACATATAGCAGAGAAGATATCCAAAGTATCCCTCTTCTCAAGGACAAGAGACAACAACATAACAATTAAGGAAGAAAAACTTTTGAAAAGTGATCTTTAGAGTCCAAACAAGTTTTTAAAAATAAATTAATGAACAACATGAAATGTCCCTTAAACAATTACACAGAGTTTTCTAGATCAGAACACTTCCATCAACTTAGGAAGGAAAAGGTTCTCACTTGTGTGAACCACTGACATGGAACGGACCTATGAACAAATGTTTATGTAAAGGAAATATTTTCCCAGGTTGGACCAGTTCCTAAATAAAAGGACAGGTCTGGAAGGTATAAATATAAATGGACTTGTCTGGGCCAAAGTACTGTGCGACAAAGCTGACTTCAGGCCTCTACCCATTTTAGCTAACAACATTAGAGCCTGAGGCAGTTTTCATTTTATTATATATAGCCTTGAGAGAATTTAAATTTAGGAGAAGAATCTTTTTTTGACTGGTTTTGATCAGCACTCTTCCTTCAGCCACTGCTTCCACGAGCCCCTGGGAAATGACCAAAAATACTCATCTGATTGCTCTTTTGTGGGATATGCTTATGTATCACAGAAATGTGAGAGAGATACCACTTCAATGATATAATGCACATTTTAATCACAGGGTAAGGAATTATTACCCTACAGCGCTGAAATTTTAACTTACAAAATTCTATGTGAGTCCATCAGGGGTAGGTGAGGAAACATAAGGCACCCCTAACATGCTACTTTGAGAAAACTAGAACAAATATATCATAAATTGGATAGAAACGGCAATAATCTAAAGAGAAAAGAAAGAATAACATCAAAAGAGAAGAGGTAGATGTCCCAAATAAGGAGCTAATAAGAATGACATTTCCATGTTTTTCATCCAAAAAATGAAAGAAAAGGAAGGAGAAAAAAGAAATCATTCCACATAATGCAACAGCTCCTCAGTTAATGTAAACTGGTGCCAGTTCATTGAAGTCAATGGAGCTACAGTGATATGTACCAGCTGAGGATGGGGTTCTGAATGTGTAGGCATTTGGCATAATGCCAACCTCTGTCTGCATACAGACTAGTATTGTGTATGTAAACATTGTCTGAGACTCTAAAAATCATAATTTTTAAAAAATGCTTTATAGTTCCAATGAATTTGTCATGTAAAACAAATCGTGGGCTTCCTGTGTTCAGTGCCTCCATCTGAGCAGCAGATACTCGCAACGCTGTTTGTGCTCTGGCTTTGCTCACTAAAGTCCACCAAGCTAAAGGACAGCTCACTCAAAACGTGAATCAGAATAGAGTCCAAAAGAACAGCTGCTTCCTCTGTCCTGAATAAAGAAAATTTTAAATTTCACACCAACACTGTTGTGTCAAGGTTAGGTTATGCTGTTAGGGAGTACAGGGTGATGCTTAAGTTGTATCCCAGTAAGAACCACTGGGACTTTCAGATCCCCACCCTCTTCAACTCCATTTTTTCTTGTCCTTACACCATACACTAATACTTTACTGTTGTTCTAGACCAACCCAAAGTCCCTCCTTCACCATAGTGAATAAAAGAAGACTTTGTCCACATCTTGCCTGCTTCCTGCACCTGTTTTTGGAAGAGACAGGGTCCAGATCTACTTAACCCCCTTTACATCTGCATTGCCCTGGGTTTCACATGGTTTCCTCTGGTATGTTACGTTATACATCTTGCATACCAATTTTTTGTTCCTTGCCAATGTAATAACTACTCTTAAACTAATTTGTTCAAATAAACAGAAGCACATTTTCTGACCTTTTGAATACTCCAGAGATATCAGTCTTGGGGGATAATTACCTCTACAGCATCCATTTTACTGTTACAGGGGATCACCACAATAATGGAATAAAAAGCCTTTGGAATCATGCATTTAACCTATAAACATTCTTTACATGAGCCATACTCAGCTAAAAGAAAACAGAATTATTCGGTTGCCAATTATTCAATTCATTTGTATGAACACAAACAAAAGGAAGAAAAAGCTTAATTATCTTGGCTCTAAAGGTAGAGTATTTCTCCTTTTGTTTTTCATCCTGTATGGTTCAGGTGGCAAGCTGGTCAATCTGAAGAATTGTTCTAGATGAGCACTATGGCATAGGTTGATCTCTGAAATTAGATCCTTACGGCTGAGGAAGTTCATTACAGATGTTCATTTGAGACTAGGCATCAGGTAAGAACATGATCAGTCAGGTTTTTAACACAGGAAGCACCATTTTCATATAATGGTCTAAGTACGTACGAGTTAGGAATTGACATAACCTGTAGAAATGTCTGAAAACAAAGGTGTTTGACAGCAGTAAGATCAGAGACAGATTCTCGGTTGGACTTGGCTTATTCTTTTTGTAGCTACTTTCAATAACCTAATTTAGTCTGAAGCTCAACTTTAGATTCATTTTATCAATATACTGAAAAAGCATCAGGGATTTTCACAAGAGTATACTACCAAAGAAGAAACAAATCCAAACAAGATCGATAAATGTAATTCTGCATTGACTGCCACGTTCTTCTACCCATTTAAGCTAAGTCATTGAAATTTTGGTGCACCTGGCTCTCCCAAAACTGAGCCTTAAGTTTGATGTGTATTAGCTGGCCCAAGGTTTGCTTTTTAAGTCACAATACTTGGAGGGAGGAATGATTTTTTAGTCCTTATCTGTGTGCCAGATTTAATGAACACATCTGTAACAGACTGCTAACACAACCACATAAAATATTTGGGTAGAATCTATGCCCACTTAAATATATTCTATCATTTATCCAATAAAATGTAATTATAAAAACAACAAATTCACCTGATTTATGAAATATTTACATCTCATTTTAGGACCAAACCCAAATATAATTAATAAGTATAAAAACAAGGGGTAGGAAACCACTACTGTTTTGCCGTACTTTCATTTGTTGACAGTGGTTTTGGTTAATAGAAACACGTGGCCTGTGAAGAGGAGGGGGTTTGGTTTTTTGTTTTGGGGTTGAGTTTTGGTTGGCTTTTTTGGGGTGGTTTTTTTTGTTGGGGTTTTTTGGTTTTGTGGGTTTTTTTTTTTTTTGAGATCACAGATAGTGATGGGAGAAAAAGTTAACAATAACCAAACAAGAGATTTCACCAAGAACTCAAACCAACCAAAACCGAAACCTGTTTTCATTGGAAAAGAGGAAAAGGAAGTGGGTGTTTAGATCCAGATCGAAATTAGGTTTAGTCAGCAGTTTGGGGTTTGGTTTCATGACCAAATCAGGGCTGGGGTTCTCGTACAGACTCGATGATGATGAAATCTTCTAAACTTGAATCGTGTAACCTGAAATCTTGTAACCTGCTGTCTTTTGGTCCCCAAGACTGGAAATCTTTTTATAGTTATGGCTGTTTGACTGACACTGCTGTTTTCTATGTTTCTTTTGGGATAGATTCCTGAAATTTCTTTTCCTCAGTCACTGTTTTCCATGAAGTCTAGAAAGATCTCCATCCATACTGAAAACCTGACATTTGCAATTGATATTGAAAACATTTTAGTTGAACTTTAACCATTTTGGCCCACATGTAAAAGAAATACTTTTGGCACGTGCTAGTATATAGCAGAATTCAAAATCCCAAAGAACACAAGGAAGGCAAGTAGCAGAGCACAGACCCTGAACTTCAGGAGAGCAGATGTGTGATGCAGGGAACTGGTTAGGTGGCATCCTGTGGGCAACAGCACTGAAAGATTAAGGCTGTCTTCAGGGACAAGCTACTCTCAGCACAAGAAAGCTCCAGCTCTATGCTCAGGGAAACAAGCAGGCATATCAGTAGACCAGCATGGCTAAAGTGGGAAATCCTGACAGAGTGCCAGTGCAAAAAGTCATACAGAGGAGGTAGAGGTAAGGACAGGCTACAAAGGATGAACTTAGAAACATTGCTCAGGTACATAAAGTTGATTTTTAGGAAAGCCAAAGCTCAGCCAGAGTCAAAACTGGCAAGACATGTTAGCAACTATGAGAGCTTCTAGAATCACATCAGTAAGAGGGAAAAAAAAAAAAAAAAAAAGAACCACCACAGACAGGGTTCAAGGAGAGAAGTCAGGGATCTTTTAAGAAATCCTGACCATAAGTTCATGCTACCAGAAGGGAAGGAGACAAGAGTGCAGAGACCACTGGTAGCATGGCAGGGTCATTCCCTTATTATTGATGAAAAGTCATGGAGATCAAGGGAGGTCCCCAATGACTGAAGAATGGCAAATGTTTTACTCATCTTCAGAAAGGGTAACTAATGGGATTGATTACCCTAAATACTTGATGCAGAAGGCCCTTTACTGGAACACTTTATAGGACTCCCTAGGGTGACTATGCTTCCCAGTTCATTTTTATCATCCACGCTATACAGAGCTCTGGACTGCAGTGATTCGTAACAGTGGCAGTGTCAATTTAAAAAGGGGACATGATGTATGACCAAGATCAGGAGTGTGAGTGAAGACAGTCTGTTTTCATGTCAGATGATACAAGTCTGTACTGCTTCCATTGGCTGTTAATTCAGTATTCATAGGCCATAGTATCAGTACGGTCCCACAATCTACAGTACTGAGTTATTTCTATAAATGGAAGCAGTTATGCTGCCAATTGTTGTCTTTGGGTTCAAACTAAGATGTGAAAAGATGTGTTTAATGCACAATTCACCCCTTTATTAAAAAAAAACCTCTAGCTTTGCAATAGATCCAGTTCTTTTTTCTCCCCAGTATATATACATACATATATTTATGTATACACATATTTATATGTATATACACACAGTCCCTCTCCATATAAGGTCTTGGTAAATACGAACTGGATTTGACTCGGAAGGGATAGAGACAGTTTAATTTTAATAGGCCAAGCACACACATTATCAGACAAAACGAAAGACAAAAAAATCCCAAACTAAGACCATGTAAGGTATGTATCAACCAGTTCTGAAAAAGGTTCCCACTGGAATTATTCCAGACTAAAACAATGAGTCATCCCCTAAGGAATCCTGTCCTCACATGAAATATATAAATCATTGTCCATTTTGGAAGGATTACGCCAATAGCACATATCATTAAAATGTTATTCCTTTTAAAAGTGCTAAGACAAAATCCAGCATTTTGTTCTGTAGATCCTGATTTGCAACATGAACAGAGTCTCACCATTGGCCCCCCGGCACAGAGTCACAAGGACATCTAGTTCCTGCATAGTCAATGTATGTTCCCATATGCCTCTGCAAATCTGGGCAAACACAAACAGGATCACAGCTTCAGAGGTTTCCTCCCTTTTTTTCCTTTTCCTCTTTTTTTTTCTCTCCCCACAAGACAGAAAAGCTCTGTGAGGCAGTTGTGGTAGAATAAAGAACATGACATCCTAATGTAATGCTATAAAATCTCGATACTTGAAACCTATGGAAGAGTGTCTTACGTCATGAGCAGTTTCATTACTTCTCAGATTAGAATACTGTGGCTGTTTTGTAGGCCTGTCATAGAAATTACTGAACTCCTGCTATTTGCTAGGGAGGACAAAAAGAAGGTGTGCTACCTAAAGGAAAAATAAGTCTGTAAACTCTTACCAGAAAACAAAGAATAAAATGGGGGGGTGGGGGTGTTCCACTTTATTTTGTCAGTCCATTCTACAAGTTATCATTGTAGAAACCCATTCACAGTTAGTCAAGCACAGGCTCAGTGTATTCAACCATTTCAGGAATGCTAGCTGATCAGAAATCTACTCTGACTTGACCTTGCTTGCAGAACAGAAGCCCACTGCTTCTTGAACCAACCATCTGAGAGACATACTCTGCCTTGGTAGCCACTGAAGCTGTCTCATAACTCCAGCTGGAACA
Organism: Grus americana; assembly: GCF_028858705.1. Taxonomy (NCBI): domain Eukaryota; kingdom Metazoa; phylum Chordata; class Aves; order Gruiformes; family Gruidae; genus Grus; species Grus americana. The sequence continues at coordinate 119,704,851 of NC_072854.1, forward strand.
ACTGGTCCCTAACTTTCATACAGTATTGCACGGCAAGACAAATAAAGAGATGCTCCAGCTTCAAAAGGAAAGTCACTAAACTACATACTTAATGAAGACATCTTTAGCGTTTCTTTTCTTTGTGGCTTTTTTCTCTGAAAGCATTTCCTCCGTGGTCTTTGCCAAGTGTTCACAATGCAACTTCACAAAAGCGGCACCATTTTATTTTGCACCCTGTAGAGACAATGACCATAAGCCACAGTCGGAACCGCATTTATACCACTTCTCAGGCATCTATGATATGAAAGAAGAAAAGTGCTGAACACTGACAACACTACTAAGTCACTATTACTTCGTTCTGGCCCACTCTTGACCAGTTGCATCACTGTTTTGAACTGTATGGTTTAGATGCTGTGAGGTCGGCATGTTAAAGGTGTTCTTCCACATTTCCTATGAAGCTCAAGTAACACAATTCTTTCCCTTTGGTCAAGTCAGTAACGTTAAACACATGTGCTACAAAGTCTCAGTATAACAGAGAAATTTGTTCTTTTTTATGAATAAATGCAAATGAACAATTGAAACAATCAAGCAAAAGGTTACACAGCAATTTATTTTTTTTTTTTTTAAGTTACCTAGACAAACATTATAGACATGGTGTGCTAGAACAGATAAATAACTTCTTCTCAAGCTCATCAATGCCTTTTTGATTGTTCCAAACCAAGTTTTAATTCTATGGTACTTTCAAGAATAGAAAATGAATCATAGGACTCAGAGAAGGAAAAAGTTTAGCAATGATCTTAGTAATCAAACAAACCACTCCTCACACCACCACCAAAACAGTCAGCTCCTTACAATACACCCTCAACTATTTTTTCTGATTAATTTTAAGTAACTCATACATACTGCTACTACTGCTTCCCTTGGGATAACATACCATAGGCAAATAGCTTTCACCACTAGGAACTTTTTCCTCATGTACAGTCTAAATAAGGCTTTTTGCTCAGTTTTATATCATTAGTTCTAGTTAAAACTCCTCTGTATCAGGTGAAATGCTTCCTCTCAGCCTGGGGCATTTGCATTCTGGTATTACTTGTGGGCAGCTCTCCTGTACGTCACTTAACGCTGCCATTATGGGTGACAATGATCTCAACACAGTGAAGCTCAGTAATACAGGGAAAAGTTAGGACTGCTCCAGCCCTCATTAAAGAACCACATTTAAGACTTCTGTTAGACTTGAGTGTAAAGCAAGTGATTTGCATTTCCAGTGGGAAGGCAGGGGAAAAAAAAAAATCTGTCTTCTTGCATAATGCTCATATAAATGCCTTGATGAAGTATTTTTTCAAAACCATTATGATGTTTACTATAGCTAAACTCATAATATACAGAACAAGAAAAAGAACTGATTTTTACCTTAACCATGAGCTACCTCAGACATCCACAGCCTTAAGGATAACCATAATAAAATTAGTCATTTTTTTTTAATATTTCAGCATTTTTCTTTGGCCCTATAACTGCTAAAGATAGAAAGATAACCACCTGAGCTATCACTCTGCTCTTTACTCCTGTTAATAGGAAATGCAAGGACTTTAACACATAGCTTTATATACACTACAGAAAATAGGTACTGGGATATAGTTTGGTGCTGGGAAAAAAAATAAATTAAAAAAATTATCAAAGACCAGATGAGCAGTTTGAGTCATCATAACAGTTCCCTTGGGCAAGTCACTAAGGACATGATCCATGACCACTGAAATCAATGACAAGATTCCCACTAATGCCTATAGGCTATGGATGAGGCCTTTAAAAATCTCTGTGTCTCTTGGTTTTCATCCATAAAGTGGAAATAACATTTTACAACCCAAGAAAAGCGTTGTGAGGATGACCGCATTAATCTGCGCTTAGTTAACCAAGTGATGGGAGGGGAGCAATGTGTGTATCTATATGTACAAAATCCTCAAAACACTGAAATGAAAAGATCTTAGCTGAAAGCAGTAAGAGAATTATCATTATCCACTCCCATTAATATGCAAAAACAGGCACAGTTTGTCATAAGGTTAGGAATACATGACTCACGTGGATGGCTCATATTTATGTTCCACATTGCATCAAATTATGGTTTGCACAAACAATATCAAACTTTCCTTCTCTTCTTTTTTTTATTTTATTTTTAAGCCTACCCTTGCTCCTCCCATCCCCCCAGCAAGCAGCTGGCAAGAGATGTGGAGCATCTGGGTTAGAAATGACAGCTGGTGGGTGAGACAGCGCCAAGCTCTTTACTGGCTTTTAGTCTGGTTTTCTGGGAATGAACCAAAATAAGACTTCTTCATAATAATCACCCCATCTTTTGCCCTTGAATAAGCTACAGGAGAGATCACAAGCCAAGTCCTCTTTGGGCAATCAGAAGGGGTTCTGCATAGCCCATATACCAGATTTGGTTGGAAAACAGGATCTCTGCCCTGTGGGAAATTCCAGTGCTCCAAAGCATGCTTTGTGCTCCGACTTGGAACAAGTAAAATTTTTTTTCACTATGAAGGTTTCCTCAAAAATATTATCTTGAAAACATTAAATACTAAATATAATGTTACTTAGAGCATGACAGACATAGAATACTGAATGAGATATATTAAATTTCATCAGTACCATTTAGTATTAAACATTACAATATAAAAGTCAAACAAAACTTGAAAATGAAACAAAATTCTATGAGGAAAAAATAAAAATGTGTCACTCAAAGGAGCTTAGGCAGAGCGCTGTGTGAATGGAACCGCTGTCTGCAATAACGAAGACAGCTTGGTACCTCGCTGTGGCACTTAGTTCTTTCGGGACTGCGGAAAACACCACCAGGACAATCAGACCATTTTATTCTTCCATGATATTTAACACATTCCTAGGCAGGTATTCATTGAGGATTCATTACTGGAAATCTCTGTGGCTGTAATGACGCGCATTGTTTAAGGATTGGCACCCAAGCTTAAAATTGCTACCTTGTCTGTAACACCAAAGACTTGATAGAGGAGATTTTATTTTCCTTTCAGTAAAAGTTATCTTATCAGTCTATTGATACTGCAGCTAAAAAGCTGTAAATACATTTTTATTATTTTAATGGGAAATGCGTCCCACGCCTGTATTTAAGCCCCACACCTTAGTCCTTTGTTGGGGAAAGAACACAGACAATGAGCTCTCTCTGAGAGGCCTGCGTAATGCTACCATGGTCAAACCTTCTTGTGCAACCACCGAAATATCAAAGGCAGGCAAGGAGCAACTGGAACATTAGAGACAGAATCCTTTTCACAGACATTTGACTAATCTGATGATGTATCCATAGCGCTATGCACGCCGGAGCAACGAACTTGCCTATACAAGCAGTAACCTTTTGCCTGTCAACAGGGTTTACCTGAAGGGAAGCAGCACCATCAGTTTTGTACAGCAGGGCTTCCCATCAGCCGCAATTACGTTATGAATACTTAGGTTATTAGTACTAACGTGTGTGCGGGTGTATGAGACCGAGACTGATTTCATCTGCACAAACGCCCTGATTGACTGAAATGGGATTGCAGAAGGAAAAGGAGAAAACTAGACCAAGATGCCTTAAATACATGACAGCAGCTCTACTGGCATGCTCCTGATATATCAATAGATGAGACAGGCACAGAAAAGTAAGTGACAGCTGCAGCAAACAGGTCATTGGGACATTCATCAAAAGGAATCTCTGTATGAGAAATGGATGGGAGTAAACATGAAAGAGTAGAGTGCTCCTTTGGGCATGTGGACTCATGTTTGCAGGTTGAGAAGTAAACAGACAACCTCTGCGGGCCAAATCCAAATCTCTTTGCAGTTACTGGGAAGATTTCTACTGAACTCAGTCAAATTTGGATCAAATCCTAAGTGAATACAAGCTTTTCTTCTTCTGGTTGCACAAGACCACTCCAGTGATTTCGCTGTTAGTGAGGAATGAAGGGCCGTGTTCATAGGCACTCTCGGTGACAGATGAGCTACCATTTGCTTGTTCTTCTCTGACCCACCCTCCCTCTATAGCTGACCCCTGTCACTGAATGCTACAACCTGATCAGGGTCTTTTTCCCCTTTCTCTCTTACAACACTGTTCATTATTCATGCTGACACACAAGTGGTCTTGATTTCTCAGGATATTGTCCATCATTCCATTATACAATTACTTTTTAGCTTCTCTATCTCAAACTGTTTCTCCCAAAACAATTGCTTAGGAGCCAGGGATTATTTACTGGCAACCACGAATATGTCAAATCCTCCAGATGTTTATTATTACTACTACTTTCCAGGGGGTCAGACAACAGTTCTGTTTGTGGCTCACCCTTTACCAGGACAGCAGGTAACTGCAGCTTATAGTCCTGAATTTAGCACTGGTCACCTTTTGATCCACAATTCATTTAGCTTTCTGCTAGGCCGTAAAATGTTTCAGCATTAGTCATGAAACTTGTCTCGGCACTTTGCTGTTATTGAAATACTTATCAGCCAAAGGGACATCACAGACTGTTAAAAAAGACTGATTATGAATTTGGCCTTGTTACTGGCTGACACTATTGTGGCAGTGTGTATTATTGGTAGATAATATAAAGAATATTTTAAGTGGCATAAACTTTAACCATCATTCAGTGCCCAAGATTACCTCTGTATTGGGAAAAGTGAGCTTTCCAACAGGACAGAGGTAGACAGTGTTCTTTAACAATTTCATTCTGCTTCTTCCAGCACATTTTCTTCCCCCCTCAGTGAAGAGTTTTTCTATTCTTCTTGGACCTCAAATTTTTAACTGGCAATAGTTCCAGGAATATCCCCTCCAAATAACTACAATGAATCAGTTGAGGCCTCCCAGGCTTCCAGATGAAACTCCATGCACACAAGTCCTATTAAAATCAAACTTGTCCTGAACTCCAAAGAACAGAATTCAGTCTGTTCCTCTTCTGAGCAACATCCCAATGAGAGAAAGTGCCCCAGGAAGGAGCACGGAATTGGTAAAACCGATTCCTCCACCAGCAGCCTGCTGTAGAGGATGTGTGCCAGGTACTGGGTGGAGGTAACGCAGGAGATGAATGGACAGTCTCCTGGGGATTTCTACCAGCTGCCTGCAACTCAGAACTGATCTAACCTGTGCCATGGGTGGGGCAGGGCATCAGGAAACCATAATCGCCTCCCAGCTGTTCCTTCCTTCCTCCACCCATGCTCATTGCTGCGGAAGCCAAGCACGGAGAAGGGTTTTGGCAGGATAACAGTAATGTGCCAATGGCAGAACATGTGTTTAGCTCATATAATTCTGTAGATGCAAGGATCAACACGTCCGTGATACTCGCCTAACTCCTCATAAAGGAGAAGTACACAACGCTGGCTTATATAAAACCAGCTAACAGAGGTAAGAAGCAAACAAGTGGTTCACTTGCAATATTTTTATGGATGAAACTCAGTTCTGTTTTGTTTTTGCTGTGGGAAAATTCCTGCTGCAATAATAACTTCCATTTTTATAGATCCCTCATGCTTAACAAATTGACAGGCTATTTATTTAAGCATCACTTAACCCACCACGGAAATGAAGCAGTCTCCTGGCTAAAACATGGTGTCAATTTTGCAGCACTGCTCAAAAACTTAGGAAAGATGCACAAACTTCTTATCAGTTTGTAAGAGTAAAGGGCTAGATTTCCAAAGATGTCTAGAGCATCTGAAAGTATCAGCTCAGGCTCTTACAAGCATCCAAAGTCAGGAATAGTTCTTGTTGATGTCCATTAATGCTCAGGCAGAATTGAAAATCATAATAAATTCCAAGTAGCTAACTGCCTTGGAAGTATAGCCTGAGAAAAATTTCACTTGAGACAGGCAGCGATCATCACTGTGCTAGAACCTGGCTTGGCACATCATCATCAACAATCATCTTCTTGAAAAGGGTGTCAGAAAATCTATTTTTTCCCCAAGAGAATAAATTCTTCTGTCTTTGAACTTAAACACATAAAATTTATTCTACCAAAGTAGACCCTCAAAGTCACATTAAGTCATGGAAAAGGATAAAAAGGACACTGGATTACTTTATTAGTATTCTTGCAAGATATTTGTGTTCTCAGAAACCTCCACAACAGCATTCTTCCAATCCATCGCTGTTAAGCTTTCAGACCTGTTAGATACCATCCAAGATTGTATGGCTGTAAAATTAATTAGTACAACCATCAATTTGCAAAGCATGTTCATCTTTGTACTGTTCTGGGAAATTCTGCACTCAAGTTTAAATATCAGAGGTTAATTCTGAGTTTAAAAACTGACCATGACTCATGTGGTATTGAAGTTCAGATCTGTATTTAAGCAAGTAAAAGGTGATTCATTGGCAGAATGCTTTATATATGGACCACCAGCCATTGGAATTTCTGATTCTTCTTGCCCAAAACAGCCAAAGTCTGTAACTTCCTGGTCTGATTTCAAAACTATTTTACTCATAAATCTCTGAAAATGATTGCTGATTGGGGATATAATGTTAGAAAACTATTAGAGATGTAAGGAGTTTTAAGTCTATGCATCATCTGCCTTACTGAAATGAATTATATTAAGCTGTGCTAGTGCTCCTGGCCTTAATGATCTCAAAAATCCAAGCCCCAGAATCCCTCAGCTAAACATACATTAATTTATTTTTATTCCCTTTCTGTAATTGAACTCTTTATGTGTAAAGCTTTTCTCTAAAACTAAGATTCTTTGGTGAAAGTAGCATATGCCAGATTAAGGAAATGGGGATATTAAGAACTACAACATTCTCAATAAGAGTAGAGACGTTATTTCTCGTTTTACTCTTCTCTTCATTGTTTGTGATATAGTTCCAGGAGGTGTAGAAGATCCTAATGTATAAGCTAAACACCTCTCCTGACATTTTTAAAATACAAGAAAAAATAAAACTGCTAGTTACAAAGAAACTGGAATACGTTTTTCCTAACATGCATCTTGCCAGGAAGAATCACAAAGTATAGAGCAGAGTAGCATAACATTCCAGCATGAATTCTCTGCAGACTCTCTCACAGGCTGGCCGAAGTGTTTTTTATTGCCAAAGTGATGTCAAGCATGGGTAAGAAACCCAAAAAGCTCTAATCTATCCAAGTTCGAACACTTATACTGAAACAGCTCTGAAATATTTACTATAAGACACTTTTCCCAATGAAAAGCAGAGATGAACACTTCAGTTTCTAAGAGAGAAACAGGGAACAAATCACACCCTTCAGGTCTGTAATGGAAAGACAATTGTGGTACGTAGCTTTCCTCTCTCCTGCACCAGTGAATGTAACAATGGACCCGAGATAACTCTCCTATTGAGATGGGAGGAAGACATCCCAGGACAAGTCTCATGTTCATTAATTGGAGGAGGGGAAGGTTTCAGCCAAACCAAAATGAAACCAAGTAAAGTTTTCCAACAGCCAAAATCAAGTTTATGAAATCCAGCACACTCCTACTCTGTGTTCCATTAGTAAAGAAAAGTGGCGTTGGAGAATAGCAGACAAGGTTTTCCAAAACTTTCTCCACGGGGAAGGGACCTGGGTCACAGACAAGGCTGAAGACAGCTGGCTTTCTGGCAAAAGAGTAGCTGAGCAGGAGGAAAAAAGTACTAAAATCCTGAGATGGACTGGTCGGCTGGGTTTTTCAGGCTGTGTTAATGCTACATTGCATGGTGTATAGCACAGCCCTGATTACCCAGCCCTCACAGGGGAAGGGAGTCTTTTGTAAATGTCATACATGGACTCCACACTTGGTGAGCTTCACAAGAAAAAAAAAATCGTTCAATGGGCTTCTTAAGCTCTTAAGATGAAGACACATACAAGTCATTCTAAAAATTACATTGCAGAGTTTAAAAATGTAAAGTTCAGAGATATTTAGTTTCATAGTTTGAATTCAGCCCCATTTCTAGCAAAAACAATATATGAGAGGAGAATGGCCAGCACATAAATGTCTTTATCAAAGAAACCTTAAAATAAATTGAATTCGTGCTGCGCTAACTATACCCATGCCAGTAATAACGTTTCCATAATAAATGTAAAGGAAAAGGAGGAGTTGCTCAGAAAATGTCCCAAGGACAAGGCAATGAGGTACCACAAATGAAAGACACAGGCAAAACACGTAACACGTATGACGAGGTGTAACGCTTTCATTGCTGCTTGCAAGAGGAAAACCTATTCTACATATGCAAGTCTGCCACGTGGGAGTAACATGATCATTTTTACTGAACAGCAGTAAAACTTGATAGCATCCCACACCCGTTTGTATCCTGTAAACATCACTTCCTGCTAATCCTTCATGTTCTCCAATTTAGTGTAAAAAACAGTTCCTTGCATCTCAGAGTTAATGAATATAGGTTAAGTCTTACTGTTAGCATTGCATTTCATCTGTAATGCTCTGACATTCTCAAATCTACTTTTAAAGGCTCTTAACCTCTACTTTATCTGTTTACTTAGTAGTAAGGTGGGCACATGAAACTGTCTGCACCACACTGGATTTTACCCGGCAAAATCAAGCTCAGTTGTAGTATTATTAAGCAGCATGATGTCTGTCACCATGGCTAACAGCACGGACTGAGCCAGGAACCTTAAACCATGAATCACTACAGCCTGAGCTAAATCCAAGTTCTGTAACTTGTGATTTTTATTAGATCTTGCCTGCTTCACTAGCTTCTACAAGAATTAGACATGTCCTCTCCCCAGTGAATTCAGCCTTGGGTTTTCAGGCTAAGATAACACTTTTCTCCTAGGCAGCATTTTTGAGTGAAAAGGCCTCAGAGCATTTTTATGAAAAAGATCAGGTTCATCACCTCCACATGAGTAAAATGAGTCACACAAATGAAGTGACTTATCCAAGATCAAGCACAGGCTAAAATACTGACTAAACCCAGGTATTCTGAAAAGGATATGGACAGCTCAGAGATATATGAATAGGACAGCCACCTTCTAAAATCATGTAATTGATCCAAGTCTTTGTGTTTAAAATGAAGTATCCTAAAATTCACTCACTCTTATGCCGGTAAACCCATGGAAGCGAGCACCTTAATAAAAGATTTCAGGATTTGACAGTGCAAAAACAGGCCAAGTACAGGGAGGTTTTTTCGTAAACTTCAAAGAGCTTTTTGAATCAAAATGAAGTCAATGGCTATTGCCAGCTAGAGCTTCATGCAGACAGTAGCTGATTCACTGAAAATATAACACCATTGAGTGACTTAAGTAAAATAATCCTGTGGTCTCAATAGAGCACATAAGAAAAAAATACATACTTCAAGAGCATCATCCATCGCATTGCCTGATGCTCTCAAGGAAAAGTCAAAGCACTAAATACAGAATCCAATGTGACTATCATGATTATTCTTATCAGAATTACCATTCCTACCATAATATTGTTCTTCTAGATCAGCTGTGAAGCCCAAGTGTAAGGCAGCTGGGGACACACATCTCCCTATGTGTGTGCTGCACCCAGTCTTGGGACAATGACAGAGCTTCAGCTTCATGCATTTGGCTTGATACTAACTCCGACAACTGCCAATTTATTTATTTTTTCTTACCATGCACACTGTCCTGTGAGTTGCATTTATTCTAGCTACAAATAAATATTGGATGCAAAGGAACTCTTTCATAAGAAATAAGAATGAAGCTCAGCATCCACTAAATCAATTTAAATAAGTTCCAGGGGTAACTATACTTTGTACTTGGGGTCTATATTAAAACTACATCGAATAATTTTAAAGAAAAAAAGATAGAGATAAGTTATATCCAGATATTTTCTTAACTTGGGCCATCATGGCACTTTCTCTCCACTTTTAGGCTATTTTATTTTGCCAGACTGTCCCAACAGGAACTCCAACAAACAGTGAAATCAGCACCAAGGTTCAATTTCTCCCTGTAATGCATCCTCATTCTCTTTATAAAGCCAGTAATTTTTCTGAACAGCACATCTTCATGGCCAAGGGCAGAAAGTAAAACACCAGTCTGAATGCATCCTGGTGACAAGAGGTGATAAGACTGAACAAACCATTTTTGATTGCCCTTCTCCCTGTGTGACCAGACTCCGTAGTGTGGGCATGGTCCATGGTAAAGCTAAGGCCAAGCCCCCTCTAGGTCAACAGGCATGGAAGTGCTATGAAAGCGTTTCAAGGTTTATTTAGTTACAACTTTTCCATTTTTATATTTTCTATTGGAACAAGAAGAATTGCGTAAGGAAAAAAGGCATACCTCTTTCTGACAAACATATAGCAGAAACTTGAATTTTATGCACTACAAGAGCAGCAGGTAAGTTGATTCATTTGTGAGCATCTCTCACTTGTTCATGGTGTATGTAGTGAAAAAATGTGATGTTAGTGCCTGTTAGAAGGCAAAGGATCTGTGCACTATTAGAGCCTTGTAACACACATCTGAAGGGCTGGAGTTGCAGTATAAAAGAGAGGCACACGCAAGCTTCACTGGCAAAGCATGCATTTTAAATAAAGCTTCAGTACTCAAGAACAGACAGTCTCCGTTCTCATTCTGAGTAATGTCTGCCTTCTATTCAGTAGAACGGCCCACAATGAAAGTAACAAAGACATGCCAGATGAAAAACATCACACTGCAAAATCCCTGTATGCTGAAGAAAATCCTGTAATTGCTTACTGAGATATTTCCCTCTGAAAATATGTGGCGAATAAAGAAGGGATGCTTCATGTTAAAAAAAGGGGGAGGAAGGGGAAAATGAAAACAATTTATGTCCAGATCATTCCCTTTTAAAGTTTTAGTCTGATCAAAATCTGATTTCCATGGTTTTTGCTATGGAGCTTGTGTGGGGTTTCCCCAGCTCAGCTCTTCTAAAGATCAGTTCATACTCATACCAAAAAAAGCGCTTGGCACTGATTCTGCTAAAATAGGACTAAGGGCCTTGCTAGCAACCTCCAGCTAGGAGAAAAGCTTGTCCACAGGAAGGGCCTGGAAGATGGCCTGCAGTAATGGTGTGACATGATCTCCAGCTCTCTGTTCGAAGTGGCCACAGACACTGGTTAGTAGAGGTAGTCACGAAGAGATATGCAAACATATTGATTAGTGACAATTAACCGGATTTGTGAATGTCATATTCATTGTTATGTATCTTTATTAGAGAACTGATCCAGTTACCTGAGGACTGTGGAGAGACTTGTCTTTATTTCATTTGGGTTTACGTTAGCTTGTTTTACAGGCATCCTTTTATTTGTGATTATGTGCCTCACAAATAAGGAATCATTCTAAAATTCTTACTCAGATCAATACTCATATTTCTTTTCAGAGTAACTATTATTAATGTTTCTATTTCATTTTATAGTAATGGAACATTATTTTAAAAGTACTAATAGAGGGCTTTAACCCTCAAAATTGTTAGTTAACAGCATCAACTACATAACTTTACCTGGTCCTAAACAACAGAGGAAGATGAAAGGGAACTAAAACTAATGCACAGTATATTATTAGAGAGTAACAACCTGCCTAGAGATTGTGCAGTCCCTTTCAGTCTTTACCAGAAGGTTGGATGCATTTCTGAAGCTGACATTTTAGCTCAAGTTGAAGTTACAGCCCTGTTCCAAATCATCAGAAAGTCAATCTCTGCATTGTGCTCAGAATTGAGATCAGAATAGTCCCAACTGTCCCCCCTCTGGCATTCAAACCTATGAATCTCTGAACATCATCATCTTTGAACAACAAATACAATTTATGGCTCTAAACTGGCAGCATTTATTAATCCCACATTCTATGTGAACACACTGCTGCCAAATAAAACCAGAAAACTACCTGTGGTACTTTGCTCTTTCAGGCCTTCACCAAGTTTGTAGCATCACACATTCTCACAGTCAAGCATTCCTGCTAGTGTTTGGGAAAATAGATTTACAGATGGTGCTGGTGGGGACTACTGGTGAGGAGAGGTAGGGGTTTCCTAACTCTGTCACAAACCTGTCCAGCCAATGAGGCCGACAGCACCAATTATCACCTTAAATATGATAGTTGAGAGAATGAACGGAAGTTAGGCCTTTTTTTGGAAAGCTCTGCTTCTTTAATCCTAGAACTGATCTTTATATAGGTACACAAACTTGTAATACAAATTCTGAAAGCAAGCCCCTGGGGGAATTATAGCTCCCTCAAGTCTGCTGAAGGCCCGTTTTAGCCAAGGATATACATACGTGAATTCTATTTTTCACTGTTTCTACTATGGCAGCACTTTGAGATGCATTCAAGATAAGGGTTCCACTGTGAAAGAGACTAGGTCAGCATATGCTAAGAAATAGCCCAACAAATTAAAAGTTTACAGCATAGAGAAGACTTATCAAAAGAAAGAAAATTGGGAAGTGATATACAGATCACAGAGCATATAAAGCCAAAAGATGAAAAGTGAGACAAGTGGAGTGCAGTGTCTCTTCAGAAGACAACTGATGTTATCCAATTGTTTGTCAATGAAATCACCTCTGGAACAAACTCACCTTCAAGACGTATCTACTCACATAAAGCTCATTGGAGTTCTAAGTGGAGACTGTTGGGCTAGGAAAAACCTTGGGTAGAGAGAAATGACTACATGAGAAACTACCTACTGAACATGTATGAAAATTTTTCCTTCCTACAAAATCAGCTTGGTGCACTCATTATGGGCTGAGGATATATTACTACTATTGGTGTAGCAATTAGGTATTAGGTTACCATTATAGAACAGTATCTGCACAACATACTGCTATCTAAAAACCTGTTTCAAGAACCTAACGCTAAGCTGTATGTTCCCATTATAGCATGATGATTCACTGTTAATCCAAAATGCCTTCAGAACTAGGCACAAGATGGGATACAATTCATTCATAATCTTTCATCCAGGAGAGAACAACAGGTCGAAGCAAGCATATTAGGAGGAAGGCCTTTATGATGGAATTTTCAGCCTGGTTTGTTATGGAAAGGGGCTTAGATTATTGACTATGAACTTTCTATCTCCCTAGTAAGTTTTGAACCTGTTACTCAATTTTAACTTCACTTAATACAGGGCCAAGACATCCTATAAATTTCATTTAAAAGTATAGCTAGGTAGAAGAAAGATCCAAATTAGTGAATCCCATTTAGAGAAAGGCTGCAAAGCAATCCACATCAAAGGATGTATAGGACAGAGCCTTCAGACACTTCATTGGCAGTCCCATGACTAGCAGAACTAAAAAAAGAATAGGTGCCCAGAGCACACACTGACTACATCTAGACATTCCTGAAAGAACACAAAACCGTACCTGTTATTTCTAACAAGTGAGAACATGGATAATATAACCTCTGTCCCAATGATTTTTCAGCTGAAAGATGGTTAGATTCCAGAGTGAGCTGAGGCTCTATTAACTGCTGTTATAGAGCAATCAGAAATTTTTAAAAGTTGAAGCTATTTGTATAGTGACTCTCCTATTATGTCCTTGCACATTTGGAGAAATTAAGCTAATAATTATTTATAGCAGTAGTACAATAATTTTTGAACAGCAGATCCCCCCAAAGCATGAGTACAGATTTGATGTCAAACAAATTTATTGATATTTTTAAATGCATTACTGAGCCTCATCCCACTTTGGAGCAAGCTAAAATAAAGTTTCACTTGCATTTTCCCCAATTTAGTATTACATAAAGTAAGATAACATGTCGCAGCTTTTACTTTGCGTATTTTGATTCACTTAGAACAGAGTAAGACAACAGTGTTGAAACCTCACCAGAAATTTTGTTTAGCACAAATCCTTACCCAGCAGAACTGCTGTGGTAACAACAATGCGTTCAAGCACATTTGTATAGCCCCCAGGAAGAAATGTACCTCACCCAAAGCCTGACAGCAAGAAGATACCCTTTGACTTCAGGGAGCTTCAGATTAGAACTTAAATGATTAGTGATCTGGGGCAAAAATAGAAAACTATTTAATATCACCTCTTTGGGCACTCAAATTATCATATTAAAATCCATTTTATCATTGGCAAAGTCAATCACATAAATGCAAACAGATGTTTTAACGTGTCTCTGGCATTTGGCTTCAGAGTAAATTGAACATTTTCAATTTCATACAGTTTAGTTTCTGTGAAGTTAAAGTAAACCAAATGATTTCTCCCACAGCATTTTTCCTGACTGTCACCACACTGATGTTTACTTTGTCACACATGATAAAAGGCTGGCTTGCATGATGACACTGAACCTGACTAGATTGAAAAATTAAGGGGAAGGAGGAGGAGGGAAGAGATTCACTTTTAACTCACCCTCTTTGCAAGCTGAACTTTTTAAGATTTGCCCACCCATAGAACAAGACATATGATTTTGTTATACTTGGAGCCCGACTGTCAAAAACACAGTCAATATGTTATGTGGTATTGGGCTGCTTCTACTTTGTATGATAACACTGTTATGCTAAGTCATATTAAAATGCACTTTGATATACTATACACATGAGCTAATGCACATATGTATTTATGCACTGCATGCTTTGGAATGAAAAGGACAGGAGGCAGTGTGGGAAACACAGGCTGAAGGGAAAAAAAAAAAAAAAACAGAAAAAAGAAAGAGGGACTCTACAATTCCCATAACTCAACAGAGCATATTGTTCAGTTAACGCACAGGCCAGTGCCTCTCAGGCCTCATCGCTGGTTGACAGAATTAGATTCTGATTCATGCTCTGTAGCTCGCCGTAATGCCAGCCAGGGATGAGATCGTTCCATGGGAACATTTCAGTGGGTCCCCTCCTTATCAGCTCCAGAACAGCTGCCAGACTTGAAGGTCGCTTGATAGAGAATTTAATTCTCAAGATTGTACATTAATTTCTAAATTCTTTCTTATCCATGTGCTGTGATTTGAGACTGCATTCAATGCAGCCCAGCACAGGGCAAGCCTTTCCCATCCACACCCCTCCTTCCTGTCTGCAAACTTCCTTCCTATAGATTTACCCAGACATCTTTGAGCTAAATTAACTCCCTGTACTTCTTTGACCAAGCACTAGCAGATGGGAAAGCTGATTTTGACCTTACACTGGCTACCAGGCAGAGAGATTTTAAAAATTACTCTGCATGTGTAAAAAGTTTTATTTATTCATCTGCCTTTACCATGAAGTAAAGGGACATTTATTTTCACACTGCACTTAACCACTGCAGTAGTTCTTTACAATAACGATTTCAATTCCTTGTCAGGCAGAGCTCACACTAATGGCTGCTAAATAGCTTGAAATCCCTGGACATATAGTGCAATTTTTTAATAAGTATTACCTTGGTTTATAATCCCCCGCTCTTTCATATTCATGTATTTTTAAATACACTGCAGAAGAAATACATGAAAACAATCAAGCAATGATTGAAACTTCTGGCAAGCCAAAGTGGAATTAAGTTACAGTGGAAAATTTCAGTGTTAGAGTTTAATATGACCAGATCTCCTGGTTTGCTTAGGACAGTTCCAGGTTCCACAATTGTTTCCTGGATGGATGCAGGCTGTGTATGTAGTAAAATGAACTCTGTGTGCTAGAGAGAACACAGAATGTTCTCCTTCCCTCGATAAATTGGTCTGTCTGGTATTAAGTTACGAATCTAAAAGGGGGTCCTGTAGGTAACAGCATGGGTATTGCCATTTCTCTGCTTTCCAAACTGCCTAGTTATGGGCAGTCCAATAGATTAAATTAAGCAGACAGAGCAAATTAATTTATTCATAATCTTTAATTCTAAAACCAAAATAACAGCTTTGTTCCAAATCATTTAAACTGAAACCAAACCCTAAATATAGTGGTTTACATAGACAGACAGTTACAGGCCCAGACTGGACCAGTGATCTATCTGGCATGGTCACGCCATGACCAACACAAGCACTTCAGTGGAAGGTGCAAGAGGAGACAAACATTGAAAAAATGTTGAGAGGGAGCCACATTCCTTCTTATGCTGCCCCAAAAACCATTTGGCTTGTACCCTGACTTTATAAACATGATTTTCTTTTATCCCTGTTCTTGTAATTGTGAACGCTCTCATTAGCCTTAGAAATGGAATCCTACTAGATCTCAGGCCTCAGAAATATAAGAGAACCACAAATTTATTATGCACAATATCAAAGTAATTTCTTTTTTCAACACTATTGCCTCCCTCCTACCTCCTCCATCCTCTGCAACCTGACTCTTACTTCATGTATTAATTTTAATAGCTGTTCCCTCTTATTTTGTCATTTCAACATGAATAATGGAAGAGAACCAACAGGCAACCAAGAGTAACAGAGAGAAAACAAGATCAAGGTCAATGTATTTAAAAAATATTTTTGTGCAATTTTATCCTGTACTTATTGAAATTGATGACAAATTCCAGACCATGGTTATAAGGAGCGTTCTGCAAATGTAACATAAGCTTGGGAAAAAAAAAAACTATGTGTGCCCATGTTTCAGTTGAAAGATCTCAACTCAGCTTGGACAGAAATAACCATTCTGAGGAAGTAACAAGGTGGAAGCGCGCTGATGCTGATGTGTACAGACCCCCCCTCTTATGTATCATTGTACAACAGGTTTATGTTAAACCTTCTAACACATATCACCCCCCCGAGTTTATGGCCATAATTCCAAAGAACAGCAAGTGGTGGTATTGTTGTCCAAATGTCTCCGCAGAAGAGAAAATGGTTTTGACAACTGAAAAATTTGCGGTGGAGACATGATCTACCTGTTGATGTCCTGGTTGGCCACCTGCTTTTCCTCGCTTTGTAGACTATTCTTGTTACCTCCCAGCCCCAGACGGACTAACTTCTAGTGAAGATTTTTTGCTTGGTTTCATTTGGTTTCTATCAGTAAAGCCTAAGGAATAAATTATACTATCAATACCAAAGCTCACTCATTTTTTGAGAGAAGATTGATATATTTTAAGTGCAAATTCTGTTTTAAACATGTACTATTGCACTTAAGAAGAATGGCTTACATCTGTATCTTGCAACGTTTCCCATTCCCCTAAGAAAGTTGTGCATTTTAATTACTTGCTTACTGTTACTTGTGTAGTAACAATGGGTGACGCCCTTAAATCCATTTTAACAATTTTGATGCTATTAGCGGCAGCAGAACTAAATATGCTTAGGAAAAGTTGTGTCACATATCAGAAATTGGTTTTGAAGCCCAGTCCCTCAGGCCACCACTCCTTGTTTTTCTCTTTCTTTTCATTTAGCAAGACATGGAAAGATTTTTTTTTCATATTAATTTTTCATTATTTCTTTAATTCCACTTGAACTTAGAGGTAAGTAATTAAATAGAAGTTAACCATCTCTCAAAGATTTCCTCTTGCAGTAAGACAGAAAAATATGACTATAATTTAGAAAAATTACTTTGTCTTTGTTTCCAGCTTTCAGTTGGTTACTGCAGACATGATTCCCATTTATATTTTACATCAATGGCAAAATAAAGGGAAAGTAAAATAAGCATCAATTACAACTGCATTCACATTAAGGAGCCCCAAGGAGCCAAATTCCGTGCTTGTATGAATGGACTGGAGCTGACTCCTTCAGCAAGAACACGTACATTAGGTCTGTGCAGAAGTCGGTATGGGCATTTTTTGCAATACGGTGTGCCAACTACTGTGGCAATATCCCAAAGAGTCTGAAAGCATTGAAAGAATAGTCACAGGAGAGGATGTGAGAATAGCTACTGACAGACAAATAAACCGGAAGAGCTGAAGCAAAACTGGGAGAAAATTTACCCCAAAACATACTTTCCACACACATGCAGTTTCTGGAAGCTTTATTGTTTTATGACATATTCTCTATTCTTTCAATATTCTACTGATCTATGCCACCTCTGCAAAGCCGAAGATGACATTAAGTCATAGATGGAAACTTTGAGCCAGGATCTGATCTTGGCAGACATAGTAGGTTCCCTTGGTTGCAGAATAACCAAGCTTCATTTTTACATTAATCTAATCTAGATCAAAAACTGACCCATCACATCTACCTCATTAGAAAAGTCTGTTTTCTCAAACTCATTCTGTTTCCTTTTCTTCCACATCTGCAGTACCAGCATAACTTGCTATTCCTCTCCGCAGCTTGACAGCAAGGGCTTTTCTTTCCTTCAGATAATCATCTTGATTCTTTTAACTATACAACTATAGTAGCCTGTACCAATAGTACACAAGAGTCATAGATTTAATATTTCTGCCTAACACAAACTGCAGAAGCGTCCTGCATCCTGTGTCTCTGATGTACAGGGACGTGCTGGTATACATCTCAAATCTGTATTCATTCCCAGGGCTTGGTGCTATAAGAATGCAAAGAGTTTTTCTTTCCACAAATAGACGTTGCAGGCATATTTGCTTAAACCCTTGAGGTTGATAATCAGCTATAGTTCTTCCCAGCCCAGCAACTGCTTGGGAACTGCCAAATACTGAAAACGGAGAGTCCATGAACCATCTCACAAAGTTTATATGTGCTGTTACGAGAAGTGGGGATTCAATCTCCCACAGAGAACTGTCTGCTGCTGCTCTTTCTCAATTAACAGTTGCGTAATGTGGGGGGAATTAGGGTCTAAATATCTTGGCACAACCCTGTTTGGGAAAACCCTAGTATTTGCTTGAATTTGCCTCTTACAAAACTGTAAAAGGCTTGCCGGCAACTGCAGGAAGAAGAGTATAAATAAGTAACAGGGTTAGGCCAGCTATAGAAGAGACTTATATTGAATGCGTTTACAATGAAGATGGGAGATATCAGGGGAAAGTCACTTATTTCCCAAGAAAAGACAATGGGTGAGTTCCATTTAGAAGGGTGGATCTCTGAAAGAAAGAATTACTCCATTTTAAATTATTCTGAGGAGTTTAGCTTAGAAAGAAATTCTTCCCAGAGGAAGCCTGACAGAAAGGGGATTTCTATGATCGTGTCATGTCCTTCAAGCAGCTTTTCAGGCCAATAAACAAATATGGCAACTAGCCATCGTGGGTGAAGCCAAGGAACACATGGCGCTTTTTAAAAATATTTTTATGTTGTCAAATGTCATGACACAAAAATTCATGAGAAGATGCCTTGCAGTTCCCAGGAAGCCTAAAAGGGGGAAGCCTCTTTATTACTAAAAAGAAATCTAGACACCAAAATCTGCACTAGGACATAACGGAGCTCTCTAAGCAAGGAAAAGTGGCAAAAAAAAGTCTTCCTAGAAAATCCAAAAAAGCATCACAACATTTAAAATGGAGAGAGGAGAAAACAAGTTTTATACCTTTCTGTCTTTCTTAACAGAATGTGTAATTACACAACATATATTTAAGCAACTTATACTTAGCCTGTGGGACTCCACCAGAAGCGATTACAGTGCTGAATAGCTTAATAAGATTCATAGCTGACCCCAAAGAAAGGGCCATGTCCTCCGTTGCAGAACGGTGACAATTTGCTTAGCAAAAACAAAGCCAGAAAGTCGCTGCTAGACTCCTTCAGTTAGTGCCACCCTCCGCACTGACCAAGTAGCTGAGTTAAAACAGTCTAAAAAAAAAATCTCTCCCAATCACTGCACGCTAACATAATCACTGGCATGTTGGAGTTTTGCGATACTTCTCTTACAAGTTCTGTTACTCAGTGATATCCTAGGCAAAGGCCAGACCCTGCTTTTACCCAAGATGGAAAAAGAAAAAAAAGACCAGAGTTCAGAGTCATAACCTGCAATTAGATTTGTTTGCCAGAGAGAAGCTGCAGTTACCCCACTCATGCTCACAGCCCTTTTTCAGGGGTGCCAAATTGTCCTATGTTGACTGTGCAGAGAGTTAGAAATTGGGTGCATTTTGCTTTAAAACTTCCAGATAAAGTACTTTGAGAGTAATGCTAGAGTCATGCTAGCATAGACTGCACAATGGGCAGTCTTTTAAAAGAGAGAGCAGTGTCTACCACAAAGAAATCTGAACAGAAATTAAGAATTTAAGAAGAATTAAGCACTCCATCCAAAAGTCTTATTGCATTTTGGATGAATCAGGAGAGATTGTACAAAAGCTAGTACTGCCCAAGTTTCTTCAGAAATGTGCACATCCTTCCAGGCAGAAAAGTTTTTGGTTTGGGTTTTTTTTTTTTTGGAAGCCATTTGTATTTTGTCGTCTCCTCTGGTGAATTTCATAGGAAACATGGAGCCGTAGCATCATTACCTTTTTGGATTAGAATATATTACTTGTTCTAAGTTTCTGCTCATACATTTACTTTTAATTCTCAAATAAAATTTCATTGAATTAAAATAAACTGTAAATGGTAGATTTACATTTCAAGAAGGACTTTTACTTGTATTCAATCTGGAAATCTACAACATACTGCAATTGAACTTGTGCCTATTATTGTTCAGTATAGATTATCAAGCCATGAAATCACAGAAATCCCTCAAGGCAGTATAAAATTAAAGACTTAGACCTCCAATACAGTTAACTGTTTCTGATAAGGGCCCCAGCTCAGAACAAAGCTGCTAGTGACTTCTAAGGGACTGAGAATTCACCCACCCGTCTACAAGTCATAGGATCTGTATGTCTTGAGAAATCATACTTGATAACCACTGATCACAGTTGATAATATTGTCACTGGACAGGAGACAGCGTTTGCTGTTCTGTTTCCCAGTGCTAGACATTCAAAATCAAGTGGCATTTTTAGTAAGCCAAGACAATACTACAGAGTCACATTGGGCTCTGTCTTCTGATGCACATTTTCTCTCCTGTTTCCTCTGCTGATTCACCCAAAAGAAACCATGAGAAAAACAGTTAAGCTGAAGTTAACCTTCAGCTGGAAGGCACTTGTGAGCGGACTGTTGCCTGTCTGCTTCCGTCTTCCTCCTAATATTCTTTGTTGTGCGGCGAGAAGGAACTGAACACCTCATCCTATGCCGGAAATGGCTGAATGTCAAATGGTGGCTGATGACATACAGACAACATTCACAGCCAAACTCTTTCCGTGGTTTTGGGGACGTAGTTTCTACTTAATTCACAATATGAGCCTCCTACATTTGTCGGCCGAAGGTGGCTCCTCTGTCTGTGAAGGCAGCGTGGTGTTACAATTCACAACGTGAATTGTATGGCAAATGTGGACGTTTGTCTAGCCAGAGCTGGTCTCTGTACACGTCATTGAAAATGCTATCCTCAGACTTGATCAGAAGATGGGGCTTGACAATCCCCAGTAATCCAAAAACCTCTCAGTCATTTATATTATTTGGCATTATGCCTCCAAAATATGAGCCCACCAAAAATAATCTGACATAATATTGCAGATGCCAATCTCCTGAGGACTTTTGGCAAAAATATACCCACAGCTGGATCCTTGTTACATTACTTACGGATTGCATCTCTGAATTTTTAACCATATGTCAACTGCCTTGTTACCTCTCTGGGTTCAGAGTCATTTTTACCTTGACAAAGGGGAGGCTGATTGCTCCTAGTCACCCCTCATTTTTACTTCAAGTGGTTGTAATACAGATCTATAAATCTATTTTGAAGCTCAAAGCTTTCTAATTTTAAATGTTTCTTTCTGTGTCCTGTTTTAATGTTGCCACCTTATTAGGTAGCATAATTGCATGTAAGAGTGAGTTGTTAAAATTTGATATTGCTAAAATTTACATGAAAAGCCTCCAATTATTCAGTTTGTACTTTTTGATAAAAACATGCTCAAGAAATCTCTTTTAGAGGAACCGTGTTGGTACTTTTCAAAACTAGACTGCATTTTCCTTTAAATACGTATTTTCCTGGGTTTTAGGCTCCATATGGAAATCACTAGGTGAAATGCTATGGCCTGTAGGTCAGGCACCATGACCATAATGGTCCTTTCTGACCTGAGAATCTATCCAAATGCTTTGACTTACAGTGCATTATTCTGCATCAGCATGAAAAGAAGCTTATTTTTTTCCACATCATTTTTATGGCATTACTCAGGCATTTGTGAGCAGAATGTAAAGCAGGTCCAGCACGTCATGGATTTTGAAACCGCTGCATTTGCATGTAAGAAACAGATGGAGAACTACATTGCCAAGAACTTACCCACTCTGTAGGAAACTAATGAGAACAACAGTATAAGAACTCTCCAGTTTTAATTGAAGAATTGAAGATGTTTATTACATATTTTCTAATTAGTGATGGAAAGCTGATTTTTGTGGCCATTGATGCAGTAAGGAAATCTTCCCAAAGAAGTTATCCTGAAAGGTTTTCTGGCCACAAAGAATGTGCAAATATATAGAAATTATTATCTGTCACGTAAGGGCAATTATACTCTTTGTTGATACTGTATCAGCCAAACATTACTGCAGGTATTTGGTACTTATTCAGAACACATTTAAGTTACCTACTACAGAAACCTGTTCTGTCTCATTATTCCCCAAGGCTCATCTGCACATATGCTGCTCCTACTGCCTTCATCTGCCTCTCCTTTATTAGACAGTATCTTCTATGCATGGACCATGTCTTTGTGGTCTCGTTATGCATCACCAAGCCAAACCATGTTCCAGTTGGCAATAAGGAAGAGAGTCATAAGAGTCAACATTTTTTTGCTAACAGTTCATACTATATCATAGCTATGGCTCTTCACCTAAGTTCTGATGATACTCTGTTGTCCTGGCAATTATCGATCTTCTTGCATACGGGCCCTCAGCACCAGCCTGACAGATTTGGGAATTGTCAAATCTCTCCCATTGTATTTTTATTTCTACAAGACACCATGCTGCACTGAGAGCCATCCCCTCCGTACGCCTCTAACAGATCCAAAAAGGATCCTGTAGTTTGCCCTAGACCCTGGAATGAATCTTGCTTTTCCTTGTGTGTTGGAAAGCCCTCACAATAGGGATTTCCTTTGAATCCTCCACCTTTTACTCTGCATAGCCCATGCCAAGGCTTGTACTTTGTCAATGTTGTTTTCCCTCTTAAGTTTCCAAAATGGAAGATGTGCCAAAGATAAGTCTAACAGACCATCGTGGTTCACTGAAGTGCTGTTACAAAATTCAGCTGAAGTCTACCAAGCAAAGTACTGAAAAGATTTTGTAGTCAGACTTTTCTTCCACAGCAGCAAAATCTTACAACCTAAACCTGCGCTTATCAAGGATGCTTTGTTTTCATCATACAGGGAAGTTGGACTGTATTAGCAGACTCAGCCAAAAAAAGCTCAATAGCTTCCAAACTAGCTCTTCACTTCAAGTTATCCAGACCCTCCCCTCCTAACACCTCTATACAGATGCCATGCAAGCAATTAAGGACGTTGATGGAAATAAAATCTGAAAGTGGGTTAAACAACTTACAATGTGGACACTACAGCAGTATGGTATGGCAAACAGTAATACAGGCAGCAAGATAAAGGCCTAACTAATTTCTTTACATCAGCTAGAATCACTATTAAATTCTTCCTAGCAGCATGCAAAATATGCTCAAAAAGTCTCCTTAGTATCAAGATGAAACGTGAACTAGCCTAGATAGGTCGGACCTATGAAAACAAAATATTCATGAAACAGATTTGAAGGAAAGGATGCATCATTTAGAATATTTTAAGTAGAACAATCCAAATTATTTCAGTATTAGCGCCAAAAGAATCTGGACCAAAATCACACCCATATAAGTATTCAAGCTCATGCAGTAGATCTCCATCCAAGAAACAGGATCAAATATTCTCTATTATTTTTCTGTCTGCCTTTAGAAAGACTTTCTGGAAATGTCAAACCAATCTATTTTACACTTGAGATAAAAAACAATCAGAAAACATGCAGCACAAAATGTTTCAGGACCCTGTTTAGACTCCTTAAGAATAATGAAAACGTTATTTAAAGACTTGACCCAAACTTACCACAAAGCAAGATACTGCTAAGGCAGTCAAACAAGTCAGCTATTATATTATTCTTGCAATAAAAGCAGTTGATGTGTCATGCAAATGCCACGTTGGAGGGGTGCAGCAAGCCAACCCTTCTTCCACAAAGTTGTGCTATATACAGTATTTCTGTACCACAGTCACAATTTATGAATATGCAATATTTATATTGACAATGCTAGTCTGAAGCATCCCATTCCTAAAGCTAATGTAGATAGCGATACAAAATAGAAGCTGAGGTTTTGCTGATGTAGTGGTCCTTTTTGTACCACCTAGATTTAAAGAGACTTCTCAGAAATATTAACCCCAGGGGCAGGAACACTGCGGGTCCAAGAGGAGAAACCTGGAGATACATATGGAGCTTTGAGTTGGTCTTTGTTACATGTACAAGAACTTCAAACATCAGAAAGAAAAGCAATTTAGACTTCATAGGCCACTGTTGCAGGATGGGATTCAAAAACGTGTAAGCCAACTCATACACTTATTCTTTAATTTCCTACATCTACCCTGTTGCTTATTCTTAATCTGAGGTTTTAACCTTCCATTTAAGGAAGCAATGATGTTGAGTTGTCACTAAGTTGACCATGGCCACAGACACCAAACGATGACAGCAGTGATAATGAAAATATTTGCCATAAGCATGGAATGTTTATGGAATGTTTTGACACAGCGTATCAGTATTTAGAAAGCCACATCCTGCTACTTGTATCCATGGGCTCTTTGGCTGAGATGAATTTAACGGACCAGATCAGTTAAATACAGCATTCACTAGGACGGGGAACTGCACAATGAGGAATAGGGGCCCAGAGCACAAAACAGTAACGATAGACAGACAGAATAATTTAGAATCAGAGAAGGGAGCAAAGAAACTCCTAGAAATAATGGATACAGAATTCTTCTTCTGCAAGGAAGTTAAGCAGAAAATAAATATATGAGGTGAAATTCCAGAGTATTTAAATATTTTTCAGGTGCCACTTCCACCTAGCACTCATTTGTGAAAGTGTTCAAGGAAGTGCCCCCTGGATGAAGGTATGCAAAAGTGTTTGAAAACATTTATGCTTTTATGCCAGTATGGGATAACTAAAGTAAAAAAGACAGTCTTTCAGAGGGGTAACCAAGCTTTCCTGATAGGAAAGAGAAAAAGCTGCTAAGTATTTCAAATGTATCTTGGGCCTCAGTTAACTTGCAAAGAAAAAAAAAGGTTAATTCTTACAGCTTCCTAGTAGGGAACATAATAAAGGAAATAAGCTGGAGTTTCTGTATCCTTCACTCTAGACATCAAACAACTCTGCCACGTTGCGTCAAGCAAAAGAAACAGGAAGGGAGAGATCACACAGCTTGAGTTCCTTGGCTCCAGTAAGGCCAAAGCACTGCTGCTGAGGAGGATGGAAATCCTATATTCTTCCTCTGAGGCAGGAAGTACCTGTAAACATCTCAGAAATATTCTGCTTTAGCATACTGTAAACAAGAATACATCATATCCACTGCTTCAGACCATGTAGGGGAAAGAAATGGACAACCTTGGATTCAACCTAGAAGAGGAGATGGCAGGGGAACTGAGTCATAGCTTAAAAAAAAAAAAAAAAACAAGATTAAAAAGAACTTTTGGGAAGTGACAGGAACTGAGGTTTTCAGTGGGGCAATTCCTACGGAAGGAAGGACACCTACTACCTATTCCAATAATATTTTGCATTTATGTAACTGCAGTGGCTGCCATCCAAGGACCTGAAAATACTGTAGGGCTTTCCAGTTAACCAGATTTCAAATTCCAGTGTGATTATAAAGCATGAGTCTTCCTTTTACAAACGCACCACTTAAGGCACAGAAAGCCACAAGTTTTGGTCTGGTCAAAACACCTAGCCTAGAGCCAGCTTTACGCTTCCACCTTGATGCCAATGCTCATTAACTAAAAACCTCCAGCATATATAAAAGGTCATTATCAAACAAGAATCAGCTGCTGTACAGCAGAGTACGTGAAGTTGACATTCCTAGCCATGCCTACCCAAATGGACATTATATGTATGGACGTTATATGTACGGACTTTATAGAACAACACTTCTCATGTGAAGACACATAAAACATATACGGCTACCCTGAAGCTTCTGTTCAGAAATTTGTGTCCAAAGCCCATATGTTTAGATCTGTTTGCTTTCTCTTTCTGAAGGAAGATCCTGGGAAGCAGACAGTAATTCAAATCATAATTCTCTGTTTTTCACTCCTGCTACTGTTCTAGGAGTGGATGTAATTTATTATATAATTAAATTTGATTTTTATTTTAGACAGACTATACCTCTCAAAGCACCCAGAAACTGAGCTGTCTCTGTTCTGGCCACCATTTGTATGAGAGAGACTCAACGAATCTAAAGCCTGGCACTGATTGCAACGAAGCAGATAACAGGAAAGTGGAATAATTGAGGTCAAACTTCCAAAAGTCTAGTTCTCTGGCTGAACTCTGTACCCTTAACACCGAGCATTCTGTGTAATACCTGTTCCCAAAATGGCCTTGGGAAACTCATTTAATTTTCTTCAATTTCCACTTGTGTCAGACAAAAGTTATTCCTGCTATGAAGAGCAGGATAGGATTTAACGGATGATTGGACAGCACTCTTGTAAGTGATCGTCAAGAGGTATTTCAGCCTCTGCATTTATTTTTTTTTAAGCAGATACGCATATAGTCACATTTACTGCTCTTTTACACTCTATACAGCCCACTGCCAAAAATACCTTTGCATACTTGCTAGAAAAAAAATTCCCACATTATAATCTGCTTTTAATTTGTAAAAAGACTGGAATATAAGCTAACCTTATTTCCAATTCTACGTAGCAGTATGCTAAGTACAAAGCTCAAAGATCTTGACAACACTGAAGAATGACAACACTGAGCTGTAACACTGAATTGTAAGGATTACAGGAAGGAAGATGAGTTTGATGACAGTGATATTTTGGGGGTGATCTAGCTAACTGCTGGACAATGTTGATTAATGCATTCTCACAAGGACCTAAAGGCAGAGCAATAAAGGTGCAAACTACCAATCACAGAAGTCTAGAGCACAAAGATTATGATGCCTGCAACACTAACTACACTACAAAATAAGCCCAAGTCAGGACAACCTCCAGATACAATTTGAATCAAGATTTCCCCACACACACACCCCCCAAATCTTATAGTGTATAATGGACCTAACCATTAATATAAGTTCTCAAATAGTGATGTCCATATCTCTAGAAACTCACCTGTCCACATAGATATCACTGGTCAGGAATAGGTTTTAGGTGAAACTTCAGCAGACTACTAGACTTTTGCAAAAACACTGTTGTTGTTCTAGAGCAAAAGAGAGAGGAAAGAATAAATGTTGATGCCAGCAGACTAAGAGAGCTGCTTCCTTTATTGAATGGTGTTCCATGGAAGGAGGAAATACAGTGCTATTCTTACTCTAATAATTAAATATCTCTGCACTTTTGTGGAAAAGGAGTAGTCTAACGCATCCAAAAAAAGCGCCCAACAACCATTAATGGAAATCCTCAGTAAAGCTATCTAAAGCCAGAGCAATACACTTGAAACGTTCTACCAATAAGCCATATGAAGCCTGCAGACATTTTGGCTGTAGATTCACTGGGGTTGTGAAAAACTTAGGTTTTCACTCCAAGTTAAGGGTAAATTACAAGTATTTGAACAAGGCTCAAATGGGAAAATTAAAATAACTGAAGGCACATCTTTTCTGCAGAACAATCCAAAGTAACAGCACCTGGAGGTGTGCAGCCATAGACTCTAACATACCGAGCAGATTGCTATATTTTTAACAGGTACTGCTTTGTACCCACCTGCCTAGGATATCAGACATCGTGTCCCATTACTGTCATGGTGTAGTGGGATGATCTGGTCTGAGGTTTTTTTCTCGCCAGTGATGGAGGAGAGATTACCCCTCCTTTACAGCTGCAACAGTAGGACTATGGCAAGACAATGGAGCACTACCAGCATCTAAGTGCTTTAGCTTGCACCAATGCCATGGAGCGAAGACCAAAGGACAGCAGGATCCAGGTTACGTGCTCCCTCCCTTCCCCCAACTATGCCAGCAGCTAGCACCAGGACTAATTTTAGATGTGCAGGAGAAGGCTGAGGAAAACACTCAGGCAAAATCCTGATCTAACTACACTGAATTCAAGAGCAAATACTGACAATCTAGCCTATTTCAAACCCTGCTCACACACCATAACCCACATTATACCAAGTGTATTGATGGGACAATGAACTACAGTCCTTAGAAAAGAAAACCAAGTCTATATTTAATCAGACACACATGACATGTTAATGGATAACGGCAGATTAATTGAAACCATTGCTAACAAGAAACTAGGAGCTTAGAAGGTAATATAGAAATGGTTTAGAACTACTTGCGCTGATTAGGCAAAGATCTTAAGTAACGTTGTATATATTGAATATTCTGTTCTTTGGATAAATTGTTTGATAGACATTTCAGAAAAGTTAGCTGAGCTCAGCAGACAGAAAATTGGCATGGACATCATGTTAATATAGATCTGCCACCGCTCAGATCATAAAGGAATAAACACTGTTTGTAATCTGCTGCACAAGAAGCAGCCAAAACACATACCTCAAAGAAAGAAAACAGTTAAAAGATACCAAACTTTGCTATGTTGTTATATGTCTCTGAGGTAGCAAATCTGCATCAAATTGCTTATAAAATTTAGCCAGCAGAGATTCCTTCCAAAAGAATTAGCTACATAAGCAGATGAAGTCTAATATGATGAAGAAAAGAAAAAAAATTTCACTTTCAAAGTTGGGTATTTTATTACATATTTAGCTGACTGTATATAAAAGAATCATATGAGAGAGGAATAGCGTTCCCATTTATATTCATATGTTCCTTATAACTCGGCTACATCAGACAAATCATCTACTACGTCTATTATGTCAGACAAATCATGTATCTGTGCCTGCCCAATGTACATGCACTGATACAGTATATCAAAATTTCCTATGAAGTCTCTGGATGCCTACAGCCAGACCTATAGTGAGACATTTAAAGAGTTCTGTCATCACATCACTACAGCTGATGCAGATCATCAGTGAAACAACACTTCGGGTCCACACGTGTGCTTAAAAAGGGTATCTTGCAAGACTGTCTTGGTACTGTTTGCTGAACGCTCACACACAAGGCTTGAGAGGAAAGCTGCAGTATAACCCCAAAATATTAAAAGTGAGATCCACCTACAAACCCATTCCATCAAAATTACTGAGAAACAAATCCACCTTGAGAATCCCATTTGAAGTCCATAAATTCCTGTACATTCTGTAAAAGAGATGCAAACTTCAGTAGGCAGTAGATTTGCCACCAAAATGCTATTTTGTGGGGGTTTAAGCCAACAGTTGGCTTTATCATCATTATTCTGGATATATTTTATACACAGATCTCAGAAAGAAGCCAAGGATCTTCTTGGACACCATTCTGTGGGTAAACCACACCTCTCATATCATGGCAGGTGTTAATAAAAGCCTGACCTAGTTGAAATGGTCTGAAATGGAGGTGATTTAGGGAGATGTTCAGGTCCTTCCACCTCTCCATCACTGAGGAAAAAGGGATGAAAGATCAAAAGGGAGGGAGAGGGATTTGTCTCCCTGCCAATGCGTTTGGCAGCTTTATAAAGTTGGGATGCCCAGACACCATATAACTGCTCTTTAATTACTCAGCGTGCTATCCAGCCCAAACTGCCTTTGCAAGCGTCTGGGGAGTAGCAGTATTCACAATTGTTACTAGGCTGCTTAGAAACTCTTTCTAAACTTTCTTTTGTCAGAAAATTGGGTTTTCAATAAAGTAATTCCTTTTTTCTTCCTTTTCCTGTGCATTACAGAAGGAGTCCTATTTCCTCCTGGACAAATTACTAATCTTATATTTGAAAGTGCTTGCTATCATTAGGTCTCTCTTTTTGCTTAAAGTGATTTTCCTCCAAACTTTTCAGGGTTTTGGCACTTCTCACCTGAAAACGCATTTAGTTTCTGCAGACTGAAGAAACAGTCCTGGGTTTTGGCTTTCTAATTAAAATTGTTCTTTTAATTTGCTATTTTACCTTCTAATACAGAAATCAAAATATTTTCTGAGCAGCTCAGCAATAATGCAGTAGTCTTTTGAACATGTTTAATGCAACTGGAAACCTACCTTACAAAAAAAAAAAAATCAGAGTTACAGTTCAAAGCCAAGCTACATTGAAGAAACTTGTGCTCCAGTCTGCAAGTAGCAGCATATATTTATAAACTAGCTTTATATATGAAATTGTACACTCACATATGCATGCAAATATTGGTGCTAAACTCCAGAAAATGGCTTTTCATGTACATGTGCCCACACTGGCTTTCTATCTGCCGAGCCAGAACTGATGCCTGTGGAGACCATGGGTAGTTCAGCTGTACCACTCAAGTGGTGCCTCTTAAAGAACTGTGTAACAAAGAGGTCTTCTAGAGTCAGGAGGAAAAAAATTAGCTTTCTTCTAAACCTGCAGTAGCTTTTTCACTGACACTTGCCTTAGTCTACATGTGAAAGCGGATCCATATCCATACAGGAACTGATTATGCTCTTTCTACAGTGCTCCCTGGACCTCCCAGCATGATTTGGGTGCATAATAAATGAAACAACCTGAAAACAGCTCCGGGTAGTCATGTCTATACAGCAGCAGTGCTGGAGACTTCAGCATCTCCAAATGTAAAATGTGGAAAGACAAAAATATTTCTTATAAGGACCCAACACCTCACTGCAGCTTCTTCTACCTTTTGTGGCAGTGAATGATACTGAAAACTGCAATAAGTCATGGGACACTTTCACATGGTGCAGAGCATTTCTCATTATAAACAACTTCATTGAAACCAGTAGGATTGCTCATGTGAATAATGTCTACAGGGTAAGAATACTGGATTACAACCCACAACCCACTGGACTGCCAGCAGGCAAACACAAAAATTGAACAGAATTAGCAGAGACAGGTTCCAGCCTTCTCTTGCAATAATTGCACCTCCTGACTCGATGATAAATCCTGAAGGCTTAGTAAAATGCGTGCATCACTACTGAGAAAACACAGCAAGAGGAAATTTAATATTAACTGGCTCACCTTAGAATCACATGTTAGTTCTTACCCATTGAATTGAACTTGCTGCAGAAAGGTTATGGAAAGTGTCAGCTTTATACCATTACAGGCAAAGCATGTCTCCTGTATTTTTTTTTATTCCAAATCCCTTTACAGTGATCTAAGATGTTGGATTTACAGTTCAATTTTTTCCCTGATGTTATGTCCAAGACAACATTGATATTCCTATGTATTCATTCGTTCCCATGGGATACTGATATCTGATCTCTTTGGGTATTCCTCTTTGCAGCCCAAAACCACAAAAACAGTTTGGCAGCTAAAATGAATGCCTGTGTTTGATTCGGCAAGGTACTTAAACACATGCTCACCTTTAAGTGCATGAGTACCCCGTTAATGCAATAGTTATTCATTGCTTGAAATTAAGCAACTGCTAAACTGGGACTTCCATGCTTTTGTGTAACATTTTAGACATACTTAGAAACACACATTTGGTAATTAAGTAATTAGCCTTTTTTCATGACTTGGGCAAAGCTAGCCTGAAGCTCTGCCTGTTCACTCTGTAAAAGGCTTGTATAGCCATTTCCACTAATTCTTAAATTTATACCAGCGTGCGGCTATACGCACAACTCCCACCTATGCGTATATTGTCCATTTTCCACGGCACATACAACCTGCATAACTAGCAGTTAAACGTTCCTGCAGAAAACAAATCAGACATACTTTAGCCTAGATCCCAGAATAAGCTCCAGCACCTCCAGTTTTGATGCAGAGAAGATACAAAAGGCTCAACAGAGTTTCACCTGTCACCTCATCCACCAGGAAAGCGGGGAATGACTGTGCAGATGATGGCAGTTATGCTATCGTACTGGCCAGTTCTTGGAGAATATTTCCAACCAACACTATTAAGCAGTTTTTTAATTAATCAGAACAAGATGACCACAGTCTTGATCCTGTTGTGATGAAGCCAATATGAAGTGAAGGAGGTCACACAAATCTTTCTGTTTAGTAAGGGACTTAGGGCATCCCCTCATTACTTTCATAAAATAGATACAGCACTATAAAACATGATACTGTTTTAACCAAAGCTGGTAAACTTGAGTTCGATGCTATGGAGAGGTAATGGACTTCCATGTAAATGAAAGCTGTCCTTCATGCTGTTTATCTTTTTCAGTGAGGAAAAAAGCTACTACTGAAGTAATGATCATGAGGGTGTTTAAAAAAAAAAAGCAACAAACTCTGATAGAGTGTTTAAGCTGAAAAGACTAATTTTGAGTAAGAGAGAATGGCTAACGTCAGCATATGCTCAGTGTGGTATTCAAATTACACAAAAAACCTAGTTTGCAAGGAAGTCTTAACATCTCTAAAATCCTTCAGTACTGTATCCATATGTATTTCTAGGAAATTCTGTAGTCAGTCCAAATTCCAAGCATTAAGAAGGAAAAGTTTCTAAGAAGTCAAAAGACCAGGGGGAAATCTCACATTTAATTTACACACTACACACTGTTTGGTAAATAGCAGCTATTGTTTAGAGTAGAATGCAGTCACCATTCATTATATTTTGACTCTACATTCTTCATTGGGAATTCAGGAAGTGGTTCAGACTAAAATATTCCCTTATGTTATTTGACCTGTAAAAACTTGGAGACAGGCCAGATTCTGCAGTTCTTAAACAGACAACACTCCCATTGACTGTGGGATTGGGCCTTAAAGTTGACTGGCCTGTATCGCTGTACTACTCAACTCGGCGCGGAGTCAGTCGTTTGGTGCATGGGGTGGCATCCACAAGAAACCGAAAACAAGACAGTTTGATTTGGATGGCACCTGCCTTGAGAGAGCAAGCATTTTCTGAGCACAGCTTGTACAAAACAATAACTTAGAAACAGAAATAGACATTGTAGGATCTCATGGAATTATTTTTTTATTGTTCCTTCCTGTTGCTTCTTTTCATATAAAGGCATTATTGAGTTGAATGTAACGGGTAGGTTTTCACTGCATCTCTTGACAGGACCCATTCAGAATGAGATTCTCAGTTAAGTTCACTCTTGTTGGTCTGAGGTAGAAGCAGGTATCCAAATACCTCGTGGGTTTGGATTTCAGTATCTTGTATGTTTAGGTTCTAAAGCATTTTGAAAAATCAAGACAAACTCCCAGATTTAAGTAGACAGTTCTGCTTGTGATTGCACTTTGCCCTTAAGACTTCATATTAAATTTGTGTTAAAGTTAAGGGAACTTACTTTAAATCTCGTCACAACACTTGGGGCAGGGGGCAGAATGGACATCAGCATTGCTCTGCAGTCATATTCCACCTGTCATCACCCTACAGTTTACCCTGCTTTGAAAACACTATTTGACACAAGGAGAGGGTTAAAAGTAGGTAGGATTATGCCAAGGGAGCCTTCCTGTCGGCCCCCCCTTCACACTCACCTTTGTTACTCTCCTTAATCTCCTCAATTAAGAGTGATGCTGCACTACTTAGAAGACTACAAGATAGCCACAACAGCTGTCTTTCACTAGCTATCACAATTGAACATGCTTTTCCACCTGAATGCCCTAGCTCACATCAAAATATGGTCCATAGATGCTACACTCCAAAATATACCTTCAAGCAATGACCTGCACAGCATGTAGTATGTATCCTATGAATAGAATTACCCAGCAGCGTGCATACGTGCAAGAGGAAACCTAAAGAATTTAGGAATACAGATTTCATTGTAAGTAAAGGGAATAGTGTTCCTAGAACACTTCCCTTTGAAAAACATCCTTTTGCAGGTAAGAACAAATAACTGGTGGGTGTTTATTCAAATGGGTGCCTGATATTTTTAAGCCACTACACTTAAACATTAGTCTTTAGCATTTATCTTTTAGAATTTAATCTATCAGATAGGAAATGCTTAGTTTGGCATAGGCAGTAGGATTACTCAGTGTTAGCTCACTGGTTACATTTCCACAGACTTTAAGACATTCTTCTTTTGTTAGACTTCATATTTTTTTGATACCAAGTTAATGCATGAAGGTTTCTTCACCATTATACTACACAATGGAGCCAGGTAAAGGACTTCCAGTCTTTGTACAGCCTTTTTCCTTGGCAACTGCTCTCACTTGTGTCAGGAACACTCTTTGTCTGTCTTCCAGGAGGAAGTTTGCTTTATAGCGCCTTGTGACTCAGAGCACTTTCCTTTCTGAAAACGGAAAGGAAAATGGAGTTCCCTTCCTGGGTATCAGCAACAAGTTTGGCAAGAAGCAGGTTAGATTGCGTCCCTCCTCCTCCTCCCCTTTTTTTTATATTAAGTTTTGAATGATCTTGTGGAATTCTGTAAATATTTTATTACATATTTTATAGGTGGAGCATTTTATATCTAGCAGTCTTTTTGGAAGTGTAGTCATTTAGTTCGGTTTCTCTTGCCCCATGGTTCAGCTGTAACTGCTTCCATCTGTCTAAACCTATGTGCGGTTCACTAATTGTCAACCCCTTAGGTAGGCCTTGCTGTTTCTATAGGTTTATTGTTAATCATTAGATTCAGGAAAAATAAACTTCTTTGACATTACCAATAAGGGTTTCCAAGAACGAAGAAAAAAAAATTCCTCATGCTTTAATTGCTCTTACCCTTTTTAAAAAGCATTCCTTCAGCATTTTAGTAGGAAATACTTATTGATAGGACTGGTTAGAAGAAACGTATATCAAAAGAACATCCAGAAAAATTGGATTAAACTATCACTACTGCAAACAACTCTAAGAAAGATTAACTTTTCAGCAAAATAATGTTGAAAAAATTGTCTGAAAATACTCTCTGCCTGCAAGTTCCTTTCATATTTACCTGAATAGATTTCTCATGGTCATACATGGTCAGAGAATAAACCACATCCTGTCAGTAACAAACTATTTTCTATCATCCTCTGATGATATCTCTTCCATGATTTTTCAAAAAACCTGAAAACCTGACTCTCCACGGTAGAAGCCTCATCGGGCAAAGGCAAGAATCTAGTTTAAGCGTCTTGTAAAGTGTATCAGCAACTACAAAAAAGCTTCATACGTTTTATAAAATAAGGGATACTTTCCTAAAAAAAATTAAATAGTACATGTGACTTGTTTTTCTTCAAGATGCTTTTATAATCTATCATTATTGCTACATTGTTAGATATTTGATATTTTTTATTCCTCCCCCAATATATAGTACACTCAATTCTCTATAGTACTTTACATTCATCGCATACATCAAAATACATCTGTGTTCCAGCAAAACCTACTGACAACTAGCAATAAATATTTCCCTTTTAAAAATTAATTTTTCAAAATGTTTATTTTGACAAATACCACTTTTCATCTCATTTTTAAATGCAAGAAATTATAAAGAAATGTTTTTAAGCAACTTAAATTGAAAATATTTATCTGTTTTTATTTTTAGCTTGTGTGATAATTAATGTTCTGTGAAAGCTTTGAAAGCAAATTTGCAAAGCACAGTCCAAGAAAACAAGAATTACCATGTAGAGTTTTTTGAGGTTTGGGTTTTATTGG
Organism: Grus americana; assembly: GCF_028858705.1. Taxonomy (NCBI): domain Eukaryota; kingdom Metazoa; phylum Chordata; class Aves; order Gruiformes; family Gruidae; genus Grus; species Grus americana. The sequence continues at coordinate 119,740,171 of NC_072854.1, forward strand.
GTGTGGGATGTGTTATTTGGTTTGTTTCTTTTTCAAATTTTAGTTTCTCAAAAGCAGAAAATCCATTTTTCAGTAAGTACAAAGAAATCACTTATTATCAGAACATGCAAGAGTCTTAACCATGGCCCAAGATATCATTGCTCATAATGTCTGATAATCTTCCAGGAAAATTCATTACTTTCAATCATGAAATATAAGGCTGTAAAACACACTTATTTATGCCTCTTCAAGAAGTCAAAACATTTGTCACCCCTCAGTTATGGTCTGCCCTTAGCATGAATACAAAAAAATAAAATGTAGAAGGAGTAAACATGGTGCAGATGAGTACTCCACCAGCATAGAAACAGGGAAAACCTTGTACCTGGGAATGGCACAGGGGGCAAATAGTACCAAGAGCTGCCAGAACAGAGCTCAAGACCGAAGCTGGAAAATAACAGACTTCAAAAGGGAGGGGGGGGGGGGGGGAACCACAACAGTGAAGGATGAACTTGAAAATGGAAGAAGTGACAAATGTCTACATTTTTTCCCCAGGCTAACAGATAAGCAGTGTTACAGCATAAGAGTAACTTAACTCCAGCACAGAACTCAACTAAAGCAAACAGCACTTCTATTTTGTCATATGTAACGTGGGTTAAACTAATCCAGAGAATGATTTGAAAAGTACTACTGAGCTTACGATCTTGTACAGTAAGACTGAGCTTAAAGAAAACCTCTGCAACCAAGACATAACCTCGATTGTTTTTTTGCTCTCTCTCATCTGATTTATGCTTTACATAGCAGTTGCATAAAAACCTAAGCTGTGTGACAATATATGAATTTTATCCTTATCAGGTAACATATAGGTGTTACTCTGCACTCACAGAAGGAAGTGATTGCAAAATTCACCTGGATCTAGGTTCTCAACCTCTAACTATCCCTCTACACATGATGAAATCATAGGTATTACGCTACCATACATGGGTGTATGGTGTGAATGGTTTTCACATGTAGGCAGAATATTATATATATAAATAAATATGCAATCACATACACACTCACAGAGCTCAGAATGACAGAGGAAAAACCTTTGCTGCTTCTAAAAAAAGTCCCTGCCACTCCTCTGTTTTGTAATTTTACCCTAGGACTTTCAATTACAATTGTAAATTGTTTATTTCTAAGAGAACCAGAGGAAAGTCCAGTGGAACTTTAACTAGATGTTTGATGCCCAAGTCTGGGAGCTAATTTAAAATTTTTCATCTATGCTGAGAAACTTTTTTCACATAAAATGTATCTCCAGACTCATTAGAGACCTGGAAACAGAATAAAAGAGCTGTGACAGGTACAGCTGAGTATGTAACTGTAAATTCGTTTCTTCATGTGAATTACAATCATTATGTTTGCAAATGTATTCATTTTCAATGAAAAAAATCTGTTCTCATGAGAGAAAAATTCTGCTTCTGTGAGATAATTACAGTTTTGGCCTTTCCCTTTTATGACATTCCCTTTAAAAGTTACTGATTATACCATGAAGACCAGCAGCTGGTGAGTATCTTATTTGATTAAGAATTCAAGCAAAATTTACATAAAACCTTAGCATACAAGATCACAATTTCCAGAGGAGGATGGAGTCCTGCCTGCTGTCTCTGCAGTACAACTGTTTTCAGTGCAAGTCCTTGCTCTGCCGTGTCTGTATATTATATAGCGCCAACATTCACAAACTGATTTAATGGACATTATTACTAAATTCTGTCTGCAAAGTAATTACACAGATCCATTTGCATATTTTTAATTGCCTCAGTGTTTTGTTGTTTGGGGGTTTTTTTCAAATACATGTATTTTTAATAGGCATGTTTGCTATAGAAATTTACCAATAATGTTTGCAAGAGGATAGGTAAGCCAAATGCAAAAAACAAGACAAAAGTAAACACTAGGTTTTAATATTCTACATGTGGCCTCGCAGCATAAAGTAGACAATTTGTAAATAAGTCATTCTTTGTTGCAAGGTGTGTGAGAGGATTTCAATTTTTTTATTAGAAGAGTCTGAAGCTCTAATGTACATTATAGGGCAGAGACTTTTAAAGCTACCTATATACAAATCCAAAGAAGAGAAATAAAAATGAAAAAAGCCTCAGCCTTTAGTTTTTACCTCCAAATGAAGTCAGTGATCAGTTCTAGCTTCAAATCTGAGTAAGGTAAATAACCCACCTAATTTTTTTTTTCCTGTTTCCCTGATAAGCTCATCCTTCCAGAAAGCTGTGTGGTGCTGTTTACCCTACAGCAGTGTTTCTACCTATAGGAAAGTGAAAAATGCTGTCTCAGGTGCTTCCATAGGCAGATCATATGTGCCAGCAATGGATTCAATGCAAATCAACAGAGTCATTAGGATCAGGCCCTCAAGGTGCCTTGTCAGGGGCACGATGTGCCAGACTCATATCTGAAACTATCTTCAACAGATTTATGTCCATATTTTTTCTTTTGACTGCATCACAGGTTTTCATGCAGCTTGCTATGTTCTCTCCTTGGGTTTATTACAGACCCTGGCAACTTTACAAACTCTGTCTTCCCTCTGTAGTTACAACTGGGACTCAATTTGCCAGGGCCTGCTGAACACAAAGAGTCCCTTTAAAGGTTTTGTGTAAGGGCTGTTGTCACTGAATCACCAGCCATAGGCTTGATCTTATTCCTCTGAATTGTAAGGACAGCAGGATTGGGCCCCAAATGAGAGAGCGTCTCTGACTTTTGAGTCAGACTGTACTGTTAAAATTCCCATTACTAAAATGCAGCCTTTCTATTTCTTTCTACGCAATCCTCAGGACTTCTCAATAGCAGCAGGCAAGAAAATTCCAATAATGCCAGAGGGATCTTTACTTGCCTCAAGTAGAAGAGAATCCATGGGAATTCTCAGAAGCTTTTTTTCTCTTGCTCCCTGCAATTATTTTCTATGCTAAGAGCATAATTGAAGGGAAAAAAAGCAGATGACATCAGCTACCAAAAAGGAAAATATCAAGAAGAACTGACACACACTATGGAACAGAAAGATACTTCACTGCATCAAGCACTGGGCTGGGATCAGAGAACAGCACTCGCTTCCAAGGCTGGGCATAGATTTCCCACACAGCCTTAAGCAAATCATATCTCCCCTGTAACTTTTCACTACTTCATAGGAAGTCTCTAGGATAAAACTGAATGCTAGCTCGGAGGTGTTCACAGAGGACAACAACGAAGGCTGTATAAATATCGAGATAGTTACAAAGCAAAAACAACGTGAGAAAGCGATGCATGCAGACAAATGAGTAGTCAAGAATAATTACTCCTTTAGAAATGAAAGAAAGTACAGATTGCTTTGCCTGGAGATGTAAGGCTCACCTGCACTCTACTTGTAAAGCTGCTGCTGTAGGAGAGCGCACTTAAGTTATTGAGCTGTCACAAGAAAATGCAGTTTTCCTTTACTCTGATGGGATGCATTAAAAACAAACGCAACCTCATTTTAAGTGCATTAGGAAAAATGGGTCAAGTGGGACCATGTACACCTACAGTGGGGATTTCCCCACTCTCAGTTAAAGCCACCTGACACCCTTAATTTAAGCAGAAGACCAAAAAGGGAATTATTTTCTTCCTTCCACCCTCCTCCCCTCCCAAAACCAGATAGCCAGATAAAACAAACTACTTCCCATCACAAGCGCCTTACTTGAAAACCCGAAATGGCAGCCTGCAGCCAACGTGCTTTAACTGCCAAGGCCCTGTCAGCAGGGTACGATTACACACCAGACCACCTCCTCGGCCCTTTTCCATACACACTGTGAATTCACCACCACCGATCCATAATTCGGTGATTTCAAGGAAACTTTCGTTGCCCTCTGGCTGACTGGGGTTGAATCCTGCCTGCAAATTTTACAGGGCAATTCATTAATGTGCGATGCATCGCATCGGGATGATCTGTTGTGGCTCAGCATCACTCTTGAAGGCAATGCCAAAAAATTAGTAGTTTTGGTACATGAGCAACCCTAACGACAAGGGGAAATCCTGGTTTGTGATCCAGAGTTTTCTGCTCTTAGTTTATAGATGTTCTTCCTTTGTTTGTGATGTGAGACTATAAGAAAACTAGGCCCCCAAGAGCGCCTTTTACGTGACTTCCTTCAGTTCAGAGCAACTTCCCATAAAATATTTTTGAATGAATAGAACATCTTGCTCTATACATTAAAATTCCACAGCCTAAGGTAAATGAGGTTATGACAATTAACCAAAGCCACAGAGACCCTAATAAACCATTACAGAAAGGATTTAGAATTTCTTATTTCAACAATTTAGAAAAGGCAATGATACCTTTTCTAGCAGGCACCCTAAGAAAAACTTTTAAAGGGCCACAAAATGCTATTTAATTGGATATTAAATTTGATTATTCAAAAATTCCCAACATGAAAAGGGAATATGCACATAAACTCTGTAGATAAGGAGACACCAATACAATGGAATTTCTCAGTCTGGATCCATTCAGACTTCAATGGAGTTAGTACCAAGGTACATTGAGGTGAGGAAAGAAGAATCAGCCCTTAGATATATATAAAATGAAAATATTCCCTAGTGGGTTTTGTGATCTAAGACTTTTATTCTGGCAAACATTGTGTCTATCATTACAATAGGCAATTTTCCTTACATAACACATACAGCATCACGCTCATTACCAGACTCCTCCGCAGAAAGAGCCACGAAAGAGCGAACTGGAAAGGATATCTCCTTTTTCCATCCCTTCCCCTCCCCTCCCAGCAGTCACTCTGGGTGGCCAGCCAGCTGCTCCCCTCCCATACTCCCTGCTCTCCAGGTTTTTCGCTGCCTTGGGAATCATCTTGCCCCTACGCTGGGCACTGCACTAGCAGTCATCCCCCAGCCCTACGCACATGGGGCTCTATCACAAGACCTCTCTGTGACTCCAAGGAGGGGAGGACAGTACACCCAAACAGGCAGCCCAAGCACTTTCCAAAAGTCAACGATTCATGCATGTGAGAGACTGTCTTCCTGAGCTCAGTCCAACAGTATGTGAAGATGCTCACACAGTCAAGCCTTGTAGCCAGTGTCAGATCATCAGAACAGCTTGGCTGTGTCTCAAGATCCAAAACAAGGATCAAAGGGAGCTACTGGGTGCTGCACTAATGGGGACCTTATCAGAAAGACTATGAAAATGTTTCATATCTAGCTTATAGAAAAAGCTGGGCAATTATTGTTACTAGTGCCTTGGACACTGAGCATGTAGCCCAGAGATGCAGAATGCTGGCCGTCCCAGGCATGAGCTAAAAGACTTTTGGCAATGTACAATGTAAGGCACTAAGAAAAATTAACATAGGGCTAGGCATCCACAGATTATTTAGTTAATATAGTCTTCATATATATTTTCTAGGCAACTGCTCTGCAAGGTCAAGATTTTGTTATTTGAATCCTATGCATTATTAGGAAGTCATAGTTTTAAGAATCCATGGATAAAAGGTAGGATTTTGCTGAGGGGGAGGGGAAGGTGGATACAAATACCATGGCTCCAAAATTCCCAGGCATAAATCGTGTAATTTAAATCTCCTAAATCTGTGAGGGAAGCCACACTTTAAGTTTACAGCTGTTGTTCAGAGTGGAGAAATCTTTTGGCCCGTGATAGAACAGCATCTTATTTCTTTAGTCTTGCCTAAAATTTATTATTCACGGACCATGGTTCTTTTCCTTAAGAGTACTTGGCTAGAAAGCTCTGCATTTCACCCAGATTAGCAAAGAAAACATTTGGCATTAAAACAATGTCAATCTATTTACATCCAGAATGATGAAAAATAAATTCTCCAAATTAATGTGTCTGTTAAGCTGCTCAGGCTAATGTGATATTTCTTCATCGTCCTTGTTTGCTTAAAAAAATTTAAAGAAAATTTTATATGATTCATGAAGAAAACCTGGAGGGAAACTACAACATATCCTATGACTTTGTGTTTTCTTCCCCACCTTTTTTAGTCTGTAATGAACACCTGTTCATTGTCTAAAATAGCAACTCCTTTTTCAGTCTTTTTCACATCAAAAGGAAGCCATCTTATCTGTCCAGTTTTCTAACCCTAGAGAGGCGTAAACACTCATTTCCTAGTGTCAGCCTTTACATATTTCAGCTCCATGAACCTTGGCATCTAAAGGCCAGAACATCTTCATAGAATTTTTTCTCACCTCTTATCAAATGTCATAGTTGCCTGTAACTCACCTTTGCCTTTAAGATCATTTGATGAACCTCCACTTGCTACGTTCTCTCAAGCCTGATGAAACCAGAGTTGCTGATGTAAAGGGTGGAGATGGCAGCTATTTTGTGATACCTTATCAGTGGGCTGATACCAAAGTCTCAAAAAGAGCTTCTTAACGGCAAGATAACTTTGCAACTTTCTCATGGTACCAGCATTTCAAATAAACTCTTACTCCAGTGTGGCACAAATACCTTCCAGTCCTTTTTATTTTAATACCACAGCATAGTTCTTACAGAACATTTTGTGATTTCCATCCCTGAAGCTGCATAATCTAGGCAGCACAGTGCACTGCTCCTGCTTCCCTACCTCGGCTGGAGGAAAATTGCTATTCAAAATGCAATGTAATCTTTTATTTATGGGTTTATGTATTTTGAACTGAGATTTTGAAACCTGTCAAATTTTAAATCCAAATGGCCCTCTTGGTTTCAAGCCAAGACCTTTTCCTGATAAAGTAGAGTGAGAAAACTTCTGTAAAAGTGGAAGTGTCTCAAAAGAATTTAGCAGCAGTCCTCAGTGATAACAAAGGCTTAATGGGCAGTAACTGAACCAGCCTCCTAAAGGAAAATACTTATAGATCACATTTTTACCACTGCAAAAATTGTTTGGCTTTTTTTTTTTTTTGAGGGGAAGGGGTTTTTTATACCAGCAAAATAAAAGGGGAAGAGTATACATCAAATTTTTTGTTCAGTTTTAATTCAAACTCAAAAAACACACCTCTGCTGAAGTGAACAGACATTCTATATTTACACCAGTGCTACTCAAGCAAATATTCAAGGGATTTGAACATAGACACGTGTGCTTAATATTCTGTTGCAAAGCACATACTAAAATGTTCATTAATCTAATTATGGGCCAAATCCTGGAAAAAGCTTTACTTCCCCGCATGAACTCTCCCACAGTAGCACTAGTTATTACAAGCCAGATTCCAGCCCTCTTTCCCACACTGATCATGCTAACACATGGGTAATCTGTTGATTTAAACAGAAATCCTTTGAGAGTCTGGTGCTACTTAAGCTACACAGACCTTCCACCGTGCTGGTTCATTTAGAAAGGTAAGAGTCTCCTGGAATTCCCCTCCTGTGCATGCTGGGCCAGACTCTGCCACACTCATACCACCATACCTACTCAAAACACATCCATATGCTCATTATAATGCCAACATATATTCATTTACACTAAGGAGCAAGGTGGGAGGTTCATCACGTGAACCTGAAAAACAGCCTCAGGTCACTGCAGGCTTCTGTATTAGCACAGCCAGGGAAAGCGGTACAAGCACTGACAAAAATCCAATTTGTACACTGACAACCAATGCTTCGTCTCAATGGATGGCAACATTCTATCTCTTGACCAAAGCTCCAGTACAGACTAAATAGTCCCAAACCCTTACATGTCTGGGTTTACACTGAATTATAGGCAGCTGAAAATATTCAAAGTAGATACAAATAGTAAGACTTTAATTACTCAGTGTAGCCTTCCCTGTGGCAGCTTTCACAATAGATAATAATGTACTTTTCACACAGTTCCCTGAATGAAATCCTGGTCTTTGCAGATGCTAAGGTTTTTGTTTGTTTTGTTTTGATTTGGATTCTTTTTCACCATGGAATTCCACATAATCAGGATTTCTTCTATATGAGAGATGAGGCCAGAAGCTGCCAAGTTGTCATCCTAGTTCCTTCTCTAATATTCTTATAACTGGCTGCAGGTCACAGCAATGAGCCACAAAGCAAATTTACACCAACTCTCAGAAAATATGAGGCTGAAAAATCTTTACAGACTATCTTTCACTACGCTACAATAGACTGTGGAAGCTTTACTATTTTTTTATATTTACTATTCAGTTGCATCCTCTATATCACATGCAAGAGGTCATTTATGTAACTTTTCTAATCAGCCAACTAGCTTCCCATCATGAGTTTTTCCATTAAAAGATCTTCATTTATAAAGTGAAGATTTTCCTTTTATTGCCTGAAAAGATTCCATAACTTGTCCTAATTGCAGATTTTACTTCAGCCAAATTTCTTCAAGGCAAACTCACAACAGTTTTAATTAACATGAAATTAGCTTCAAAATGGCTGAGGAGGTATTTCCCCCTAATATTGCTTTCATTCAGTATGTATGTAACAATAATTCCTATTTCTCTTTAGATTTATTTTTTATCTACAGAGAATCAGTAGGATTTAGCAAGAGAGGACAAAGAAAAGCTATCAATTATATTTTCATCCCTGTATTTTTTAATTCTGACATCTTAAATAAAGCAGGTCCCAGGAAAGTATCCCACCACAGGCATCTTTCATTTGCCCAGTGAACCCCTTACTCAGCAAACCACCATAGGTTTCACTGACCTGGGTAATATTATAAGGGTCATATTTTCCCATGGATGAATTGTTCTGAAACAATTTCTCCAGTGTGCTAGGCACACTGGCTGTTCTTTGGCATCAGGCATGCGTATCCTCTTGGTTTCTTTTTTTCCCCTTAAACAAACATATTTCTTGTGTCTACCACTAGGGAAATCTCCCTTCTCTGAAACTTTAGCATTTTAACATTTCTCCCTTTGTCCTTTCCCTCATTCTAAATAAAAAGGTGTTAATGAACTACATCACTTCTGCATCCTTGTAGAAATCCCCTTCTCTGACTTCCAGAGGCAACTGTAACAGAACAATTAGTACAATATATTTCACTTCTCAAACAGGAATGCACCAGTACGATGGGCATAAAAGTAATTAATCTCAATACTAATACTTTATCTAGAATAAAACAACCAAGCTCAAAACAGAGGGGCCTCTTCATTTTCTCACCTCCAAAGCATGCAGAGAAACCTTTAACAGTGAATCTAGAATGTATCCCAATTCAGATGAGACGTTTCAAGCCACGACCATAAAACTATGTAGAGATCATCTAGGATATATACAGATAAATCCAGGTCAATGGCGAGGACTGAACCTGAAGCCATTACAAATGGGCTGAATTTCTCCTAGAATTAGGCTTTGTGTAGCTTGTTGTCATAATAATAATTTGCACTTTGGGATAGGTCCGAGTAGGCAGGGAAAAAATGCTGTTTACTAACAAAAACCTTACATCAATTAATTTGGGTAAAAAAACCCCGAAATAATAATTATGACTACCCTTTGTTAAAATAGGTACAGAAAGAGCTAAATAACAGTTCACACAAAATTGTTACACGGCTTAATGAAGCTGTCAGTCACATAAATAGCCTTTCCTATCAAATGTGTACTCAAACATCTGCTTGGATAAAATAAGAATTTACATTACCACATTGGAAATAAATATAAAATGGACCAAATCTCTATCCCAATTTACAGTCTCATTTGCCATTTTGGTTTACAGCCAGCGCACTCACTGGGAAGTGAAGAGCATCAACCCATGTTTACAAAGGAATTCTAGCGAACACATCCAATGCCTGCATTTTTGCACGCTTCTTGTGAAAACGCAATAAATACTTTCATTTTTAACATTGTTAGATAGACCAGCAATAATTTTTCAGTGTCACGGAATTGAATATGTGAAGGTAACTGCAGCTACCTCTATTTCATGCAGTCAGTGCTTCTTTCAGAACATGCAGTTGCATGGAAGAAGTCTTCATGAAGAAAAAGAAACTTCACACTAGTTACATTAATTTTTGCTAAAGCAAGTACTCTCCACTTCAGGAATGGTTTCAAAGCAGCAGCAACCTTAGTAAGGAACATTATGAAAGACTATTTATTATCTTCAGGAAAATAATACACAGGGAGGTATCGAGAACTGAAGCCTAGAAAACAAATGTGGACTTATTCACCCATAGCAAAACTATTACTTTAGGAAATAACTAAATACAAGCAAGCCTATCTGCAAACTAGGACTTATCATTTGCCAACAAAACAGTGGTATTTCAATTCACGTGATGATAAACTAAAAATAAATAGAGCTATAGACTCTTGACATCTGAGCACTTTCTTGGATTTGGTATGTGTTTTAACATTCCTTAGGATTAGAAAATTCAGCTAGAAAAAGATGACTAATGAGTTTTCTTAGGACTGGTCAAGCAATTTACAGAATCCTGCCCAACTGTGGGGTTTTGCACTAGGTGTGAGAAGGGAAAAAAGAGGAAATTCCCATTGGCTAAATAAAAGCACGTATGAAAACCAAATGAGTAAGAAACCTGCTGACTCATTACAGAAGGACATTGTGGAATTAATCATCCCTACTCCTTCCCCAGAGGTCAGAAAGAATTAGTTTGCTGTAATATTTTTGGAGTATTTGAAACACCTAGAAACTAGAAAATAAATCAGCTGATAAACACAGGCCTTGACTGGGAAAGTTTGGAAACAGTTTCTACCAAGGATCAAAATAGGTTTTTATAAACAGCTCTGAATTTTCTTGTTTGCTTTGTTGTAGTTTTGGGGATTTTTTTTTTTCTACATAGTAGCTGTTATTTGAAAATGTCTTCACTCTACATCTGTGTGGAAGTATAGGATTTGCACAATAGCAGCAAGAAGTCCACATCACAGGCACCTTCACCACTGGCCTGGCTCCTTCTGACTTCATCTATTCAGTGCTACGAGGCACATATCCTCCCACGATAGCCCTCCATTTTGCCCAAGAGCTTGCTGAAGCCAAAAACAATTCCAGCAAGTAAGTGCAAGAGCACCTCAGGAAACAGGGGAGGGAAAAAACAAAAAAAATTGGATGTTTCGCAACACTAGTCAGAGAAAAGTTGCTTCAAACTCAAGATCTGCCTACTTGTCTCAAATTATGTTTCTAATTTACCAAAACATGTGTGCTCTCAAATATAAGTATGTGTGCAGCTTCATTGACTTCACATACTTAAAGCTCAGTTCAGATATTTTGCTAGATTGAGTCATATAATAAAAATTGCAGAACTAATACCACATGTTATTTAATGCCTAATAAATATGGTTGTGTACTTAAACATATGTCATAATCTACGTCTATAGCATTACTCAAAGAACGAAGGTCACTAAGGTAAGACAGTGAGTAGCGTGTTTGCAACATGCTTAAAGATGGAAAACCTTATTTTTTTCTCTTCTTACTATTACCTGGCATTGGTCAGCCTAGCTTTCTCACATATTATCAACATCACAATGAAGAACCAGCCCCATATTTGATAGAGTGTGGTAAAAGGGGCAATTAGACTTCAACATCAAAGGCTAAACCCTCTTTGGTCACAAAGCAGAAAATTATTCTGCCAATGGATGTGAATGTATTTATAACAAGGAATTTGGAACCCATTTGCATCACCATTGGATTTAGTACTTCTAAAAAATCTGTGATAACAAAATCCCCTATGGAGGGTGTAGGAATGGATTCTAATATTTGTATTGTCAAGTAACATTAATCTGTGTTTATTACATTTGTTTTTGTATTTTTACAGCCTTTTTAATGCGTCAGGGAGACATTTATGGGGCCAAATTAACACAAGTTGTGGACTTCTGACGGTATTCAGTTCCTAAAAGGCATACATTTCACTGATGGTGCTTCATCCACACTTACAGTCTCCAAAGTATAAACAATACCCATAGAAACAAAGGAAAACATTGAGATGTTTGAACAATAGACATTCAAGTTCATAGCACATTAAGGTTCCTGTGACACATTAATGTGAAATGATTTGTGTTTACATCATACATTCTCCCTTTGAAATAATTTTTATAGATGACTCAGAGGTCTGGTCCAAATCCCACATAACTCATGGGAAGATTCCCACTACCTCACTGAGCTTTGAAGCAGGCTCTGAAGTACATCCATATTGTTTTCAACATACATACACGATTTGCTCAAGTATGAAATGACAACGCATTTGACAAGTCTAACCAGAAATTGTAGAGAGAGGCCTGGTTGCGTTCTTTGAACCTGTGCCTTCATTCCTCATTTTAAAAACCCGCTGACCAGGTGAGCTTGAGAGGATGGGATGAAGTCAGTCTAAGAAGTACTAAGAGTCAGAAGGAAAACCAGGTCCTAATTTCAGTCGAGCCACTGATTCACTGCAGGACCCTGCACAGGTCTTTATCTTCCTGTCCCTCCATTTCCCTGTCTGAAAAATGGTAACACACAAACACACTAAAACCAAATACCGCATCTGACCAACAGTTCTCAAATAAATGCTGTGCCAAAAAAAAATAAAGCAAAACATGCTGTCATAAAAAGAAAAGCAAATGCCAGGAAGTAGTGCCTTTAGTTTTCAAGTTATTCTTTCCACCCCTTCTCCTTTCAGTTTCTTTTACTTCTGCATATGTACATAGGCACACATACAAAATGAATTATTTAGGAAGAGATCAAATCTGCTTTTTCCCAGACATTTAAAAAATGACACTCCTGCCATATTTTCTGCATCTACTTCCTCAAACACAGTGCTTCACTGAGATGAGCCTAGTCATGATTCAGATCCTTTTCCCAGCCTCGACTAAAGCAGCTGGCAGAGACACATGACCAAAGCAGAAGTGGAGAACTTCAAAATAAAGGTATGTTTCAAGAAAATGCCAAATTATTTGCTGACAGTTCATAGTATTTCCTTGAGGCTAAAACTCCTTTTTGACTCCACAAAAGCTTTAAGTAGCCTCAAGTCATACAAAAATAAAACCAAACAATATATGATGCCTCTTTGCACCTCTCAGATTAAGTGACCTGAGCCTCCCTTCAGGCCAATTGCACATTACTACTGGGAAATTGATTTATAAGGGACCCTCCACAGGTACCTGACAGCTGTATAAACTATGGAGATAAAGCAACAATACACTAACACAGACTGAAAATCATTTAAGCAGCAGAAGCTTTTTAAGTAAATATCTGAAAGCTGAATTCAAGATAGAATCATTTAGATAGCTATAAAGCAGAAGCGCCCTCATTTGCTTTAGAATACCTTTACTGCAAGAAACTAAACATTGTTATTCCTTTATTCTTACTTATTCACAGATTTTCAGGTCCAAAGAAATAGCTGTTATCACGCAGTGGCGTTCTGCATAAATAAGTCACTGAATGATAAAAAAAATCCAATGAGTGAATGTTAGAATGGAGCATAATTTTTAAAATTAGTCTTGCTCACAGGGCATAAGTTTGCATTGTATAAAGTTGCAGTGATCCAAAGATCACTGAAGTTAGTAGAGGGACTTCCACTAAATCTCTCGTTAAGCTCTGATAGAGTACAAAAACATGAACAGTCACACAAGCTTGGTCTGGTGGACCAAGGAAGGGAATTAATTTCTAAGTTAATAGTATCCTGTCGCCAGTCTTCCTCCCACCAATATTAAGAGGGACCTTTATCTTCTGCAGTAATTGTGGCATTTTTATCATCAAGAGCCAAATCCACACTAGAGAACTGAAAATGTAGGCACATTATTTTCCTGTGTTAACATATGCCCAGCTCACATATCTGCTTTCATACACAGCGATCTCTGAAATTAACAACACGGATATTTGCTTTTAAAGAAAGAATTCTAAATCCATTTCAACCCCCCCACACCCCCCCAAAAAAAAAGCTGGGAAGCTCTCCAAAGTAGTACATGTATATTCAAAATGTTCAGCCTGGTCTTGTGATATATCTCCATGTATCATGAAAGGAGGTATTATGTATGACTGCATAATATTTTTTGTCACCTACCTCTCCCCTTCATAGAGCTAAATGTCACAGTCCAGCTTGGCAGCAATAGTCATACTCTGCTTACGTGTTTCACACGCAATTACATGCACACAGATGGTTGTATATCTGCAGGGGTATGAAATATTTGGGATAGACCTTTAGCAGAGAGAACATCAATATACAGCCACTGAGGATGTACCCTAAAAGCTTGCCCAAGCAAATCTCAATGATCCTTGGCCTTTTACTACCCTAAGCTTTAAGACCCTTGTCAGTGATGCATGGGGAAGCCAATGATTCCTTTCTGTTGTGCTAGTTAGAGAAGGGTAATATTTTCCAGTTGCCATGTCGGCAAGCTTCTGGTATTTAGCTGTGAGCAAATAACATTTTAACCATATAAAAAGGGTTTGATGAGGTAATATAAAACATTACAGTGGCGCCCAATAGAGTCTCCCAGGTCAGTAATATGCAGTTTAAAGTGTTTCAAAATAACAAACAGGCTCTATATACAATAGATTCTAATGGCTCTTAAAAATGCCCTCATCGCCAAGTTAATTTTAAAGAATCTAGTACTAATAGTAACTTTTTAAAGTCCTAGAAATATTTTTTCTTTAAATTAGCAGATTCACAGCCAAATGCAACAGGCAACGCAGTCACTTTTTAAGATTTCTTTTTTCTAATAATATTATTGCAGAGAATATATGTCCAGCAACTCCTCCTCCACTGTACCGAGAGCAGAGAAGCCAGGTCCTGCCTCAAGCACAAGCCATTGCCCAAAGAGCACCCACCTCCAGGGACGGCAGCTGCAACGCTTTCGCTCAACACTGTTCAGACTTGTCGGGACAGCGAGCCAGAGAGCAGGGAACTGCCTATCTGCACGCAAGGCCAGCTCTGCATGTCTGCAGGCCACCTCCTGCACAGGTATAAACATTACGACAGATTACAAAACATGTTGTTGTTGTTTCAGCATTTTGATCAGTTTGCCAGAAACATCTCCTTTTGCTTCCTACATCCAAGAGTTAAGGTAGATAATAAGGCTCTTCTGTATTCAGGAAATAAAATTAGGTATATCACAGAGGCCATAAAGGTGGCCATCCTTCTCCAGTGACTATAAAGAAAGGCCAGACAATTAATTTAGACTAGATATCTAACTTTTAAATTCCTACACTTAGGTGAGTATTAACTTTTCAGAGTGTGGTATTCCAGGTCTTTAACACTAGGACACTATATTTTTCTAACAAAAGACAGAGTCTAACTGGAATTGTTGAAATGAAGTACTGATCAGTGTGAATCAAGACTATACAGCTCTTGTAAGAGTAAAGAATCCTGGATTCTTCTTCCCTTTTCAATTTCTGGTTCTTTCAGATTCACCTACATCATATTTTGCAATTTTCTCTGAAAACCAGAATTTTTGGTTTAAGTTGTAACTGCAAGTCAAGATTTTCTAACTTCTGGGATCTGGAAATATTTAAATAAATCCAGATTTCATAGTACTAGTAATAACAATCAAAGTTAGACACATTGTCTAAGAGTCAGAAATCAGGACTGTCACACTGACGCAGCTGTTGTTTCATGTAATAAAAAGCTGTAGGTAGCATATATTATAATTTAGGGTCCGGTATAACATTTCTCTTCATTAATTTTGTGATTGAAAATAATACACTGGATAGAGCTTACTTCTGTTGCTTACTATTCCAAAATGCCTACACAGATTAGGCCATGGTATTTATTATATTTTTCAAACCTAGCAGCAGAGTAAGTGAAACATTAAACAACAAGGGCTATTTTATCTATATGTTTAATCCTAAAATGGATATAATATTCACATCATTGGGTACTTTTGATAATATAGTGTATTCTCAGATATGCAAGCCATAACTATTAAAAAATTTCCTGCTACTCCACATCGCAAAATGCTGAAATAGCTGCATTCTAATAAACAGCCTCGTAGCACCGCAACAATACACCGCTTTGCTTTCTTCCCAAGGTATATCAAGCATTTTTTCAAGTTTCTTAAATCTCAATTATCCAAACTTGTTCCGTTTCCTCCACATTATTTATATGTTAAAAATGAACTATAGGCTCTATACTTTAATTTCATTATATCCTATATGTTTCATTGTGCTCTGGTTATCATTAAACGCATATATACATGTATTTACATTCTCCGTACTTCTCAAGTCGAGTATTCTCCAAGGCACTCTTGGAGTGTAAAACAAAGTTGTAATTTTAAACAAGTGGAATATCCCTGATTTAGTAAGGGAAGAATGGGGTGTTAGTCCTCAAATTGCTGTTGCCTTTTAACCACGAAACACACACCACAAAATGTTACTTGCGGTGGACTAAGAAAGAAGAATTCCTTTCATAAAATTTAATGAGTGTAATGTTTCTATGTTTTATAGGGCACAGGGTGTGAAAAACAGCTCAGTTTTAGCCCTGATGACATTTTCATATAGGTGAAAGTAAAAATAGAGAGAGATTTGACATCTTGACATAAAAGGGGCACAGTATTATGTTGCAAGGGTACTATGTATAAATTTGGAGGGAAAGCATAACATCTGATTCTAGTTCTAGACACATGGCTATACAAAGAGAAATTTGGGCATGTTTTCTCTTTACAGCTAATAGAAAATACAGTGATTTGAGCATGATGAGGATGTAAGATTTTTGGGTTGGAAAAATGGAAGTTATACCAAAAATATTAAGATCAAAACATCTTTCTACATTGTTCTAGAAATTACCAGCCTAGAGTCAATGATCCAAATTTATTCTATTACTTGCTTAACATCAGAATATTTCAATTAAAAACAATTGATCCATTAAATCAGAGAAACAAGGGTATAGAACCAATCACGAAAATAACAGGATAATGCAGTAACGCTATTGTAGGATCTAAAATACTACAGAAAAACTGAAATATAAATTAAAAAAGTAAAGCAATACCAAAACCTACTTTTTACAAGCTGACAAAATTTTAAAATGTCAAAACAGCTTTCTTGTCAAATTTTTTTTTTTAATAATTGACAATATTACAAAATGAAACAAGAACATTGAAAATATTTGCCTTGATAGTTTCTTGGCCACTAAAAATGTGATTTTAGTAAAGTTTCACTTCTTTCAGAAAACTCTGGTACATAGCTATCATCAACTCTACATTTAGGTAAAAAACAACAGTGAATCAGTTGCACTGATTTCATCCTTTATTTGTGCTTCCATGTAGCCAGTCACAATCCTGACTGAGGAAGGATTTCAGCATGTACTTACATTCAACAATATGAACAATCTCATCCCTCCCTGGCAAGCCCTTCAGCAAAGGCTTAAAGGCAAACATCATTTAGTTCTAAATGCAGGAGTAGATTTTCACTTAACATTTTACAGGACCCAAATCTACAGAGCGTTAACAAAAACCACACGATTAAAAAAATCCCATCAAAACCACAAACCACATAACACACAAAAACCCGCACAAGTCAAAAAGAGCAAAATTAATTCATGAATAAAATTAAGCACTCTCATCACAGAATGAGAAGACCATTTCTAATACTATCCAAACCATGATATCACGCTTACTTGCTGGCACACGTAGAGCATACGTTCTTACACTTGCCTGATTTCAAGGCTTGACCTGTTACCAACAAAAGAGCACCAGCTCACATCAGGACCTCAGGGACCACACCACTCTCAAAAGGAGGATTCTTTCAGTATCTTTGGCAATTTCTTGATTGCTTCATTTGAGCACCTAGCTACAGCCCTTAGATAGGGGTAGCAAAATCAGGCACATTACAAAAGATAGCCCAGAAGGCTTAGGCTTCATTTAAGACTCATGGAAGCAGACAGGAAAGTTTCCATAGACTTCAAAGTGTTTCAGATCTGCCCTGGGAAGTGTTGCTCCAGTAGATACTTATGACAGATATATTGAGTCTGTTTATATAGAATCACAGAAGGCAGAATGTAAACAGTACGAGAACTAGGGCATTTTGCAATCATGCAACATTTGCTGTCATGTCTGACTTGATTCATAAAGCTTTATTGCCCTAGCATTTTTTTCACCAGATTGGAAGAACGTAGTGCATGAGATAATAACCCTCCCTGGATTTTGCAATGTCTGCATTTTCTCACACATGGTTAAAAATTTACTTGTTGTTAGCAGCAACAGAGTAAATCCAAGAGACATTTTTGCCTTTACACAGTACTTGGAAATAAGGGATTTTCATTATTTTTGAGTTGGGGGTGGGGTGTTTGGTTTTTGTTTTAAAGAACTATCAGCATTTTAGAAAGACACTTCCAGTCTATCTGGGCTCTTATGCTACCACTGCTATGGCCCTTCCCAAAATACATGAAGTGACATTGCTGAACAAGCGTATCTCAAATTCTATCTTTTGTCCTTCTCATTTTTCATGTGGACATTTGTGTGCCTGATGAACTACTCCATCACACTACTCTGTTCCAGTTTTATTTAAATTTTTACTACATTCACTATGCAATTCCGTGTTAAAAACCATAAAATTAAAAAAAAAAAAAAGAAAAAAGAAAGCAACAGCTTTGCACTTGTACCAGAAAGAAAATTACAATGGTCTTTAGTTACCTGAGGGCTTCATTCCCTTCCTGAGGTAGACTGCCAGTTCAGTGATGGTCGTAATCGAGGTATCTAGTTACACATGTTGCCATTTTAAAAAAACTAAATCAGAAAGAGCCAGGTTAAGTGAGAACTATTGCAGAATAGGTATTATTTTTCTTTGTTGCGTTTTCTTGATTTCAACCACTGGCATGCATTATTGTTCTGTTTCTAAAAGTCTGTGCACAAATGGCAGCTTTGCAACTAGGTCCAGGAAAGTTTGTGATAAAGATTTCCCAGTATTTAAGGTTTGACTTTGTTGATTCACTGCTGTGACAGCACAGATGAACCTGAACCCTAATTCCCTTTGTGCTCAGCTAGAAATATTCAGATTCAATATCCAAGACTAGAATTATCAGATGGATCAGAAAAAAAACAAAAATGCAAAGGTATTCAAAATATGAAAACAACAAATCAAGAGCATCTAAGAGCTCAGGATCCTGGCTCTTTCCTCAATTTACCTTGCTAGTCATCCACTCAGTTCGTTCTTAGCACTTTTTCTTCCCAAGGTGTCAAATATGGGATTTTTCCCTAGCTAGACTGGGAAGTAGAAGAGCATTGGTGCCTAGCTGCTTTGGCCTTGCCAGTGGTTGGCAAACACATATCAGGTCCACAGAAAAAGCAAGCAGAGCTGCATAAAACACTGTCTATAGATATTGATAACTTAAGGATAAAAGTCTATAGCTACAATAATATGAGCCCAATTTGACATGAAGCACTGAAACATTTTAAGTGATCAAAAAGGAATCTCAGGACACCCTGATATCAAATGGAAGAGTAAATCTCTTGTGATAAAGACATGATATGTAGTTGTGGAAGAGTATTGTGAGATACCGTAGAAGGATATTAGAATGTACCTGTTTATGAAAATAATGTTGTAAAGCTTATCACCCCTTTGTGTTGCTCTTTCTTTAAAAAAAAAAAAAAAGACAAACCAGATTTGCATATTTTTCCTTCAAGGAGTAGAAAAAAGTTGTGCGGGGTTTTTTTAATAAAAAATAAAGTTTTCATGAAACAAGAAAAATAAAAGTTCTTCTCAACAAAATGTCAATGTTTCCATAGAAAATTCAGAGAAAAAATCCATTCCAGTTCTACTATTTTATAAACGGTCACTTTAGAAAACAAACATAAGAAAAAGTAGGGAGAGGTAGATCCAAGCACTTAGAAAACAGATTCCTGCTTATCTACTAAGAGGTTTCAGACCTAAAAAGAGCCTATGTTGCACGCTAATCACATGGTATATACACCTTCTGTGACCTTGAGCAATGAGTTACTTAATTTCAGGGAAGGTGTTGCTGAAAAACTAGACTTCAACTGTAAAACGTGAAAATGAACAGGCATGAATTTGAGATGCTTTGATACTTGGTCCTTTTTTATGTCTTGACTTTATGACAGTGAGATTCGAAGACTGTAATATTGCTAGTCAGTATTAGCAATAGAGAAGATAGCTGGAGTCATAAAAAAGAGCAAATTCGGCTCCCATTGCCCCTTCGCTGATCAAAGGTAATTCCTAAAACTACAGCTATTTCCCATGTGACTATTCTGGTAACTTTTGGATTTATTATTTCTTCTAATTATATTTTATTATGCCTTTGTGGCTTTGTGTCATATTTATGGCTATGCTCTAAAGCACCTTGAGACATGTGCAAGGTGATCTATAAATCAATTAGTAGTAGCAGTTGTGGTAATATCATCATTATTTTGATGGAGCTGGTGATTAATCTGTAAATAAATCAAGAGATTAATCTTTAAAAGCTTGATGTTTGTCTCTGGTAACTACATGTTTTCATACTGGTTTCTGCTTAATGATAAATTCTTTTAGAGGAGTGGTTAAAATTTTCTATCTAAAGAGGCTGAATATTTGAGAACACATTCATGAGTCAGAATTTCCTGGAACCACACCACACTGAATTTGTCTGAAAAATATGTAACATGAATATTACAGGAAAAAAAAAAAAACATTCTAATGAAAGGGAGACCCTTGAAGGTGTCCACAAAGAAGCAGCAAGCAGTTATTCAAAACACCATTCGCTATTTTGTTTGCGCTGACATCCCATGTTTTGAACACGTCCCAGATTTCCCAAAGTGCTAAAATATTTCTCTTCTGCTAAGCGCTTGCTGTTCTCTCAATGCTGGGCAGCATACAGGGTGATTGATGATGAACGTAAGTTGTTTTGCCTCTCTTGGAATACTCTATCTTAAAGGATTCTTTTCTTTTTGCCCCACAATGAACAATTAACATATTGTCTCAACATCTATTGTACATACTTATAAAAAAATAACTATTAGGAGGTAGTAAATAACTCAGTAGTTTCATGCAACCCCCCAATATATGCATTCCAGTATTGCTGAGAAGTATATTTGAGCCGCGGAACTTTACTGTACGTCTTGTAAAGACCCCTCAATATCACACTTAAAACCAACGAAATGCTACCTGTGGCTTGCTCTCTTCCATAGACTTAGTGAAAAAAAACAAATACAGCAAAGTGATGATTCACTGAGCCCAAATTAAATCATCATTCTCCACTTGGAGCTAATAGCAAAACATTCTCTCATACAAAGCACTATATACAGTGATGCCTGCTCCTCCAATGTAGACAAAGACGGTAATTCACTCTTGAAGATTTGCTCATGTCACAAGTGCATATGATGTCAGAGACCTTTTTTGTGAATGTGGCTTTGTATTCTACCTACTATGAAGCTTATAATAAACATATAAACTATATCTCTGAAGCTGTAATTAACCCTTAATTTTCTCAAATGTAGTTACCAGAAAACATCCAGAAGTGTAAATGAAGTTGAGCAAATCTATGCGAGCTTCCAACATTGTGATTAATAGAAATGCAGAGATTATAACATAGCAGAAAAGCTCTAACATTCCTTTGGTTTCGTGCATTACCATCTTTGACTACCATAGAATAATCCATGAGGCCTTATCTACAACAGAATAAGTGTTCATTAGTTCTGCATAAAAGAAAATAAAATCAGATTTCAAAAGGAAGATTTTCCACTCTACATACTATGCACTACTACTTTTTCTGAGAAATTCAGTTCTGCCAACAGCTGGTGAAGGGAAAAAAGTCTGTAAGAGCAAATTACTGCTTCAAACAGTTCTTTCTTACAGATCACATCTTTTGATACACAAACTACTGCTAATTTCAACATCTAAAGAAGTCAGAATTCAAGGGCAATTTCACAGGTGAAAACCAAGCAAGACAGGCTTTTTGATCTTGATTTATCAAGTTCCTTACGTACTGAAGAAATATGAAGAAAGTTGCAGCAACAACAACAAAGTCTAAAAAGAAATTTAGACAAAATCAAGCCAAATTAAGAAGTATTCAAATTTTACTATTTTCCATGAAAATGTGGTTTAAAACAATTTTTTGCAAAAGGAAACTTTCTTTTAAAGCTTCTTTTATTTTCTAGTAGAAAAATCTAGAAAATAGAAGAAAAAAAGAGACCACCACAGTACCTCTTCTGCATGCATTAAACCCCCCCAAAAAAGAAGAAAGTTTCTCATAAATTGAAGACACAGTCTGAATTTTTCATCTATTTGTCAAAAACTTATTTCCTCTACTGAAAACTGTTGCTCTGATTCAGCCAGCACTCAAGTAGAGTGATTGCACTACAGTAAATGCACTGAAATCAGAATGAAGTCAAACTGAAGTTTCACATCCACCTCTTGACCTTGGTAACTACTGGACTTTCTATTAGCCGGCCTTAGCAGAGCAGAAATGACTGAGGCTGGCTGTACTTAGGGATTGGAGTGGTCTGTTTATTCATCAAACAGCTACACGAAGGCAGCCAGCCTTGGGCTTTTAACAAGCACTTGAACGTTAGTTTCAAAACTGAAAACTTAGATAAGATTCAGCTCTGCTTGTTTGGCTTTTCTCAAACCTTGCCTGGCCTCAGTAATCTAAATTTGGTTCACTGAGGGCTGTACAAGTTGTGGAACTTTGTGAATTCATGTAGACAGCTTACGCAATTATTTTCAGCATTGGTGAATATTTCATGCAATAAGTCTATGTTGTTTGCCTTCGCTTCCCTGACAGCAGGCAGACTTCCACTCATTCTAATGTTTTAGTTTTCCAAACTGTTACCTGCACAGTCTATGCAAATACATAGTTTGTGCAGAAAGGGTTTTTTTGACAGTTCTTTAAGTTTCAATGTTTTCAGTTCCTATCAGTTAAATAGATGCTCTGTATCTGTTCCACACCTGCAGAGGGACCACTCCTGGAATCAAGGGATGGATCAAAATATTCAGAACCAGCTTCCCTCCACCATGTAGTCTGTCATTCACATCAAAGACCTACAAACACTTCAAGATGAGTGCTGCTCAAAATCAGAACTAGCCTTCAACATGACCGAGACAAGCTTTTGCTTAGGTTCCTCAATGCCAACTTCAGTTGGCCACGCTGAAAGCACTCCAGGCCACGCAGGACCTGGCTGAACCTCTGGGCACATATGGGGAAAGCAGCATTGGGATGAGTATTTTGTTTTGGCTGTTTAGGGGTTTTTAAGCAAGTCATGCTAATACTGCTTTCTTTGTAAATGTTTCCCAGTGGTACTGGCTGCTTCCCAGACTCCAGTGAGGATGTCTCTGAAGTCAGCTGCAGTCTCTGAAGTGTGCTGCAAGTATCCTATTGCAGAATTTTAAATGCCTACTAACTGAATGCAGTTGCCTTATTTGTGAAAGGTGGTGCCAGAAGTAATATTACATTTCAGATTCTTTTCCCTGGATAATGGTGGAAAATTCTGTTTTAAATCCATCCAACACAGCAGTTAGACATAGGAATGTCCGGGGTTTTGTTTTGTGTTGTTTTTTAATTCCAACAATTACATTCCTTTACTTTCACCTTCGCCTTTTTAAATCATGTATCAAAAATCATATTATTATTAGTCACATATATAAAAACTCAGATTTTTTTTATACATACTTATAACAATGTCAGAGTAAAATACATGCACAATAGCACATGTGTTACAAATGTTAACAAGTAACCCTTTCTGACAGGTATTTTCATCTATTACTACTCTTGCTGACAACAGGCACCAGAAGTAATTTGCTGGTTGCAAAGCTTCCAGTGACTAATTTCCAAATTATAAAAATATGGAAGTGGAATGGGTAGACTCAGAAAAACTTCGTCTTGGTGAGGTAGAAAGCAAAACAACATAGAGAAGTGACTTTCTCCAAAAAAAAAAAAAGAGTAAGAATCAGCTGGACAGCTGTGTGTAGCATTAATTCAATGCCAATGTGCATGGCACATTAACTTAGCAGGGGTGTCGGTCTGTTTGCCACAGTTCAGGAACATGCTCTTTATTCTTCACAGAAATGCCTTGCTCTTTTAGATATTCACCTACTTTTTGGCTCCATGTGAAGTTGGTTAACCAAGTCATGTTTTCACCAATATTGTTTGTTTGTTGCTAAGTGCTTGGTATATGGAAGGCAGAAGAGGCAGAGTATTTTACATAATAAGCTCAGTCAGTGTGCTATTAATAATACCGAGAACTGTTAGTACAGGTCCAAAATAATTTAGACTTTCTTCCATTTGAAGCCACAAGATAATAAGAGGAGGCTCCAAGAGAGGTGTGGATCACCCACAAGAGGTCTGAAGAACAACATGAATTTTTACTGGAAGTCTGCTAACTTGCCAAATTGGTGTCATGATGTTCCAAAGGTTTTGGCTAAGTGATATCTCTCTCTGCTTTATTGAAAACATCTTAGCATAATGAAAAATGCACTTTGTTTTCATGGTTTCAAGCTTGTCTTTCTACTGGCCTGCAGCCTGTCAGGAGAGTGAAGATTAGGAAGTGCAATGGAGCTTGACAGATTTCATTTGACAAAAATACAGGAGTGAGAAAGAAGAAAAATTGAAAAAATATCAAGAAGTCTGTGATGGGATTTTCCCCTCCAGTGATGTATTTATAGCCCCTAAAAAAGAATCTAATCCAAAGTCAACTGAAATCAATGGGGAGACTTTTATTGACTTCAGTGAGCATTGGATCAGACCCTAAAAGCACAGCTTCCAAAAGTACGAAAAGTATTTTGGGACATGCTGTACTAGAAATTATCACCAAGAATGTGAAAGAATAACCCAGTTGTATTTAGGGTGGCTCACTGGTGACTGGAGCAGATAAAACAGCTCTTCTAGCAGATGTTGGGACAAAGTATGGCACCTGTTCATAAGTTGAGACAGTTAAAGTTCTCATCTTGGTGGAGTTTTGTGTCTCTTGGGCCTTCAGCATGACAAAGTCAGAAATGTCTCCACATCACTGAAAGATTAGGTTCATCAGATCTGTGGTTATTCACAACGGAGATTCTACTTGATCAACTTGACAGTACCTTGCCTAAATACCCCCTGCAAACTTTTGTGCTAGAGTAGTAAAGGACAAACTGTGATTATACATACCAGAATTTGTTCTAACAACATGTTTCTGCCTCCTTCTGCAATGTGACTAATGAGTAGAAGAGAAACAGGAAAGATGTGGGGCAACAGCAACACATTTTCATTATAATGGTAAAATAAGATTACAGTAAATAAAATAGATTATTATTCCAGAGCTCCCACAATTAACAGTACCAAATACAGATTTTCTTTTTCCCCTCAAAGCTCATAATATAGAGTATTTACAGGTAATAGCATACCAATTATCAGGAGTTCCCATGTCTGCAAAGGTAGCCGAGAACAGTACATGTTTTTATAGATAGATTTAGGCAGTAACTAAAGGAACCAAGTTCAGAAGTTTGGTTGTGGTCTTCAGGAAGCATGTTCTTCAGAGATTGTTACAACAAACATCTGAATATCTAAGTTTTGGAAGTTTAATTTCATGAGGGCACTGTCCATGCTCAGGATGAGTGTTCCTTTCCTGTTAATCACAATCTTATATTCAACTCATCAGCAAGAGCTAAGACAACCTTTAGAAAGCTTGCCAGAAACCTGTTATACTGCCAAGCATTCAGTTTTGAAACGTGTTATCTATTTGGCAGTTGAAATATCCACTGCCCAAAAGTTCAAGACACTTTAGAAGAACACAGTACTTAAAAACATGGAGAATCTAAGAAGATAAAGTGAGCTAGGGATTAGCTCCCCCATATCAGCTGAGGATCTGACCTGCTGTATCCAACAAGCTGAAAGCTGACTAGGATCAACAAGCCTGTAATAGAGCCAATACAAAGACTGCCCGAGTGTATTTGTCCCCAAGGAGCTCGCTCTCTATCAAAGATGACTGCTAGCTGGTGTGAGGAGATATGTAGCTAAAGTTCCTATCAGTTTGAGTAACAAGGATATGAGCAGGATATGAGCAGATGAGTGGGGAAGAGGTAGAGAAAAAAAATGGGTTTGCTGTGCTGGCAGACTTGCAAGTCAGTTTGTGGTTATCTCATGCACCAAGAATCTATGGTTTATTTAAGCATTAATATATGGTTTTAGCTAAGGTTACTATCAGCCAGATGACTAGCTGAGGTGAAAGCCTATACCTCTAGCAGTTATGACAGATCAAACCATAGTAGAATCACTTCAGAGATATAAAAACAATAGACCTTTTAAAATTTTTTCACGCTTGTCTTATGCTTCCTAAACACAGAACGTGTTTGCAAAAATATCTGCTTTGGGTATTCTTAGAGAACAGATTTTCATCAGTGACCTTCAGAGCATCGGAACAGGTTGCCCAGAGAGTTGGAAGATTCTTCATCCCTGGAAACACTCACAGTCAGGTTGGATAGGGCTCTGAGCAACCTGATCTAGTTGAAGATGTCCCTGCTCATTGCAGGGGGGTTGGACTAGACGACCTTTAATGATCCCTTCCAACCCAAACTATTCTATGATTCTATACTTCCAACTACTTGCAAACCAAGCAGCCCCTACTTTGCTGGACTTCTAGATCCGTTCTCCACTGAACGCCAACCTGCCACTTTAGAAATTAAGCATGAAACAGATAGAAGCTATTTTAGACATTCATTACAGAGCTGTGTTAAATACGTTTCTTTACTCTTACTTTCATAAGCACCAAAACCCAAACCTTGAAAGAGATAACGGCTTTGAAAAGTATTCAATCTTTCCCCTTTTTCTAAGGAGGACATGCCTCTAGTCACAACTTCCATTGGGTGCTCAGAAGGTAAATAAGCAGGAATTGAATGAGATGAACAGAAGAAAAAGTTTCATCATCTTTTGAACAAATCTATAAACTTGCATGAAATTCTTATGGCATTTTCAACATACTGATTTCCAAAATATCTTTGCAGCTATGCTTAAGGTCATACAAGTGAACTCACACTACATTAAAACAGCTGTTTTAAGAAACATTCAGATTCAGAACAATATTAAATATTTCTTCATTTTTTATTTATTTTTAGATTTTGCTTTTAGGAGAGAAACTACCGATGGTGAAGGGCTAAAAGGGGGAAAGAAATAAAGCCTTTTCAGAGGTGTTTTTTACAATGTTGCTGTGATTTTTGAAACACTGCACTTCTGACTAAATTCAGACTGTCAGAAGATGGGCATGAGCTGGAGACAAGATTGAAAGAATCATGAATTATAAGTCATCAGTACTTTGACATAACCTGTCTGCTTTAAGCACACATATTGTGCATTGTTCATCAGGCTTCTAGAAAAAGTGGAGTCCAAAATTAAAGTGACATATGTAGAAAATATGAAGGACCATTCCTTACAGGTAAATTAAATGCAGACTTCACATTTTATTATGATTAAAAAAACAAGATGAAATTTCATAATAAGCACGTAGGGCCCTGAAACCAGATTCCTTTAAGGATATATTCTTTCTTAGGGTGTGTACTAAAGTCTTCTGTAATTCAAAAGACACTTTCTTTTGACTATAGCAAATCCCGGTACCTTTTCAGGTTACTGAACAGTCTTCTCAAACAGAAGGATCTACAATGGTCCTGCTCATCTGCTATTACTGGTAGGTCTGTTGTTTGCAAAGTCAAGAGGTTCTGTCAGCCTAACCAGTGTTACAAATCCTGGCTAATGCAATATTGTGTTAGTAAGCACCAGAATATATTGCTAGAATATAGCTGGAAGCAAAGACGACTGGAAAGTCTATAGTCTTTGTGGCTGGATACGAGGCATGAAAGCTTTTTGTATGGGTTATCTCAGTGAGGTTCATGCCAAAGAGAACCTTTGCATCTTCAGATATTTTTGGGGGGTGGGATTGAAGATAAGTGGAATATTAGCCAAAGTAATGCAGAAATATCTGTGACAACCAAGGCTTTTTTCATAATATTACAACATTCAGTTGAACTAAGAAATCGTCTTTCCTAGCAATCAAAATAGAGGCTGTGAAACAGAAAGCCTTGAGAAAAAAGCTGGTAAGAATTACAGAAGGCAATCTTGACAGCACAATTACCAATATCCAGAAATAACTATTCGATGGGTAGGTAAGATATTTTACCTACCAGTAAAAGTGTTTTACCTACCATTTTACCTATACCAGTTGGGATAGAGTAGACATTCTTTCTTGCAGAGGCAGGTAACAACCAAGCCATTAATGCTGACAGCCAATATCAACTAAAATCAGAAAGCAAATCACTGGGATTACTGATATTAACACTAGAAAACAATCAGTGTATGACAGGTTTAACACAAAATTAGTGAAAAGATCATAGCAAGAAACTGAAGGCCAGCCAGCCATTTTGCATTTCAGCTGCAAGGACTTCAAACCTCAGAATTCAGATTAATGTACTTGTAGTCTAACTCAAGTCCACAGTTATTTTCTAGCCACTGGGAAAACAAGTTAGGCATGGCTTTCAATGGAAGGTCAAAGCACTCTAAACATCACCCTCAACAACATTGATGAAAATAAGTAGTAACTAATATGCTAATCAGCATTTATATAACACTTTTCTCTTATATTTTTTCCTATCCACAAATCTCAATGTACTCCATGAAAAAAAAATGTGTAAGTATCCTAACTGTGGTCACAACTGCAGAGGCTGAATTGGGCACCTGACAGTTGGGTTCCTCTGTTTTCTACACTGTGGAGCATGAATGTTCCCTTGCCCTCCTTCCAGACATCCCCCCTGCCCCTGCCACAAAGGAGAGGCTGAAAAAATAAACCAAGTTTGGTTGGCTGATAAAGAACACAAATGCATTCATGTCTAAATACAAAATGGCAATCATGCCTGAAAAGTTTAAGTAGCATGCGACGCAAATATTGCTGAGTTCATGGGAAACGAGAAATACAAAAGGGAGCCAGATGCTTCAAAGAACCTGAAGAACAACTGTCCCAAGACACCAAGACAAATGGCACAAAAATCTTAAAGCAATAAGAAGCAGAGGGGCCACTTCTAGCTTTCCAGACAAACACTCTTAATCACTCTCTGGTCCTTCCAAAATTCTGAATTAATACTGTCAAAAGCTAATTAAGAAGCAGGCCAGGTACAACTTTTGTTGTACTGCTTGAATATCTTAAGAAAAATTCATATTCCACTGACAATCTTTGCATAGAAGAATCAGTTAAAAAATATCACTCAAAAAAGAAGTGGCTTTCAAAAAATCACAGGCAATATCAGAAAAGCAATCATATCAGACTTTTTCCTCTAAGGACCAGCAAACCATCAAATAACATGCAAAATGAGCTGAAAAGAGCTGATGCTGTTGAAGACTGGAAAGTTCCTCTAAGAAAGGAACTTAGGGACAAAAAGACCATTGTAAATACTCAGATCTTATGAGCTAGAGCTAACCAGAATTGTTCTTAGGAATGGAGCTGTACAGCATCTAAATTCACAGCTAGCACAAATTCTGCAAACCTTTGCTTTCTAATATATTAAAGGTCTCAAAAAATTACCATAAGTATAAATATGGATGAACTTAGAATTATAGATTACTTAGACTTACCAAGGGACTTTGATACAGTTTCTCATAAGAGCCCTCTGAGGAAAATAACCAAGGAGACTATCAGCCTTTTCACACACATACACAAACACTCACACACACAAAAGCAACAGGAGAACAGTTATGATGGAGAGCTGCTCCTCAGTATTAAAAAAAAATCTGTAACTGCAGGATAACTAAGGGTAACTTTAAAATAGCAAGGGGAAATCCTCTTTATTCTACTGATTTTGTATTACACCTTTTGTTCAAAAGTTCAACTTACATAAGTTGGATTTTCATTCTGAGCCACAGATAAATTGATTAAAAATAGAATTGAGTGGGTCTTGAGGCAAAAAAGCATGAGTATAAGAAGATGGGCACAGAAAGACATACAATTTCAGTGAAAAAAATTTGTGGATCGATAGGTGGGCATATATTTATGGGCACATTCTCAGACTACCTTTTGTGGATGCCTTTCAAAACCTAACTCAGTACAGACTCAAGAAAACTTTTTTTTACGTTGAATCACTTTTAGGGGCAAGGAAAAGAAAATTAAGCCAACCATATGTTTGAATTATAGGAAAAATAAGGTCACTGAGCTCAAACTGTTTTTTGCCATTTTGATAAACATTTTAAGTGATGCTGCAGAAAACCTCAAAATCCACAGGGTTTTCCCATCCCTTCCATAGGACCAGTGTCCCAAGATATATTTAGTAGCAGGCTGTCCTCAGCTGCCACATCACATCTGTGGGGCAAGATGGCCCCAGAATCTTTGAATCCCAATATCCCCTGCCTGTAACGCCCCTGGACCAGATCATGGACCCAGCTGTGTTCCAGGTATATCAATTGGTTCTTCACAGCAATCTTGACACCTGCAATCATCTCTTTTGGGTCAGAGTTGTCTCTTGTCCATCACACCCATCAAATATATATATGAATGGGAATAGATGCTGTAAATGCTTGGACATCCAAGTGGACGGATGTACTTTAGTATCAGTCATCTTACTGCTTAGATTGCAACACACATACAAGCTCTATCACTAATCTGTATCTCTACTAACCACCTGAAGAGTGCCAACAGCTATTGGGAACACAACAATCAGTTAAACATTGTGAAATGTGGTTTAGTAAAAAAGTAGAGCTCAAGCCAAAAAGAGGATTTACTGGACAGCCAACATGACAGAGATTCTTACAATGTCCAGACTCCTTTTTCAAGGTTTTATCATAAAGAAAATATATGTGCTAACCCTAGGCACCCAGGAGACCCCTCAGAAAGGCTCATACTATGCAGCCATCTGCCAGTACACAGATGCCAAAGTGGGCATTGAGGTCCACCGCCAAGAGGTGCTACCTACTGTAGCCTAACACGAATAAATATTTTCTTCTACATTTTGACAAAGCCTTCAAAACTTGACCTGGCAAGTACTGCTAAAACAAACCAGCCAGAAACTGGGGGTGCTGGGAGCTCTCACAGGTAGCTTTGATGATATCCTAGGGATCAAATTAATAATATGCAAATGCTTATAACAGCTTGTTACCCTTGACTAATTAAATCAAAAAGTCAGATGCCCTGGTGCAGGAGCCATCAACATGCAGGGAGCTACACACCTTTATATCTGTTGAAGATATGCTGCATTACAATGAACACTCTCACAGGGCACAGCAGGACTTGGTTGTTTCCCTCCACAGGTTAAATGGAACTTGTGCACATTCAACAAAACTTTCTCAAATTCTTCTTTCCTCCTAATTCTTCCATTTCATTCTGGTTCCTCCCCAAGAAGAAATACATTCTTGTCTCATTTGTTCCATTTAAAATGAGATAATGTCTGTTGCCAGACATATAGGTTCAGAGAAAGCATTTTGGTTTGAGGAGGGTGGAAGAGAAGAATTTATTTGAAGAGTTTCTTTACACATAAAAAGCTTTGCCTGCTGTTGAGATAGATTCCTAATGCCCAGCTACTTGTTATTTCTTATGAATATTTGGCTTTATCTGAATTATTCACTGTATTTTCAGACTGCTTACTCAGGTTCAAAGAAAGACTCTCTGTTTATGACTATTTGTGCATTCCTCTTTGGGACAAAGGGGTCGGTGTACTTATGCACTTCAATAGAGGAAAATTTTGTGCAATTACTTTGCACATATGGTTACAAAGATTTTTCACAATTGCAGAGGAGAAAGATTTGCACATTTATGTTCCAATACTTTGCTCAAAACAGCAGCTAGAAATATCAAGGGGCGTAATCTTATAACATGAGCAAAAAAGTTCTCTTACACAGAATTTACTAGAAGATCAGCGCCACAAAAAAAGGGGCACTGCTGTACAATGCAACTTCAGCTATTTAAGATTGTCAGAGTAATAGCTGCCTAAGATAATAATATAAGCAGATACACCTAAATTGGAGTCGGTTAGCAATCTTTGCTACCTGGATTTCCTATAGCCTTAATCCTGCAATGCTTCTCGTAGCCGACAGAATTCAAGACAGTCCTGAGACATCTGCTGATGAGTGGCATTGCAGGGCTGTTGCTCAGTCAAACGTGGGTGACAGTGCCAGACCTGGTTTTAACTGGTATCGCTATGCCATTAGCACAGCCATCTTTCATTAAGAAGAGGTGGCCACACTGAATGTGAGAAGGGGGGGTTTCACACCATCATCCCACTTAAAATATCTTACCTAAAGACTGTAAGTATATGGAGATGTCTTTCCTTTAAATACAGGAAGAACTGTACTGTGATTGGAGGTCCTGAATCAGCCTTTATCTCAAAGGCCAATACATTAGTACCAATACATTTCCCTACACTAACCTGTTATCCTATGGACAGCAAGCTCTGAAACATTTATTGTCATAAGAGAAATCAAACCCCTTTATTCTGGAGTATTTGCAATATTAAAAACTGATATTTTGTTTGTTGTCTCCTTGAATATAGGCCTGTATATATTATATCTTTTTACATAAGAACTGGGCTGAATCACAACATGAAAGCATCAAAAATTAAATATTCTTTTCTTAATATTTTATTTTCTGTTTATGAGGAACAACACAGGGAACTTAAAAAGAGACCATAAAAGTTTCGATTTGCCTAAATTTGCATTTCTAATTGAAAAAGAAAGCTGGTGGAGAGTTATATGCAGCTCTAGTCAGGATGCCTTTTTGCTCCCTCCAGTACTTTCCCCCCATTAATATCTGACTGTCATGCAGCTGCAGTAAAAAAAGAGGATGGACCTCTTAATTAGCAACCACAGAGATCAGCAAGGGGGTTTGCATGACATCCCTCAGGCTATTTGGTTTAAGGCATGCAAATACCAGTAATGAGGGATGGAAAGTCCTACTAGGTCACGTAGACCCCATGTGAGGGCAGAGGTATTCCCAACAATGTAGTTTCTGGGACTTTGCAGAGGATATTTGAATTATCCAAGCTTGAAGACTACTGTGTAGGAGCAGCATGTGTGAAAACCACACAGAAGAAGCTGTGAAGTCTCTCAGCAGTAAGACAGCTCCATGAACTGGGAGCCATGAAACCTAAACAGCAAGGGAAAGAGGATCAATGATGTCTCAGCTGCATGGTAGAATCAGCTACTGACAGATACATTCAATAGACTGAGCTCATGGAGATGAAGATGTACTACATGGAGTTTCTCTCCTGTAGTCTTTGAAAGGAAGCAGAAACAAAGATTTCAGCTCTAGAAAGAAAGGTAACCCTCATGAGAACTCTCTTACATACAGTGGGTTGTAGAGTTGTGACAGTTTCAACCAGATGCTGAGCAAGATTTTTTAGACAGGAATTTGAATAAGCTCCACCATGCTAAATTCTGCCCCAAGGTATACACGAACAGTATTTCATGAGCACAGTGATGGCTGAACACCGAGTTACATCACCCAATGCTGCTTTCTATAATAGTGTGCTATCTCCAATACAGCAAACAATGATTTTACTATGTTTTCTGGGGGCAGGGAGGAAAATTCCTGCTACTCCCAAGGCAGGATATTGTGGCAGGTTAAACAGTGGAGGAAAACTATTCCATAAATGGAAGACAGAATTTGTGGGATACTACTTACTCCACAAATTCTGCTGGTTAAGCAGCAGAAAGGGGATGAAAGACAAAACAGGAAACTTAGGTCACAGTATCTTCTGCTCTATCCCCTCCTACACAGAACCAGGCCAGTGACACAGAGCACCAATTCTTCCTACCATAGTGCTACAGCTTATACAAAGTTGTTCAACATCATGAGTGGTGGAAAGGGGAGATACTATTGGCCTGGCTGCTACACTCAGCATTTTCCCCAAGACAGTAATTTTTCTCTAATCCTTATTGTCTCTAGTATATGAAGTGATCTGCTGAAGAGCTTGAGAAGGGACGAAAAAAGTTATAAACAATCCTCCTTGACAGTATCATTAATGAAGAGGTATGCTTTTCAGAAGCTCATCATCATGGAGAAAACCAGACCCAGAGGAAGCTTTGTGTCATCACAAAATGAGACAATGACTCTCTATTCTGGAAATGCAGTAACCTTGAGCATATCAAAGAGCTTCATGCACAGCTTGTAAGGTAGTGTTAAGAGGAAAATGTTCAGCCCTGATTTTGACACCCTCTCTTATCTATATAGAAAGACCACTGATTTTGAAGTTAGCAAGTGGAGGGAAAAAAAAAAAAAGAATCAAAAGAGAAAGATTTTCCTTAGAGGAAGAAAGCCAAGTCATCACATCAAGCCATTCATAGGCAAAAATAAGAGTAACTCTAGATTTTAGTTTTGAATATAAACAGTTGTTACAAAAGCTCTGCAAAAACTGTCTTGTAAAACATGATGACTAAGAATCACATTGCTGAGGTACTATTTCTTCCAGTTCACAGGGAAAGAAGTAATTGCTGCTTCCCTGTAAAAACAGCTCATGCCAGCTTTTGAGCCCATTCAGCTCAGCCAGCTAGTGCTTTCAGAAAGGAACCTCCAACCACTTTCCCTTCTTCCCTGCCCAATCCCTTTAACTCTCACCTACACTAAAGTGATGCATGAAAAAAATAATTAAATCCATAGGTAGAAAAGTAGAACAGTTTTGCAGCAACATACATTCAAAAATTAGCTAAGCAAAAGAAAAAGTAGTAGCAGCCTCACTTCCAGCATCTTATTTGACGTAAGGACATATTTAACATCACTCTGAGCTGAAAATTTTTCCCGGTAACACAGGGTCCTAAATAGAATTCCCATAAATACTGGCAAAGTGCTTTTAGCACGCATGTTAGAGTAAAAGCTTTGACCATGTTTACACTCATTTTGGCTTTTCACTTTACTTCAAATCTTCATCATGCTGACCACATACTCCTCTGGCTTGTTTGTTCACGGCAAAAATTAGGAAGAGTTCTAGAAGAATGTTCTATAGTTACAGCAGAAAAATCCTCAAATGACTCAGCTTATGACATAAAACCTGGGATATCCTAGGCATTCCCAGAATACTATGATTTGATATGGCAAGAAAGCCAGCAGAACACATTTACTGTACCCCGGATTGCTACGTAAGCAGGCATGACACACTGCTAGCTCTTACATCTGGGCCCTGCATCTAGAAAACCAAGTTCAGAAGAATAAAAACTCTTTCTTTGTGCAGACACATATTCCAAAGTAACATTAAACCCCTAAATAAGCAAAGAAGCATATTTCCTACAGAAGTTAATCATTGCTGTCTTTTTTTTTTTCTTCCAAAACTTTATCTAGAGGATAGAGACAGCATATATGGCTTTGCCTTTGCCACGCAAAGGGCACAATGAAGCAGAAATCATTTTTCAGTGCCCCTGACTGTGTAAGTTCAGGGAGGGAGTTAAGCAGGGAGTTGCATTGGGGGTGGGGTAGGTATTTTCTTGGTTAAGATATATGTACAAGAAATCCCTCAAGAGCATTTACAGCCAAGCGATAACAATACTCTTTTCTTCCTGGAAGAGTTTTCATTAAATCCCATCGCAATTAAAGGTTCATTTCTAAACAAAGACTGGAGGCTTAGGTTATGGAAGGAAGTACTATGGGTGAATGGCCGGTTCCTCACCTCAGAAATGCTTCTACACACCCCAGCCTCCCATTACTGCTGTTTGTTCCCACTGTTGACTTGGATTCCTGTAGCTCTGGGATCACAAGGCACACACATTTAGTCCATGCAAAGTCCACAGAGAAAGCAAGAATCTTTCAGTGCCACAGGATAACACACAATAGCGAGATGCTTGTGAATTGATGAGGGAGGATGAAAGTGAACACTTACACTTAATGAACAACCTCTGCTACATTGGCTTCATGCCAGAAAAAATAACCCGTTACAATCAAAACCCAGTTAAGTCAAACAGTCCATGCTTAATTAAGCCCACTCTAAGAGTTTTCTGTTCAAAGCAGCTGATATTTTCAGCAGGTGAGACTGAAGCTTGCCAGCTCATAGTATCAAATCTAAACCCTTAAACGTGGGTGTCCATGTTGTGTGTATTGCTGACATAGAAAAGGGGATGTAAATCCCAGAACTAGAATACTCAGAATACAAAGCTTCAATTGAAAACATCAATAGCTATGCCTATACTACCAAATAATATGGGCTGGGCCTGTTCTGTGGCCCTGAGGCCAAATGACTGCACAGCACAGTTCACATCCACATAAGCTGAATATTTTTTTCCTCCTCCCAAAACAGTGTCCTCACTCATACTGCCCACTGGGACCAGGCCCTGGCTGGTGCTATTCCCAAAACATGCCCAGAAGCCACTTGGGTGACTTACCTGCTGCATGTCAAAACTGTGCCAGGAGTTCTGCTCAATTGTGACAATTCCAAAACACGAGCAACCAACCTGAGCCTGTGCTCAGACTCACGTCCCAGCCTTTTTCAGTTTATTAGGATGGTATGTAGCCCATCCATCCTGAGATCATTAACCAAAGTAAATAATTTATTTTGAGCTTAAACAAAGTCTTGTCTTGGATATCATTACTGCAAGCCCGAAGCCAGCAAGATTCCTTCCAATAACTCAGACAAGCTTCACACCCAAATCACAGCACCAGTTCCCTCATTCTGGCTGATACACTAACTCATAGCAGACTCTATAGCCTATATGTAATCCCAAATCACTAATATATCCTGGCTTTGCTGGTATAGAAGCAAGCTCAGAAAGACAAATTCTGAATCTTGTTTGAAGTGTGTGGAGGAGGCTGACTGAAAACAATGAACATCAGCTCATTTTAGCCATTAAAACCACAAAAATGTCTACAGTGTAGATCAGTCATAAAGAACAGACAGGGAAGATAAGGAAGACAGGAAATCATACACCTGAACACAAACGGAAGCATGCATCTACACACATACACCAGTTTATCAGTGCTGCTTGTCTGTAAATGTCAGAGACAGGCAAATAAACAGCAATGCTATTCAAAAGATTTCTCCTCTCATTTTCAGACAGAGGTGTGCAAGCCAAGCCTTGACTCGTTTGGGGATAGGGTGTTTCATTGTGGTTTGGAGATGCATCCAAAATTTTTTTATTACTCAAACTTTGGTTCTGAGTGTATTTTTGTAAGGAGTCTGAGAATGAAATATGATTCATATTTACATCTGTTAACATGTTGGGAACAAAAAAAAAAAGGATGAGCAAACTGCTGCTGAAAGAAATAAAAAAAATGTTGGTTCAATTTCCCACAAAACTTTCTAGGTTTGGGCTGCAAATGTTTATGTTACCAGAAACTCTGTAAAAGAGGTAAAGGCAAAACCAGTGGCAAAGTCAGCAATGATTTGAGCTGTGCATCTGGTCTTTTGGTAACATTGATTTGGAAAGCACATAAATAGTGTTGCAAATTAGTTATGTCAATTCAGGATTTTGATAAAAACTGTTTAGTCCCATGATGTAATTTGCTCTGGCTAGCCCGAGCTCTTCCCCTGTAGAAAGAATACATTGTAATTTTTTTTCTTTGTGAATGATGAGTGTACAGATTCTTATAAATAAGATGTTATGTGTAATCTTTCCACATAAATCTGGGACAGCTGAAGTATAATGGAAGGAAAATGTCGTGTATTGCAAAGAATTTTTTCCCCAAATTAACCTCCATAAATGTCTGAAGAACAGAGAGAGCATCTAATGAAAGGACCTTTATGCAGATGCAGATCATGACATTCCATTCATAAAACCAGAGAGAGGCAACATGATGTAGCTGCAAGATTTTGGGGGGGGGAGAAAAAAAAATTCAGAGTATGGCAAAAGCTCAGAGACATCTTGGCTAACACCATAACAATCTGTATCATTCAGGCAGCACATCAAGGTTTTCTGAAGTCTAATTGTGAAGGCCTAAACTTTTTACAAGGTTGCGATTTCTCATATCAAGAAGCATTATCCGTAAAAATACTATTTATATCAGAGTAATTAACTAGATTACAAGCAATGATGGACAGGCAGTGATAGGCACTGCACACGTAAACAAGCATCAAGTCAAGGCAGACATGAACAACCACAGATGGGGAAAAAATAAAAACTACTATTCATTTCTTACAGATGACTAATGAGAGCAGAGAGATTCACCTACTGGAGCAGGCAGCCTAGGGCAGAGCCAAGAAGAGAAATCAGAAGTCCTGCAAACTAGTGCCTTTCTCTTAGGCTCTGCCATCCTCAGCCAGGTGCCAGTTCCAGAATTAAAGCTGAAGTAAAAACATTTGTCAAACATCTTCCCACGTAAAAGAAGGTATCTTCTCATCCTCCTAATGAATGAATATTAAATTAATATTTTATCCATGTTGGGATAACCATACATGGTTTCTGGTGTATGCACACACAGAAGGGAAGGGGGTAGAGACAAAAGGAAAGTAAGGTATTTCCTCAAGTCATCATATAGGGTAAAACCTTTCCCCAGTGAACCACACCACCTCAAAGAAAAAAAAGAAAAAAGAGGAAGCTCAGCAGATAAAGAAATGAAGGGGATGTCTGACAAGCCCTTGCTGCAGGCCTAACAGTGCAGGAGTACACTCAGGAGACTGCAGACCAGATGCTAGAGAGAAAAACTGCCAACCAGTCACAGCTAAGAGAGCATTCAAAACAAGAATTAAATGCCTTACACTCCTTTTGTAAACATGTGTTTTCAGGGGTCTACTTAAGCAAATGGAGGGCTACCAAAGCCCAAGTACCTGAAAGAAGCTGCACTCTTCCCAAGTTGTTAAAGCATGCTCATGTGGCACTGTGAGAAGGCTTTGAGAGCTCCTGAGATGGAAACCACATGCTAGCATACCCCCCTGGAAAGAGCCCAATGTGCAAGCCAGCGGGCAGACCACCAACTAACTACATGTGTACGAGTGCTCACTGGGTGTCTTTGACTCTTTTGAGAAGCAAAAAGGAGGGGGGGGCAGAAAGGTTCCCACCCTCTGGAAAGACCCTGACACACGATGTGTAGGTTTGCTGCAGGGAAAGAATCCCACTCCAGTGAACGTGTTGGAGAAGCTGCCTGACAAGACAAAGTGGTTTGCTCCTTGCTTTCTCTCCCAGGGTTTATCTTGTCTGATAATGAAGTAAACCTGGCATAGGCTGGTGTGAATTGGAAAATTACTATTGGATGACATTTTGCACGCTTCCTTGCTTAAACTGATCACTGTGATTATTTCTAAGGTAAAGAAATATACTATATCGGTGACTGATCATTACAAAGTAAAGGATGTAGGAAGAATACTACTGCTGCCAGAGATTCATCTCTCAGTCACAGCAGAGTGAGGTTTGAGGTCCTCTCTTTATATTGTCCTGGTTCTTATTTTCCTTAGATTTTCTCTCCTTGAAATACAATAAGATTCTCCCTTTTGCTGATACCTCCAACTCCATTCAATTACTTTCTCCCTTTTTATTCTTACAGTCATCCTCTCACATCGAGAAGCACCTTATGTCACAATACCTTGAGACATAGCATTGTTCTCAGTGTATTATCTCCAGGAGAGGTGACAGGTATCATTAGGATTGCCTAACTCTTTGCATCATAAGACACTCCTTTTTGATTGCTTATAAACTTGTCAAGCTTTGTGAAATACAGCATAACTGCTCAAGAAAGACAGGGCCCACTCTCACTGAGGGTCCCATTATGACACTCAGAAATTTAACTTCTGGTTCAGGTTTCAAAACTTAGTTTCTGCTTACACTACAGGCTTTCACAAAATCTGGGTTTACCTCACTTACTGAGATGCCTTGAAAATCTAACCTCTAATCTGTGCCATACCTCCCAGATACTGTACAAAACTTTCCATAGAAAAACTCCCAAAGAGAGAAATTCAGCAGGAGGGCTAATGCACCTTTTGGTTAGAGATGCAGCTATTTTTGCCCTTTCATTGCTGTCCTCCTTAAAATCCTTCAGCCACATCTCAGAAGAATACTGTAACACAATTGTTACCTACTGTGTTTTCGAACTATTACTCTGGGGAGATTTCAACAAAAAAAACCCTGCTTTTTTTTGCTTGGTTTTTGTCCAGAAAAGCAACAGAGAACAAAGACATATTTTTGTTGTTTAAGAGAAAGGTGTATCAAATTCAGCCAACATTTACATTATGACACCATGTTGCATTACAGGCAATAAGAAAGTAGAGATCTGAATTTTTACTTCTGCGGAATACAGGTAAACAAATATTCTAATAAATACAACCTACCCAAACATAAATCATTTGCAAACTTGCATATGTCTTTTGTTAACCTTTTACATTGCAGAATTATTTCTGTAGTGCTATGAGACTTCAACAATATAAAATAGATGTTTAGAACATGATCTACCCAACCTCAAAGTTTAGCTGTATTTTTATAACACAATTTGATCATTTTTACATAGGGTCATCCACTTATTAAAATTTAATCCATGTGTAAACATCACTAGATTAAAATCCTAATATATTTCCAATATAAGAAAACAAGATCTCAAACTACATTCACTTTAAGAAGGGTATCCTGAAACATGACATTGCCTGTGAGGAAAGAAGAATAAAAGTAAATAAATAAAAATTATGAATACCCCAAGGGTCAGAGAAGCAGAAAGATTAGACTGCATGCAATCTCTAATAAAAAAGTAGCTCTGCCTTTATATTAACCACAGAATAACTGAAGCAGGAATAAAGCAATTTTTTTTAATCATGCCTAGTACATTATAGTCAAATAAGTTAGTGTTAGATTTTCTTAATTTCTTCTTAAT
Organism: Grus americana; assembly: GCF_028858705.1. Taxonomy (NCBI): domain Eukaryota; kingdom Metazoa; phylum Chordata; class Aves; order Gruiformes; family Gruidae; genus Grus; species Grus americana. The sequence goes on from NC_072854.1 coordinate 119,780,585, forward strand.
TGTTGCAGTTAGCAAGACATTCAGTATCTAAGCCTGTAGCATAATAATTTTAACCTCGTCTGCTGATCTCAGATTTTAAGCTTGCACTGTTCCACCCAATGCAATAGCATTACATCAGCTGTCACGTCACTGGTGACAGTCTGACTTTCAATACAACTACCTGGAATATCCAAGTTGCAGGGGTGTTTTAATGCTTTGTCACATTGGAATCTCAAGTTATTGGGCAGGCAATCAAGAACAAGGCAAACAGGTGCCAGGCAGATGATAAATTGCCCCACCAATATACTTACCTACAACCTCCAGCCCTCTCTTGTGCTGAAAATTCATTAATGGGATGAAGTGCAGGCAGGGAATGAGATTTGGGATACAGATTCGTGGCTATTAAAGACTAGAACAAGACAGACTCATTTAGACATATGACTTAAATCAGTGTCAGGTCTCCAAGATGAAAAGCAATTGAACTAAACCACTGTACAGCTTTGTAGTTTTCTTTCTACTACAGAAAAACGTAACCTAAAGAACATGAAAAACAGACTCTGCTATTCTGCTCAGGACTAAAGTGAAAATGAGCCCATTTTAAACTACACATTTCTAAAAAAAAAATCTACTTCCCTTTATAAGATGTTGATTAAACAGTTGTAAAAAAAATCAGGCAATTATCACTGCATTAAATTGTAATAGCCATCTGGATGATTTAGTAATTGCCCTACAATTTGAAATATTTTATGTAACTACTGTAGAAGTCCTATTGTAACTTCAAGATGCATAAATATGTAGAACTTGCATGAACTACATAAACAGTATCATTCTTGGAAGTGAAACAAATATGAAATCTCCCCTGAGAAAGAGAAAAGCAGCAAACACTGGGGCTGTGTCGATGAGTGGCTGAAGTATCAGCACTCAAGTTTTGTTATTATGGATCAGCTCAAACCTGAGGTTAACTATCAGGTCTAATAGATCTTGTGGTCTCACTTCAGAGAACAGGGGTATCTAAAAGCAGTAGCGGATGTGATGCAGTATCAGGGCTGCCGACTGAACAGCAGGCATTAATGAGAAATATCAGTTCCTTTGAAACTGATAAAAATAGAGCTAAGACATTAGCTAAGAAATGCATTAAGCTCCCATTTTTGTTGGTCAAAGTTTGTAGAATGAAATATTTCTGGTTTGAAAGTAGCTCCTCTTTCTTCCCCACTTCCTTTAAAAATGTTGTAAATATTGAGATTTTTTTTGTTTGGGTGGGGGTTGTTTTGTTTTTAAAAAGTATATTTAATTGAAGTTTAGAGAATTCAATATTTATAGTGGATAGTGACAAAGGACAGGTGAGGGAAAATAAATGCAGTCTTTACTTCCCTTATTTTGGGGGAAAAAAGTTTTCCTTTTGGCTTATCACATAGCTAGAAAAAAGCTGCAGAGCTTGCCAAACTGCAAAATCTCATGGTTTCCATTCCTCATTTCCCCCCCTCCATCCACCAATAATAATTTGCTTACACCTCAATACACAATTCTTGATTCTTACAGTTAAAAGTGACATTGCATCCAATTCCATAAAATGAAATATAAATAGTGAATCAGTTTAAAGAAAATTTCCCAGGAACATTAGAAGAGCTTCTTAGTCCTTTCAAAAAAACTCACTTTTCAAAGAGAAAATTTTTCTTTTATTCTCTATGTTTTATGCTACTGCAAAGAAGTTTCCATGACATTTGTAACTAGAAAGGAAAATTACTGGAGGAAGGCTCCCATGGCCTAGCTTAGTACAAAGCACTAACATCTTTCCATTTTTCCTGCTGTATGCTGAAGATCTAGACTGAAAAAGAACTAATGTAGAAAGTGCTTTTTCACATTCTGCTGAGTCTGTGTTTTCCTCTCATGACTCAGCTGAGCTCTATTAACAGCAAATTAACGAACAACCACTGAATTTCACTCCAAACCTCTTCAACAGCCCTTTGTCTATCTGTGGAAGACCCACCAACACTGTGCATACATTTTATTCTTTCAATAAGCAAAGGAATAGCATTTACTGTTTAAGTCTTGCCTGCCCAGCAATACAAGAAACTCCTAAACAGGAGACTTTGGAATGTCTTATGTTTAAGAAAGCATTAGATAGATATCAAACCCCGATTTATTAATTTATTCCTTTTTATAAAAGTCCATGAGAAGAACTCTGACTGCCAGCCATAGTGTAATTCACTCTGATAACACAGAGACTATAAATCTTAACTAACAGCTTAACATGTGAGGCATTTGATGTGTCTGGGAACCTGCTGTATGAAAGAAATTAGCTGTAAAAAAAGAAGCAAAATGCCTATTCCCATGGGAAGAGTCTGCAAGACTAGTAATAGATCATGTGTTCATTTGGAAGACACTTGTTCCTCTAGTAAAACAGCAACTAATATTTTTGCTTTCCACTGCTCAGACAGGAAATATGGTGCTAAGGGCCAATAGACAGAGCAAATCATCGTGCTAATTACACGGTCAGTAAACATTTGCTCTCCCATGTTTCCTAAAGGTCTGAATAATTCCTGGTTAGAATTCAGCAGTGGAACCAGTCACCTTCTTCCTCTCTGACATAAATGGTGAGGAGATGTATCACATTTTAAAGGATATCCAGGTTAAGCACCCCTATTTTAACAGGATGATCATGTCACCTGGAAAAGGTCGAGTGCTACCACATTTAGAAGGAAAATGAGAAGGTTTTTGAACTATCAGAGGAGCATGGTTCTGAAACTGCCCCTCAATAGATAGCAAATATCGAAATTTAAACAGCCTGATAAATTTACAAATGGGATTGTAGAGCAGGTTGCTTGCCAGGAATATTTTTTTTTTTTAGATGACAGATCCAATCTAGTCCTGCATTCAACTTTCATATATGCCAAGTTTCTCACATGCAGAAATATTCAAAATTAACCACCTGATTACACAAAAGGGCATGATATGGAAAAGCTTCTACTTTCCTACAAAAACAAAGGAAAATAAACACATTTTATTTTAAGGCAGAAAGGTTTATTTGCTTACTGTAAGCTTTGAGTTTTACTATATCTGGTTGGACTCTGAAATTCTGACTACCCTAATATTCTTTTATCGGGCCACATCATCATCTCTGCTGACTTTCTACCAGGCAAAGATCTAGTCCAGTCTCACCACAAACTGAACAATGTCCTAAGGATCTGACCTCCTCTCAGAATGAGCTCGTGTGTTAGAGAGATCCATCTACAGATTCCTAGTAAATTATCTTCTTTACATCCTCTCCATGAGAGAAAGCTAGCTCCCATCTAAACAGTACTCAAATTCCTGACTGCTACTCACAGATTAGGATGGGCAAGTCATGGGATGCAGTTGTGTCAACAAAAAAGGAAAAACAAACATTCAAGTGTTTTGAAAATGCTTCAGAGTGAAATCCCGTTTCTCATGTGCCCTGAGTGTAGCTTCACCCTCATAAATTTTAAGTAAAACAGCTCCGTAATAGTATTCTGAACAGCACAATTGCAGACAAAACGCTTGTCTTCCACCCACTGCTTCTCCATGCCCTCAACACGTGCCACCAGTCATTTCCATTTTGATGTATAGTTGCTCTTAATTCTAAATGATTTTTTTCCTTGTTTAATTTAAGGAAAGCACAACTGAAGACTCAAAGTGAGGAGGTGGGTTAGATCCTGCACTAGTACAGACTGTCAAACCCCTCCTAGAATCAGTAGAGCTGCTGCAGTTGGTATCAGGAATAACCCAGCTCTATACAACAACTTTTTTCACATCTCTACTCAGTTACATCTCAGAACTAATGCTCCCAAACAGAGCACTACTTTGGGAGTGCTTTAAGTGCCGGATTTTGAGACTTACAGGTCTAATTAAACAGCAGTGCTGAGCATGGGATTCTCAAATACATGAGTTTGGGGTTCCAAATGTCTCCCCAAATTCAGCCATAGGCTGGTGGTCCCCACAAATCAGCACGGGGAGAGGATGAGCAGCGCACGACTGAACCAGAGGCTGCTTCCAGAACAAACCCTAAACAAGTCCAAAGCACCGAATTCAAAGGCATTATCCACATCAGCCTTGAACAGGGGGTGCTACACCCTTTGCACTGTTTGACAACTACTATCTCATTATTTGAAACACTCTTTATTCAAGGTAAAGTTTGAATGTTGTGGGAGAGAATAGGACATTTTTCCTGGACTTTTTGTAAGACTTCAGCTGGAGATAACAGTAATTATTTAAGTAATATTTTAAGCCATATTTGTGATCCTTGGGAGTTGATAGGCTTTTCCCATCATAGCAGGTTGTTTACTGGCCTTTCATCAAACATACTTTAATGATTTTATTTTCACCTCCATTAATTTTTAAATGCCTCTATGAGGCATTACAGTCAGTTACTCTCCACAGAAATTGAAGAACACTACAAATGACTCTGCATTTATAAACATACAGAAAGCACCACAGTTTTCTCCATTACTCTGTCATCAGAGATATCTGCTCTAGGTTGTGCTCAGAGCATTAGCCCATGTAGCCTGATATGAGTTCATGAGGCTGGAATTCAAAACACTAACCAGCTGTGGGAACCCGGGAAGAAGGCTGTCACACTAAATGGTATCCAGATTAGAGCTGTGAGAATTTGGGAAAGCCCGTCTAGCAAGCATGATCTCTTGGGGGGAAGGGAGGGGGAGAAACAGTTCCCAAGTTGTTAGACTCATAAGCCTAAAGGAAACTAGGTCTCTCAGATACTGAAACTGCAAGGCTTGACTGGAACTAAATCTGTATCAGGGGATATTTTCCCAAGGGAAGAAATCCAGCAAGTTATTTTCTTGAATTAAAATATAGAGAACTACCTCTAGAATGCTGGGGTTTTTTTTTTTTCCTCCACAGTGCAGTCTGGGGCTGGATGAGCACATCTCCTTAAAGAATGACTGTGGTAGAAACTGATGGGAATCATGGTCCAAGACAGACCCTCTGTACTACGCTGCGTACAAAGTAGTGTGTCTGACATGCAGGTGCTTGATTTAAAACCACCAACTACACAGCCAGATTTGAGTGAAAAGGATGACTACACAGAAAGAATGCAAATAATTTATTACTTATCTACAACTGATATTCCACATGGGAGGTGGGAAGGGGAGAAAAAAGGGGTAGGAAATCTGTTTGTCTGTCCCTGGCTCCAATTCCATAGGTGATTTAACACGGAGAAATACCTTTACAACTAAGAACAGCAATACCTTTTTTTACGGGATTTCTTTTCCAAGTCTTGCTTAAGGTATGGTATACTTCAGGACCAAGTCCCAAACTTATGTGCTGCCCCTTTATAAGAGTCTTTAAAAATTCTCTAAGAAAGTAGAAAAACTAAGAACTTCCTAGATATGATCATTTATACCCTGCTTGGTTTCCTTGGATCTAGCAACACTAGCTCACCACTCCAAACGAAGCACCCATACACGAATGGGCCAGCCAGAGTTTCAGGCAAGGAGGAAGTGCTAGTTTAGCTTTGGGCACATCCATCAGTGTCAATACTGGAAAAATGATGCCCTTCAGGTGCTGGCTGTTTGAGGTATCCGTCATGGGGTGGAAGAGGCCTGTTCAAAGGCAGAGATACCTCAGGAAGTGATCTTTTTCTGCATACTCAGTTAGTGACCCTGAACACAGGAGCCACACAGATGGTGTCAGATCCCTCCGAGACTCCAAGAAAGTGGCCCACAACCTGATTAACGTCACACCTGTAAGACTTGTGGGAGTAACTAATGACATGTGTCTAGTGAAATTCCCATTTGCAATTTCCCCTCTTTCATCAGAGACAAGTCTATCTGCTAAACTTTGCTCCAGACTCAGAGGGAAGAAAAAAATCCACAAGTGGTTCTCTTCTGTCAACAAGTTAATTGGTCTGATTATGAAAGAAAACAATCACAAGGACAACAGAAAAAGCAAACAAACAAAAGGGACAAGACACTTACAGACTCTCTAATATGTATAGCACTGAGACAACAAACCAAAGACAAAAAGGGCACAACTTTCTTCCTCTTTGTTAATTTGAGTGATTGAGAGTAGTCAGGAAAATTTTGATGTTCTTTTGTCTTCCAATATATTTTGTTTCTTAAGCAGCAACAATAATGAAAACAGCCACTATATGATGACTTTATTGTTGAAAATTTGGTTTGTAATGAAAATTAGTACTATAGTCACATTTTCCTTTGCAACAAACAAAACTGCAAATTCTCATTACTAGATGCTTTTCTTCACATTTTTCCTTCCTTTTCCATAAAAAAAAATACTAGATAAAGAAATCAGGGAACAGAATAGCTGTTAAGTCTTTTGAAAAATGGATTCTGAGCAAAACTTTCACAGCTCTGGAGAGCAGCGACAGAAATCAAAAAGCATAAACTCACACATTCCCACCTCCATCTTCCTACGTAAAGAAATCCACATTCACTTATGGGGTTCAGCGAGTTCTGACTGTCATGCCTGTTTTTAACTCAAGCCCTGTTGAAATATCTTCTTGGGATGCTAGCCTCAAATTTGCTTTTGGCTGGCTTCCTCTGTGTTGTAATATCAGATCCTGAAAACTTCCCTATCTTGCATGTCCATACAACAGAACCCCTTGTTCCTTGGGAATCCCCAGATCAACCCAGGGCACCTCTCCATTCGCCTGAAAGGCTAAGACTTCAGATGCTGATTTTTCCTGAAGTTTCTTCCCCTTCTAGATAAAAAAAATACAAGTTCCTGCAGAAACCCATCTGGCAGTCTTTACTCATGCAAAACCTCCACCAACTCCCAGCACAGACATTGACTACGGAAGGATGTACAGGATTAGGCTGTAAGAGATTTAACCTGAGGCTAGTTAAATATGACTCATGAAACTAGACATCAATTACTGAGCATGGGAGACAGATTAAGGAAGAAGTGGAAACTGTTTCTTTTCAGTAACTCATTTAAGCTGTGTTTGATTTAAGAGGTCTGTGACAAGAAATGCACTTAAGGGTTTTAATTCTTCAGCCATTCCAAACTGCAAGTGAATAAATCCAAAGGCCAAAGCACCTTGACCCCTAAACACTGATCAGCCAAAAAGCAGTCAAGATTAACATGTCCAGCCCAACAACCTTTCCCAGATTTCAGCTGTAATACTACAAAGATTCAGGCTGTCATGATAAAAGATGGTAAAGCAACTCTTCTGACTTGCTCTATCAGCTGCAATGATTAGCAGCAAGATGGGTCTTCTAGTGATATAATCAAGACAATTTGAAATCCTGATTGTAGACAGTTTAAATCTGCTGAGTATTTATCACAGCAGCCTGCAGAAGCTTCAGACATGCATGAGGACCTGTTAAGCTCAATATTGAACACAAGCAATTTGTAGGAGTCTGTACAGAACAAACACAGTTTCTGCCAGATTTGCAAGTCAGGAACAGTCTCCCAAACTAAATAGACAAAGGGATGGGAATCATCAGGAGTTGAAAGGCTCCATCCTGCCTCTATCCCACTGTTCCAATAGATGTAGGAAGATTCACCGGTTCTACACTTCCCCAGAACATTTCAAGTGAGGTTTAAAAGAAAATGAAAATAGCAGTTATGTTCTAACAATATGAGGATGCCTCTGTCTGAAAATATTTACATACATCAAAGAACAGCCTACCCACTGTTTAAATAAGTCACTTGAATTTTTAGCAACTATTACAGAAGGGTTTTTTATTTGAATTTCTGCTTTTGATACTTATTAGCAAACAATTTTCATCTGTTAAACATTTGCATCTTATATTAGAAACATCAAAAGCTTCAGACCTTTGATGACATTCATCCCCATCAGTACAGAGCAAATTACAGCAACGAGAAAGAAAAATCTAAACAGAAGGCATTCAAAGAAAAGCAGCATGGAAGGCAGAAATGCATCTAGCTCCAAGCAATTATATCTTAATGAATAAACATTGTTTTCCACTGCTACCTCATGCTAAGAGATACCCAGAATGCAGTCAACACAAACTTAATTCTTTCCATTCCTCTTCCTTCCTTATGGCAGCTTTGTCATTTTTGTTACAGCTTAAGGTCTGCAACACTAATATCAGCTAACACTGATGAGACTATGGAAGAGTTTCACCCCCAGAAGCAAGACTCTACAAGGCAAGGAAGGAAGACATCTCATACACAAAATGTGTGAGTATTAGACTCTTACTGCCCAGTTTGTACCATCCATCATGCCACATACTTCTGAAAGGTTCTGTGTATAAAGAAGCACATATTCAAACTATCAAGATGACATGGAAGGGGGGGAGGAGGCAAAATTTGTTACCTAGAAATCCTTCACCACCTTTTTAAAATTGAAGATTCCGTTAAATAAGAGTGCAAGATTTTTTTAATTTAACTACCTGTAAAAGTTATGTTAAGAAAATCCAAAGGTTGACGACATTTAGCTGCAATGTGATATCAGAAAATTGAAAATGTTCCATTAACTATGAGTGCAGCTTCTCTTTTCTGAACAAACTGCCCTAAAGATAAAGGAAAAAAAAAATCAATAATCCAGCCTTGCACATAACTTTGCTATTTATTAATTCAATAGATGCATTACTAGAAGTCTGTTAGGTGCAGCTTGAAGCTCGTCTCTGGAGTTCCCCTTATGACTCTTGCAGGTGGAATGCATTAGCTCAGTCTTCACCTATGTTAGGCAGGGAAATATCTACATTTGTTTACTTGAAATAATTCCTTTCTCCAGTAAGAACATCATAAGTTCCAGAGTTTCCTGAAGTTTCCAATGCAAGCACAGCTAAACCTATCCTATATTTTAGCAGTTCCACATCATAAGCTACTCCATAAGATGAGTGGTAAATATCCTTTTCTTTTCCAATTTAGAATTGGTAAGCATCATTTGAATACAACCCCTCAGAAATATGATGTAGGCAGATATAATTAGGGATATACATCGCATTCAATCTCATGAGTGTCTTATTTACAGTTTTAAGACTTTGCAACATACATTGATCACACAGATCAATCCCTTATGCCCATTTGGCATGCTATGAGAAATTTTGGCAGAAAACTGTTGAAATTTCAGGAAAAAATATGTAATAGACTGCTTTCAAGGAACTAACAGGGTCACAGGTGCCTCCTCCCTCCTGTCTAGTACCTGATAGAGGCTACCTGCATTAGCCAGCAATAGAGGAGAGAGAAGACTTATACTGGGTGGGGGGTCCCTACTCAAACAGCAAGCTGGCAGGCCTCTACCACCCATACACTGTTGTGCTAGCACAGAGAGGAAAATAGCCTGCTGCTTATGGGAACAGAGTACAGAAAGAGACCAACACTTTATCCAGAAGCAAATGGACCACAGTGGAAAAAAACACAGTTCTCTAAAACAGGATTTCCTCCAGGGTCTGGTTAAGCAGCAGCAACACCACACACTGCTCTGCAGTGGGGTCAAGCACAAAGCTACAAGCTTGCCCTCCAGCAAAATAAGTAAAACTGTAGTTTTAAAAATCCTGGAAAACTTTAAATCCTTTACATAGCTCATGTAGCTATGCACAGTAACATAGCAAAGAGTTTCCACTGGTATGAACACGAGTTCTGCACATACATATATACCAGATTGAGTATGTACCCCAAACAGTCTTCTCTTGGATTTTATCTGTCACTTCTCTACCCAAATGTTTCTTAATTCACATGAGCAATAACCAGATTCAACAGGCAGAAGGTTAAACACAAAAAAAAAGAAAAATGACAAATTGCAGCATAAGGCCTCTTTCAGCATGCTAATGTTGATTAAAAATCAGAGTCAATAAAAATGATCCAATTTTTAACAAATTAAGAGGTAGACTTTAGTGTTGATCTAATAATTTAAGTGAAATATTGAGTTTCAATGGAACCTCCTAAAACTGTCTTTTACACAGGTTTATACTAAACCTACAGTAAGATTAACATTTAAAGAGCAGTATCTTAAAACTACTCACACAATGAAGAAATTATCCTATGGATTAAATGTCTGTCTCAGTTGACAATTAATGCAACCATAGAAAGAAAAGGAAGAAATGTAAGTGCCAAGGGATGGGAAATGGGAGGTCTAATTTCTTTTGCAAAATTAACTCTTGAGGCTGAAATAAAATTCAACCTGTTGGCTAAAATTTGGCTCTCCTCCTATTAAAATACCTTCTTAATCAGTTCAACATGTTAGATGTATATCAAACTGGACCTTGCACCTCTGGGGGAAACACCACTGTTGATTTCTATTTTTATGTAGGGTACTACCTAGAATATTTCACACACCCAGGCTTTTTTTTTTGTTTTTAAAGCAAGCATATCATTAGTATGTAGAAATAATGCTAATAGATAGTGCCAAGTCCTAATAAACAACATCTAAAATATTGTTGTAATTAGCAAGAAGTAGTGAGGTGTCCAAAATTGAAGTCAGCAAAAAGCTCTTTTTCCACAGGACAGGGTAGTAATTCAGAGAAGCTAGAAGTCATGCACTGAACTGTAACTTGGAGCATACGCGTATGCAAGGGAATATAATCTCATAGCAACATTCTTCTCTAGTGAAACATCAGAGGACTTATTTTTAAGCACATATTTAAATCCAGTCAACATTTAAAAGAATTGAAAAGTGTGTTGAAATGCTTTACCAAGCTAGGCTCAAGAAGTAACTCCATTCCATAAGTCACTCTGATATTAGGCTACAATATGAACTGGAGTTGCCCATACATCCCCTTCCTGAAGATGAAGGGCCAGAACTCCAAGCATCCTTCCCCCACTCCCAACTACTAATCCATATAGCCGTGCCACTGCAGGCACTTTACCATGGTAAAAAAAAAGCGCCAAACAGCAGTATCTTTCTATTTTACAGAGCCAAGGGAAAGCAGGGAGGGATTTTTGTCTCAGCAGCATGTCTGTGACTCACGCTGCCTCCCGGGGCTGCTCCTTGGGTGGTACAGTTTACACACCATCCCTTGCTCAGAGGATGTGCCTCAAGTCACCATCAAGCCCTTTGTGAAGGGAACAAACAAAAATTTTACATGCGCTCGGTCATACAGTCAATGTGATTTTATCCAACATGTAATTAACAAGAGCAAATTTTCTGAAGCTCAGACTCTTTGCTTCCAAAGTAATCCCAGTGGAAAGCATTTCTATTTCCACATTTCCCTGTTTTGAATATTTTTTTTTTTGCTTTGGTTTTCCAGGTCCTCTTATCATTTATACCAGCTACTCAGCAAGTTTCAATGCCATCAATATTGACTGACCACATCCATATAGCAACTCAATGCTCGTTCCAATTATTTTTAACAATATACATATTAGATTACACACATGCTGCCAGAAAAAACAATCTACCTCAGATTTAAATCATTAAGAATGACCCTCCGGAGACAATAATCTCTCCTAAATGTGAAAACTACAGACAAATGTCAGAATGCTGTCTGGCCCAGGAACGTTTCCTCATAACAAGGCTGGTTTGTGCAATCAATGAGGCTGACAAAATCTCCAATACGCTCTCAGGACCTGATCCAAGGCAAAGTGAAGTTTATGGTAACACTCTCATTGACTAACTAGAGCTGTGTGGGAAACTTTTTTTTTCCTGACCCATGAGAATTTTTGAGATTTTGAAAGTTTTTTCCCATCCTGAACGGGAAGAGAAATTGAAATCTTAAAATTTTGCAACCTGAAAATCTACTTGCATCACTCCCATAAGAGAGACAAGATTAAAAGAAATCAACCTGATTAAAATGTGTTTAAAAGTAAATGGAAAAAGCTAAGCTTTTAAATTAAAATTCACACTTTCAAAATCAAAGACTTTGTGTAAGGAAATTGGCATTTTTCAACAAAAGCGTGACATCAAAAACTTTTGGAACAATTCCAACATTCTCTCCTGAACTGCAGAGCAGGCCTTCCCTGCACAAGTGAGTTCACCTGGGCCATTTTGCTCTTTCAAAAAAACCCATCACATACAGGTACTCTATATTAGTCTTCACAACAAGCATAATTTTAGTTCCAGCCACAGAAGGATAGTGTCTCATTGCACACCAAGAGGTGGAAGCCATTTGATACAAGGAGTGTAACAAGAGTAGAGTCATTCCTCACAACTAACTCCAAAACAAACACCACATCTTTCATTTTTAAATTAATTATGCTTTCTTCTGCAAGGTGATAACTGTCAAATCACATGTCTTAAAGTAGCATTTTTCGGCCCTGAAGGTCTTGAACCCCTGTGAGCCAAGCCCTGCATTCATATTATAGCAGAAGCCACTGGATGGAGCTGTTATAAACAGTCTCACAAGCTCTGAGAGCGAGTAATGTTTAGTCTTTAGGAAATCTACATTGTCATTATTTTTAAGACATATTCAATGGGAAAGCTGTTGCAAGCAGCAAGAAAGGTTTTTCTCCATTTACAATATCTACATAGTGTTCTTGCCCAGTAGGTAACAGATCTGCCAGTTTTGCAGAAGCAGGGACTCTGTACAAAGGCCCTAAGATATGACTGATGTATTTTGTATAATAAGAGCGAGTGGCTCTAAGAATACACACCTGCATCCCCATACCAGTTGCATCTCCTTTGAGGATACACCAGCCTGGAAGACCCTCACCACAGATCACCAAAGAGGTAAACAGAACAAAACAACCTCCACTCCACGTAGAGCAGAAAGAGGAAATGGAGGAATAGACACCTATTGACTTACTCAAGTCATAAAAGCAAACATGTACAAAAGCTGGAATTTGAACTAAAAAATTCTGATAGCAAATGCTAAGGCAATCTTCTATGCATTAAGCAGTCCCTGCCAACATTTGACTCATTGCAATCCATAATTCTTAAGAACAGTAGTTTCCCAGACAAAACATCACTGTAGTTATTAGCAATATAGAGCTGAGGAGTCCATTATTCTTTCTATATGTGTGTATGTATATAGATAGATAGATACAGAATAATACTGAAAATCCAAGAACTAATAACCTGGGTGAGAGCACCTGTAAATAAATGGGTCCCCCACAAGAACTTCTGAATTGACATTTTCCATTCGTAACCACATTCATCTCTGTCTCCAAGGGCCATGTGAACTGTCTCGCCTACAGAACCTAGAGCACACTTTTCCACATGACAGAGAGAACAGACAGCATCCAAGACTTCAACTGAGTGTTAAAAAAATCAGCAGGCCACCTTCAGAAATATCCCGTAGCAGCGCACACACTGTGCTCGATGACACCGCCATCCACTGTGGAATGTGCCACTCCAGGAGCACATATGCACACTACGCAGATAATCCTTGTGCTCCTCCTGGGCCTGTGACTTTGACAACCAGCACAGTAAGTTAAGCTTCATATTTTTCTTAATAACTTCAAAATAAGTGCATGTGTCAGCTTAGCCAGCAATCTACCTAGGTATCTCTACCTCCTATCTCTGGTTTTCGATGAGCTGTCAGGAAATTCAGGATAGCAGGCAGTTCCCTCATTTCTAGCTAGAGCCTAAGGCCAGTTTTGCAGACACTCATTTAACCTCCCACTTTAAACCTGTTGCTGAGTGTGCCATGTTTTATATCATCAGCCACCTTTCCATAGCTATCATCTCAGCTCCCACAGCAAGCAAATTCAGCAGCTTTCCCAGCTCAGGAGCCCTCTTGCAATGCTTCCTGGACAAAGTAGTACTAGAAGCCCACGACTCCCCCCAACCCCATATTCTCACATCCTTGCACCTATTGACTCTTCCATATGCATCAGGCCAATTCACTGCCTTCTTTCCAAATCACCATCCAAATGGAAAGTCTCATCTGTTGCCTGAAAAGTTTTCAGATCATGTAGCAGATGGAAAAAATGCTTAATTTGTCTCCAGGTTGTTGTATCGATGCTACGCATTGCACGCACTGTTAAAATAAACCGGGGAATCAAAACATGCTTACATCTTGCTCCTTCATGGGTGGGTCAGGTGGGGTCCTCCAGGGCAAAGGAAAGATGGTATCTCTCCTGAGATTAACTGAATACACTAAGCTTGAAGTTCCTAGAGGGGAGGATGGGTCCAGCTAACATTGTTAAACAGCAAAGAGCATGAAGGGAAGCTGGCAGACTCCTGAGAGAAGCAGGGACTCGCCTACAGCAAAGACCTTAAAAAAGCTTCAACATTTGTGGAAAGATGCAGAATATTTCAAAGGCTCCATAGGCACTGGATGGAATTAGCTGCAAGCCCAGTCACCAATAGCTCTAAGACACAAAGCAAACTGAGGCATACAAAGCATACTGCAAGAATGTAGTCGGAGAACAAATGAATTCAACTGGTCTCACTCAGAAACTGTGAGCTGTCCACACCACAGGGTTATATGCAGAGTCTTTTCTTGCTTTTTTTTAACAAAACCACAGCCTAAGAAACTGAGCTTTTTGGCATCTTTTGGCACATTTGTTTAAGAAATAAATGGCATAGTTCTTCCTCAAGATTAATGCATCATCCGATTACAGATGAGCTCAGAAGATTATATATAATGAAGACTACAATAAAAGTGTCAAAAAGCCATCAAGAGGGCTATCCTGCAAGGGACAGAGAAAGAGAGAAAAGTTCATATATGTACATTACTCAGCAAGTGATCTAATGTTCAAAATACTCCTGAAAGATACAATTTCATTAATTGTTAATCGCTAACTTTTTTCTCCATCCCTAGTTTTTGTTCCCATCTATATACTGAATGGGTTTCTATACAAAAATGACATGGTTTTATTTCGGACCTGCATATTCACATGCATAGAAGATGATTCATTGGAAAGACAATGGATAATAATCTGTCCCCAGAATTATCTTTTAATTACATTTGGAAATCAGGTGCTTGTTTTCTCTTTGGTATTCCAGCTTTTTTTTAAGCAAAGCAAGATGAAATAATTATATTGTTCTAATGCAGAGAGAATTTCCACATTGCTATCATAGCTTTATGAATAGGTATATACCTACAGCAGTTCATGCCAGTGAGAGCATGGAAAAACTTTACATCCAATTTTAAGAAATCTTTTTTCACAAAAGTGGAAAATTAAACTTTCAATCTTTGAAAGGCCTTTTTGGTTTTATTCTTTCTTTCTGTCTCCATGTTGTGACTAAGTAGAAAAGGATAAAGAATGACAGGAGAAGTAAAAAAGAAAAGGAGAAAGGAAAAAACAGGAAGGGAGCAAACTATTTCTCTAAGAAGGAAAACTACTTTGATTTCTCTTAATTTTGAAAAACCTTTTCTATCAATCTGCACTATTAGTACTATTATTATTATGCTTGTTACAACAATGCCAGTCATCACCAAGGACTCCACAACTATAAGTACACTATATACGCATGCACATATATACTGAAAAGACAGTATCTTTTTAGTAGAAAAGGGCGCATGATCTCTTAGTATCATATAATTTATACCTAACTAATGCATGTTCCTGTCATTTACTGATTTTGAAAATGCAAGAGAACTAGAAGATTCTATATAAAACACATCAGTTTTTTATGTAAAATAAAAATTCAATCACATCAATCTTCATCACTGGGATAAAAGGGCAATTTACTTCCTCTGCTTTCTACTCATACATACCACTTGCACTCTAGAGGACTGAACAATGCAATGAATTTCGGAATTAGACACACCAATACCTCTACTGGTTTTTAAACCTAAGCTCACTTTTTTTGGAAAGAATATAGGATAGCCTCATTCCTGATGATTAATGATCAAAAGACAGTTAGCTAGAGAAAGAATGTTGGTTTAAGGGCAAAGTCTAAACTTCGTGGACTTACAGAATAACTTTTCCTGTCTTTCTGGAGAAGAAGTAAGCCTGAAACACTGAACTCTCTGGATGCACAGGCCTGCAATGATGTTCAGAATCTCATCTCTGGCTTCAAATGTACACCAGAATCACAGAGAAATAACATATTCAACACTGGCATTTTTGAAAGGGCACTCTTTAGATTAAGGTCAAAATTCACAGGTATATCACATTAACTAAGAGGTAAAAAAATATCCTCTATTTTGTCTGTAAAACTGTTCCTTCAACATCAAGCAGACAGGCATAGATGCTTGCACTTGCTCCTTTTATGCTGTTGGGACTTTTGCCAGCATGTAGGATTAAACCACATTTCCATATCGTACCCAGATGTGCAATCAAGAGAACATCCTAGAGCACCACCTCCACACTATGCCCTAGGAATCAAAGCCATTCTTTATCCCACCCACCATTAACATCTCTTCATAATTCATCAACTAGTGAAAAAGGACAGCTCTTTTACTGAAATACTGCACAAACCTACAGTCCTGATTTAATTCAACGGGTATTGTGACGAGAAGACCTGTCTCTAATTTACCATATTGTAAACTAACTGCTCAGAAGCAGCACGTGTTTTCCCAGGCTTCAGCTCCACTATTGGAGGCAATCCATTCCCCATAGTAATTTCCACTGAGCAAAGGGAGGCGAAGGGATGCAGCTGTGAGGTGTCTGCCCATGTCTGACCCTGGGTCAGCAGTGAGCCCGTGCAGGCAGCAGCAATAGCCCTGGAGGTGCTGGAATCCCTCTTAACCTTCTGGAGGATTTTCTCAGCACCACATTTTTGTGGTGCGACTCTTCTCCCCCACCCCTGCCAGCCCCATCCCTAGCATAGCTTGAGAACAATACACAAATGTGATTTCAATTAGGTCAATAACAAATTCATGAAGGCTCAGCCCTCACCATCTGTCCAAAGGGAGCAAGGCTCTGTTTGGCTTGGGCCTTTTCCCCCCCCTCCCATCCTCCTTTCTTATGAATACTGTTTGACAAAGCCATCTACATAACAGAGATATTTAATGAGTTTTATGGCAAAAAGACAAAAGAGCAAATTAAGGCAGTTCCACTATTAATTCCCACCACATTGGGGTATTACATAATTTATCACTTAACATGTACATAATTTAGCATGATTCAACATTTAAACACATTAAAGACCAAAAGACAATAGTGAAAGCCTATTAATAACTACTAATTCTTCCTTTACAGAGGACTTCTGTCTGTCTGAAATAGCAGGCCCACTAAAAACTTCAGTTTCAAAAATTTAGGTGCCCTTTGCATTAGAAGCAAAAAAAATTGGTTGATATATCTGAAGTCAGAATAACTAAACAGGAGGAGTTTTAGAGTTTGCTACATGACTATCTCAAAATCTTTACTTCCTGTACACATACATACAGCCAGTAAATTTAGACTTTTAGAAATACTTTAAATCTTGATATATCCTGACAGATACTTACCTTGTGCTGCAAAGCGCTTTCCAGATGAAAAGGTCATGCATAGGTCTACACAGACAAATGGTGCCTCACCCTATGGATATTTTACATGTGGTAACTTCCACAACACTATGTTTTTCTGAAGTAACTTGGAAGGTTTGTGGCCCTGGGCCTTCACCCAGAAAGTTGCATGTTCAGACCTCATTTCTATTCTATGAAGGGAAGAAAAAAGTGCCATTAAACTGAATGCAGCAAGAAGTCTCTGCACACATTTTGAGATACGAATGTACATCCAAGGTAAGTCCAAACACACAGCACCAGGTGTGTTTTAGGATGCTTTGCAGAGCCTGGGCCATTACAGCAACTGCATCAAAAACATGTGGGCGAGGAAGGGGAGGGTGGGGAAGAAGATAGGAGGAGGAAGAGCTTTCTTCTAACATGCTGAAACAATTTATTGGAGCACATTTAATCATTTCACTCATGTTGAAGGGAGTAAATTCATGTTAAACTTGCCACACTGAAGATAATGGAACAAGTCATGGGAAGGAAGATGTTACTAAGTTAAAGAGCAACGAGGGAGAAAGCAGCAAAATTATGTGCTTTGTTTTAAGATACTCTTGTAAGGTTATGTCATCACACTGAGATGCAGGGATGAGTAATTTATTCAGATCATGGATTTTCCACCCCAGATTTTTCTAGCTTTGCTTCAGTCAATAGAAACTTAACAGTTCAACACTACAGTTTTCAAAACTATGGTGATTTTCTATATTAGGAAACTGATTAATTTTTGTACTCTAAAAACTAATACTTTTCTACATGTCAACCACAACACAAACTGTTTATTTCCCTTCATTGCTCAACATCTGAAGCCTGAAAGGCATCTTTGCACACTGACATAGCTATCTAGAAAGTGGGAATATACCAGTAGACCTCTTATAAATTATCTGCCATCTGTGGAAAAGTAAATCAGCATCACCTTTGGCCTTTCATCCCCTAAAATGATGGTTACACATAATCACAAATGGAGATGAGGGAGCAGAGGGCAGCAGAAATAAATTCTTTCAGTTACAAATAATTAAGACATAGGAGGATTAACCCCAAATTGTAGTTATACCATTCGATGCAAATATAAGTCACAAAAATTAAAGATTGAAACAGAATTAGAAAAGATTGAATATCTATAAAGTATTCAGCATCAGCTGAAATGAGTATAAGGGAGCTTTAATATGGGCTTCAAGTGAGTCATGACTGGGTGCAAACTTGCTTTGAAAACCTGTTTCTAGACCTGTATTTCAGCAATTTAGTAAGAGTCAGGGACATCCATTCAAACTCTGCTCCAAAATCCATCTCACTGACAATCCAGCACTTGTGAGTCATCCTGTTTTGGATGACTATGGGACTGAGCACCAGAAGAGCTGCAGCTCTGTGTTTTAATAACATATTCATGTATTGATCATTCTTGGCACTGTGGAAGAGTATGTATGCAACCATAGTCTGTCCCTCTAGTCACATGCAGATCCATGAAATTTTACCCAGACCTACCCAGGAAGAGGGTACCTCTAAGTTAACCTAATCCTTCCTTTGTGGGAATGGGAAACTCTCACCTCAGATATCTTTCACCCATGCACTTATTCCTCTCTTACTCTCCTTGATGACTACTGAAGATAACTTTGAACTTTTGGAGAAGCCTGCAGCCATAGCAATGCAAAAACGTGTTCCTAGAAACCAAATTCAGAGTTTTATCTTTAAGCTTTTCTAATTTACTATTTCTTCCTCTGCACTCTTTAAATACCAAATATTAACCAAGGGGGGGGATTGATTTGAAAGAATTTTTTTTTATTATTTTATTTTTAATAACTGTGTGCTGAAGTCAATGGAAGTTTTACCTCCAAGTTTAGAGAAAACAGAACTTGGTGTTTATGCTATATCTTTAGATATCTTAAGCTCAGAATTCAATGATATTTCATGTTCTGGCTACTGACAACCTTTATCAGACATTTCTTGTCATTCATCACTTCTACAGCCTGCAGATAGCTTTTTGAAATGAATAAACCTGTTTACATAAAGTTGAAGATTCTTCCGTCCATGGCACCACTTGAGTGACAGTTATGATACTCTAAGGAATGCTTTGATTTATATTTGTTGTCAAATAATGATATCCTTATGTACAAAAAAGCAAATTTAATTCAGCATAATATTTCTTGGAAGGTGCAGAAGTCTGAACACCTTGAACCCTCTTAGATAAGCAAGGCTAAGAGAAGAGGTCAAGTCTGATGCATCATGGGACAAGGTCAATAGTATAACTTTCCAACATGCTATTTGAATATATTATCAATGAAATCAGAAAGACTAAAATAGGCAGTCGGTGGGATCAACATCCTATTTTACTAAGGGAATTTTGGAAGCTTCATAAATCCTTATCCAAAATATTTAAGTCTGCTGGGCTTAAATCTAATGGCATTTTGATTGCATGATACATCTCCCTTCTAATAAGGCCAGAAAGTTCTTCAACAAAAGGTTGGGTTTTTTTACACCATTTTTAACAAAACAGAGGGTGCATAGATATATGAAAGCATGAAACAGAGCTTCTTTCTCCTCAGATCATCTTCACATTATTCAAAGAGTTCAGCTAAGTTCATTGCAAGAAATGAGTGAGGTTTTAGTATAATTCCCCTTTTCGTCAAGGCTAATTACACCATTTCCATCCTCCACTTAACAATACTGTTTAAAAAATTAAGACTGTCTACAAATGTATAGAATTTGCTTATGTAGAAACATATTTCAAATGACACTCAAAGAGTCATTAATAGTGCCTGGCACCCAGAAGCTTCTGGCATGAAATGGCACATAAGTCTTTCAAAGGAAAATTAGCACTCAATACTCAGCAGTTTCTGAAAAACAAGCCATATTTGAGCCTTTCTGAAAGTCTGTCCTTGATTACAGAAACTCAGTAAGATCTGTTCCGAGAAGGGAGACTCACCACGACTCACAAAACACTTTGCTGCCCTACCATATCAGGATTTGGCAAGAACAGCGTATATTCTTCACTGTCAGTTTCAATCAGGACTAAATGAAGCAAAGATTTTCAGTTAAGGTAAAAGTTGAATTTTTAATATTTAATAAAAGCAACCCATTCCTATGAACCCATTATCTAATTAAAAACAGCTCTGCCTTCAGAGTAAGAAGATAAAGGAGTTTAAATTTTAAAGGGAATACTGCAGTAAATTATTACATTCGGGGATTATATCCTTAACTGGTGTAAATTGGCACAACTTCAACAGAGACCTGTTGATTAACATCGGTACATGATCTTGTCTAACCTGTTTAGCACTGATGTGTGCACGCACTCTTGTTGTACTAGCCTCAGAATATCTAACATTTGCTTTCAGCTGTCAGCAGGTACTAGTCAAAGAAAGAGATAATTCATTTTAAGTTTTCCTGCCCCATTTTGTACAAATTCCAAAAATCTATTTTCTTTTATTGTACTTTGGTTATTTTTGCTCATAGAGGCTTTGGGACAGCAGCAGTGGAAACTGAAGCTGTCTGGTTAATCTGAGGTCAAATTTTGTGTAGGCAGCTGCAATCCAAACTTCCCCACCCTGCCCTACCACTAACCCGAACTCTGACCTGCTGGGACCACCCCCTCGCTCCTGCAGCAACTCGGTCCACATTTCAACTGAGTGAACACAGACAGTTAGCTAAAATGCCAAAATATCTGTGTGTGAAAATATATACGCACACTGTCAGCTCTCTGACTTTCTCTGTTGGACCATAATCAAGACCACCAAATGCATTCGGCAGTCTGGAATCTACTGATGAATCAAGTCTCTTGGTACATGTGCTTTGTCCTTGTGAACAAGTTACATTTTGAATTGAAGCACTAGTTTAAGAGAAAAAGAAAACAGAACCACCACCACCCTGCAACCTCGTGCATCTACAGTAAGGCTGAGTCCATCTCTAAACCTGTGATGACTGCAAAGATGTTGAGCCCCCCTAATTCACATCTACCATATTCACTGCTAGGTGTTGAGTACTTCTGAAGTCAAATCACTGATTCGGAGACCTGAATACGGCTTAAAATTTGAATTTCCTAGGGTATATAAGCAATCAATCTGATAAGTCTCCCTGATATATGGATATGATCTTCAGAAACCGAAAATCCCATCCCTCAAACCTACAGTAAATTCCAGCTTCTGAACATTTATGTTACATGCATTATTTCAACCCTTCAGCTCACAACCAAGGTCAACCTCATTGATTTTAGTGCTGTAGCACTGTAGAGAGAGCGTCAGCTGAGGAGAGCTGACCATATGAATGATTAAGCCAGAGGAAGGGTGAGAGGAAGTTTTACCATCCTCATTTCACAGGTGGGAGTCTGAAGTGCAAGGAAGGAAAGGAGGGGCAGGAAAGAAGGGAAAGATGTAAGTGATATGTTCAAGGCCACCCAGGAAGACTGTTGCAAAGCGAGAAAGTGCACCCATATTTCTCACTCCACCCCCTCTCCCTGCTTTCCACATACAAGTTCTCCACTCTAAGCTGCATGAGAGTTTATATGGGTCAATGCTATTGTGTATGGTGCTTACCAAGAGGAGCCCACATTTCACAGGTGCAGAAAGACAGAACTCAATTTGCAGCTCTTGAATCAGTCCAGAAGAGAAAGGAACAGTCTATAAGCAAGCACTCACATCCTGCTCCCTAGGTTCAAGGAAGGAGACGGCTGGAAACTGATAGCTCAGTAAGGACCACAGTGAAAAAATCATGGGAAGTGTGGTAGATGAACACTACCATCAGGAGCTTTGAGCAGCCTGATCTAGTTGAATATGTCCCTGCTCATCGCAGGGGGGTTGGACTAGATGACCTTTAAATGTCCCTTCCAACCCAAACCATTCTATGGTTCTACCTGATCAATGCTGACTACCGAAGAAGTAGGAGAAGAGGAGGTAGCCTAAATAAGAACTTTAAAAGGCCAATTCTGCCAATTTTAAAGAAAGCAGAACAACATAGGACAACATGAAGACAGTGGAGCTAAGAGGCAGAAAATGCAGGATCTAAGTCTAACTTGGCTGATGACTCACTGCATTACTTCTGTGCAAGTCACCCCAACCCTTCTCCTTCGCTACTTTCAGACCAAAGTTCCCTTGAGGCAAGGACTGTGACCACATCCATCTTCATTTCACACCAGCCTGTGGATGGTCACCACACTTGAGTTTGAACCCTCCTACTACTCAAAGTTTGTAATGCAATTCTGAAAGCTTTTTAAGCCCATAATAGCTTATGTAGCTAGAGGTTCAGTTTATTACCTAAGTATTGCTTTCAAATAGGTTAAAAAATTCAACCATGAGAACAGGCGGGAAGGGAAGGGGGAAGAGTCACTGAAGTACTTGTCATCCTCCATTTCTTAAATCTTTTCCAAATGAGAAGGAAGTTCTCCCCTGGTTGACAGAAAAAGAACCCAAGTATAGGATGTCCCCAGCCACACACAGGCAGAGGCAGACACAGAAAGCAACAGAGGTAGGGCTCAGCAGTGGAATCACTTGATACTGGCACAAACCCGAGTGTTGGTTGTGTAGGTTCCTTGTACAGGGAAGACACACCTTGTGGGTCTGCACAATGAAACCCCAGCAATTGTGGCTTTTTGGAATTATTATTATGGGATTTTAAAACCCACAGAAAAAGAGCTGACTTGATTGTCTCCCAGCTAACTGGAAACATGGCCCAGCATGCTGAATCAAAGACATCATATCCACCACTGCCATTGATAGCCCAGTGGACTGACAGAGCTCCCTGTCTCTAACAAGCAAGGATGGATTTCCTTTTACCTTTACAGGAAGTATTTGATACACACAGGCCAATGAACCCAAGGATATTATTAGTTAGCTGTAGTCTGGTTTCCAGAAGACACAGAACATGGTATCTACCACTAGGCTTTAGTCCACACACCATAGATGGCAATCATGAGAATGAACCATTGCATCCATTTCAGCATTTGTGTTCAGAGCAACAGTGCAATTTCAAAGCAAATCCACCAACTGTCCCCACTGGTCACATCCAGGCTTGCCTTAGTGTGGGGTTTAGTGTGGTGTACAAGCTAGGTACCTTCCCTCAAAAGTTCTGGACCACAAGCATGGGGATATATTCAGTCCAAAGTATATCCCCCACTCAGCACTGATGCACATACAGCAGAGACTCAAGGGGCTCAGCACTGACCACTTTGATCTACTGATACATTCCTACTGCACCAGACTACTCACTAGCAAATCCAAAGCAACTTGGAAATTACTGAGAATTGCTTTGTTGATGTGAACATTTTAATAAGAAATAATCACCACAAGCAAAGAGATAAAAGTGAAAAGCAAACTATAGAAGAATTCCTGCAGGAAGAGCAGCATAGCAGTATGTGTAAACTGAAAACTGAAGGAATCAAGTCACAGCGCACAAGTTGTCTGTACTGTATGAAAGTTATTTTCACCATGAATATTGTTTTTTGAGAACAGCAGAGTTCTGTTCACAGAAATGGCCTCCCTCTGAAAAAAATAAGTAGACATGTTTCATCCAGAAATATTAATTTCAATTTTTGTACATATTTCTTAAAAAATAATCACTGAAAAATAGAAGTGTATGAAGTCAGCAGTTTGAAAACAAATTAAGTTTTCACTTGATCTAGAACAAATGTCAGACTGTTGAAATTGCTTTACTAACATTAAGTTTTTGTTCCAACTTACAGGCAAGTTAGTCTTTAAAATAATGAACCTCTTACAGAAGATTATCACTTCCACTCTTAAAGGAGGGACAGAAATTAAGTATTATGACCTTACAGAGGTGTCAGCTCATTCAAAACCTGGCAATAAGCACACGATCCACCCCACATACACCTTTCCCCTATATAACTGATGCCAAATCTGAAAAAAATCAAGTAAATGTACACCTTAATAATTACCTCATCATTTTCCCCACCAGCAGTTTGTCAGCATTAGCCCCTTATTAATAGTTACGGCCATATTAATTTTTAAGACCTGACTGAAACCCACTGATGTCAACAAAAAGCAAGGTAGATAAATGCCACCTTTCTACTGATGTCATAGTAATGAAGAAGGTAAGCACAATTTTAAAAAAAATAAAATTAAAAATCTCAGCTTCAAACTCCATCCATGTGCTTCAGCCCAGGAGAAGGGAGAGTTTGGCATGCTGTTGCCCAGTCATCTCTGATTTCACTGAAAACTGTAAACAGTCATCATAGAAATCTCTATTTCAAAACTCACCTGGTAGAATACATATATGCAGTAGGAGATGATAGCACTCTTGAGGCTTTCAGCCCAAGATGTTTACAGGCTATAATGAAAACCAAAAGTTTCTTCCACTGCCCAAATCAATACACATTCCTCTAACCCACTGGCAATTAGGAGACTGAGGAGATATTCACAGTGATTCATCCTTTTTTTTATTCCCCCAACAGTTTAATGACATTCTAAGAGTGCCATATTAGCCAGCAGAATACCAATATAGTTTTTCTTTCTGCCCTTCCACCAGTGAGAAGGTTGCACGGGTTCGGGGTTAAAACAGACACACAAGCAATTCTAATACTAATGAACAGAAGTATACCACTGCATTTTTAGACTGAATGGGAGTTTCAGCCCAGAAAAGAAACAGCAAACATTAGAACACCACCAACTTGATCTAATATAACTGCCATGACATTATACTGCTTTCTTCAGAAGGGCAAAGGATTATTTCTCTCAGGTTCCATCAATCTTCTTGGAAAGCCCAGTCTAGAGGTGATGAGGAACAAAACGAGTAACACTCAGCTATATGAAGCAGAATATCTAGCCAAAATCTGCTTGGTTAGAGACAGATGGCAAATATAGCCAGTGCTCTGAGACTACAGCTGCATGCCTGAGATCTCTCAGATCTATGTGTGTGATCATTAAGGATTTTCAAATTATCTAATAGAGCAGAGTCTCCTGGAGATTTGGGTTTCCAGACTTTTTGTTTTCTTTACAGAGGACCACATTAAACTTAACCAGAACAAAGTCAAAAGAAAACAGTTCTCAAGCTTTTCTGTTTAAAAGTGTTATGCACACACAAGCACTTTGAGTGGGCTTAATTTTCTCCTGTGAGTGCAATTTGCTCACACTCTGTATCAGCAGAAACACTTGGGAAGAAATCACAGCAGGAAGGCTGAAGAGCTCTCACTGCACCTTTTCAGTCTGGACACATGCCAGGTGTGCATCATCCTCATCCCCTGGATCAAATGGAGAAGGAAAAGTGTGACTTTCCTTGGTACTCAAGGGCTCAGCACAAACACCTACATGCCTGCATGTTTGGAGAGCTCCATATAGAGTCCATGACCATGTGCTTAGTCTGTTGCATATACACATCTTGCAAGTCAGATATCTATTTAAGCCAGTGCAGATACCAACGTATTGCGTACAAGTGCAAAAAGCATACACTGGCAGGGCTCACACATAACAGTAACTGCACTGAGACTGAGAAAGCATTTATCTTGTGCTTGTTCAGTGGTAGAGGGGATCTTTCTCACACCCCTCCCTAAATATCATGTATTCTTCTCTTTTGCCATCTTTTCTTAGATATGTCTCTTCCAATATAGGTGGCTTATTCCCGGTCCTATCAGCCATACTGCTCACTGTTCAGACTAGAGTGAAGGAAGAAGTCACCCAGTGACATACTCTGTGCCTTCCATCACTACTTCTTCCCAATACACATGAGCTCCTCAGTCCTAAAAGCCTGGCTAGCGTTCAGTTCCCAAGGCTGGAAACCACCACCATAGTTCAGAACCTGACAATATACCAGGCTAGGACTGTACATTTGCTCAACACTCATCAAATATCTCAGCAAGAAATTGCTTTCCAGAAAAAAAGCTTTATTCTTTTGGGGTGAGAGATATCTGTTTTACCAATGTTTAATATTAAAAAAGTACAAATGTCTTATTTCAGTAATATCCTCCTGACTTCTTATTTCAAGATATTTTTCCAATAAGTCAAAGCAAACTTTTACTTTGCCTTTTAGTTGCACTACACAAAGCAAAATTACTTTCTCCAAATAAAGAGTTTCAGCACGTCTGAATCAATATTTTCACTGAAACATATTCGGCAAGAGTTAAAAAAATTATTGATTTGGAAGTAGAATTTTTTTAAGAGAGTCCACATTAACCATGGTATGAAAAACCCACTTCCTCTACAGCTAAGTGTGTTTCCATTTCTTATTACTCATTACACATGTAAAGAGGTTTTTGTTTGTTTGCCTTTAAGTACATAAAATCCTCACGAAGGCTGTTGAAGATATGTTTTTAAAATTCCTTGAGACCCTAACTCCCCTAAAAGACCACCACCAAAAACTTGCCTCAAAAAATGCTCCATATAAAATACTGCAAACAAATGCAAATATTGAGGGAGGTTCTCTTGTTACCTGATTTGCAACCATAATTAATTCTAAGTCACAGGTATTCCAGACTAAGTCAAATTTCACAGAGAGAAGCAGATCTGAAAACAGTACAAAAAAAGCAGTTCAGTTTGATATCTGGACAACTGATTTGGACAACTTTTTTTTTTAAAAAAATCAAAGAAGAATTCATTTTCAAAGGAGAATGACATTTAGCTGTGTGAAGTCTATTATAATCCTGCCATCTTCTAGACTGACAACCAAATAAACTGAGAGATATGTATATATACATGACCACAAACTAAAGAGGTGCTGAGTCAGTGAGCACCACACAAGGAAAGTCTTAGGCAAGGAGTCCCTAGGAAAAGGTGTGTTTACTTCACAGAAAGAGAACAAGTAGGCTAGATTGCAACGCAACTTTTCTTTCTGGCTCTGGTTGATAAAACTCATATGCATGCAAATGGAGGGAAAACAACAACAACAAAAAAAACCCTTTGCCAAGCTGCATTAACCTGTTTATTTAGAAAGCTAGTCTCCAGATTCAGAGCAACACTTCATTAGATAGCTTTGTTCTCCAGAAATTTCTTGGCCATGTAAACTACCGACACCCTATCATAGTGGCTTGCAAAGTAAATCGCTTGTATGTAAAGCTTATGCAAACAAGAAAACCAAAACAATCCATCTCATTATTTTCTTCAACCAATTATGTCAAATACTAACAAACAAAGATATCACTTATGAGCAGAGAACGCAGACTGATGCTGGTTTCACAGAGGAGCAACCAACTCAGTAAATTAAATGCCCAGGGCCCTAGAGGCTTCATCTGGTCCCAATTTTCAATCAGCAGTAAAATGATTTTTTTTCATTTTCATTGTAGCATGTTTTCATCTAGTTTATGTTCCAAGATGTCCTGTTTTTCAAGCTCTGATCTGTCACATTAAAAAAAATGGACTTGAAAAAATGTACAGTGGCCAGTGTAGTGGCACCGCTAAGGCAGCTGAGCTCTTGCACTCTCAGCCAGCTGTAGAATCTCTCTTCCTTAAGCCAATGAAAGTTTGGAGCAGAGAGAGGTATAAGAGTTACACATGGCAGACTTGGCATAGGTGGAAAGCACCCAATTGCTTTACCTTCCAGAAAGAGGGTGAAAGCACCACCTCCTCCAATTCTCCGCAAGACCCAGTTGCCTGAAGGACTGGATTCTCATGCACTGCATTTTGGCCTCTGAGTTATGCCTACCATTTAAGAACTGCAAAGTGTCTTTAGATCTATTCCAATACACTGTGCTCTACCAACAGAGCAGGAGAGGAAAGGAAGAATGAAGTTGTCATCACCACCAAGCCTTCCCTCTCAACCACAGTGCCTCATCCCTCACCTTCCCGAGTACCAGCAGCCTACAGGAATCAATTCACCAAAAGCTTATTGAGATGAGTCCATAACAGCAATTAACAGCATACAGTTGCAGTACCTCTAATGCCATGCGCAACATAAATCACAGTAATTTGCACGAGGACAGTTAGTCCTCCCATATAACCAAGAATGACAAGCCTGAGCCAACTTCCCAGACAAAACTTTAATAGATGGTATGGCTATATGTGCTCAGAATACAACTATGGCACATGCTGAACTACAGCTGCAAAATGGAGCTTGATGTCAACTGCAAAACCTTCCCAAGGAGAAGGATAAATATATGGTGATCAGGCTGTTCTGAGCTCCATGCTGCTTCAGCAACACTGTCATCAGTGCCAGAGGGAGATAGAGTTACACACTCACAGCACCATGTTTGACTGCAACAGAGAAGTATTCCAAGGATCAATTTGTTACCCATAAAATGAAACCACAGTTTTACTGGTCCCATCCAGATTAAATTAGAACATCTCTAAAAGTTAATTTTGCAGATGTTCCCAAAGTACCCTATCTCTGTACAACAGGCCAGGCATGAGGACACTCATTTGGAAGACAGTATACCAACATTTCCCAAGAGATCTAAATAATGTCTCCTGAACACCTGACTAATTGAATCATCTTCATTGAAATAGATGTACACAAACCACATGCACATATTTCATATGAAAGATTCCACTAAATCAAATAAACACAATTCTCCTTCAGCTTTCCCACCTCCCCCTTGAAATAAGAGAGTCTAACTTCACATCCTCTGGTCTGAAAAAATAAATAATTAAGAAAGCAGCTTGCAGTCCCTCAGTCAGGCAGATTTCCCAGGGTAGGATTGCTCAGCCTCAGCACTCCCATCACAGCTTTGCCTCCCACCCTGTTTCTGACTTTACACACTGCTGCCAAACTATCTCTCGCTGTCCCTCCATATATTCCTAGTTTTCTTTCTTCACTTGCAGGATCACATATCTGCAGCTCTCTCAAGACCCTGCAGGACCTTTCTTGGCTGGTATAAATCAGAAGAAATTTATCTTATCCAAGTAACAGCAATTCCAGCCTACAACAGCAGAGAATTTGGCCTCTCCCTCAGCCCCCTCTATCCCCATGTTCATTTCATGAGCCCATGCCTCTCTCTCCCTCTAGGAATTCAGTATCAGGACTCAGGTTTTCCTCATGCACCATAGATTTGAAGCCGAACACACTGAAATTAACTGTAAAGTTTGCATCTAAGTTAGTTTCCAAGAATCATGTTTTGGTTCATTTACTCTAGCTACCTCTACACTCCTCATCACTAGACTATGATGGACAAGATAAGCTCCACAGGAAGATGCTGGCACAATCGCCCTGCCTCGTAACTGTCTATTAACAGGGACAATGAGACAAAAGAGAAAATGATATCTGGCACTAAGAGTCTTTCTACTGACTCTAAAAGGATCTCCATGTTTTAAGAAAGCTCTCTTTCTTATCTAAAGATATGTCCCTCCCTTTTTCCATCTCTACAGGGATTTTCACAGGGACAACTTAATTTTTGAGAGCTGGCATTTACCAAGGTCTCTTTAAAATACCAATGGTTGCTAGAGGTTCACTTAACCCTATTTTGTCTCAGCTCCCACTGCTAAGACTTTGCTATTCATGTTGTCTGTATCTAAAGAACCAAATCAGAAAGGCTTTTACATCCCTGGTTTTGAAGCGGGGAGAAAAAAATAATCAGAATAATGTTACTTGAATTTTCCCAATAATTCACAACATAAAACTCTAAGAAAGAGTTGCCTCATCTTAAGCAGTGCCATGCTTTAGTCATTTAGAAATACTTGCCTTAATTTTTTTTTTTTTTACAAAGGTTACCCTGTACCTTGACAGGTACATCTACTTAAAGGTGCTAAGTTTTATCTTTTAAAAAGGAAGGTACAAACAGCAGCTTCATTTGTACCATATTCTTCCTCTCTTGCATACAATCAGATGGGTGCAAGAGAGGGAGTGGGGAAGAATTCCAAAACATAATCATTTGGCAACTTATATTATTTTCTTTCAAAGGGCATTACAATACACTTCTCTCACTTGGGGAACTTCAAGAGAAGATAATTATTCTTGTCTGCCTTGTAATATATATTAAAAATGTTCAAATGTGGCTTTCCAGGGAATTCTGCCAAATATTTTTAGGCACCAGACCCAGCTTTACTTAATTTTATATTGCCTTCTTAGCCTATTATAAAATACCCTTCCATGCAGTTTGAATTTGGTAAAAAGGCTGAAGCATACTCATTTATATTAGAAACATAAAAATGCTTCTTTCCTTGAAATAGAGATCTTTAACTCCTAATGTGACAGCCATTCAGATGTACAGTAATTAAAGTGTCTCTACAGAGCTTAACGCATATCAGTAAGCTTTTACTGCCACAAAAAACAAGCAGAAATGGAGAGGAGGGTTTGTTTTTAGGAGACAACACACCAAGAACAGAAAGTAACTTTAAACATTTTTGTTTTACAAGCACTGTGTTAGTAGTATAACAGTAGCACCTTGAGACTCTAAAGAAAGCCAGAGTCCTGCTGCATGAGGCATTATAAAAGCTTCAGTGATGCAAATCCTAAACCTTTAAGTGCTGTCATCAAATACAGTGAAGTATGGGATTACACCATAGTTGGGTTGTGGGGGTTTCTTTTTGTTTTGTTGTTTGTTTTTTTTTTTTTTTAAAAAGCTATTTGAGGTAACAATCATCCCTTATTAGCAATACTGTTTATTACAAGGGATAACATAAAACAAAGGCAATGGGCAAACCAATCTGCTCCAAAGAGTTTACAATCTAAGCAAACAAGAATGCCAACACTGAACACACAGGCAGAGCTCACTGCACAAAAGCAGAATATGTAGAGCTAGAAAAAGATATGCTAAGTAACAGAGAGGGAGGAATAAAATAAATGTGGAGTGAATTTGAAGAGACTATGCCTACAAATAGTACCACAAGGCAAATAAATAGTTCAGAGCTGGCAGTATCAAGACAAAGGACAAATGGGAAACGAAGGCACAGAGACTTGCTCTAAATCATGCAGCAGAGCAACTAGCAATGAGAAGCCTGACAACCAGATCCTCACTTTAGCATCCACCCAGTGACTTCTGGTGTTTCACTTTTTTAAAAACTCGTCTACCCTAATATAGCCTGGTGAGAAAGGCCAGGAAACCCTCATCCTGAACTTCTAAAGAGTCAAACATGATTTACACATCAAGATCAGGATAAAGCCCACAGTATTGCCATCAGTATGCTTTCTGGATATTTCACCGTCTTCCCCCCACCCTTTTAAAAGCCAGCATCAGAAACTCTAGATAATTAGCACAAAAACAAATACAACATTTCACATGGACTTAAGTGTTTATTTTGGCTTCCTAAAAGGAGCTGGAATCCAGCTCTTGTGCTCAGCCCCACCTTAGTTATATTTGTCCTGTTATGCACAACAAACTTGGAGCCACATTTAAATATGAAACACTTTGAAACTATATTAATACTATCTCTTTATCATTAATACACACATTAACACCCATCACAACAGACCCCTAGGTCAATTGGTTGACCTAGCTTTTTTTAAAAGTGTTTTTTACAGAGTGGCAACACTGTTCTACTTTTCTTAGCTTTCCCTGATAAAAGGAAGCCAGCTCAGACTGCATGCTGAAAACTGAAACAGCTGAGTGGACTCCTCCTACCTCCTCTCTTCTGTTTTCATCTTTTATGGTGGCAGGCTAGTCTGTGCCAGACAAACTAAGATTTCTTATATTCTTCAGTCGCTTGGCTGTTCTTTCCCATAAATATTCCAACAGCAGATTAACATCAAGGCATGGTGAGCCAAACATATGAATCTCTGAAGATTTCAGTTGAGTAGGAATGCTGCTAGATAGTCTTTTTTTGCTGTTAAACCAAGAGATTGCAACTGAACCTGGTCTCACATGTGTGAATAAAGAGCAACTCTCACCAGTGTCAACTAATATGGGTGTACAGGAGGTCAAAATCTAGTCCCTTAAATAGTGTCTGAAGAAATCAGTTGCATAGGGAAGTGAAGTGGTCCCTCTTTGGCGTACAGCTGCATATGCCGTCCACACATTTTCAAAGCACTGGACTTCACAGATGCAAGGAAACAAACAACTGTTCCACTCCCAACAAAGGCAAGGGCAGGAGATGCTGCCTCCCCAGTGCCCCGAGTACCACACCTTTTCCCTGCTACAAGCACTCCCAGCAATTCAGTATGCAGCACATGTACTCAGAGGATGGACACCTGAACTCACAAGCCAGTGAAAAGCCTGCAGCACCCTCATTTAGGGCCTTGCATTGCAGAGGTACCACGCCTAGTGAATCGACTGGGGCAGGCCTGCAAGACACAAAGCCATGCATCACTTAGGGCAGGATCAGCAGCCTGTGGCACAAGGGCCCAAGCAGACATCATTATTTTGAACAGCAAGCCAAAGAACATCAGAGACTAATTAGTGGATCAGGAGAAGGCTCCCACTCCCACCAGCTCCAAATTCAGCAGGACCTGCTGCCTCTTGCGGAAATAACATGTTCGCATGTTCTTACCTCTGAGAGGGGCAGCACGTCCCACTAGGTTTCTACCCTCAGGCTTAGTTTCTAATATGAAAAGGAAAACACATTTCTGAGTTGTCATGTGTCCTTCCCCCCCCCACCCAAGCAATGATAATCCCTTGTTCAAACACCTCTGTAATTCCTTCACAGACATAAATGAGGGAACAGAGGGGAATCTTCCCTCCTCATGACAGCTATGTAGAAATAACACAAAGAAAGAAAACACAAATTAAAAAAGAAGTGAAGATGAGCAAGTTAAAGATAGCATGACAGCATGCTCTTCTTCACAGTTTCTTTCCTGGAGCACATGGGAATTAAGCAGTCATTAAGTATGTGTTACACCCTTTTGCAAAAAGGCCTCTATCTCCTCTAAAGTGAGCAAAAAGCCTGTTAACATTTAAGCACTCTTATCAGGGCTATTTACCTGGAGTCATCTTGTACACTGCACTAGCACAACCATGTAACAATACTTTGGCCTCACCAGCCTGTACATAGAGTCTTTGCAAATCTGTCCACAGTGCTCACAGGCTGCCTCCCAGGAGAATGCAGATCCCATTAAGAAGTCAGGGATACAAGGAGTCCCTGACTCCAGAAGGTCAGCCCAAGCCCAGCACCAGTACTATGAGCAATCTAAGCTTTGGAGAAGCTACAGAATACCAACTCTTTGCAGTTAGAGACCAAGCTGATCTCAGCCTGCTGATAACCACTGCTCCAGGTCTACCCTAGTCTGCCTCTTTGCAACTCAGCCCTCCAGCCAGCACATAACCAACCTGTAACTCTACAATTTCTAGGTATCAACTTAAGTGCAAACCACACAAGGAAAAACAACAACAAAAGACCCCAAAACCCAACAAAACAAACAACACACAAAACCACAAAATAATTCATCCTCAGCAACTCCAGACACAATACATACATGCTTTCAAGTTCTCTCCCACACAGGTCAGTGAAACTGCAAAACACTTACCATGTATACCAGCCATAGAAACTACAGCCCCACATAGATGCATCTTAAAACAACTTAGTTCTTCAATAAAACATCAAGCTGAAGACTACTGACCCAAAACAGGGCTCTTTTCTGTGCCAAACTTGTTCCTAAAACACAACCCAAACCTTCTCTTAGAAGAGCAGCTCTGAGGACACTTCTCCAGGAGAAAAAGCCAGTCCCTCTGCAGGTGTGCCTATTTAAACTGTTAGCCACTCCAGGTGTTGCCACTCACCACTGACTGAGCCCTTCTGCCCTTTCCCAGTCGCTCCTGACAACTCTTCGTTTGCCAGTTTAGGGTTTAATTCAGCTGTGTGCATCACTTGAAGATGGTGAACCAAAAATCCACACATGGAGATGTTCATGTGTATCCAAGTTAGGCCCGTGTGCAAATCTGGATTGCCCCTTGGATTCCATACAACTAGCAGTCACCTCTGCTGCTGTGGTGACAAAAACTGGTAGACTTTTGTGCTGCCTACAGAAAACAGATGTCAGCATCTCCAAAACCATCACTGTGAGATAATGGACTAAATTTTTTGATCGTTACTTGAACAGGCAGACTTTAGTCTTCAGCCGTATACATCTGTCTCCCATATTATTTCTGGAAAACAGAATAACCATTTGAGGGGGAATTACATGTACAACCATGAGTATACACATCTACAACCCTAAATGAGAATAAGTTCTGATATTCTTCAGGAAAAAAGGTCAGTCTACCATTGAGGTAAAGGATAGAGCCCTGTCAGCTGACAGGCAACTGATGGAAGAGATATAATGTTTTCTTCCAATAGGAGACACTAGAAGCCATTAGTAGCTAAACATGATTGTTTGCAAGATTGACAGAAAGATATGAATTATTTGTGTGATCAGGAAGGGGGAAAAGAACCTCCAAGCTGATATAGTTCCAAGCTGATATAGCTTGAACTATGAAATACTTGAGTAGGTCTGCAGTCATTCCACAAAAACTCATGAAAGAATAAAATACATAAATTCATTTCTATGCAGTTGTGCAGGGGGTCTGCAAGATGGATCAGAGGTTGACAGTGGTTTGCTCTCCAAAATGTTTGCAATCCAGGGCTCCAAACAGTACAGCTTATGCTCTTCATCTATCAGCAGCTTATGTTTCTAAAAAAAATATCCAAAAATTTAAATGCCAAACTAGAAACTTCTCAGAGAACATTCTTAAATAGCTAAAGGAGAATTGGATACCGATGTTTTGCAGTTAAAAGTGCTGGCACTTTATAAAGAGAAGCCTTTTGTTAGAGACAGGAAGTTTAGTTTATTGCCCGGTGTATACAGTTCATCCACCACATTATTTTGGGCTGTTTTCATTCCTCACACAGTAAAAAGGAAATTCTAAGAACATTTCATTGCTTTTCTTTGTTTGATGAACAGCAAAGGTTTGCAGTTTACCAACCACTGCATTGCTCTGCTACTTCTGACATACAATTTCACTTCACATAGATCCTCTGGAGGATAAAACATTTGTTCTTTATAAAAATGAATTGTTTCTGCCTCATTCATTTTAAGTCCGTCTCTCACCCTCATCTTTCATTACTTCACAGAAAGAATTCCTACATACAAAACTACAAAAGAACCAATAACTTGGGGTTTTTTTCATGAGCAAAACTTCAGGCTCAGAAACTACCAAGAGGCATACTATGACAACTTTTTTCCCCTTTGCAGTTTCCCCAGGTCTTTTTCAGTAGCACACAATCTGAAGCAGAGTAATAACATCACAGCTATGCTACAGCACTATTATTTAACAGTGTGATCGCTCTTCTGAAGGGCATTCGTTTTCATCAACAGATACCGCATCTTATGTACTGATTGTTATGATTCTGTTGTCTGCACAACATGGTTCTACGCACTTGAAATTATAAATCAAAGAGCTAGAATACATGCCCGTACATTTAATCTTTTACTTTTTGACAATTCACAGGGTTATCGAAAAAGATTTTATACCATTCTTGCCTGACAGGGGGAAAAAAAAAAAAAAAGGATTCTTCAAAAAAGGCTTGGTTTCTAAAAAATGCTAAGCATTTAAACATTTATTAGAAACAGTTTTAGTTCATCATTAATCTGAAGATGAAGTATTATTGATTTACAATGAGCAATTCATCCGATATCCATCAGCAGCATATAAAAACAGAGTCTGAGAATTAAAAAATGGGTGATGCCTTTTTGGCAGCAGCTTGCTATGTCCTGCCAATGGCATAACCTGTCCAACTGGATGGGAAACAGCTCTGCTCTTTCTGTGTGTTCTGCATGCTTGACTGTATATGTCCCACAGATTATACACTAACCTACATTTATTTTTATATTACAGGATCAGCAAGTATATATTAGATCAAGGCTTTGGGGACTTTACATATTGCTTAACCTCAGTCACCCAGGCTCTTAGTCACTCCAGCGATGAGCATGGTAAAAATAGATAAATTGCACAGATAGATTGACACAGAGACATATATACATCTGCACACATAGACATATATATCCCTAGGGCCTGATGGAACAACTCCAGTTGAGTACAGTGAGCTTTGGATCAGGCCCAACACTAGTATATGATACAGAGTAACTGCCTCTGATCTTTGAAACCAGTTTTAAAAGGCTAATATAGGGGGTGAGCCTCCATTCTGTGACCCTGGTTTTCCACCAGTGTAACTCTATTGGCTTTAGTGGCATGTAAAACCAACGTAATGAAGTGGAGAATTATGCTCACATTATGTTTTTTAAGTAGCTTATTAGCCTGCATATTACACCCTTTTTAGTGAGTTGGCAGCCGTGCAAAGGACTCTAAGGACCTAATTCACTGAAGCTGATATGACTCTTCCCACTGGCTTTGGGTCAGGGCCCTAAATTATTCTGAAAATGCCGGGGAGAGGATACTATAAAGTGGTACAGTAAAGGTAAAAGGGTGTTAATGAAAGTCCCTTGAGGAGGTCATTGCTTTTATTAGTTTGGAGGAACTTTCCACAAATAAAAAAGGTCTGAAAAAAAACATTTTAAAGTGTGCCAAATGTCCCTGAACATGACTACTTCTTCCTCGTTACCATTAAAAAAGAACCAAGCCCAACCAAATTTCAGGATGGAAAAAAAAGAAGATTTTTTTTCCAGACTAAATAGATTTGTTTACACCCCATAACACGCAGTAAGTGCATGGGGTGGGGGTGGAAGGCAGGGGGCAGAGAGATAAGAGAAAGAAACCTGTCTGTGCCACCCCCATCTCCTTTGCTTCGTGCTTGGCCCTCAGGGCAAATTGCCTGCCAATGTTGCTTGATTTTAACTCTCCTCTCTCACTCCTTTCAAGGTTGCCTCCCTCTCAGGTGTGCCAGAGTCACATCTCTCAGCCTTTAGGGCTGCACCTGCTTTTCCCCTCTCTGCTGCCATTGGCCATGCATGTCTCTTCTGGCGGCCTCCTGTCACACCCAGCCCCACTGCCCACCCCAGCTTCCCACACACACGCACTTAATGAGCAGGTAGAGTAATTGCTTTCATAACATTTTTCCCACAATGACATTTCTAAGTTTGCTCAGGCAGGATTTAGGGTTATTGTGCCAGTTCCTCGAGTCCTGCCTCAGCCCAAGTTCCCTCAACACTATTAATAACCAAAATGGGTGCTTTGTCCAAGGAAGGACTGCCGGACACACAGCTGTAAAGGCCTGGGAACTACAGAGCCACCAAAGACTGGCTGCAAAACCCATCTCCTCCACAAACTCCTGCCACATCTTTGTCCCTTGGCTTTTGCAGAATGGAAATTAAGAACAGAGATTTACCCCACAAAAGAATTATGAGACCAAATGTATCAAAGACATGGTGAAGACCATTTCTCAGGTCTACACAAGCACCTGAAACACAGCTAAAATGCAAAAGTGTGTAACTAACAACTTTCTGAAATTATGCCAGTCCTCGGCCAGGACTTAGAATCAAATTCTTAAAAAGAAGATAGGCCAAGTTCATTCATCAGATATGTCAGCATAAATGTGGAGGCCAAGGGGAAACTACAAATTTCAAACAGGATATAATCCCAGAGTCTGTAAACCATAAAATACTATTGTTATTGTCCAGACTTCTTTGCAACGGACCCTGAAGATTCAATGATGTTGATTTGACTTTTCCCTTTTGGCATTGGGTCAGGGCCCTAAGTTACCATGAGAAACCAGTGAAGGGCTCCTGAAGTATGAAGGGCTGAAGTATGACAAAAGAGTAATAATGACAGTTTTTATTATTATTGAAATGAGAGTAGCTCCTGGAAACCCCAAAAGATGTTAAAAGCCCAAAAGAGGAGGCATCCACAGAGTAGGCAGATGCAAGTAATTTTGATCAAACTCAGAGAAGAAGAATGCAGGTGGGCTGAAGTTCATGCAACAGATGATTCTATGATTCTATGAGAGTGAAGAAGTTAAAAATAAACCCTAAGTCCCACACATTACAGTGCCACATCCATTGTAACACACTGCTTATCAGTGCATCCACTGATATTTCTTGTGACTGTTTCTCTGATTTTCATTCAGCAGTACCCAAACGACAGCTGTTCCTTTGACCACGGGTATGCTGCACAAGGAGGTGACAGGCAACATTCAGAGGCATACCTTGCCTGGACATTTTATGGGCCAATAGCAGCTAGTCAGCAGCACAAGCAGCTCTCCGTAATACTTGGAATAATGTAACCTAGAGGAGAAGGCAAGCAAAAGTCCACCTTGGGCCTCTGCCCCTCACTGCTCTTCATATTTGAAATTAAAGCTAGCTCAAATGACTACACTTGCTAAAATTTTCCTCCTGAAATTTGGCTAAGTTTTCCCTGAAAATCTCCTCTTTTCTCAAACACATTTAATTTTCTATTATTTTTTCCCATTGAATTTTTCCTATTATTTTTAAATGACCTTAACTCCTGCATTAAAAAATGATATTCCAATAGACATACATTATTTTTCTTACAAAGGATTATAAGTATTAGTCTACTACTCAGTTGTCATATTTCAGTGACTCACAATAATTTGCAAATGTTTAAAATTTGAACTGCATGATTTTGAATGGAGATGAATAGAAGGATTAACTATCCATGATTTTTTTTTTCCCAGACTATTTATCAGATTCACCAGAGGAAAATATTTTCAAAATTTCAAAACCCAGTCCAGAAATACCAAAATATTTCATTTAGTCATACTAATGAAAAAAAAAAGAAATAATGGAATTTCAATGTATTTTCATTTCAAAGCACTACCTTTTGTTTCAAAATATCCTTAGAACAAAAAGAAAGTGCAGGGTAAAGTCATACTGTAATCCAAAATATATATTCCATTTCATGCCAAAATATGGATGTAATTTGAGAGGTTCACATTTTCTTACAAGACACAGAAAATGTCTGCTTCAGTTCCCGCTCAATCAAATTATTTGCTAATAGTTTGGTTCAGTGAGCAAAATATGAAGAAAAGCATTAATTCTTCCACCTCTACAAAAAATATTTCTTGTGACACATCATGACTACAAGATGTCATATCCCCAGAAAGTGATGATACAAAAGCAGCAACCTTAAGATTTCAAGAGCTAAAGAGCGACTTTGGTTCCACCCTGTATGATGCAGCAAAGGGAAGCAAATCCACTCTAATTTTACAGAAATGCGGTAGGCAGCTTTGCTGAGGAGAAGCTGTGCAGGTTTCTACCTCTTTGCATAATCCTTAACATCTTTTCTTTGCAAGACTACGTGATCACCTTCTGCAAGGATCTTTCTTTATGGAAATCTCCTCAGAAAGGAAATCAAATCACAGAGGTATCATGCACAGCATCATGCATGACATGGTCTTCTCAGCCACTTCAGAAAAGTAGTAAGGAACACAGTTTACTGATAGCTGTGGACCTTCTGTGGGTGTAGTGAGAGAATTACACACAACAGGCATGTCTGACAGCACACACTTAAAGGGTATTCTTTCTTATGTGGAGGTGATAAGAGTAAATTAATAACAGTCAATCCTTGTTTTATGTCATCAATGCCATCTAAATCACTGACCATATGCCCATTTGCTAAAGGAAGATACACTTACGGGCAGAGAATTTTATCTCTTTGTTATTTTACTGGACTGGAAAAAACCCAATCCATTTAATATCAAAATACTTAACAAAACTCTCCACACTTCTCAAAATGATGTGCTAAAAAAAAGGAGAAAAAAAAATTGCCCCCAGAATGCAAAAACCTCAACTGTTATAATTTAAAGTTTTCTTGATGAATCTTCAGGAGTGCAAAACTCATGCAGGTTTTCATTAGGAAAAGAAAAATAAAATGTCCAAGAAATATTTCTTGATAACCACTCCCATTTGCCATTTCAGAATTCTCTGTGATAATTTTAGGTGAAATTTACCTTAATGAAGAAGTTCCTGCACAAGCTTTTATACCTTAACACTTGAGTCTTTCACCTTCCAGATATATGTCACTCTTTGCATGATAAAAAACAAGGAATAACCATGCTTAGCTGTACAGGTAATGTACAAAGCAATTGGTGAATGAAAACCTTGTACTTCTGATTTGGTATTATTTTGAATCAACTGCTGCTATTACTCGCTCAGCCAATAATAACTTTGCATCAGAGTCTAAGTGAAGACAAGAGGAAGGAATTTATCATTGAAAAGGTGAGTCTGAAACACTGCCAGTCCTCACAGAATGTTCTTGACTTAATGATATACATACCGTAACATGTCTGGACCATGCCACAGACAACTTTCCCTGTAACACAAACATCTACTCAGCATCACCGGATTCTGTGACTTACGTCAATGTGACTACTTGTATGAATGCAGATTACTCATGTGAATAAGGGATTGAGACTTCAGTCAGCACAGTGTCTGGAGACCCTGTTGATGCAAGACACAATATGGAAGTGAAGCCATTAAAAAGTCAGCAGTGGGATACAATTAGCACACTGGTATTTGAAATATTATTGGGATGGGGGGCAGAATTGTCCAGTTAGGGCAGGAAGGAAACACATTGTCTCTAATACAGCTGTGTTTCAACTATGAAAACGCTGAGGTTTCTTGAAAATGACCCCTGGACTGTGCTGGTGCAGCAGGGTGAAATTTAATGCAATGCAAAATTTTAACTGGCCATGATAATTACAAAGCAGGCCCAGAGGTCAGTTAGGCTATTTTCACAAAAAAAAAAGGATTATGCATTTTTTCTAATGGATTCAAGGTTTGGCATCAGATTATTACTGTTAAAATTATTATTAAGCTTGGACCTACAGGCCAAACCCAGGACCCACTGTATTTATTTCTGCCTGTGAGAATTCCTAGCATTTCTACAAGAGTTCTCAAACCAAATCAAAATGAAAAACTGGCTGAAAGAAATCTGTTGCAGAGCTATCTACTGCATCTTTCAATTCAGGACTGAGGGAATGTTTCATTTTCATCTATTGAAGCAGCCCAGACTTTTGTTGCCAGATGCATTTCCCAGTGGCACTGCATTGCTTTACAGGTATGTGATTTAGGGTGTTTAATGCCCTCTTTGCTTCTAAATGATGCACTGTCCTATCCTTAGCCCTGCTAAGAATTCCTTTCCCATTAGGCAGTAAGTTCTGTAGGTAAAAGCATGCTTCTTTTTCTACATACTGTTGCTGTCCTACTAAATCTATCTTCCATCATAATAAGTAAAAAGGGAATCGGTGACAAACTTGCCCTAAGACAAACAGGAAAAAAAAGACTCTAGTTGTCATAAAATTAAATACTTAAATCCTACTTAATCCTTGACTGCAGAAATATAATCAGAAAAGAAAATGGAAATTATTTACATATTGACCAGTATTAAAGCAAAATAACATCCTCTACTATTTTGTTTTTATTTTGAACGGAGTAACCTGAAGACATACTAGTTCTTTTGCAATAGTATCAGAAGTGTAATGTAAGAATATACATTCCCCACTGCTAGCCTTATCTAGCATCCACTTTGTTTCTGTTAGCTCATTGGTTTCTCACAGGGATCACCAAAGAAGTGGTACTTGAGCAGGATTCAGCAGCTGTGGCCTCTAGACTTGGGTGCATGTTCACATTCACCACCAATTATGTTTTAAATTGAGACCCTGCGTGACCCAGTTTGCTTTCAATGTTCTCAGTGGGTCTGCCAGAATGTTTCCACTCTCCCACATTCATCTGAAATTCCCAAATGGCTCTCAAAGTTTGAGGCACTGGCAGCAGTCGATCCCTGACTGTCCACTGCGAGGGACAGGGCAGGCAGTAGCAGTGCACGCCCTTTTCCCTATGCAATGTTTTCTCCTCTCTCACTGAGGGACTCCAGCTCTCCCAGTGCATACCAGTGGGCCAGAGCATGGGCAGTGAAACGCTCTAGGTTATTTTCCATGAACACCAAGGGTCTGCTCCCCCCAGCACATTTCTAATTTTTTTTTTTTTTTTTGCTGTTATTAAAAATGAACAGCTCCAGGCCTGAAAGCCAAGCAGCTTACTCACTGTATCATGTAATTCTCTTATTTCCTGACTAATATAATCCATAAGGGCCACAATTTGTTAATTTTGCACTCAGCCTTTCCTCCTTGTTTAGATTTATATTGCAGACATCATAAATTTTATATAACAAACAGTGACAGGACCTTTGCTTTACTTTAAATATTCTGGATAAAAGTGTATGTCTCAGCAAGGCAATTTTCTTTTAATGTTAAGAACTTCAGAAACTTTTTTGCTTTTCCTTCTGCAACATTAACCAATTACTTCAAAAATGGAACAGACTATGCAGCTTCCTGTTTGGTGGGGACTATGCTTTTCATGATCTATAGTATTTCACACCATCTATTCCTCCTGCCTGCTGAAAACACCCTTTCCTTGGAAGACTGTGCATATGCAGGCAAGAATTGTAAGATTTGCCTATATGGTGTTTTTTCTATCTTAAACTAGCTGCTTGCCCATTAGGCGATTAGGGTAAACAGTAAATATCTGCAGCATTGAACAAGCCTCTGGGGAATAGTCATTACAGCTGTCTAAATTACCTCAAATTGATTGGCAATCAATTAACTTGAGGGAAAATTATCTAGCATAGACCAGCAGAAGAGGAAGAGCTGAACTCCCTAATGGCCCGAAGTGGTATAGTAGTCAACAATCACAACCATTCAGGAAAAGAATGGGAATTAGACCTGCTCAGTCTGTTGAAGCCTATTCAGGATTCAACCTCTTAGAGAACTGAGCCTTTAACTTCTTTAAAATCCCTGCAACAATTTCAGATATTCTGATACAGACTTTTTTTTTTAAAAGATGAGTCATTTCTTCTGTTGAGAGAGTTGCTAATAACATAAAGACCACAGGTTTCTGAGTCATGCATATGCATATGCAATAATGTTCTTTACCGGAAACATAGCATTGATGTATGCAGATAAAGCTAGATATAGCTGCAGACAAATGATGGCATGTGATGGTATAAAGGCTTCATTGGCAAAGGCTTGAGAAAGCTGAATTGCTCACAATTAGTGAATTATGCAAAATGTCCTCAAGGAGTGATGACGATATATATTTCAGAAAAATTGTTATACACTTACTTCAGACCTCTACTTTTTTCTTAACCTCTGCCTTTTAAGCCAAGTGCATACTTGACAGATAAGCAATGACATTCAAACTATTCCCACCATAATCTCAGGGCTTGTTCGTGAACAATCACAATTCCTGAAAACTCCTCAAGCGACATCAGTGGATTGCTTATTTTTTAAAATTAAAAGTAAATTTTGGAAATACTGGTACAATTTGGTGGCCTAAATAAGATGAGATAATTCCATGAACAGCAAGTGCTCTTTGAGGAAAAAGAATTGAAAAGCACAGAATTCTCCCTGAAGTCAGTTGCTGGAAAACCTGGTGTGCTCGGTGATATTGAAAATCTCACAAACTAATTCTCAACACTGAACAATGAAACACTTGCCAAAAATCTTTTTATAGACTTGCAGAGGATTAAGAATAATCACAGCTGTATTGTTAAGAGGGCTCCTATTAAATGCAATCAATTTGATTAGTTTATGTCTTAACCTCACCATTGTTTTACCATCAGTTTTTCTGTCCTGCAGATTCTAGATGCTGATAGGTTGTTTCAATTCCCCATTTTTTCCATTACCAAGGTTTCATTATGCACGTTAAGCATGTTTCCATTTGCCTGAGGTACACCAGGGGCAGGGAAGCATTTTTCAAAGATAACTCATTTAATATTAAATGTCAAAATATTACTCACTTCTTTAGCAAGATCATGCAGCTGCAACCTGGAGAATTAATTTGGGATGGTGTCTCTGTGGAGTTCAGGGCGTTGGTCTAAGCATACCTTTTGCTAAACAAAAAATCATTGACTTACCCAGAATTTAAAACATTGTATGGAACTAACTAAAGGGCAATAATGAACAGCTACACATACAAAGGAAGTGATTTTTAAGCCAGAA
This sequence comes from Grus americana, assembly GCF_028858705.1. Lineage (NCBI taxonomy): Eukaryota > Metazoa > Chordata > Aves > Gruiformes > Gruidae > Grus > Grus americana. The sequence continues at coordinate 119,824,470 of NC_072854.1, forward strand.
ACACTGTGATTAATTATGGATAAAACCACCAGAAGAACTTCTCTTTACATAAAGTAATGAAATAAGTCTATTAACATGAAAACAAAAAAAAAAAAAGTGGAAATTGTAGGCTTTGTTTTGAAGATTATCACCATAGCATTTCCCCTCTGCACAAGCAATCAAGAACCCATTGAAGAAAAGAATCGTGAATACCCTCCACTTTACAGACAGAAAATTGATGTAGGAGAAAAAAAGCAGGCTGACTGTTTATACAACACTTGCTTCCTGTGTTTCATTGGAGGCAATTCCTGATTTACATTCATGTAAATCAGGTTACAGACAGCCCTTAAATGACATGACCAAGGATCTCTGTCAACAGAGTGAACCATCACCTGATCCTTTCCATCTCAGCTCTGAGAAAAAAGCCGTCTCCTTCATGGGAAGACCGAAATGATACTCTTGACTTCCAAGAAGTGTTTCCCACAGCCTGCACAGATAATTGTTTCAGGAGCAACTGACATCGTCCATCACTGAACTGTGGATTTGTCAAAAGAATGCAATACAAGATGATAGCTGATCAGTCCTCGTGTGGACTTCAGTGTTTATGTTGCTATTTGGGGGATAAGGCTTGAGTGTTGTGGGTTTTATTTCTAAGTTTTTCATTATGTATTTAGCCAATTCCTTTCTTCTATACAGTATCAAACTAGGGAACAGATCTTTGGTGGTTTTTTTTTTTTTGGGGGGGGGGGGTTGGGGTTTTGGGGTTTTTTTTTGGACTCCCACCCTTTTAGAGACCTTCTACACGTGAAAGCTGTTTCAGAGAAAAGGCAGAGAGTCAATTTAAAATAGAATAGCCATACTGGTGAACAAAACTATATGCAGATACTTTGATTTTGTATTAAGAATATCCAGACTGGTTGTCAGTCAGAAACAATAATTCTGCTTCCAACTTACATCCTTTCTAATCTTGAAAACTTTCATGAGTCTTTAAACCCAAACTGACCAAGCTCTCCACAATGCATTGTGTTAATACACATTTTGCAGTAGGAAAAACACAGTCACCTTTACTGATTCGCTCCAGCTCATTCATTACGGAAGCCACATGAAACTTGTTTTGCTAAAAAAACAAATGAAGAGGAGAGAAATTGAGTTATCCCATGTTTGTCGAAAACAGCATTTGAATGTGATAATGGCCACCCTTTTGCTTCTGAAACAAGACAAAGGCAAAGTACTTTTTAAAATTATATGCCTGAGAACCATTTTAGTCTCTCTGTTTAGTTCGGTTATTTAGCAAAATAGTTAGCTAGGCTTGTTCACAGGACCAAAAGTTTCTTCCTGAAATCCAAAAATTGCAGTATGGCCTTTTTAAATGCTCTTCTGTTAAGTCTTCCCTCTCTGTTCCCTGCAAGTGTCTTCTGCCAGACCATCTTTCTCCTTGGCTTAGAGAGTCATTTCTTTAACCCCATGATTTCCTTTCAGGACCTTTATTGTGAAAATTGCTGCCTTTGAGCCATCAGGTAATTTTTGGTGCCCCAAACCAGCCTTCAATATGTTCTTTTGGGTTCCCATGTATTTTTTTTTCTTTGACCCTCTCCCTGTAAAGGAAAATAAACACCTCAACAATGCTCTTGAAGTTTGCTCCACAGCCTCCCCTCTAGTGTTGGCTACAAGCCAGACTTCTAGGTGGGGCCTTATAACCCCAGGATGAACTAAGATAAATCCATAGCACAAGCAAGAAGAAGTTGGGAATGCAATACTTGCTTCTATTTCACAAAATGGCAAACAAAAATAAAAATTACTTTCATATGGCCATATGCAAGTCCAAGATATGAAGCTGTAGCTATAACTGCCTAGTACGAGTTGCTGTAACTGGCACAGTCCTACATGGTGAGTTACTTAGCGCAGTGATGGTTACAATATAAATACATTGCTTTTCCTATAAAAATTATAACCTTTGGGGTGCACTTCATGGACATCATACATGTTGGCACAGCCACTAGCATACAAGAAATGAGTTTCCTGTTTCTGACGGGTCTTTGTTTTTCCTTCACGATGATTCGGCTCTCATGAATACTGCCATTAGATACTCCAAGCCATAAAAGCATTTTAGCAAAGATGTTCGATTTCCAGATAATCCTTTTCCCTAGTACACAGTAATGATGAAATACAGAGACTCCTCTAGTTCCTATGTAAAGACTAGCAAAGGAAAGTAAGCAGGGAAGAACTGCTCTTAACCAAAAAGAAATATTTCCACGCCCTCTTCTCCTCTGTCCAACTGGCAATGTTTTCATCTATGTCCAATCCACACAGACGCTTCTATAGGAACTGATAGCAAAGTCCCTTAAATTGACACATATCTGTTTAACTTTAGTAATAAAATTAGCATAGTTTGGGGGCTCTGAAAGACATGCTCATAGAGACAATGTTTGGTCTGAAGGGTTGGCTGCAGAGCTGTGGGTATATAATCAGCCCAGCTTTCCAGGACAGAGATACATTTCCCAAAGGCCAAGACGATCAAAACAGATTCTCACTTTGAACTGGTTCAGTACCTCTCTGTGCTGATCTCTCACACAGTTTTGCAGGTCATACAAGGAGTTGGGAAAATGCAACTCTTTGCTAGTTCCAACACTGCTGGGTGGCTGCTCAAGCTGGCACTGCTCTTCTAGCTGACAAGGAATACCACCACGGTCTATAAAATACATTACACAGTACAATGACTATGCATGTTAAAGAAAGAATCTTTGCTGCAGGAAAAAAATAAGCCTTAATTATAGGTGAGCAAATAAATTCATAACAGTGTCTCTCCATTTAAACTTTCACATTATTTACTTCAAATTTGTAATGTACCTTTCTCATTACAATTCTGAAATTTCTAAGCCTATCTGACAAACACTTCTTTACAAATATTCAGTATAAGATTTGGCCCAATCTGCTTGGCATCATATACTGTCTCTCAGAGTGGTCAGCATTTGATCTTCCTGAGGAACTGATACAGTCTCAGTTGATGCAACATGCAGTAATTTAATTCCGACAGAGGACTCATCCTTGTCTTTACAGTCAGGTATTGCCTTAAGCCTGGAGGCTCAGTATTCCCTCTCTAATGTTGTCATGATCAATTCTAATTCTAGAGGTGCTTTTTTGTCCATATAAATAAGCAATCTGCATTTAAGCTGAAATCTCTAAATGTGGAATATTAAAATCTAATGGGCATATTGTTTGGATTTCTGTTCAAAATTTTTAGTTTAACATTTGCTCTTGATAAATATTTTCCATGGTAAACCCCGGGCACTAAATATTGTCATAAACCAAATATAAATGAATGGTGGATACCACTCAACTGAAACTCAGTTTTGCACATGTAAACTAGTTTTTAAATAATTTCTTTCTTTTTTTATTTCTGATTGTCTAATAACATCATGTTTTTATTGTGTTTATTCGGTTTTGTGATTGATACATTTCACTGTTTGACACTTCATGGCAAATCAGACTATTATATTTTGACAAGGTGGCTCCACTGAGAATTTAGACTTTAAACAACAGGATTTTATTCCAGCCACCATTTTATTAAATCAAGAATTAACATGACTCCTCAGCTTTCACCAAGTCATTGCTGTACACACCTTCATAAAGACTTTTGCTTGATTAATGAATATGTGGTTTGGCCTGAAGTACTGTGATACTCTGATTGTGTTTTTGACATGTCTTTATTTTTCTGTCATGTGTTACACAAGCCTCTTCCAATATGATGGGTATCACAGTCACAAAGATTGATAACTTAAGATGATAAAACAATTACTGGGATAAACATACCAGCTTTAGATTTTGTGTATCTTAATAAAACTTCAGCATTCACAGTACAAAAGCTAAACTGTCCTTAAAATTCCATTATACAAATCACAGTTGTTCATTGCCCCACAAAAGTGTAGTGGAGGGGTGAGTGTTTTTTGAAAAAGATTTAAGAAAATTCTGATACTTCCAATTCTTTTAATTAAAGCTCTGCTCTCATGACTCATTTATGTCACTTTAAAATGTAGACATATATCAAGCTAGGTTGTGGGTGTGCCCTGATACCATGATTTACTCTCCATTGCTGGCCAGACTTATCAGTTAAAACAATTTAAAACACATGGGATTTTTTTTTTTTCAACCACAGACTAACAGGCAAAATCGAAATGGATTTAACCCCTCCAGTTTGAGAGTTGCGTGGGATTTAGCCACACAGCTCTCATTAAAGTCAACGGAAGTTCAAATCCATGGGTGTGGTATGGCACCCTTCCACGTAACTCATAAAGCTGGAGGCTTTGCATGTCTGTGGGGGTAAGACAGTGGGCAAACATACCTTATCTAGTCAGAGTCACTGCCATCATGCTGACTTCAGAGAAGAATCTGACCTGATACCTCAGCTAGCTACAGCAGGGAGACAGGTTGGTGGGCCAATGTCCAAATGGTGATTTCCTCCTGAAAGTATGAGGCAAGTGGAGCTTATACCACTCTGGAGTAATCCACTTGTAGCTATTCGCAAAAACAGGTCACCTGTGACACACCGCGCCAGCTTTAACTTGTAGGTGATCTTAAAGAGCAGTCTGACATCGGGTGCATTGCTGTAATCAATCTGCTGGTCACAAAGGCACAGCCAAGCAGTCAGTGCCACCCCTTGACAGCAGCAGCAATCAAAGATTCAGATGAACGTCTTACCTCTTAATGTCATTAACATAATGCAAGCAAAACTCATGAATCGCTGAAACCATTTAGTTTGTCGGGTTGGCCATAACAGCTATTATGTTTATGCTCTATGAAAGATCTGTTCTTCTTTACATTTGAAAGCAACTCAAGGTGTTGGTTGTTGCTCTTTAAAAGCCACAGACAGGCCCATGGAAGAATATGGGAACGTTGCCATGAAAGATTTTACCCCACATGTGGTTCTGGAGATATATACCTTCCTAAAACAAACTTTCCTAGAGGGCAAAGACATTTTGAACTTTTTAAAAGGCTTGCAGCGATGTTTCAACTTGTACCAAGCTCTATTGCCTTTTGCATATTTTCTCAGATTTGAAGAGAGCTTGGGAAAGACTTCCAGGAACTGATATGTGAAAACAGGCTCTGGCTCCTGCATTTCAGCATCTCCAGCAGCTCCTGCTGAGTTATCTGAGCACAGTTCTGGGCTCTGCCTCAAATCCACTCTGTGACCTGGGGTAAAGTTGCTTACTCTCTCTCTTCCTCAGTTTTCCAATCTTAAAACACAGCTGATAATGCTTCCTTTCTTCTGTGTCATGTCCTGTCCACAGAGACCATCAGCTTCGAGAGAGGGTCTCTGCTACAAGGCGGTGTTTGTTCTGTGCCTACAACATAGGGCTGAGATCCCACTAAAGGCTCTAGGGGTACTGGGCTCTAGGCCAAGATTCGGATAAGCTTGGCTTTTGGTTCAAACAAAGGTTCTCCTCACAGGCCATCACATTCATTATTTTGCCCTGTGGTGAAGTTAATGCTACATCTGTGATGTCACAGTTGTTTCCATGACAACAGGTTTATGACTTCAATGTAAAGTCAAATGGAAGGAGAAACTCAGGGACATGAAGGAAAGCTCTTATTCAAATCAGAAACATCTGACACAATAACAGAGAAGAGAAGCAGCCAAGAAGGTACATTTCTTTTATTGTTATACATGTTTGTGGTTTCTTCTTAAGTTTTCAACAACGTGTACTTCTTCCATCACATGTTTTAATAGCTACTCTTCCACTTACGTTTCTTCAGTTAAAGCTGCTTTCTTTCTTCTTTTAAATAAAAAAATAAATTTAATACTATTTGTTTAACTAGTTAATGAATGCCTTTGCCTTTTTTCAATTAGGTTTAATTTAATAGGAGTAAATTTGGACTTCAGTATAGTCTTCCTTCTGATGCCAAATATGAATGATACTATTTCTGAACAAACAGGGGAACTGTTAAAACTGCAGCTTTCCATACTGAGCAGAATAAGCTTTCAAAGAAGAAAATAAAAAAAACCCACATCAAAGTTTTTTGAAACACGGATTAAAAAAAAAAATGCAAGAAGGCAAAGCTATTATGGAATAGAAATAAGTATTGGGCAGAGTAATGCAAAGACTCAGATGCTTTTCATTCCATGTTTTTTCCTTTGTTTGCTGTTTGTTTTTTCCTTGAACAGCAACCTCATCAAACGCAGACGTCTCTCCACGGATTAAGGTGCCACAAAGTACAGACTGCAAAGTGGCACTGATACGGCTCAGTGTTTGTCCGACGTGGGAACCTTCACAGGAGCTATCCCTTCTGTAGTCTCAACAAGGAATTCCCAGGAGCATCTAAAGGTGGAGATGATGCCTAAAGGAAGCCTGTGAAGTTTACCGTCCATCCTTGTTAGCAAGTCTAAACACCTAAATTAGTGAACTCAAAGACCCTGAGAGCCACACTAAAAATTAGGATGGATGGCAATGCTTATGTTACATGTTGCAGTTTGATTCGCTGAAAGTACTTCATAATGGTAGCCAATAATAAAGACAGTGAAGTTTCAATTGAAAAGTTTTCAGGTAGCTACTGTGCAACCAAAACTGACTAGGTTTAGCATGTTACGTCTCTACTACGCTGCTTGGTTCACAGATAGTTGATTGAATTAGTTAATTAAGATGATAGTTATTTAAGGCTGGAATTTTCAAAGAAGCCACAGGAATTAGGTAACCAAATTCAATGAGATTTGGGTACTTAACTCCCTTGGACTCCTTTGAAAAGGCCAGCTATAAATGCTCACCTCTTTAGTTGCAATTATTTGTACTCACAGGATTATGAGTGCAGCTGTTTATAAATGCAGAAGCATGGCTGCAAAAGCAGACATGGCATGAGAACAGAGATTTGTCCATGCATAGCATAGCACGTAAATGTATACAAGCAGTGGCCATACATTTAAACTATCCTTAAAGTAAAAATACCAGTAGAGTTAGTAATATCTCTGAAGCTGGTAAGAGCTTCTTAAGCTTACCTAATTAAAATCATTTAGATATACGTACTCAAATATACATGTGCACAAACTTATAATATATATAAATATATATACATATGCATATATAAAAGTATATGCATATGTATATAAAAAGCCAGATATAAGCATGAGTGAAGACAGTTGTTTGGTTTTGTATGCATTTTTTTCTTTGCAAAACAGTAAATTGTAATAGTATTTGCTACTGGGAAAAGGGGTGGCTAAGCTGCTGTGGTAATGTCCATGATCTTATCAAAGACTAGGAGGAAATGCCTTTTTTAACAGGTATATAACACAGGCAATATGGAGGTAGCTTTTATTTAAGCAAAATAGAAGGAAGCACTGGAGCAGAAGTATCATCCAGAACAGGAACCATCTGATGGATTAAGATGTAAAAATAACAACCTACAAATACTATAAAAAAACAACCCTCCAATCAACAAAACCTGACACCATGCCTTTGTACCTGACTGCAGGGCAAAAGGACAAACCCAACAGCTCTGCTTGATAAAGGCTCTGGGTGTTAATAACAAAAATATGGCACAGCCTTCCAATTCATCCTTGGTGCTGGCTCCCACTAAAATGCTGGAGTTACCCAGGGGCACTCTGACATGAGCAGTTAAACCTTGACCCTACTGAAATGAATGACAAAATGCAGGACCCATGATTGCCTTCCCTGAGCATGGTGCAGAGCTTTCATTGGTGTGACTGCAGCCTCCCTCAAAGTCCACTATCTTTACAGTTACTGCAGGCAGTCAAGTCCGATTTGTCTGAGGCAAGCATTACCTTCTTATCCAGCAAAACACTTTCAGACGTGAGTAACCTTAGGCCTACAAATGCTGCTGGGAATAGTCACGTGCTCAGAGATACACATGGGCTTAGGCACTTTGCTACGAAGGGAATCTCAAAAAGGAGGATCTATCCCAAGGCCAAAGAAATGGGAATGAAGAGCATCCAGTCAAATCCTGTTCGTTAGCAGGCAACATTTTTTTCTATTAAAAACTGTCAGGACTTTAATTCCATGTGTTCACAGCAAGAGTGCTGGCCCGTAAACTAATCCAAAATATACCAAAGATCAATTTCTTCTAATAAGGAGGGTCGGTGACTTTCCATTAGAGTGAGTCACTGAGTTCTCCAAACCCTCAAGGTGTAGTAGAGCAAATGAAAATGAGGTTAGCTGAGGAATGCAAAGAGATATACGGCACATCTAGACCTTTAGCTTCACTCCAACATCCATATGTGGCCATAAAATATAGCTTTTTAAATGTAAAATGTATAGATTTCGCTCTATAACAAAGGCATAAAATATCTCACTCCCAAACAAGTATTTGAGCATACGAACATGATCTTTCACTTCATCTAGGACTACCCACCCAGTAAACCAAGCTGTATTCTTTCTGGGTGGCTCAGAGAATAGCATATTACAGTGGAAACACCCATTTATTTCATTTACTGCCATTTATAATATTTTCCACTATTTGCAGATAATGAATTCATCCACTTTTTGCCAAGATTATGCAGCCTGTTTTATAGCCAAAATTATCCAGAATCCTTCTAAAAATGTGTTACCCTTCATTTTCCATGATTGCTTAGTGGTTCTTTTGGAGCAGGACCAAAATCAACCATATTAACAATGCACAGCAATAACTGAACTGTCATGCTCCTACTCTCCTAGCAGCAGGAAGAGTGCCATCGAGCTGGTCCCTGAAGTATGCACAATTCAAGAGCATAACTGTTCAGGTTAATTAAAGCCATTAGATGAGAAATGAGGAATTACTTTTGGAGTTCTTTCCTCTACACATTCTACAATGGTCTTCTCATAAAGGTAGATACATTTCAGATTATCTGATGTTTTCTTGGCACCGCTGACTCTTCAGTTTTCCAGGATAAATTGTATTTGTAGAATATAAGACAACGGAGACCTATGATGTGTAACACGCCTGAACAGACCTAGCTCCTGACCCTGTGAAGACTGACACACATTTTTAACATTACACACCATGAGTAGCCCTTTCAGATTCAACAAAGCCACAGACAGCGGGTAATACAGGCACTCTGCAACCAAGCCCACACATATGGCATGTTATAGCTGCACCAAGCCACAGGCAAGGCAAGCAGAAAACAGTGGAAAGGGACAAGTCCCTTCTGGGATGATGTGTATTGGGTTAGTTCTGATTTCTTAGTAGACAACTTCCCGCTCTCTTCACTGGCTCGGCTGTGCTGGCATGCTATGGAGGGTGGAGCTGCAGCACCGCTCACTCCCTGCTCTGCGCGAGCACGAGGGAGAAACAGGCCGGTCACATCTGCTCTTCCCTCGTGCAGGGTCTGGCAGTCTGAAAATCCCATGCAGAGGAGAAAGAGGGCTCCTTGCCATCACCAGGCTCAACAGCTGGGCCCAGCATGTAAAATGAAGCACATGCAAATCTTTGCAGGAATTCCTTAATATTCAGCCTGAGGGTTTGATCTTGGAGTCAAGGAAATCTAGCTCAGGACCCTAAATGCAAAGAGCAATCCCGGCCCAGAGGTTCCAGTGGTCAATGTTAGCAGTGATAACAGAAGTAATCATATAAACAAAGGATAAACAAACCAAATTCACTTACTTTTTTTTTTTTCATTTTATATCAAAAGAAAATGAGTGCAACAAATATCCTAACAGCCAAGTCTCTGTTTCTTAACATTATCATTATTTTCTTTGGCACCACAGGAATCTTTTAGCGGGACCTAAAAGGAAGGAGAAACTCTGGCTCAGCAAGAGGCCCTGTAGCAGCCAAAATCTGTTCTTCACCCAGATCACCATTGATCTGCAAGACTGACACCGAGCAGCTGGTACTGAACAAGTTAATCAGCCGCCATGTGTGACTTGAGAACCAAGGGAGGCAGGGGAGCTGCATAGCACGTTGAGTTATGGCCACTGGAACAAAAACAGGTTGTCATGATATAACTGAAGATTTCTTAGCACTGACAACTGACAGCACTGCAGTAAATATTAATACTCCAAACTCCTACTTGGATTCCCATAAATACTCCAGCCTTTGCCAAAAACTCCTTTCCCTTTGGCCACTCTATTATTCAGTTTTACCATACGTAGCTGGTTGGAGCCCTTACCATTTCTCCCTTCCTCTACATGCAGCACCCCAGCACCACCACTTTACTTCTTCCTATACAGCAGGCTCCACTGATATCGCCCAATCTGGCCTGGTTTAGGCTTCTCCAGCCAACCCAAAACATAAAGATTTTCTCTTTTTTTGGCTCCCTTCCAGCAACATCTTGAGGCCCTAATACACATCCAGTTGATCTCAACAGAGCAGGATCTCAGCTGATTAGCTTTATTCAGATGGGTTTGTTTAATCTTAATCTCTTTCTCTTGCATTTTTGTTGGGGTTTTTTTGTTGTCATTGAGGGTTTTTTGGGGATTTTTTTGCCAGGCTCTTTGATTCCCTTTCTGGTTCTTCTCAGGGTCTCCAAGTTTCAGGCACTTCTCTAAACACTCTCTAATGTTTTGACTTCTGATGGTTAAATTTAAACAAAACTTAAAAGCTTTTCCAACTATTTTTACTCATTCTCTGAGTCATTTATCAATCCCATAGTGAGTCTGGATTCCCCCTATATAAATGGATTGCCCTGTTCATGTGTAGCTAATGTGTAACCTCCTTTATCCCACAAAGACAAGAGTCTGGCCCCTTCCTTCTGGGTAAAGCAACTAGAAGCCACTGAACCCTTCATGTTCAAAACATAACCATTGCTAGGATATGTCCTGCCAGACCCACCAGTAAGGTCACAGTCAGTCCAACTCTGGGCCTTTGAGGCAGATAGGGTGCCCTCAAGGATGCTGCAACATATTCTGGCTGCAAATGTGATCATCTTATTTGTCCCGGCCCAAAAGGCCCCGTGTGGTTGACACTCTAGTCTGGACAGCTGCATACCCATACTCTTCCCATGTAAAAGATATATTTCCTTTCAAAGCCCAGCTGCAGGCTATGTGAGCTATATGCATGCTGCTCCTCTCGTCTGTCCAGTTCCCCTGGCAAAAATTCTGATTTGCACTTCTTGGACTTACTGGAAAAGCAGAGAGGCATATCAGAAGGAAATGTGTGGCCTCTTGGATCCTCTAAATGTTGTCCAGCTGCCACTAAAAAGGTGTCCTGACTTGAATTCATTATTTTTTTTTTTATTTTTTAACAGACAACTACTCCGTGCTTTTGTACAAAGCCATAGGAATTTTATTCTTGGACCAGTAGATAACCACAGCACATCTCTCCCAAGTTTCCAACCCCACAACCGTTTTTCTTAATTTTGAAACTTTAAAGGAAGAATGCTGCTTTGGCTTCACAATTTTACACAACTTGCTAGAACCACGGGAGAATGTTACAATACCAAGCCACATGAAATGGAAACATTTGAACAGACCTTTGGGCTGGATCTCCTGCTTCCACCAAGCTGCACTCAGACCATGACTGAAGAGTGTCTGGCTTGGGTAAAAGACAGTTTTTTTGTGACCTCAAGTCCTGGTGGCCAGCAAGAGTGGTTTGACCTCCCAGTGCAATTAAGAACTGCCTCAATTTTACTCAGAATTGTGTCCCTGACTCAGGACCTCCTGGGGACTTTATGACAGATTTGAGATAACTGAAGCCCTACACGCTGTGCTGTACTCGGGGACCTGGGAGTTACCCCAGCTCACTGACACGAACCACTCTTTCCTAACACCTTTGGCAGGAGGCTCCTGAAGCTGGCTCTGCGGGTTTCGCTGCCAACATAGCAGTGCAAGGAGAGCAGAACAGTTCCAACGAACCGTTTCCCCTAAGAGGAAATGAAAAGAGAGACTGAAGCCACTGGCAAGCCATATATTAGACATTTTGGTTAAAAGCAGCTAGATTGCACTTTGGAATTACTACTTTTTTGCAGAATGCTTTGTTCTTCTCCTGTGTGCATTGTACCCCCACAATTCACTGCTCCAGCTATAGGCAATGCTTTTAGTATAGTCCTCCAAAACTGTACTTTTCTGTCACAAATTTCCACATCACAACAGGGCTTAAAATACAATAGAGGTATTTAAGTGATGTTCTGCTCCTGTAGACTAGCTGGCTCAGTCACTGCATTTCAGAGGGACACAGCCCAGTTTTAAGAACAGTATAGGAATGTGCACAGAGAAAAGCATGGTTAGCAGGAATCAAAAACAAAGATTCAAGAGAGATGGACTTCCATAAGACAGGCCTATACTGGGGTCTATGTGGCTCTGATACTCTTACAGTGGAGCTGCTTTTGCGAGCACAGTATTCAGCCCTCAGCCACCTGAGGTATCCCATCTCAGGCTGATCATTCCTTAGGCTGGGCTGCTCTGCTTCCCAGAGCAGGGCTAGCTATTCCCTTGACCCTCTTGCCTTCAGAGGAGCAGACAGCCACAACCCAGTCTTAGTTAGGTCAGGAGCCCATGCTATTGTGCTAGGCACTAGTAAAACACATATATCATGTATCTGCCCCAACAACTGGAAAAACTACCCATTTAATGTAGGTCAAGTTTTAGTAGGTAATACTACTGTATTACCTCTCTTATATATGGACAAGTGAAGCACACAGCACTTTTGTGACCTGCCCTGGGTTAAGGACCATCGCAAAGGAGGGTATTACACCCAGACTTATTAACAGCTAGCCCACTGCCTTCTGCAGAGGGTCATTCTGCCGCTTGTTCAGAACACAGTTTAACGCAAGTTGAGCTCATCCTACAACATCACTTGAAACAAAATAAAATTGCCCAATCCTGGATTTGAAAATGCTTTACAACATAAATGCTATATATACAGATAGAAGCCAAGAGCAGGAGCAGAAGGAACTTATGAAATAGAGGTAAGGAAAGAGAGATATGATTTCAACTGAGATGAAGAGCTGATGAAGAGATAAAGGAAAATCTTTCCAGATGGCTAGAGTTGTAAGAAGCCTCTTGCTCTGAAGCTGGCCATCCTAGATAGAGAGAAGTTTTGGGGTGGTAATTTGGCTTCATTAAGGTCCCAGAAAAAGTTCTTTGAAGCAGGTCAGAGATTCCTGTCACGGAGAGGCAGACTGCTGGTGAGCCCTCAGATGATGTTGAAAGTGAAAAAGACCCTGCCTGTAAACTGTGGCTGCACAAAGAGAGCCAATGCAATCTGGCAGAATCACTACAACTCTTCTGGGAGCAGCCCAGTAAAGTACTGATGGCCACATAAAGGCAGTAGCCTCACCACAGGATAAATGCCTGAGCACTTACTCAGCCATCCCAGGTGGGTTTTGCAGCCTTGGCTGAATCTGCATGACCCCTGCTTTGTTGTGATCAGTACCCCACTCTGACCAGTCGAAAGTGACTTCAGAAGTGTCCCTATAGTTGCAATCACATCTATAAATCACATCACGGATGTATCCAGTGATTTTGCAAATCCCCCCCAACAGTTACTTTGTCTTCCTTAGCTTTGCGTGCTTGGAAATGGCTGAGAAAAACCTACAGGCTAATATCTTTTGAAATGGCTTTTAAGGGCTCTTTTTTTGTCAGACTCCTCACCTGCTCTGTCAGGATGTTCTTTTAATGCCTTTCATATTTCCCATGAAAGACCATAAGCTCCCAAAGCCCCAGCATATCTGCCATCTCAGCGCTATCAGGAAAGAGCTGATGAGAATATGATTGTCAGTGATGATTACAAGTACTTTACAAACACAGGAAAGCATGTTCTGCATTAATTACTAATCTATTTCAGCCAATTTGGCACCATGACAAATGCAACTGGTTGTATCTAACAAGGTGGGGGATCGGGAATAATTCTGTTTCAGTACAGTATGTCCAGGGAGAAGAATCAACCGTTAATCCCAGGTGACTAGTTTCTTTATAAATATATTAGCAACATAATGAAGGGCTTTTTAATGGGATTATAACCACACAAGCAGACCCCAAGCAGCTGCTCTGCTAGTCAAAGGGAACATGGCTGACAATAAGATTTAAGAAACTGAATGAGGGGAAAATGGCAAACCTCTGGCATGGCACACTTAAATGACCTTGCTGCTTAAAAGGCCTTGGATCATGTGGCATACATGAAAAGAAAATCAAATATGCTTAAAGCAATCTCTTTGGGCATGCTCATCACTACTTTCTCCCACTGATCCTCTGTCAAAAGCGGAGAAAATGGCCAAACTCATCTTTTCGTATACTAGGGATAGACTTTAAATCCAAAAAGATTTCACTCATACACTGAGTAACTAAGGGATCATTGTCAAGGATGGCAGGGCCCATATACTGTCACACAGCTTTTGTGTTTCTTTGTCTCCAGAGCTGAAATAATTCTTCAATCTGAGTACAGTTTAACAGCCCAATGATGTAAATACGTAAGTGTGCAAGCTTGTCTTTGAGTGTGTGTGTATGTGTAGGGGTTGACCTAGATGATTTTGGGGATTGGACTAGATAATCTTTAAAGGCCCCTTCCAACCCAACTCATTCTATGATTCTATATATGAGTACATATAAATGTACATACAGAAAAGGACAGCCATGAGGTAGCCACTGGGAACGACCCTGCAATGGCACGAGCAAGAGAAGAAACAAATCTCATTCAGGAATCCCTCTTAATACATTTTACAGGACTGTTAAAATTACAGGCCTAGATTCTGTCCATGGTAATACCTGGGTTCCCTTTCTTAGCATTAATTTAACTGAGAGGTATAAAGATGGTATTGTAACTTACTAAAGAAATGTATTTATCTAAAGTTGATGGAAGTAATGAAAGACAACTGTGTCTGCATAAATGGCACATACACCTCAAAATATAATACTTACATTTTTTTTTAGGTCATTGTTTGTTTGGTGGCTTGAAGCTGAGCTAGGATTTGGCTCTATGGCTTTGAAAGGAATACAGTATAATGCATGTAACTGTTATAGAACACAAGCACTGCAGTATGTAGCTGCTCTAGCAAGGACTATTTAGGCAGCTTAACCTTAGCATAATGGAAATCATTTCTGAAGTCCAGATCTAATTTACGCAGCTCTGGAATTCTGTTGCCAGAGGCCCTTGTTCAGGGTGGCAGAATGACTTGTGAGAGGATTTAAGCATTCATTTAACGCTAAACTACACCTTACATCACTCCAAAATGCTTTTGTTAGAATCAGCTGAAATGAAGGACGTTGACTCAACTAGCCTGATGGACCCACACTGCCCATCTGCAATCCATGGATACTAACAAAATACCCCCAGTGATTTCAATGGCTTGGGTTCATACCTGCATGTTATTCTTGGACACGTCTTAAACTTTCAGGGCTTGGCCTCAGGATGCCCTGGCACCAGCTGCATGGACCACAGTGTTTGATCTCCTGTTCACCAGACACTGCTGAGCCCATCATGGTGGCACAGGAAGTGTTTAAGATACATATTTATATATACATGCATGCATTAGCAGCGATACCGAGGCGTGTAAAATTTTAACTGGCCTCAGCTTTCATGGTTGTGATGGCAAGCTAACAAGGTTCAATAAACTCTTTCTATCACACTGTGATGGATTCTGCATGCATTACCAAATGTTGGCAAGTACCTAACGGTGTCCTCCAAAACAATTTCCAACTGTGTAAGTGCATCACTCTCCAGCCAGGTAACCTGAGTGTCTTCCTGCCTTTTCTGTATGACATTAATTGCTGTTATGAAAGCTCCCCATCTTAAGTCTAGTTAGTGACAATACTTCTGTATCCCTCCACAAGGGGATGGGGAGGAGAATGGGAAAAAAACCCTCAAGGGCTGAGATACAGTTTAATAAGATAACAAATGATAATAATAATTTTATATATACATATAAAACAAGTGATGCACAAATGCACTACAACTACCTAGCAACAACTAAAACATCAGTGTATTATCAACATTATTCTCATCCTAAATCCAAAGCACAGCACTATTACCAGCTACTGGAAAGAAAATTAACTCTATCCCAGCTGAAAGCAGGACAAGTGCACATAACTATGGATATAATATGATCCCCTGACACATTTACATTTTACTAATGATAAGCACTGGCTGTGATGCACTAAAAATACTGTGACTGTACGGAGAATTAAGTGTATCTCTACTGCCTGATTCATGAGAACAGTTAATGCTGTGATTAAGTCCATGGCTAGTCAGGACAAGACAGCTTATGTTTAGAGAGAGCTAAGTACGTCCGGTAGTACGATCCTAAATAACACCAACCTCCAGAATTGGGTCCGTACCAAGACTGTGGAAGGATATCCTTAGGTAGCTAAAAGCCACTACAACCCTAGCTGTCTGGTACTCAAAGGATAAGATGTGCTTTTTTGAACTGGCTTTAACATAAAATGTAGCAACCTGCGTAATTGTAAACCTATGTAATTTTAAAAAATCTAAACCAGAGGACTACCACTGCAGGCATTTCTCCTCCTAAAGAAAGAATGAAAAAGTTTGCATGGGACAGCCATTAGGCATGCTGAATAACACACCACTGGCAGGGCACTCAGGGAGTAGTTATAGGTGCCTATCAGAATCCATACAAAACCGACTAACAAATGCTGGAATTAAAAATAAAGACATGCAGGGAGACAGAGGCTTTGAGCAGCACAGTATTTCAGATCAGCTTACTGAAAGCTTCAAAATATCACCAGTTTTCAGTCTGAAATGCGTCAGCAATCGTTTCATTTTTATCAAAACACAATTACGCTGTGGTGAATGACAGCATAAATCTTAAATAGGAAAGATACAGGATGAAGGACCACCAGGGTGGAACATAACTGTAAACCTCCCCATAAAACTGCATTTGAGTTCTGATCATATACACAGAAACTCCTTTAAATGATCCAGCAAGAATCTTAACTCACTGACTTCCAAAGAAAGTGTTACCAATTAAGCGGGAGAAACTTTAACAGTCAATTTTAATTACGCTGAGATTCACCAATCAATTCCCAGCTCAAGCTAAAGTTTTTACTAGAGACAACTGGAACCAATTTAAATGCTTTTATGTTGCGTCTAGACTTTAATAAATGGTCTAAGCACGGAGCAATTCTATGCCAGTATCGAACGAGTTTTCATGTATAGTGAGAAAACACACCAGCTTCTCTAAATTTCTCCAGTCTTTGTGTCTTGAAACACTCCTCTGAGAAATGATTGCAAAGGTTATGGAGTATATTACATAAGCACCACTGTGGGGATTGTTTACAATATGTACCAAGATAGTGATGCCACAGATTGTCCTCCAGCTCTTTAATCTAACAGATGCAAAGCATGCAGAGCCAGCTCTTCCCTTTAGTGTGAAATGGAATTGCTCTTCTGATTACAAGACATCATTCCTATTAAGTATTAACTCAAGTCCATTAGACAAAAAAATATCTAAACGATATGGAACAACCCAGGCCAGCTACAAATATTTAACTCATGGCCCAAAAACGTAAATTTTGGCAATCTTTCAAACACCTAAAACCCTTATCTTTCTATTCTATCACCCCTTCTCTGTACCTCTTATGGTCCTGATTAAGCTGTGTGCTAGTGTGCTAAAGGACCTGAGCATCCAGTCAGTCCAGCAGCAGTGATGCAGAGGAAAACGAAGCACCTGGTTGCTAGATTGTTTAAACACTGCAGAGCCTGCAACAGCACACTCAGTAGTACTCTAGCTACATGAGACTCACCACTACGGCACCACTTTGATCATTGCTGTAGGTCATGGAATCATTCTGAAACCAAAACAGTCTTGTTAAAAAATTAAGTTGAATTACCATTTAGGGAGCTTTGTTGCTTTTTTTTCTTTTTTTTTTCTTCTTCCCTCCCTTCTTTTTAAACATGCCTGTCGGGAGTGTGAAATTGTATGCATTTATCACTACCCTGCTGAGCAAAGCTTGTTAAATTAAGAAAGACGTATTTAATTAAATGGATTGATAAACATTCGTATACTTGTATTCAGAGGGCACTGTATATAATTTTAATTTTTAAAAATGAGAGGTTGCTTTGGTGATTCAAAGCCTCTTAAGATGTTTCCCACACGATGATGTCAGACTAATAAACCTCCAGGGAGTTCTGAATGCCAGAGATCTGACAAAGTTGTGCCTCCTTGTTCTGGAAGCAACATAAGGATTTACCTGCTACTGTATTTTAGGAAAAGGCAGCAAACAACTTTGGAAGTGCTGCACCAGCTTAGCTGCCACCAGAGATAACAGCTGTGATACCCAGAAAGAATTGTTTTCCATTTTGCAGTAGCACATAGCCCTTTGGTGCAGCAGCAAGCAGAGGGTGCCCCATCTCACACCTCCCTCCTTCCACCAGCCTGCTGTGCAAAGAGGTCCAGGCTGTGGGGCCACATGGTAACCCACAGAGCATGCACCTGCATACAGGGCCATGTGTGCTGCTGGTTTGGGCAGCACCTCTTGAGGGTTGTCTTTGGAGCTGTTCTAAACCTGCAACATAGAGAAGGACTCTTCTGTTAAGTACCGTACAAATATAAAGAAAAGAGGTCTGCTTCAGGGACAGGACAGTGTGGGCGAACAGGACAAAAGGAAGGAGGAAAAGAAAGCAACTAATAAATGAGGTTACATGTCTAAGATGAGCTGACAGGCCAGTAACAGAGCTCCGACCAGCACCTGCCAGCCAAGTTCCCTGTTCTGCTCATGGGAGTGGTTTATCCACGGCGTTACTCACAATTACTCCAGAATGAGCAGAGCAGACTCATACTCACACAGCTGGAGTCTTGACTTGACAAAGTATCCCTTGCTCTCAAGGACTGATTTTGCTGAACGGCAATAAAAGCTTGTAAAAATCAAATAAAAACCAAATGCACCACAAGTTGCAGGATGCTGGGATTGTATGGGGTACTGTAAGCAATGCTTTTTGCAAACACGGGGAATGTTATTCATCATAGTTGTCTGTGGTGGGCAATTTGGTTGCCTTTCAGAGGACTCACTCTGACATAGGATCCCTGCCAACATAAAGAAAAACTTGTCAAAGCATTGTGCTTTTCAAAGTTGAAGGAATTGTTTTCCTTCTGTCTCCTTCAGAAAACATACCAAACTTTGGGAAGTCACAATAATTTCTGTTGCTGAAAATAAATTACTAGCAATTAAAAATCTTCTTGCACACTTTCATTACACAGAGTAATATACAATGTAAAGATTCACAGCCTTTTGAGGAAGCATCATGATCTTCAGACCTGACCTCCTGAATAACATAGGCCAAAGCACTTCACTTAGTGGTCACGGCCTCCAGCCCAGATCTTGTGGTTGAACTGTAGCAAGTCATTCAGAAATACATTCATCTAGATTTATGGGGACCAGTCTTGATATGAGAGTGCCACACAAAGCAGTTCCTGTCTTGTGCTTCATGCAATGAATTGGAAAGTTAAGCTGGTTCATGGGTTTGAAATGCCCATAATCCAGAAAGATTCTCTCACCAATTCCAGGCAGAAATAGTGTGTAGGTGGCTTATAAAACTTCCTTTCTACAGTGACCCCAAATCTAAGCAAAAGGTCAGAATCATTTGTGTTGCTTCAAAGGCTCAATTGTTACTCCAGCCAACAAGTTAGCCATGAAAAAAACTATATTCAATTCTTTAATCTATGACATAGCTAAGATAAACATAGTGAAAGATTGTTATTGTTTACTTAAATCCTTTCTCTACTGAAATTGTACTACCATTTTTCAGTGCATTAACTGCTTATGGTTCTCATGCCATGGTTTTTAAATCCTAGGTGCCAATGACTACATTTTGCTCCCAGATATATGCACCGCCAATAGCCTTTCTTTATAGAAATTCCAAAACATGTGGATGAAATCCTGGTCCCAGTGAAGTTAAAAGGAGTTTTGCCAGAGACAGTAACCAGCAGGGCAGTCAAGCCCCTGTGGGAACAGTACTGATTCCAGTACCAATTGAGGTTCTAGTTCCAGCACGGACTGAGGTGAGGAAATGACTCCTTTTACTTGCATATAGAAATTTTCTGTTATGTGACCATAACTCCCTGGCAAATACAATCTTTGAAATGTGCCTAGTTTTATGTAGGGGAAGCTACATAAGTCTGCATCTCAATACAGCCCAAGAACCTGGCTGTTGCTGTGTATATGTGCACATGCCTGTGTCCATTAACACAAGTACTCACACTGCTATTTGTTGTTATTACAATGTAATACAAGATATAAAATACATATGTTACAGTTTATAAACCAGACTACTACTACAATGGCATTAACTGTTCGTATTTTAGTGCCACCAACTGAAATGGGAACCTCATAATACAAGTATTTAATGACAAGTGCTTAATGGACAGTACCCCATAAGACTTAAAAACAAATGACACAAGGCAGGGAAACAAATAGTAGAAGACTGAGAAAGAGGAAATGATTTACTGATGGCCACACAAGCAGATATCTGCAAAAATCAGGAACTGGACAAGACAGATCAGAGAATTAACTTAACCATCTACTTTTTCCCAATAAATATTAATCATTCAAATGCCAGAAAGTAATTTATTAAATTACAAGGCCTTTCAACTTCAGTCAATAGCCATTCTGTTTCAACCTGGAGTGCACCTACCAAACAAACACACATAAGCCCCATGGAAGTGTTCTGTAAAAGGCAAAGCATTGGCTGAAGCTTCATGTTTACCCTTTCAAGTCATGTAAACCTGAGAATAAATCCACCTGTTGCCCTTTCTTCAATGAGGTCGCTAAAAAACCCTCCCTTTTATTTGCAAGCAGCTTAGTGGCTACAAAAGAGCAGTGTCCAATAAACTTATTCCAAACAAAGATTAATTCCTGATTAATCACTGTGAAGGGTTAAATTAACATTAAGGAAAATGCCAGCTACTGAAAAGTGAGGTTTTTCTTTAGTAATTTATTGCAACCTTCCATGCTAAGGCTAACTAGAATTGGACAAAAGAAGATTTAAAAAATTGTGAAAGGTAAAGTGAAAGGCCATAAAAACTGAGAAAGTAAATAATACAGAACAACAAGATAGACAGGGAATCAATCAGGAAAGATAACAATAATTACATGATCAAGCAAAGAGTACATTTAGGTAATAACATGGTAATGGAAGAAAGGAACAAAATTCAGCTCTGAGAAAAGTCAGCTCTGAATAAGTAATTTGAAAAGAGCTGAACACTATCCTGTTTTTTTTAATTAATAGTATATCAAACTTAAAGTAAAACAGATTTTTTATCAATTATAAGACCATAAAATCTTTAAGAACCCATTTATTTTTCCTCAAAATATCCTAGACAATTTTCCTATGATTTTCAAATCCATACACTCAAATAAACAGTTGCTAAGTGTTCCTTACTGTAAGTTCTCCCTGTAAACAGTCTCAGAATTGAGACAGCAACAATTTTCTAGCTGTCTAGCACACTGATTCCACTGAAGGTACTTCTGACGTGTCTCTGAGAGAAACTTGAGACAAGCATTATATAATAAATCCTCTGCAATGTACACTATAATAAATAACCAACCAGTTAGACTGAGGTTGATAGAAGGCCAAATCCTCCTTCTTGTGCCCCAAGAGGGGAGCAGGAAGGTGAACTCTGCACCACAGCTTCTATCTGGAGACAAGGGAGCAGCACAGGCTGACCCACAGTGCCAGAGAGGCAGGTTGAGTAAGAAGGATCCTCAGCAGATGGCTGAGTTGCTGCATTATGAAGAACAGAGGATGGACTGCAGATGGAGATGGGAGGGCACACAGCTTTCTCTGGACAAAAACCTTCTGATTTGAAGGAGTGAAAATGTATCCAAGGAAGCGGATGTTGAAAGAAGAAAGGCCTCCTTCCCAAATTCTCATGGGAAAGCCCAACTTCTTGTAAGGCAACAGCCTGGAGGGAAACTTTTTACGTGGCCTAGCCATAACCAGACCTGAGTATGAAGATCTTTTCTCTCCCTACCAAAACTTCAGAAACACCACCTTTAGTAAACCATAAGGAATATAAAACAGCACAGATTTTAATGAAAAGCAAAAACAGCTGTTGCCCTAGTCCAACAGCCTTGAGCTAAAGATTTTACTTAAGTAACTCAATAGAATTATGCTTCTTGATCTTATTATTTATGTAGAATTAAACTTTTAAAAAGTTTTTTAAAAAAAAAACAACAAAAAACAACAAACAAACAAAAAAGTGCAAACTATATAGAAACAGAAAAGGCAATTCAAAGTGTCGTGGGAGATGACCCAACACAAGAGTGTGATCCCTGTGTTGGTCAGGCACCATGAGCTGAGCTGTGGGTCTTTTTGGTAACAGCAGCTCCATGAGCAACCCTTAGAGCCCTCCTGTTGTGCTGCATCACTGTAAATTGAGTTGTTGGCTAACTACATAATATAATGTGGTGTTTACAAAGCCACTGAGACCTGGCTTTACTCCATTCCTGATTACATCAGTAAGAGTCTGACAAATTAAATTCAATGGAAGAAAAGGTAAACTACGGAGTCCAGGGTTTTTTCCAGTATGGTCTTCCACATAAGACTTGCTAACACACTATAGACATTTACGGGATGTTGTTTGCTGGAGCAGTTGCAGTGACATGCTTGTATTCTTTGTTATGAATTGACCATAATGATAAACAAATCTGTCTTAGGCAAGGAATGTTACTTAGGGATTGGAAAATTATTCCTTTTGCTTGAAGCATTTGCTCAATGTAAGTGTTTTTCTCTTTTTCTTTCTATTTTTAATAAAACTAGGAAGAGGAGAGAGAGAAAGAGAGAACGAGAGAAAGAGAGAAGAGGAGGGAGAGGAAGAAAGAAAGAGATGATGAAAGAGAAAGAAGAGAAAGAAGAGAAAGAAGAGAAAGAAGAGAAAGGGGGAAAGGGGGAAGGGGGAAAGGGGGAAAGGGGGAAAGGGGGAAGGGAGGAAGGGAGGAAGGGAGGAAGGGAGGAAGGGAGGAAGGAGAAAGAAAGAAAGAAAGAAAGAAAGAAAGAGAAAGCAAAGCAAACAGCTGGTGCTGAAAGTGAGCAAGACTCTCTCATTTTCTTCTGTCTTTTAATAAATCATTGTAGCAGCTTTGTGACAGGTCTCTGTTATCCATAATGCCCAAGCAAACAGCTTTTCTTTCAGCCTCTATTCAGTTGGCTGCCAGGGAAGCAGGACTGCAGGCAGGAAACTTCAGTGGCTCAGCCTGCTCCCCTGTAATTCAATTAGAAAAGCAAGCATGAAGTCAATATTCATTGCGCCAGGCCAGAACTGCACAGCACAATGAAATGATAATGAGAAAGTTCACAAAGGAGACGGGCTTAATGATAAGTTTTTAAAGACGTGCTGCAGCGGGTGACCCTCTGTACGACTGGCAAACACACATGGGCATATGGGTCTTTACCCTCAGGGATTTACTCTCATCCCTTACCATCTGTATCCAGGGCAGACGGCCGATTGTGCATCCAAGGGAATCTCATGATATACTGACTTAGGTCGCTCTATACAGCTATTTAGCATCTCTGAAGGGAAAGAAGACATGTTTCTTAAACACCCGGGCCCCAAGGGAACACATACAATTTGCTGGATCACAGGCAATGCAGTTGCAAGTGGCATGGAGCTGTGACTCCCAAGCCCAGCAGGGAGGTTGGGCTTGTGGGGCACACACCAAGAAAATCATGAGAGAGAACTTCCAAGGCTTCGTAGAAGTGCAGAAGAAGAACTGCGCCCTTGTGCTTTCAGAGCAAGGCAGCACTCAGTCCCTACAACCGTGAGAACTTAAAGCATTTGTGCTTTAAACTGTTCAGCACTGGGTAAATGCTGGACCCGATTCTACAGGTCTCTCTCGAAGAGATCTCCCACTGGAGAAGGTCTCTACATGATTTCTTTTCTTCTCCTTTTAGCACTTTGCTGGTGACAATAAAATATGTAGTCATTTATTTTGTAAACATCGTTGTATTAGGTTTAAAAATAATGAGTGATTGAAGTAGTAATAAAAAAAACCAGCATTGTGTGTACAAGCCCAGAGTTGCCTTGTTCTAATTTTGCATTGGGATTCAACATTCCAGATATGACAGAATTTGTTCTTTTTAAAATTACTTCTATGGTAGAGCCCTGGGCCCCTCACAAAGAGACTTGGGCCTCATTCTTTTCGGTGTGGTACAGAAAGAACGAGTGGCCCCAACTCTAAGCAGGCAAACATGAGAAACAGAAAGTTTTTCTTTTCTTCTCCATTAACAAAAGGGAAACAGGGCACACAGAGCTTATATAAGTTGCCTGAGGTCACACAGGGTGTCAGTGACAGAGTCACAAATTGAATTCAGATTCTCAGGCTCTTGGTCCCAGTTCGTGTCATATTGTAGTGCAGGGCAGTCCAAAGCTTTAATGTCATTTTCAGAAATATGTTGTTATTTCCCTAAATTAATCTCTCAGCCTAACATATACTAACATTCCACATATCCCCATCATCAGTAATGGCTGCTTAATATGCTGGTAAATAATTAATACAAGTCAACAGCTGTATATTTTCTCAAAATCAGGAGGTATTTTTCAACATTGCTCATGACAACAGCCCATTTTTTACTTCAGGGCCTAACAAAAAGGAAGTCAATTTTGCCATTCTTCCTGATTCAAAAAGCCTTCAACTGCTAATAATAGAAGTGGGTGGTGAATTGCTTCATCTGCAGTAGGAAGCTCTCCGTGTTCTATTGGGCCAGTTCTTCAGCCGCTATAAACCCACACAGCTTCACTGAAGGCAATTCGGCTTTGCCAAGTCACGCAAGCCAAGGGCAGATGTATTTGTGTTTCACTGTGCACTGAATCTCTTAAGACTGACCCAATCTCTGCATCTGAAAGGGAGAATGCAGCACTGCCCACAACTGGAGCTATACCCAGGGATGTAACAGGTAGAACAGGCTGGCTGGATGCTTCTTACACCCGTCACTCTTCTCCAGAAATCCTCCGTGAGGAAAAGCAGAGGTAAACGCCAGAGACTGCAAGCCTGTCCCAACAAGCCATGCCAACATCCTGGACTAAACACTCACCCCTCTGGAACATAACACAGGATAACAGTAAAGTGTCTCAGAACGAGCTGCTTTCTTCCGACACTGAACAAGAGTTGTTATATGAAAAAAGGGAAGAGTTTTATCTCTAAAGCTGCACACACTTGTGGCTGCTTCTGGAGTTCACAGTTTTCAACAATTTTTTTACCCTAACTGCAATTTGTTGACTGTTGACAGAATTTTGAAGGGTTACAGACCCTTGGTGGACATAAAATCCT
The DNA here is from genome assembly GCF_028858705.1 of Grus americana. Lineage (NCBI taxonomy): Eukaryota > Metazoa > Chordata > Aves > Gruiformes > Gruidae > Grus > Grus americana. Next base: position 119,849,582 of record NC_072854.1, read on the forward strand.
TCTTCTCCTGGCAGAAGGGATCAGATGCTGAACTGATATACATTGAAATCTATATTGAATTATGCCAGCAAAGGGCCAGATCCCAGGATTTTTCCTTTGGTTAATTAATCTCTAGTGCAACTCTCTAAGAGACTAGAGAAAAAGCCACATCTTCCCTATGTATTTGTGTTAATTCTTACTATTATATAAAAGGACAGATAAACTAAGAAGTACTAGTCACTTCATATGTCAATACAGAACATAACTATATCTTTTCACAGGTATATAAACCCCAATTTTCACAACTAAATTCAAATTTTGGGTACTTTCCAAAGGCCTGATATGTAAAACAGAGTCCTCACTGCTCAAAACAACTAGAGGTCAAATGTCCCTGTGTAACTCCTGCATGTAGCTGTCAGAAGTGATCACAATAACTTCCCCTTTCTTATTTTAGAGGCAGCACTCTCACTCTTATGTAACGAAGGCAAAATCTGTTGAGGTCAGGGATTCAGGGACACCAGCTTTATCCACTAAACAGCCTTTGCCTCTCAGTGACAGGCCCTGGGAAGTTCACAAGACACTGCAGGTATCTATCTCCCTTTAGTCATCACTCGTTCACGTCAGACCCTGCTATCCTGTTTTATGTTCTGTGCTTTGATGGGAGATGTTGTCTGCACAATATCCTCAGCTGAGAATTGTTTTTTCCTGGAAACATTAATGCATGTAATTGGCACATGCTTTTCTGGAGTACTTCTATCACCTTTCAAAGATAGATACAATCAAATCTCTCCTCCACTCATCAAGGAAATGCCTAAAGCATCAAGTGGGGAATTCCAGGCCAGCTTAGGGCTGTTACTTTACATTTTCTCAAGCAGCAAGGTAACATGGGACAAGGACTGTCATGGTGTCTATTTTGAGTTCCCTGGTGAGAAAAACATTTGACACTTATCCTGGATGGTTGAAACCTTCCTCTCCTCCCGGGGAAGTCAGGCTACCTCTGCCATTCATATACAGCTGCTGTTACTTGATTTCACCCATCCCCTCTGAACACACATCACGGAGAGGCACTGAAGTCCGTTATCCTAGGTCAGGCTCTAACCTTCACAAGGGTAAGGTAAAATAGACCTCTCGTCTCTAGCTAGGTCATAGTGCTCATTAGAGATTAGCTCAAAACTCATAAGCTCACTTCAGTGAAAAGTACCAGTAAAAGAACAAAATCCATCTCAAAGTTCTGCATCTCTCTAGTTCCTGCCATGCTGTTTTTAGTCCTAAACTAGGCCATTTCAGAATGGAAGGATTGAAAAAAATACATTCAAAAAGGAAAAGGTGGCCCTGTAATTAAGTGATTAGCCTGACCAGGGTTTAATTTCAAACACTGACATAAGACTGCTTTGTATCGATTGGCAGATGGAGCTATGGGCTCTCTTCACTGTGCCATTTTAAGAATAAATGAGAGAGAACACTTTTCTCCCTTTCTTTGTTTTGATTGTCAGTGTTTGGAGGCAAATATTTTTTATTTGATCAGAAAGTAGCTTGCACAACATCTTCTGAGGGATCACTGTCTTGTGATACACCTTTTATTTGTGCACTACAGAACACGCCTGGGTGACAAGGAACACAATGCACCTCTGGGCTCCATGCATCCTTTCAGCAAAAAGGAGTGAATTTGGAAGTGGAGACATAGATGATCTAGGTATAGACTATAGCGAAAGACCTACAAAATTGCATGCTGAATTCAATCCAGCAGAGAAACTGCAGAAACACAGAATGGAGAGTCTATTTATGTTATTAATAATAAAGGTACTGCAACCAGTGAGTCCAGAGCTATGCAATTACAAGGAGACATGCAGTGTACACAATCAGGAATCCTTATCAGATTGTTTGGTCTATCTTTTCCATTTAAAAGTGATGTTTAAACTATGTTTATAGACAAAAGAATTGATCAATGAACCTGTCATTTGGTCATGAGTAACATGGAAAAAATTAATCAGGTGATGAAAATATTGCCGTTTCTCCATTTGGGGAATAAATTGAAGATATTTCAAAAAAGATTTTGTCAAAACTTTGGAGACATGTGCATCAGCAAAGTCAAATCTTTGAAAATTTCCCACAAGCAAACATCTCTAAAGATATTTGGAAATGAGATTTTCCAAAGGTAAAATATCTGGAAAACCAAAATCAGGGATTTACTATTATTTAAGCTTTTCAGCTGCTCCCTAAGAAAATAAACTTGGAGTTAAACAAAAACTTCACTGTTTTCCTACAAAATAAATAACAGTAACATTATACCCACTAAACAGGAATCAGCTGTATAAACAGTTTACCTGCCTCTGACAGCATCAACTACAGAGAGAATTTCTGGGCAACTGTATTCAAAGAAGGAATAACCCAAGTTATGGCAACCATTGTAACCCAATGTGTAATAAATATGAAGGAGCAAGTAGGAGGGGAAAATACCAAAAAACTTCATCATCTTGACTCAGCATCTTCAAATTTAATACTTGAAAAAGGTGACAATCACCACACTCCTCTACTTGTCACTTTAAGCTAGTCCAATAGTTGCCATCATAAGCCCTTGATTCAAGATTTAACTGTCTTTAGCCAGTTAATCTCAGTTCAATCATTTCTGAAACTTGGCTGTCTAATTTTCCACATTCATTCCCTTCACCCACAAATAGGCAGATAGACATTGTATGCAATTTGAAAGTATCTTGCAGCTTGGAAACAAACCCCTATTTTTCTGTCATGTAGTCCCCCTGGATACTTTGATTAATTTCAAAGAACTAAATCTGAAGAGCTCACAGGCCTCACATGGTCCAAGCAAGGGAAGAAGAGAAAAAAAAAAATCAGTCTTTTTCACTGTATTATTCTCTGCAAACTTGAACTACAACAACTCAGTGATCAAACAATTTGCAGTTGTGAACACTAAGAAATGGGAGCCTGTGAAATATGTCAGCATGGCAGAAACATATCTCCCCCCTGCTCTCATCCTTCCCACCAGCTCAGCATATGTAAACTTTTAGGTACTGCATGCTGAAGTTGTTCCCACAATATATAACAGAAAAATGTATGCTGTTGCGGAACAGAGGCATGTGTAATAAATATTTTCTGTGCTCAAGAGCCTAGAAATAGATCGTAGGCTGCATGTGTATTACAGACTTGTGTCAACATAGCTAGATCCATCAGGTGCATGAAAAGAAGTGATCCTGATGGATACAGCTGGGTTTCAGAAGCTGCTTCTACAGCCTTATTTATAGCAGCAAAACTGTCCATGTTCTAGTTCAGCTCTTGACAAAGGGATATATAACAGAGCTTTGCTAATGGGGCTGCATCTACAGTAGGAGCACATCAGCTGCAGAGCATATGATATTTGCAACGGATACAAATCACCCAGTACAAATCTGGCATGAGATCTAGGGATAGAAATTGGATGTGGAGGGATTACATCCAGCACTTTCTAAGGTACTACTTTCTGAAGAATGAAAAGGGCTTGACTCTACATTGCCCCAAATTTTGTGCTGTCATCCTCATCAAAGCAAGATGAAAAGCCTTCACTCTTCAGTCTTGGATACTGGTACATTGCACACTACTTTGTGAACAATTTTGTGTAGTAACCAAGTGCCTTGAAATAACAAACCTGAATCCTCTCATACAATTTCAGCTTTATCATGCCTGTAGTCACTTTTCTTTTAGAGGATTTGCAATAGGAACTGAATGCTGCATTCCTCTCTCTGCTTCTTTGGACTAGATCCTCAGCTAGTACAAACTAACTTAACACTCACAGATGTCACAAAATCTTCCCATATTTATACCAGCTGAAGATCCAGCCTTTGTTTGCCAATGAGGGTGTTGCTCTACAGTAATACTGTTTCTGGTCCAAGTAATTCCTAACATTATTGTAATTTACAACACTGCCAGGCACAAAAGGAAAAGAGTAACCACCAGGAATAAATCTTCTTTTCTGATTCTCTAGAATACATGCATGTAGCTAATATATGGTCAACAGAAAAAGTATAGGGATGTGGCCATAAAAATATCTTATAATTATCTTAACCTGCTGCTTTGGGACAGACTTCATTGTTCATTTCCCTCAGATGCTCTCCTGCCTCCTTCCTCACACCCTGACCGCTGTCAGTTTGCTGTCAGCTTTACGGTATCAAGTGTGTGATCTCTCCGTTGGTACCCTGTTCAGTGTCATTTAAGCTGGCCAGTCTGCAAGGCCACCAAGGTCAAGGAACTATCAGGAGTAAGGTTTCTTAAGTGCAACGTGTGAGACACCATCTGACACTGTTTACAGATAGAGTTAGCCTCTTATTGACCACAGGATAGAAGTTAAAAGCATTGCTTAGGGAGTTCAAATGTGTTAACCTCTGAAGTGATGTTTGAATTAAGGTTATAAAGGGCCTAAAGTTTCGATCAGAGGCTTGGAGAATAAAAAGGATTTGGAAAAATTTTAGAGTGGGATCAGAGTAGCTACACTGAGTGTGCCAACTGCTATATTATTGTTGATTTAATTGAGTCCATCTATCAGGTCTGTGCATTATGTGATCCAGTTCCAAAGATGTTTCCCTGCTGCAGCTGACAAAATACAGACTATACACTTCAAATGCAGTTGTCGGTCTTTAAAACAGGCAGTTACAAAACATGTTGGCTGCTCTAGCAATCAATAATGGGAAGGGCAGTGTACGTTGGACTAACTCCCAAACAATTAAATACTTGCCAGTGTAAAGTAAAAAACGACGCGAGACCACGCCAAAAGCTTGTTCACTGTTTGGCAACCCTCAATATTACAAACACTGATGGTTTAATAATCAGGCAAAATTAACAAAGCTGGAACAGCAGAAACATTTTCAGAGAAGTTTTCTGATGAATACCCTGAAGACGTAACAAATACACCTTCCCATGAATCGTATCCACAATCCACCTGGAATTCTTGCACTGTTTTCCTGGAAGTTGACTCACAGAGGAGGTTACATACCTGTCATGAACTGCATACACAAACGATGAAGACACCACTACCTTCAGCAAAAGAAGTAATGCCTCTTACCCAGAAAGGAGGCACCTCACAGCTTAAATGTTTTGGAACACTGGACCTGCACTCTGCAGGCTGAGAACGAACAATTCAGCCCAGCCCTGAGAACAAGGGAAGGAAAGTGCCATGTCAAGGTGCAGTGAGGGCCAGTTACTCCCTAAGGGACCAGGAGCTGAGCATGGTGACATAGCCAGGGGACAAGCCAGCAATGTGGAGCAGGGCAGGTCTAGGGTGACAGCTCAGGGGCAGCCCAGAGCCCGGACCACCAGCCAAGTTCATGGAGAGCTGAGGCCAGGCCAGGCCATTAGACTGCAAGTTGGGCCTGGTGCAGCAGGGCCTGTGGCCAGGCACGGCAGGACTGTGACAGAGCTGCAGGGCAGCATCCTATGGCATCACTGGGGTAGCGGGTGACAGCCCTAGATGGGCTGAGCCGGAGCCTTTAGCCATGTGCAGGAACATGAGTGGAAGCTCCAGGGAAGGCAGGCAGGGCCAATAAGGCCCATTAGTGCCATTTTTTCCTTAAGAATTTCACTGTTTTTCAATATTAAATTATCTCTCTTCCCATGCTTTGATTTTGCCAGAACAAAGTGTTAAATATGTTGACACTTTGAGCACTGTTATTGATTTTTCCACATTTGTGATCTGTCTTACCCATATTGAAAAGAGACAGAAAGAGCACCAAAACTGCAGAGAAAGAATGGTAGAAAGGTCAGTGCTATATGCTATTCCAATGGCTATGCTTAAACAGTATGGACTTCCTTTTACTACTCCACAGTCTTGCAATAAGTATGTTACCCCTCTGCACCAAAATAATAAGGCTCAGGCAACCATGCTTTGATTTACAGGTGCAAGGAGGGAGTCACTTAGGGGCTTAGAGACAGCCTCTCCTTTGCTATTAATGCCAGCTAATGTGTCATGTTTATTTGTTATCATGTATCACGGCTGTTTCCCTTAACCTCTCCATTCGGACAAGAGCCCTGCTCTATTCCACAAAGGACTGAGAGGGGTCTGCAGCCAAACTGGACATGTGATACCTCAGAGATGTCGCAGTGTCAGTCAATGGCTATTGCTCATGTGGCCAGAAACAGAGATCCTAACTGGAATTACAGAGTAGTCCTGAGTAGAAACAGGCCCTGTGGGCCATTCTTTTTCTGGACTTGTGCTAAGACCTACAGCCTTCTTGCAAATCTCCTCGGTCTTTCAAAGTGTGGAAAATACGGTGGATTTTGGAATTATTTCCCTGAAACATAACAGGAAATGCTATGTACTCAGCTATTCTCGCTGCTTGCTACTCTGGTGTACTCTGTGTACAGTGATGCTATAGGATATAATATACATTCTCACCTTTTCTATCTCCATCAATTATCTGGGATAATAATCTCTTCGTACTTTATAATCTCTCCACTGCATAGCTGAGAAAATGAAAAAGTATAGGTAGCTATTAACCTTGCGTTAAAGGTCATTTAGAATGCTCCCATTACAGACATGCACAAACCTCTGAACCGGACTTATCTTCAAAGACACTTCTCTTTCAAAAGATGGTGCATGTGTCTGGGACAACGAACATTATTAGAAAGCAAATATTCTGGTTCCTAAATGAACACAAAATAGGTTGGTTTCTCTACCTTTCCTCCTCTCTCCCACCACCCTTTCTCACGTTCTCTTTTTTTCCCTTTATCTCTTTCTGTCTTCCTTTCTTGCTTTCTTAACTCTGGCACATGAAACTAACACTTTCATGTAACTGGATAGAGAAATACACATCTATTAGCTTTTACATTTATGGTAAAACATGGTGCTGTGTGATTTCTAGGCATGTACAGAGAAAGATGAAACAAAGCAAAGTTACCTAGCAAGTGTTATTCTTAATACCCCAAACTATAATTTCAGAGTGCTGCAGAATATAGTTCCCTTTCTTTAACCCTGCAATAAAATGTGTGTCAAATCTCTGTAGACCAGACCCCAAATAGTTCAAGTCCAAGGCTGTGCAACCCTTCCATCTGTCACTCAGCTATCACTAATTAGAACTGTCCCAGACAGGATGTGTAAACAAATTGTCAAAATACAGTAATCTGTAGCACCAAAGTCTCAATGTAGACAACAATCTTGGATTAATGAAAGAAAAAACTGATGTCAGCCAAATCAAGAAGTCTTAGACCTGGACATGATACCATAGGTATATCACAAAAAAATTCCCAGCCAACAATAAAGAAGGAAGGTAGTGACAGAGTGGTAAATGGTGTTTACTTCAGAAGCATCAAGAGGTGGATTCTTAAGCGTAGCCCTACAGCTGTTCAGGTGAGGCGTGCTAGGACCATGGGCTACCAAAGAAACTTTGACAATCTCACTAGAATATGAACCCAGTGTTACTTAGGTGCCTTCCTTTTTCACCCTTAATTTTTACTCTGAGGAAAAGGAAATGCTGTTAGAAAATGAATTCTGTTAGGATGTATTTGTTTGTAGCAGAAGATACAAAGTTTTCTCAGTGCTTTATAAGGAAATGCACTGATTTGAGATGCAGTCTAACTCAAATTGCCTGCTGGCAAACAGTTCGACTGAAACCCTGGGAAAACCAGACCAACATGATGTGCCCTGTAATAGAAAACCAAAATATAGTTCTACAGGCTAAATTTGATCCCAAAAGGTTCTTTTGAGCTCTCTCATAATGCTAATAAGTTTTTTTTCTAAGTCAGGACCATTTTAGATAGAGGTACAATCTGAACTGAAATTTGCAGTTATTTGGAGGACTTGCAAGAACTCACTGACATTAAAAATGATACTTTAGCTGAGTATTCCATCCTCGTGAGAATCAGCAAATGTTTAGAAGAGAAACTTCAGATCCTGATCACTAGCCATTTGCAAAAATTATGTAAATAAGTCAGAAATAAAAGTTTGGTCTTGAAAATTCATAAAAATGCAAACCTGACTTTACATATTTTAAGAGTGGACTAAAACATAAGTTGGTTGACTTAAGGTAATATTTTAACCAGAAAGCACAAGAAAAGAAACATCCTAATTGACTGAAAATCCAGCTGTGGACTTAAAATAGAATTTAAAAAAGTCACATTTTTCATGTTACTAAGTTCAGCACTGTCTAGTCTTTGAAGAAATGGATTGGCTCGACAGAGCTAGCTGGAGCACTCAGCATTCACACGGGAACTCTATTCTGCTGTCAACTGGCCCAAAAGCATGGCTGTGAGACTTACCATATCCTGGCTGCTAGCTATTAAACATATCTGCTAGGGCCACCTTCACGCTTGAAGGACAGATTTAGAGATGGAACTTTTCAAGCTTTTTGTGGATGCTTTGTTCTGTTTAAAAACATCTTTGCCTTTACTGGAGAGATTTTCAAAGCTGAGGAAAAAATTTGTGGGCTGGATCCATTCCATTTTAGTAGTAATTAAACTCTCTATTCCTAAAGACCCAGTCTAATTCTTAATGAAATAAACAGCATTGCTCCCATTGTGTTCTAGAGAGGCAAGATCCAGTTCCATCTGCTTAAGGTCCTTCACATGAATGTTTCCTAACTAGTGATCGAGACAGCAGCAGATAGAAACCAAATAGAGCAAAGCATTTGAAATTAGTATCTCCAGCACAGTGACTAATCTGTGCCACATTTTCCGCTATCAGTCCCTTAATGGAAACTCCAAAAACCATACCCACTGTCTGTTACATTAGCACTCTGTACTTAAACCAACCACTTCATTCGTTGATTTCCATGTAACACCCACCTCGTAACCATATACATTAAAAGCCTACAGTGCCAAGTGTTTCAGGGATCCTGAAATGAGTCCCTGCTAGCACTAACTTTTCCATCTTCAAGGCCTTTACCCTACCCACTGAACTCTCCCCCTATTTCCTTGCTGCTTCATGACTCACCACTGAACCATGCTGTCTGTGCAATGCAACCAAGCAATCTCTAGCCGCCGAGCCCCCAAACCCTCCTCACTCAAAAGCAGTACAAGTGTTCTAAAATTCAGCTGAACTCACGGGGCTTCTGTCTTCTCTTAGAACCAATACTGGTTGGAAAAAATGCTGATTTGGTGAAATCAAGACATTCCACAGAATCAATTTTACATCTTTTCCTTTTTTCTTTTTTTTTTTATGAAGACAAAAAAATCAAGAAACATTTCAACCTGAAACCTCTTTAGTTTCCTGACAGCTCATCTATCCAGCACATTGACAGCTCATCAGGTGGAGAGGCATCCAGCATCTGCAGTTTATTACCCAGATGGAGTCAGGGGACCTCAGGCTTCCAACTGATCACTGGAAAGCTCTGTAGTAAGACCTAGTATTTATCTCAATTTATAAGCTTCAGGGACAAGGTTCTTCAGAGAGTGAAAAAACAATGTAGCTGAAGGGAAATTAGCAAATGCCAGGGCATTTGCAGGAGCTGGGGATTTTGCCCTTGTTTTGTAATATTTGATTAAAACAGACTTCCACATCCCAAATGCTACACTACCAAAGTTGAACATCAACTGCATGAGCAGCTATGTGGCAGGATGTGGAAAACTACTTTCTGTTAATGATTCTGTGCTCTGATCAATATTCTACAGTCTCCCCATGAACAAGTTAGTGTTTCATAGAAGATAACAGAATGGAAGCAACAAGTGTCAGATCACTAGGGCACTGCCAGATTTCATACTGCTACAATCCCATACTGCAAGCATTTGAAAGGCTGCCTAAAGCAAAATACTAATAATTGCAAAAAAACATATGCAAAAGAATCTCACTGTTCTATGAAACGTAGCATTTAATCACATGGGTTCTTGCTGCTTGGAGGATGAGAGAGGCAAAGAACTCTTCAACAGGAAGTCAATCAGCTTATGGCTGTTTTATATCTCATAAGGACTTGATCATGTGTCTGAGTCATTTGGTATTTTTTAAAAAATTAATGGCATATAAATCACATTATTAAAGCCATTGCAAGGTGGTTTATAACTGTAGGCTCTTTTTTTAAACCATAAGCTTAATATGTGACCTAAACCTAGCTTTTTTTATTCAGTTGCCAAGAAAATCAACTGTCAATGCTTCCCTAATTGTCTGCATAGACAACTAGAAGGTTTTCAAGGATTTCTCTTATTCAAGTCTTTTTACCGGCCTTCATTAAAATTTTGTGAAGCTCTGCTAATTAGCCAGAAAGACCTCTACCTTGAACAGCCTGTCCCATCTGTGATTACAAAGCTGTGTGTCTCTCTCCATTGGGACTTCACAGAGGCACCCATTCACAGGGTGAAAGCGCCAAACCTGAGCCCACAGTGACCACAGTTCTATACAAACACCCTCTGCTTGCCCACCAATCACACATGATTTTTCCCATTCACAATTTTTTCCAAATCCCAGAAGCCTGTTCTGGATATCTGATCAGTCAATCTTTACCTTCCTATTTTAAGGGGTCCAGAAGAGAATGAAGAATGTTGTAATATGAGACATAGTTCACTAACATGAGTGTGGAAAAGATCTTTGGCACTGTCAAAACCACCTGTTAAAATGAATAAATTTAACAAAACCTTATCTCTCTTGATGGCATGAAAAGCTAAGCACTTTATCCCAAAGGTTTTCTCGGCTCTCATTTGTTTTCCCAGATCAATTTCCAATTCTGTTATTTAAAGATGGCTTCAAACTGTTTCTGTCTGTAAAGTGCCACATAATTTATTAGGCTGAAGACAGGAAGTATTCTGCTCTAGAAACCTCTTCTGCTTGTGTGCAGATGGAAAATTGGAAAGCATTAAATATCTGGCCAGTGGGGATTGTCCAATATAGGCCCAACAACTCAGCAAAGCCCAGTCTTTTTTCTTTTTTTTTTTTTTTTTTTCACAGAGGCAATAGAGGAAGAGACTGATAATTAGAAGAATAACAATGAAGTTATTTTCACAGCCAGGGAATAGAAAAGCCTATGAAGGCAACCATGAATAAAAAGTGCAGAGCCCAAGTACTTCATTCTGAAACTATAAGACAGTTGGGAGAGAAGGGACATCTGTTCCCAGAACAAAAGGCCAAAAGGGACAGGATAGGGGGAGCTCAGCTTATTGCAGCCCCTCCTGAGCTGCTACATAAGTTTGTTTTAGCCTGATATGATTTTTAGCTCTTTGGAAGACGCATGCATTTGACACTGTGCTTGTTCCTCTTACTGTCACTACTAAACCCTTTTTATTCCTCTGCAGGGAAAGCTCAGTCACTGGATCTGTCTACTCCTTCTCCCATCTCCTCCCCTCCCCTCTGACCCTCAAAGCCAAGACATGAAGTTACATTTCTCTATTTCTTCCATCAGCTATTGTGGTATGAGAGTTCCACTAAGACATGGGCATGTTCCAAAAACAACATGTGAATAAGGACTTCTGTGTTTTTAAGACCTGACCCAAAACATTTATTTATCCAGAAGTTGAAATTCTCACGAGCAATGGGTGAAATTCTGAGGAGAGGAGATCTGCAGCAGGCCTGGACGTAACACTGACTCTCAGGGCAACAAGTGCTATAATACAGGCAATGAAGGACAAGCCATAAACCAAGTGTCAGCAGAAATCTATGTATTAACATCGTTTCCCAACTCACATCAGTCACTTTTATATTAGAAAGGAGTGAGAATGAAAGCATAGGTACACTTAAGTAATAATAGGGATTCCTACAAATCCTGGAATGATTTACTACTGACAGTGCAGTAATGGATTGCTTATGGCAAACAGGAGATTCACAGTTTCCCAGGAGGCTTATTCCCCCACTGCAGGATACAAGTAATTCCCATTGACTTCAGTGCCTTTCCTGCCATGAAGGACTAGGAATTTATTGGCTTCAGTGGGAGTTACGAATAACTTGCATGAGCAAAATGAAACCCTAAAGAAACAAATTAAGAATGACTCTGTCTACTTCTTAAATCTATTTCAAATATTTTTCTCTGTTAGCTGGAAAAAACCCCACACTCAGCTTAAACTTACCCATCTATAGAAACTAAAAATTCTAGCAACATCTATAACAAATGTATATTGTCAGTGTACATCAGAAGTAGCAACAAAAGCCATATGAAGCTGAAAGATTTCTCATGGAAGAAATTCTGTGAAAAGTATGTCTCCTGGGCAGATTTGACCAGCTAACAGCCAAGATGCCTTCACCCTGCAGACGCACACAGGATTCCCTCACTAACACTGTGTAGTCATCTCACTGTAATTATGCACTTTTTTTCATTTACCAGTGAAGAGCAATTACATTAAAAAATCAACCCAAATAATAAGCTCTACTTTTTGCCAGTTGTGTGCTTAAATTCCAATCCTGCCCATCTGTACCATTTGTCTGACAGGATATCTGGTGTAGAAGAAGAGGAAGAAGAAATGTTCTTCTTTGAGAACCATATTTGGAGAAAATTCATTGCTTTAAAGAAGACATAAGGGCTAATACTTAATCTGGTAGACCAGCAGATGGACAATCACACAGCTGTTGGCCTACCTAGTCAGGCATATCGCATTTTCACAACAGGAAAGTGTTTGCAAGGAACCAGTGAAATGTGCATGTTTGGCAGCTAAGTGGGTGAGCAGAGGACTGTTGTGGATTACTTACTGCCTCCTCGCAGACATCTAGCTGGGGCAACTCCTAATGACAGGAAACACGGCCAGAGGATCTGCTCCGGTGTAGCAAATTGTATGGAAGGAGACACCTGGAATGGCAGCACTGAAGGAATCACTCCTGGAAAGAAGAATTAATAAATTACTCTCAGACATGCTAGGAAGTCTCCTACTGATGTTAGTGAGACTGTGGGCAGAGGTGAGGGACCAAACCTGAAAAGGCAGGGCTTTTCAACAAGAGGAAAACACATATAGTACTCTTTGTATCTAAATCAGTAATTTTGTATATGATATAGGATTTGGGTTCAGCTGAGCTTTTCCAAGCTAATGGAGATTCACAAACCTGAGTAAACTGTGGAAATACGTCCTTATAAATGTCACCTTTACATAGCAGATAGGGATTATGCAGCATGTTTGGTATTTTCAACTTTGACAAACTCTACTGCCCTTGTGACATCCCCAAAAGGTATCACTGCTGGGTTTCTCAGATTGTTGAAGTATCAGATGACTTCTAGTCATGTAGCCCTCAGTAAATTGAGGGGAGGCTTGTATTTTGGTAAAGTGGCTGAATACTACCATAGAAAGCCTATGTTCGCCTGGAAAGGGAATAGCATCTCACAAAGTATTCAGTACCCTATATGCTGGCAGAACAGTTTGAGGACACAAGAATTGCTGCATGTGTTTATTTTCTTTTTAAGCAGAAACTAGACCCCAAAAGAACTAACAGTTAGTGCATACAAAGGGTTATATGCAATGCATTTGCTGGAATTGATTTACCTTTGCTGTTGAAGAAATTGTGGACAGCCTGTATGACTAAATAATACAGGTTCTTCTGGAAGGGGATGAAGTAAATGCAGTTTTGTAAAGGATTTAGAAGAAAGCAGGGAAAAAAGGGAGTCTTCTTTCTCCATTTAATATTTTTAAAAACACCTGTCTTTCAGTCTTTTCCTAAATGTCAAAAAGAAAGTATCCTTCCAGAGTATTTTCATGGGCCCTGGGGCTTGGCAGTTGCTAATCTTGATGAGTCAAGAGCATCCACTTCAGAGGAAACAACAGCAGGAAGCAGGGAAATCGCCTCAGACTTCCCTTGGCTTTACTGTCTGACTTAATAGGGAGACCCACCTACACAATTAATAGGGTCAGAGCCATAACCTGAGGCTACGGGGTATACAGATTCTTGATCATTCCATTACAGTGAGGATGTACGTTACTAGTTAAACTCACAAAACAATGCTGAATAGCTACTCAGAAGATTAACAGGACCTCCCACTTCATGGAAACAGTGACTGTTTACATAATATGTAATGACAGTAAATCATAACAAATCCTAGGAGAAAACTCCAGTGAGAGATAAAATAACATGACCTTCTGGTTTTTCTTCTTTTCTCAGTCTTACAATCCATGTCTTTATTGCCCCATCCCATAAGGATTTCTGCATATGCTTAACTTTCAGCACACCAGTAGTTCCACAGGTTTCAATTAGTCTAATAGGTGCAAAAAAACAAGTGCAAGCATAAGGGAATGTCCTTTTTTCCCTTTGTTTGTGCAGTGTCTAATGTGGTAGGATCCCTCTCCATAGCTTGAGCTTCCTACCACTGTGATATAAATAATACAATATGTTCCACTTTGCAAGATTAAACAATTAGCATTCTAAATACAGGGCTGGTATAAAGTAGCACTGCTATTGATCTCCATTATTGTGCTGAGCTAGACCAGCTGAGGATCAGACTCTGCCTAAGGTGGTGAGTAGTTTGGAATATGCAAAGGAACTAAGCAAACACTTCTGTGGGGAAAAAATTTGCTTTGCAACTGGACAACTAGTTTCTGAATCTTATCTGTCAGTTGAAATTAATTTCTGAATAATGTCCTGCATGAGAAATTCTCATTCTATCATTTGCTATATTATAATACAACACAGCTTTCACAAGACAAACAGACTTCATTACTTTTCCCCTGGGAACTCCTCCACTCTCCTTTTGTGCATGTGACCAGATCCATAATTACACAACCAGAACTCAGATTTGCTTAAAATAAACCATTCTAGTGCTTATTCCCAGATGGAACACTCCTGTGAAAAAATACCTATACCCTGCTAAGACAACAGAGTCAAGGCAAGAAAAAAAACCTAAAAAGAAAATTTGTTTCTTTTCACATCTAGCATTTACTTGTGCTGCACTTGCATCAAGAAGCTAACACATCAGCCCTGAAATCCAGTATGCTAGGTGCTGTACCAACATGTGGAAAAAAACTCCAGTCTATTCCTGAAGCTTTCCATCAGAAGTGTGCCTGCATTACATTACAATGCGCAACTTTTAAGGGAAGGGTTTGCCTGTAGCAGATGTGCAAGGCTTGGTGCGAGAGGTCTGCAATGCCTGCCAGGGGCTGCAGGAATGCAAATATTTCACATCAGTGCTAGGAGGAGGCGATGCACATCCTGAGACCCATCTCCAGCCTTCTGCCAGCCCTCACAATGTGGCCAGGGTGTCTGACATAGCTTGGAGAGTCCTCCTGCAGAATCTCCCCACCTGGTCAGCGGTCAGGAGAGGGTTCTGGCTGCCCTTTTAATATTATTAGTGATTTAATCATCCAACAAAGAAACAAAATTCAAAACAAGGTCTCTCATATGTGAACTCCATACACTTCAGCACTTGCCCAGCTCCCACTCACATGGCAGCTAAAAGATGTAGTGGAAAAGAACAGACTTTAATCACCATGCGTCCTTGTGCTCTGGAGTGTGGGCTACAGCAACTAATAATAGATGAAGGTTTACATGTTTTTCTTGTGTTTCTGCTGGGGCTGCTGTGTCATTAATTCAGCTTGTGCCTGGCTACTTATGTTAAACATTCCCTTTGTGGCTTTCTCTAAATCTTAAATTTTGCATGTGACCACATGTAAATGTAAATGTGTATTTTTATGGTCCTGTAATCTCAGTGCTTTTAAATCCCAATTGCCTGAAGGCATACAGGGAGCTGAAGCAGAAAAGCTTGGTCAGTTTGTGATCATTTAGAGCTAGTTTATTTGCTCTTTCTGAGTGGATTCAGGTCCTGTAGAGGTTTTTGCCTTTTGTGTAATAGAGTAAAGATAAGATCTAAGAACCTAATTAACCCTGCAGGGCCTGTGAACAAGGCTCATTAGAAAACAGTCAAACACATTTATATTTAAATACCTTATTTACAGGAATTCATTTCATATTTCTGAACAGCAGATATACATGCCACACACTCATACCTTTAACCGCTGTAAACCATTTCCTTACATAAAGCTGAAAAATGCACCAAGTTTGAGCTCAAAGTCATCTGAATTATATGTCTAAGTAGTCTATAGTTTGAAAGACTACCCCAGTAATAAATGAAAGTCCTGTCTGCTTGACACTGTAAGCTGTAGTGTCCTTTCACTTGCACCCAAAAAAAAGTGCCCATGATCCAGAAAATCAGCATTATTGCAGCCCACATCCTGACCAGTAACACCTCTCTGAAGCAACTTCTCTGGGGACTTTCCAAGGCAGTGACAATAAGATATGTGTGATCATAGACATGTTGAGAACTTGTGGAAAGACTTCGTAAGGAGTCAGAATAAGGTTATTATAAACCTCATTCTGAGGTTACTTCATATCTCTCTAAATATCCTGGGTAAGACAGTAGCAAGGGATGGGTTCTAGTACTCAGTGCCTATGAATATATGTGTACGTGTTATACGGGTTCCAGTTATTTGAGAACAAAAGTCTCTTCAGCAATTCCGAATTCTCCTTCCTTCCCAACCCTTCATTCCTTCCACCCCCAGCCCTCCTTACAGAGAGACCAGAAAAGCAAGCAAAGAGAGATCTTGGGAAATATCCAACCCAATTTTCTACTCTGAAAAACAGGTATGGGAAAAGAAATGTTTATTCGACGGCACAATTGGTAGTTCAAATCCACATCCTCAAAGTGCCAGCACTTGATGTATCCTTTTGATGGAGGACTTCAGGAGCCAACAGCCTGATGCTGGTGATTAGCCCATGCTTCATATGTTGGTGCATTACTGGGTGCAGCTCTACATATGTACCATGTGCATAGCGGCTTAAAAGCCAGAAGAATTAGTCTTCCTTCTCGTTGCCATCAGAATTAGGTCTGGTTAGTACTTTGTTGTAAGTGACTGCCTGACCAGTGAGTAGGATAAATGGTGCCACTGGGACTGAAATGTACCTTAAAATTTATCATTTGCTTAATGTTTTTCCTGGAGAAGGATAGGTTTAAATACAAATTTAAGGGCATTTTCTGCTGCAAGGCTTGTGGGAGTGAAGATCCTGTCACAGACAGATTTTAAGCAAGACAGACCTACATTGTGTCACAGATATTTTAAAATCAAAGACATTGTAAATTCAATTCATTTAAAATTCCATATCCAGTCACAATTGGTAAAAGCAACCAAATCTTTACACTGTAAATTCTTCAGGAAAGGAATGAGTTTTGTTTGGGATTTATATTGCATTTAATACAACAGGAACCAGTCTAGGTCTGGGGCAAGTTTTTAAAAACCCTTAGCTTAAACTTCTGCTTCAAAAGCCTGAAATTAATATATTATTAGCCAGTTTAAAAGTGTGCTCTTTAAAAAAAGACAAAACCTCAACTGCTTCTATAAGTAGATTCATGATTTATATTGTGAATCACTTTGGCGAGAGCAGGAAAATCCCAAATCAAGTTACTCTTCAACCTGCACTAATAAATCCTATGTTGACATGAATTCTTTTTTTCAGAGCTTCATTTTTAAGGAGTCATGTGGTTTTTAATAATCAGTCTTGTTGTTTCCTCTTCATCCTATTCAACAAAGTAGCGACAACTGCAAAAGCATCTTAGGCAACACACAGCAACTCAAATGCAGCACTGAGAAATATCTCTGTGAAATCAAGTTTAATGAGATATCAAAATATTACATCTGCAAGTCTTGGCTGCTGGACAGTACTTTGGAAAGCAAAGCCTGTTTCCCCACTCCAGATTAGTCAACATCAGGTTCATTGGTCTAACATTTCACAAAATATTTTCCCACATTTGTCTGACTGCAGTTTGAAGGGTGTAGCTGACAACATAAATGTGCCCTAAGGTGAAAATCCCTAAACGTTTCCCTCAGCGATCTTTTTGTCTGGACATTACCAATGCAGATGTCTGTAATCAAGAGATCTCTATGGACCTGCTAATTATTCCCTAGGCTTTTCCACTGGCAATAAAAATCCCATTTGTCGCAGCTTGTTTGCAGAACTGCTTCCATTTCCACAGTGGTGGCATTAATTAGCAAAAACCTGTGAAAATTGTTGGAGTTTATAGGTTCAGAAAAACCCACTAAGCTTTGCTCCTAAATATTCCTATAAATTCAGCCATGGCAACAAGTCCTGAAAGTCCAACTTTCTCAGTTGGAACAATTTTTCATGCTTGTAGTAATAAGTGGGAAATAATGGGGGTCTCAGATTCACATTAGGAAAGTTGCTTCTGTGACCTCTTCATGCAGATGGATGGTGAATTTCTCAGATAATAAATCAAAGTTTCCTGATGGTACAGTGGCATGTCTTGCTGCGGCCTGTAGAGCTGCTGGCTGCCCTCTATTCAAAGGCAGCAGGCCTCTACCCTGCAGGATGCTTTCTCTACAAATCCTTCAGTCATGATCAGGAGATATTAGGGCCTCTATAAACTGCCCAGGCATTTTGGGGAACAGCCAGCATCCTGCTGGGAAATGGACACTTTTCAACTTCATTGACACCTGTCACACATGCAAAGAATAGAAAGTGGTCAGGAAAAAAGCCACATTATGACTTTCCCATCAGCAGGGCCAGTTAAGTCTTTGTTCTTGAAAGATATTTAAAAGGTTCATCAGAGCTACCTTGCTAAATAGTATCTTTACTAAAAGAATCTTACCTTTGGGTTTTAACGACCATAGAATGTTTCTCTCTCTCTTGATACTTTTGCATTCAGTTAACTTTCCTGTAGGAATTTCAAACAAAACAAAACAAAACAAAACAAAAAAAAAAGCTGTGATGCTAGTTTTTCCATGAAGTTTTTATTAACTTTCTTCCGAATAAGTCCCTGCAAGGAAAACGACACCGATTTTTATTATCAGAAATATATTTATTAAGTGACAATCTAACTCCCAGAATAGCAATGCATTCATTTTTTTGGAGTTAAAACTTTTTCCCAAATGACCCTAAAATAAGCATGGGAAAGCAGTATTGTAAATACAGTAATGAACGTCAAGCGAATATACTTTTTCCTCTCAATGTATTGCCTATATTAAACACCATTTGGGGAATAGGGCTGTCAATTATTGTGCTAATATAACATAAGGATAAAGCTTACAGTGATGCTCTCTTGCTATTTATAATCATTTTAAAGTGTCTTAAATGCAGATGACAAAACTTCAACAAGAATTTCCCCTGTCTGAGTGTGATGTATAGACACAACTACTTTTTACTTTATGCAAATATTTCCCTCAAAACCCAACAGAATCCAGTAGGTAAAGGCACCTGGTAGGGAAAGAATTTTCAGCTGTAGCTCTGACACGCTATGGGACCATGGGCATACTTCTGGGACTCAGTTTCTTCAAAAGTTGATGATGCATAATGTAAGTGCTTTTGTATGGCACTGTGATACCTAATGATAAAAAGAATTTTTAATTGCATTTGCACTTATCACAGAAGTCAATATAATCTATTCATTCTGGGTTTTTTCTATTGACTTCGGTAGAATCAGTGCAGTTTATGTAATGGTAACTGAAATCAGGATTTGGCCAACTGAATTCAGTCTTTTTACTAGTTCCACTCATCAACTAAATTCCACACTGAGGTGAACGAAGCAAGCAGGACTGAGCCATATTTTATACAAAGGCAACGTTGAGCTTGATCCAGCAGAAGTAAGGGAGATAATGTACTTACCCAAATAAAAACTGGGGGAAAAATCTCAGCATGCCTGCTCAGCTACAATGACAAAGCCCTGGTACAGCATAGGCGCCTGGGGAAGGGGATTTAGCTGCTGGTGGTTGGACAAAGATGAGCAGTGACAGGCTGGGATCATTCAGAATGCTGACCGTGGCATAATATTTACAATTTAAGATTAGATGTAAGATTAGATGAGTAAAGGATAAGGTGGGCTTAGAAATGGGTGTTGGTGAGGCTTACAGCAGAACACTAAGGCAAAAGCCAGCTGGTGCACTGGTTTTCCAAAGCAGCATGACAGCCAAAGAGCCATTCGAATGAGTCACACCTGCTTAAAGTCATCGCAACAGAGTGATGAAGGGCAACCTTCATCAGTCTGGATCCCTCCATTAGGTGATAGATTTTTAATAACCTTTACCCCCTCTAGTTAGAAGACTTTTTTCTAAAGGCTGAGCCTGACTGAGTAAACTTAGCAGCAATGTCAAATTTAGCAGTATTCAAAGTTTTAATGGAAAACACTATCAAATTCTGTTGGGCAGAAAATGTGCTTTTCATGAAGAAAACCTCTTTGTTAAAAATTAACATACTGAAAGCATTAACATAGTGTTTAAAAGACTAGGCTCATTCCAAACACCTTAAACCAAAAGTAACTACAACATTCCAGAAATAGGTTTTCATTCAGTCAGGAGTTTAACAGTTAAATATTTTTAAAGGTCCAAAGTTTAATGATTCAGACCCTGGAATGACTTTTTAAAACTGCCTAATTCTACTAAAGCATGTAATTTTTTATAGCAAATGGGCTTTTCTGAAATAAAGCTGCAACTTCCATCTTTCTTATTATGATTTCATGGACTGCCCACAGAATGCAGTTCACTGCACACTTCAGTTCTGGGTGCATGTGATCATGGCACGAGGCTGATGGAGCTCAGTCTATCACCATCAGTCCTACCTGTGCTCAGAGCTCAGGTTTAAGACAAAGGACAAACCCAATGAAGTATTTAAGCATACACGTCATATTCTAGGATACAAACAGTGCAACCAAAGTCAAAGAGTCTGTTCAAATGCTTAAAACTACTCACAACCTCAAGCATTTTGCTAGATGAGCCTAAATTACTCTTGCTGGATCAAACTCTGATGTAAGGGCAAATAGGTGTAAAATTGCAACACAGCCAAATCAAGCCAAAGGCAGCACTGAAGTCAGTGGTCTTCCCAGTTTATGCTAAAGCTACTCCATACAAAACATTTTAAATGTCAATGCTTTAATTATGTATTGACTCTACGTTCAAAAAGGGAAATGATTTAAAATAATTCCAAAAGGATCCTTCTATTTTTGAACACAGTTTAAATACTGCAAAACTTAGATTTTCAAAGTGTTATTTTGTTTTCTGTTTATTTTCTGGAAACTGTCACATAAACTATTGTCCTTCTACTCCTATCAGGCTGTACCTTTTTCTGAACAGCTGCATCTTTTATAACTCTATATAGAGGACATTTTATCACCAAGATTTGAAACAATCTAGATATTCTAGAATATAAATATTCTAGAAGTGTCCTTAACAGTCTGCAAGTATCTACATATACTAAAGAAGCACCTTTAATACAATCAGTGCATAGCTAAAGTCTTCAGGCAAACAGCACAAATTCTGAAACACAAGCATTTGTGGGTTTTATATACATATATATAATCATATTCTCTTTCTAGCATTATAACATAACCGCAGAAATAATCTGATAGTATTATTCCCATGTGATATAAGAAACTGCCATCCTTCTTTTACCTGTTGCCTTATTCCATGGAGGGACTTCCAGGTTCTTGTTTTGTTTAAGAAAATCCTACAGAATGCTGAACATGCCTTACTGTCATTCAAGCACATTTAAAAGCTAAGGGATGTCTCTCCTCTCCCTGGATCAAATAATTTCCTCTGTGTAAACAAGTTAAACATTTTAAAGCTCCTTTTATACATGAAAAAATCTGGCAATCTCTTCCCCAGGATTTTCTGAAGAAAATGTGAATACTTCATACTCCTGTGCTTAAAAGGGAAAATTAATTCATCCTCATCCTCATCCTTTACAGTTACTGCAGAATATAAGCTAATGACCCAAGATTTGCAAGGGGACTGCCCCATGCTGCGACTTCCAGCTTTGTAAAGGCCACACGGAAGTTTTCATTTGTCTCATTAACTTTCCCACTGTACCAACCAGAAGTTTATCATATACTACTTTTCTCTTTCAACTCTTACAGTTCATATAGCTCAGTAGGAGCCTGGACACAATGACCCAGGATGCCCCTTCCAGTCCTAGGTTCCTATGAGATGCATGAAAACAATTCACAAAGGTCCAAAGCAGTATTTTTAGAAACTTTAGATTAGACGAAGCACAATAATTACAACAACCTTCAATGTAAAATGACAGACGCAAACCGTATTGTGTTGTATATAAACTATACAAACATTTCCACTTGATTTCCTTAGGAAATGAGGCTTATGCAGTCATGTCATCTGTCTGTTCATGTCTCCCCCTAATAACTTTCAAACCCACTGGCACATTTCAATGCAAGTTGTCAGGGGAGAAGCAAAAGACTTGGAGATAATTATGTTCCTACAGGTCTTGTCATTGCACAGAGGAAAGAGATCTAAATTAGTGGCCCCAGCTGAGGAAAATCTCCTTGAAGGTGTAGGATCAATGGTTACTTGACCAATCAGTACTAATCAGCTTATTTCCAGCCTTCAACTCTGTACATGCATAGCTCCATAGCAGATGCAGCAGAAGCTGCCTTGTGCACTCCTGGTCATTAGTGGTTCTGGGAAGAAGGTGTATGGGAGACAGAGGATATGGTTCCATAGGAAACTGAGCTTCTGCTGCTCCTGGAACAGCTCCTTATGTTTTTTTACAAAACAGGATAGTTTCTGATTTTAATCGCTTGGCTGGACTATTCCTGCTCTGTCAGTTCTTCCATTGGCCTCAAAGGGCTAGGAATCCAGTACACAGTCATTCAAGAATGCTTTGTCACACTACTGGCTGCATTTTTCATTTGAGATCGAGAAATTTATTACCAGGCTCAAGATTCCCTCAGATCTTTCACAGACTCTTCCAAAGAGGGCATGTCCCATTCTCCTAACCTTCCAGTAATTTATTAAACCATATGAGTCCCTGCTGACATGCAAGGTTTGCTCTTTCTCACACTAAAGTTAAATCTACCTAATTTTATTCTTTTGCCACCATCTGCTTGAAGGTGTCCTTTGGAACCAGTTCATCTTCCACAGTTACCTTCCTTTCCCCCCTCCTGCGTTCTCTTTTTATTCCCAGATCACATACACTAACACTGCCGCATTCAGAGGCGTTCTGAGACACCTTTTAAACTCATGCTAAGCGGAAAGCAAAATTAGAAGACACTCCTTGAAGCTGTGCTGCTGACATGCATCATACAGAAAAGTTTTATGAAAGTGGCTGACTTCAGCATCCCGTGGAGCATTCTAAATCCTGTCACTGCACTTGAAAAAACAAAAATTTTGAATTAATACATCTGGGTGCAAGAAAAATCACCCTGAAAAAAGGATTAACACTCTGAAAAACATCTGATATGGTTTCCAAGCCACTAAGAAAGTCAAAAAGATCAGGTAGTGCAGCAACTTGAGAACTGAGCAGAAGAAAAAGAAAGCTTTAATCCAAATGTACCTTGAAGTACAATACTTATGGATCCAGCAAGGCTTGTCCTCTTAAGTTAACAGCTATTAAGTACTTACACACAGGGCAGAAGGACAGATTCATTGCATGTGAGATAAACAGAATACTGATGCCAAGTTGGGGAGTCTTTTAAAAGTCAGATCAATTCAGTCAATAAATTAAAGACTGCAATGCTTTACACACTTGGGATGGAAAGCTTCCTCCCCTCCCAAGTTATCTGACACTTCTTTTGAGGAATTACAGTATGCATAAAGGATTTCTAAAGATTGTGATTTTGAAAAAGGTTTATGCTTGCATTCTTTGCTGAAAGTGAGTTACTTGCTGGGGATGTAGTCGTATTTTTAAAGGATTCACCAGCAGACCTTATTTTTAGTAACTGTTTAACCATTCTGCCAACAGAGCATTAGTCTTAAGAATTAATGAATGGATAATGTTGTTAAAATAGTGTTTTCCAAGAAGAACCAAGCAAAAATGAAACTGCAATCAGGCATCCGAACAAACAACACATGATCCTCCAAACCCAGTGTTATAATTCAGTTGAGCACTGTTGCTGAAGTCAGTCTGTTATTTGCATGGATATGAATTGTGAGAATTGGGCTTTTTTCTTTTTAATGAGTTATTGATTTTAGAAAATCACTCAAGGCAGAAAATCCATACATTAACAGGCTGGCTTCACTCGCCAAGATGTGTTATTTTATAGCACTACTGAGAAAATTCAATGCATAAAGACCTTTCAGCTACTCTAGACAAGACAGATCGATGTGCCCCTTAGACAGAGATCAACGCTTTACAGTACTGATCAATAAGGAAATACCTGAGAGACTCCTCTCTCAGAGGGATTAAGATGTTTACACTTTTTCAGTATGACAAAGACCTGAGATACAGAACTAGAGGGTGAAGTAGATATCCTATCATAGGATAGACACAGAGCTCTTATAGATTCCCAGCAGATTTCCTTGTATAAGGAATTCCAGATCTTGAAAACTAAGAGCTTGTGAGAATGTAAAAGAATATACTTTTAAACTCAACAGGATGTTAAAGCAGATGCGGTTTTGAAGGGAAAAAAGGAAGCAAAGCAGCAAAATGCCAGAAAATAGAACTCCCTTAAAATAGTTGAAACACATAAGGTATATCTCCAGTTCAGGAAAGCATCCCTATTCAGAATAGGTGTTTGTGCACACAATTACATGTTGTCCATAAGAAGGATGGATTTCAGTATGCATTTAAGTGTTGTCAGAGTTTGGATTGGTGGCTTTCTATAAAGTAAATGTCTTCAAATACATTTAGAGAATATTCCTAAACTTAGGAAATGCAATGGTAACAAAGCTCAAAAGGACTTTTGAGGAGGACTTTTTGTCTCGGCTCACTTATTTTTAAAATACTACCACCACCAAAAAACAAAAGAAGTATAAATTAAGTGTAAATTAAATTTCTACTTCAACTATCTTAGGTGTTAAAGGTACTCACTTCCTTGTGACTTGTTAACTGACAAATATTTCCAAGTTAAACATTGATTTTCCTTTGCCTCCTTTCATCCCTATCTTGAGCAATCTCTCGGATTGTGAGATTACAAAAGGAGTATATATATTTACCACTCATTTCAGGTTTCATGGACTTCGGAACCATTAGGTCTTTATGCAGTAAACCTACAACAGCCAAGTCAGACTACATCTTTGGAGAGTGCTACTGGTCTGAAACCGAAGTAGTTAAAGTTAGCAGAGGTACGATTTAGCCCCCTATCTGGCAGGAAATAGTTTCACAGAGATAACTGAGTGGAATTCTATGGCATGCAAAATACACATAGTCATATTAGATAATCTTGAGTTTCCTTCTCATCTAAAATCCATTAATTTAGTTATGTTTCCTTGTTAAGAGTAACTTTTGACGAGATGCAGATATATATTTGCATCTTCACTAAATTTCTGATGTACCTCTTGAACTCAATATTGTCCCAACTTTGGCCTAACTTCACTGTGATTTGACTGCATTCTGTTTATGAAAGTACTCTACAAAAATGAATAAAATAAGCACAACATCCTATGAAAAACATTTAAAAAGCAAAATGTCAGTGGAATAGACAAAGCCCAGAACAAAAATCTTTTGAATTTTGGGTCTGCTTTGCTACTTGCTCCCAAGAGCCGTTACTTGCTTCATTTTTCTTCCTCTTTTTTTTCTTAAAAGAGAAAAGCTGCCTACTTGCTTTTCTCTCAAGCATATTGCAAAAATTAATTGATTTTTGTGCTTGCTTCATTTATTTAGTTTACTCAAGTTTAATAAGGCCATCATCCAGCAAAGCTCCTAAGTGTATACTCCACAAAAAACTGTACAGCCTTCTGTAAGAACAGAAGACCTTGAACATCTGACCTCCACAACCGTGATTTTTTATCTTGTTTTCTGTGCACTCACTGAAGTTTACCAGTACATTTAGGGTTCTTGTTAAAATGGATTTTCCCTTCTACACATGCAGTGAGACTATCTCTAACAGCAAACCTGCCATCCAGCTTGGCTTCTCTGGACACAGTGGAGACTGCACTGATGAATGCAGGGAAGAGAAAAGCTTGTTGGAGAGAGAGGAGAGATGTATGCGGCTCTATTTTTCTTCTGCATTGAAAAGAGTAATGATATAAAAGGGCAGAAGAAAAGGTTTGAGATACTACTCTGGCTTCTTCAGGTTTAGGCAGGGGTCACTTACCCTGGTTTCTAAGGAGAAAAACAAAAAGGAGCCCAGTGGCCATACAACATAAGGAGTATGCATACCCCAGAGTTTAAGTGCCTAAATGGCACATTTAAGGCTCATGGTAACTGAACATTCAATAGGATCAGATATCTGTCAGACTCTTATTAGCAAATCAGGCTCCAGCATTAAGTGATGTTGCTATTAGGAGTGAAGGAGGCTGTTGGTTATGCAGAGTACTGTCTCCCCTTATTTGGAGCAACTTCTGAGAACTATAAAATAATAGGAATAAAGTGAACAAAGAAAATATTCTTTGTGGAAGAAAGAAGAATTTAAAAATCCCACCAAAGTCAAAGTCCTTCAGGAAGACAAAGTAGAGAAAAGGGAAGTTTAAGCAGTAACTTTCCTTCCTAGCCAACAGGAATGTGGTCTCCTTTCAGGTAATGGCTGATTCTGAAGCCATAGATGATTTACATAGTTTAGTTAACTCAGGCAGGGGAGGCAGACTATTAAATGTACAGGAGTACTATACTGAAACAGAAAAAAAGATGGAAATATTCTGTTACAAATTGATAGCTGAAAACACAAGCTGGTATGAGGGACAAGTTGATATTATAGTGTAGGGGGGAAAAAGAGAGAGAGAAATATTGTTAAAAGATTTATGAATAATCCAACTAGAACTTGCCAAGAAAAGGAAGCCACTCTACCCAAACTGAAACTCAGGGGCAGGGACAGTTCTGACAGATAAGAAAGACAACATACAGAAAAAGAGACCTGTGGCAAAAATATCAGAGTCTGTAAAAACAAGACATAGTTTGTGAATAAGAGAAGCCAAGACAACATCCAGTATTTGGAAAAAGATACCACAACGGCAATGGCTCACATCATTTTGGCATTTGCAAATTCTTGAAGGGAGGTACTGGAGAAAGTCCAGTACAAAGTCAATGGTCACTGCATAACTAGCTCAGAAAAGGTTGTAGGACATTAGATAATGCTGCAGAGGATCAACTGACTGCTGAGAAAAGAGATCGTTTTACTTAAAAGTTGAACACAAATGTGCAAGATAGTTTGATCCCAGGAAAAGCAATACTTGTGCTACCTTGTCAGTAGTAGCAATGACCATAGGAAACAGCCAACAAAAAAGCAAAACTCTTCTCTGTACTAAGGAAATGTAAACTAAGCATTGAGGTAGATAAATTAGAGAGATATATTGTGTAGCAGGACCAAGAGAAAGTATCCGCTGTGATAAAAACATGTTCCTGGGGCTTCTTAAGAGTGTACACTCACTGCAAGGTTATGGGACAGAAAAAAATGAAGACTTCAATGTAAACTTTTAGAGGCAGGCAACTTCTTTCAGTACACAAAACTCAGAGAGCCCAAGCACATGATAGTTTATACTCCTGGGAAAGTGTCCCTGGAAGCTACTACAATATTTGAATAAAATTATTGTTTGAGAATAAGCAGAAGATCCAAGAGTCAGTTCAATCATCGGTTCAGATTAATGGAAAAAAACGAGTTCTTCAGCTCTGTATTGGCACCTCCATTGTCCTCCAACAAACAACCCCCTGAACCTTCAAATGTGCTCACTCAAGCAGTCGAAGAGATCAGATACAGAGATTCATTGGAAGAGTAGTATGCGATATGAAGATAATGCTCAGTCTAACCACCCAATACTGATCTGAGAGGACAATGGCAGGGAACAGACCCAAGGGCAAATCACAGTAAAAACCAAGAAAAAAAATAAGGAACAAGTTAGAGGTGCCAGACCCAAGGTGTGACTGCAAACTTAAATCTCAATTCCCTTGGAAATTTCTAAGGTGGGTACCAGCACAGCCTTGACAGCTGGGATGCTGAGGTTTCTGAAGACTCACAGCTTGCTGTAGTGGCTTAGAGCATCCTGAACACTGAATGAATATTACTAATTAGTTAATAGGTATTTAGACCACATAAATGTTGTATTAGGTTAATGTTTTGTGGGAAACTCTCTTTAACATAATTTATTACGAGCAAGTTGGAATTTTCTATGTCACACATTCTGAAATTAAGCAAAGCTGGGTCTGTCAGACACCTTGGCTCCAAGCAATTTCTGCATGGCAGAGGACTGGACGCTACTCTTGCTTTTTCCATGTTTCTCCGTGATGACTGTCCTTTGCCAAAACTTGCAAGGTTGTACCTATATCAAGTTCATGGTGAATGAGGTAAGGCTCTGCTCACTCTGATGTAACCTGAAATAAATGGGATGGACAAGAGATCAGATTAAAGAAGTGGGTCAGATCTGCCTCTGGCGCCACTCCACTGACGTCAATGGAACTAAGCTGATTTACACCAGCTGAGTATCTGGCCTGGAGGTTTCAATGTATTTAGACAAAATAAATGAAAATGCACATAAAAAGCTCCCCTTGGAAGATCCCAAGCCCAAACCCCTCATTCCTAAATAGAGTAAATAAATTACAAGAAAGTAGTTACTGTAGACATCACTCGTACAAGTCAACAATGAACAGAATAAAGAGCAGGCCACCCTAAATCTTTAATTGCCCCTTGCACTCCTGAGTGAGAAAGAAACTGATAATTCAGCACAAAATCACCTTAACTCTGACCCAAAACAAATATCTTAGCACTAACTGTTCCTGGAATGAACAGGTGCTATCCTTTGCCTCATGAAACATTAACTTCGATCCGCATCAGGCAAATGAGGCTACAAAATAAAGTTTAGCTTCTGCCCAGAATCGAGTCATACCTTTATTGTTGAAGAAAAGCAGTGTTTGTGGTCTATACATAGAAATGCAAACAGTTTCTGAAAACAAATCTACATGCATAGATAAACTTTCAGGTGTTCCTCAGACTTAAGTTCACACCCCAACATCTTTATCCTAGCTCTAATACAAATTCCTTTGGAAAATGTCTTTATAATTGCTTTGAAAATATTACAGTCAGACAATATGTGTGCATTGTAATACTTTGTAACTTTGTCCCTGATGAGGAAATATTTAGCTGTTGATAGTGTAAAACCGCCATAAGAAACAGAAAATCAGGCTTATTATAATGAAATTATAAATCATACACATTTCTTTGCAAATAGGAAAAATAGGCCATATCCTCAAATTGCTGGAAATCAATGTTGCCCTGCAGAAATTACATAGCTTTGCCACTCACACCGAGCGTTTGCTTTGGCACATTTATCATACCAAAAAATAAAACATACCCTCAGTTATTAAAGGATAGTGATCTAGAGAGGCGGAATTTCAGACAAGTCTAGATATACTTATTTTCCTAAATGACACCAAGCTGTATGTATTCCATACAAAAGCACTCTAATCTGTGTTTCCAATTTACTTCAACCTTAACAGTTCCTAGGTGCTTCTGTCCAACCTGTGTTGACTTAAAGCACAGATGTTTCTGCTGAGGCCTAGAAGAGAGCTGGAGACTTTTATCATGTTTTAAAAGGCCATCAGAAATCATACATTCAAGAAGCAGTCAAGTTGTCTTGCTGGACATACAAACTTAGCCTGGCATCTCCCAAGTCTTTACTTCTTGTGTTTGCCACAATAAGCTTAGGTGTGTTTACATATTCAAACTCCCCTCAAAATATTTGCAAAGTAAATAGATTTGTTTATATTTATAATGTTGATTTTATTTTTTTTTCTCACAGAAAAATAACTATTTTCCACTTCTACACCTCAGCCTCAGTTTTGAGGTCTTACTGATTCCAGCTTTCTGCTGTCTTGGGACTCAGTCTACCCTGCTTTGTGCTACAGAGAGCATGAGCAAGGATGCAGACCTGGGAAGGCTGACTTGCTAGTCTAATCTTTCCTCTTCTACATGCAATTATTGAAGCTTTCTTTCCTGCTGTGTGTTTGTGCACTAGAAACCCTCCTCTCCAAACATCTATCCTGGGTAGTTGTATGCAGAATATGTCTTGTGTTGAACTTATGCTGCCAGCATTCCTAAAATGCTACAGCTAAGCACAGAATTTGACCTATAGCACAGTGGAGGAAAAGTTCAAACACAAAATGAGATATCCATTCCACAATCTGAATTCCAATAAGCAGTTTCCTTTTCCCAGTGTACCACAGATTCTCATCAGATAGGCAATAACAGACAGAAATCTTGCCAGTTTTTATTTTATTTTTTTATAACCCATAAAATTTCTTCAAGCAATTGTACAGATTTCAGGCTTCCCTTTGATCGGTCTTTGCAACAGTGACTCCGGGCCTTTGCCTAGGTATGATTCCTCAATCCCAACACATACAATGGAAGTGTAGCCCACAGAAAGCCTTCTCATTAAAGCTCTAATCTGTTCCACTACATTCTTGCAAGACAGAATTATCCAGCTTTAAAGCATGCCTCAATAGTGAGCCGTAATAAGACTGATAGAAACAGCTTAAGTAATTGGATTGCTATATGGTATTGAATGTCTGACAACAAAAGATATCAATCTCTATTCTACTACTGAATCTTTGTTCCAGCCATGAATTCATTTAGTAATGCACTTGGAGGCTTGCAGTCCCTGCAGGAGAAATAACAGACTGCGGACACAAAAGCAGGGCCATCTGATGAGCACAGAGAAAGCGACTGTGCCATTCCAAGAAGTTAATTACAGTGAACAAAAGCACAAGACTATGACTTGTTGACCATTACCATAATCACATTACTATAGTCTTCTTTTATTCCCAGCAGCAGAGGATCTATTCTTTGTTTCCATTTGGCACTGTGCATCATATTTGTGTTTTGTCACCTGAAATGTATTGTAGAACAGACCTCTCTAAAGATAGCTGGAAATGTCACACTTCTGCTTTGGTGCTGTTTCTTTTACAATTTATTCTCTCAAGGCTGATTTACAAATACTGTAAGTAGATTACTTTTTTTTTTTAACTTTGAACAACATCTATGGCTCTCAAGATTTTCTGCAAATGAAAATTTGTAAGAATGATTGCCTATGAAAGCCTGTGCTTATGACATGTGATACTTCTGTGATTTATGTATATTATTGTAACTCAGACACAATAGAATGGTTCATGACATACTGTTTACACCCACACCACTTGTGGAGCTAAACATATCCACACTTGCATATAAACTAAAAGAGGGTAGATTTAGACTAGATATAAGGAAGAATTTTTTTACGCTGAGGGTGGTGAAACACTATAACAGGTTGCCCAGAGAGGTGGTAGATGCCCCATCCCTGGAAACATTCAAGGCCAGGTTGGACTGGGCTCTGAGCAACCTGATCTAGTTGAAGATGACCTTGCCCGTGGCAGGGGGTTGGACTAGATGATCTTTAATGGTCCCTTCCAGCCCAAACTATTCTATGATTCTATGATATTTAACAATGGTTTAAATCCTTCTGGTTACTCCTGATTTACTACACAGTAAGGTCCCTTCTAATAACATGTGACAAATATTTCACTTCAGACAAAAGCAAGTTCTAAGACCTTTAAAATGGATGACTTGATGGAAATAGCACTGGGACCCAGCGTTTTCATATTGATTAGACATAGTAACATACCAGGGGGCTAGGATACCTAGAATTGAGGGAGCTGGGTGGCATCTGTATCTGGGAAAACCCTCAGCTTTTGATTCCATATGCCAGGGGATAAATTTTTAACTGGTGTACATCAGCCTAGGACAAAATTAATGTATCTGGTTCCAATAACTCCACACATTTCATACAAAATACAACCAAAATAAAATGTAGCTAGATCCCTTCTTCTTCAAAGTAGCTTAAATGGCACAGTGAATTAATTCCCAACCACGTAGAATTACTTAAATGGTGCTGTGCCAAAAGCTGTATGAATTTATTTTTTAACACTACAATCAGCTTCAGTAGAGCAGTAAGTACTTCGCAGGTTGGAAGACAGGGAGAAATGGGATTGTTTGCAGTGGAAAAGACCAGAGCAGTGTCCATTACTCCCAGAAAGCTCCAGAAATAAGATCCCCAAGTACTCTCCAAGAAAAGGGAGAAATGATCGAAAACATGGGAGAATATCAAGATCACCAACTTTCTCTGGGTGTTCAACCAGTGGCCAGGAAGAAAATGGGTAAGTAGCAGGAACCTGCCTGCAATCCACCATGGATTCATAGTTTCTGTACAAATGGCCCAATATCTCTGCTCTTTAACTTAACATAAGGATCAGAAATAAGCTGAACAACACCTTTTAACTAACCAGACAGAGTACCAAGAATGCTGTCATAGCAGCAACTGAATTTCCAAGTGCTAACTGAACAATCAAGCCTCAAAAGAAACTCGAGTCTATCCAAACCCTACCTCACCCATGGTTGGTCACAAACACCTTATCTAGTCATGGCAGCCCACATCCTGCCTCTGTAGTGAACCATCTCTGTCACAGTGCAGCTCTCAAATCAAGAGCAAGGAGGTTTAGTGAAGCATGGTTCTCCAGACCTCAGCTGACCAGTGTAATTTCTACTTTGCTAGAATGCATCTCACCCAAACCAATCCTTTTCACACCCCAAAAAAATCCCTTGTGGACCAGCCAAACCCTGAAAAATTTCAACCAAAGCAGGACATGCTATTGAGCAAGAAACTCCCCAGCAGAGCCCTGGGGAGCCCACTGGATGACCACAGGGCAGTCTGATAAAAATCACCCACCATTGACTGGAATCATTCTCTGTGGTACAGTCTGACACACCACAGCACATTTCCTGTCATACGCAACCCATATTCCAGCAACAGCCCATCAACACCAACAAACAAAAATACCCATCTCTCCTGAAGGACTTCTCTCCTCCAGAGCGGCAATGTGCTACAGAGCACTGGTCACAGTACCCAGTGTTCAGACATGGAAACTGAGGCACCAAATGGCAGTGTGGCTTACTGGTTGGTTAAACCTGACGACGACCGTGGAGTCTCTGCTCACCAGGCTTCTCCTCTTTCAGCTGTGAATTCAGGAATCTCCCAAAAACTTTTGTTTGAATTGTGATAGCTTCTAAATCCAGGCCTGACTTTTTAATAGCAGCACTGCTGGTTTGGAAACACTAAGCAGTATAGACACTTCCCTATGCAGAGTAATGATTAAAATCAGCAGTGCTGTAGGCTCTCTTGAAACTTGCTGAAGATTTATTCTTTAAACAAGAGAATGATTTATTTCAACAATTATCTTCAGGCGGATTAAATTATGTGCTTTCAGGGCTCTTATTCACCACAAAATTAAGAACACTGGGTGCCAGCCATGGGAGCCCCATGATCCTTTGAGACTCGGCACTGACGGAGACTCATCCCGACCCAGGAGAAAGAGCTGTCTCTTTCCCATGGCCACAAAATGCCATCCCTGACCTTCTGCTTGGCTCTACCATTTGCACAAATCCTTCGGCTTCCCCCTACTTGACCTCCTGCAAGTTGCAATGGACATATAAGGCACATGGCTCCCCAGGACCACACTAGACATGCTCTGGGTCGGTGTCATGACAGAAGAGTTAGGCTCTAAAAGGACTGACTGATTACAAGCCAGATGCCCCAAAGCAATAGCATTTCCTAAGAGTATCTGCTTTAAAATGCTCTAAAAGACCAAAGATTTTCCAAGGAAGCAGTAGTTTTCAATGAGTGGGAAGTCTCCACCAGGAACACTGAAAGCATTTTCTTTTTAAGAATAAAACTTAAGAAAGCTTTTCCTGCATCTTACAAGGGAGGACCCCAGCTTCAGCTAGCAGTCGTAGAGTATACTTATCATCATGTAAGGATACTTTTTGGCTTTGATGAATCAAGCTGAAAGTTGAGAGGGAGGGAAGGTGTAGGTGGATTCTTGCTGATAAATAATGTCTTCACCTCCAAGAGCCTCAAATTCAAACTTAAACAAAGGGGTTCTTGCATCAAGCAAAGTTTTGGAAGAATGACTTAATGCCTTTCCCCCATTGCCGGAACCCAGATCTCTGTTGCATACAGAAGAACCTTCAAAAGTTCTTCAAAAGTTCCTTTTCCCTTCCCACTCCGTTATTTCTATTTCCTTTGATTTCAGCTTTTGCTCCCTTTATGGTTTTACAGCTTTGACTCAGTAAACAGAAGACAGTTGTTCTGTGTGTACTGGACTTGTTCCTGTTCTTTTCACCATAGACCAAGATCACTTGAAATGAGCCATTCACACTGCCTAAAGCTCCATGTCAGCAGCAAGACACTGAGATATGGAGAGTGCAAGCCTTCCTAAAACACATACTTCAGAATTAAAGATACCCAAATTTATAGGAAACATTAAAATTGTAATGTGATCATCCTGTAGAAGACCACAGGCCCTGAACCAACAGATTTTCAGTACCACCTTGCTATCAGTCACTATCAATTTACCTCCAGCAGCAATGTGAAGGATCATGCTCAGGCTGAAAAGTCATGCTCAGTGTTGTAGCTCTCCTGTAATTTAAATATCTTTATTTTCACTCAGTTGTAATTATTAAGTAGTAGCAGCACAACATGCCTACCTGGCTCAGCTAAGCCATCATTTCCTTAGCAACAGAATTCATCATACTTCTACTTTGATAGTCTAAACCTAAAAAAATACAAGCCTTGAATGAGATAAGTGTTGTAAAATCTTGTCTAGACGGTTGTTTATAATATATGGGCATTTAGTATAGATTTTATTACTTTCCTATTACAATAGTGTCACTACGTAAGTTCCTTGTCTGAAATACTGAATCCATAGGAAGGAGAGAAGAGAGCAGAAACGAGGGGTCCAGAGATTGGCAAGTGAAGTGCCTAGAAGCTTCCAGAAATATCTGGGAAAAAAAGGCTGAAAACACTAGGATTATCATTGTTAAATGAAAATGAGATGAGAGTTACATAACAGATCAAACATACAGAAGGTGAGCCATGTCCTCTTCAGCCTCTCTCATAACAAAAGACAAAGGTTCTGCCAATGAAGTAGAAAAATAATGTTTAAAAGTGATTTAAGAAAAGTCTCAATATGAATAATGAATCTGTGGAACCCTCTGCCAGAAGAACAACTGGGAAACCAAAAATGCTGCATTTCAAAATGAATTAGTGTTCTTTATGAGAAAATACAACTAAATGGTTATAAAGCCCTGTGACTCTGATCCAAACTACTAACTAAAGGCTCAGGATACTTTTTTCCTTTAGGCAAATAGTTAATTGCTTTCTAATGTCTTTGCCCATTGTACTAACCAACACCGACAAATGTTATCGCACTGGCTATCTTATCTGGTATGACAGTGTTTGTGCTTCTCTATTGCTTTCCTTCTTATGTAACTGACTTCTCTATTATAAAGTGATATTAATAGCATTTTCCTTTTTTAAAAACAGTCCCTTTCAAGCTCAGAGTTGTTAGAAATATGTTGAATGCAGGACTTTCATTGTAAAAGTGCTGCTTACATGAAAATTATTCTGATTATAGCTTTTTGTTGACAAGAAGCCAATGACTATTTTGAGTGAGAATACAATTCTTCTGCTAACATATGTAAATGTAACAGATACTGTGAAGGAACCATACTGTAATAAAAGCAATAGCTATATTAATGGTTATGTAAAAGCAGCTGTTTCTAATGTTTAAGGATCTTCTTTACAGACTTTTGAGCTTCCGGAAGTTTGGGGGCAATTGTTTATTTTCTTTGGAAAAACCTTGAATTATAGACTAATCAGTTTTAATCGTGGTCAAAGTTATCAAATATTTAATCATGTTTTAGAAAGCTGTGTCCTGATGAAAAATGTGTAAAATAAAAGCCCCACAGGTCCTTTTAGATCGGTTTTCAAGCTGTGTTTATCAACACTGGCTGAGTCATCAAAATGAAAGACTAGCCTTGTAGTCAATCCGTGGGGCACACAGCAAGGTATTTCAGCAAAAGAACTTCGGACAATTGATGTCTTCAGTTTCATGTTAAATTATATATTTCATTTCCTGCCTGGGTTGGTTTTATGCAAGGTCTAGGCTAAGTGCTTATTCCTAAGAAGGCTTTCTTACGCACTTTAATTCACTTTATGTCTCTATGCTGTTGTTCTATCCCAACTACTTAAACTCAATTTTATGGAGTAGGGATTGTCTCCTGATTAATATAATTGATCTCTGATACCAGTTATCAGTGCTAAACACAACCATCACAACCATACTGGAAGCTGTCTCACAGGAATCAGCCTTTCACTCTTCATGTCTGTACAAGGTCTTCATGAAGAGATTTGTCGTCCTTAAAAAAATTCCAATTCCAATATGACTTTCCATGTATCTGAGGTCAGTTAAATACAGTGGGACAGTATAAAACTCCTGGACTCTGTATAAAATTACTCAGAAGTTGTCCAGCCTGCTTGAGGGCTGGTCTACTCCATGCCTTTCATCAAGGTTCCTCCCAAAACTCTGCAAGTCCAGCATCTTCTCTTCTGGTGACTAGGATCACCCAGTTAGTCACTGGATGCAGACTGCTGACTGAAGTTCACATCTGCTGGCCATACATCTACCAAGAACAAAGGAGGTCACAAATGTAAATTTCTTCTGTACTTGGAAGGCATTACATTGGGAATAAATTTTGCAAAAATCCTCCTCTGGTAGCAAGTTTCCCTCAGCAAAGCTAGCGTGGGCTTGGGGATAATCCTCTTTCAACACCTCCTCTGCCAATTTTTTGTAACCTGAAGTCACAAAAATAAAGACCACATTTGAGTAGAAAACCAGAAGTCACTGTATGGACATACTCTCTTTAGAAGGCCAGCTTTATTTTGCCAGTTCAGGTTTGACAGCTTTGCATTTTATCACTTGTGGATAGGTTGAAACAACCTAAAACCAAGCCACGCACAAACTTCTGTAGAGCAACAAATCTTCCCAATCACTTGCCATCAATGACTGCAGTGCACTCACCCTGCCTACAGAGCACCATAAGCACTCTTTCTAAGGGAAACTTCATGCTTAAAATCACAGCATAGTGAACTGTCAAGTCTTATTTCCCTTCTTAATGGGTTAGCAAAGGGGCTGACATTTTTTTTACAAGCATCTAACTTGTGAATTGATAGTGTTTACCCCTGACTATTATTTTTAAGGAAGTCTCTGGCCACAGTACAAACATCCCTTTTGCTGCAGGCTGCCCTTTTGTCTAACAATCTGATACGTGGAGCCTATTGACTGGTCTACCGCTCACACAGAAATGAGCTTCCCCAGATATAGAGCTCAAACTTTCACTAGTCTCCATTCAGGCTAAAAGTAGCCGTGTTAAAAAAAGTTCAAACAACTGGCAAACAATCCCAGAGTCCTAGAGAAATAAAAAATTGCTAGAGGAAATCTTCGTCTGGCACAAACAAGCCTCTAGGAAAGCATTTTTTTCCACCTACCCCATAGCTCTCCCAGTGACAGTCTTCAGAAGAGTAGCATTTCTACAGTAACCTGCCCTTCACACAATGACCAGGCATCTTTTTGTGCACAGCCAAGGGGAAGATGGGAAGGTGCGACGTATATCCTATGACCTGTACAGGATGGGTGCAGTGGGGCCTGCCCTTCCTGATGGCAGGCTGCTCTGGGAAGCAGAGAGAAAAGGGGCTGCTTTAT
This sequence comes from Grus americana, assembly GCF_028858705.1. Lineage (NCBI taxonomy): Eukaryota > Metazoa > Chordata > Aves > Gruiformes > Gruidae > Grus > Grus americana. The sequence continues at coordinate 119,886,876 of NC_072854.1, forward strand.
ATTAAAAAAAAAAAAAAAAAAAAAGAAAGAAATAGAATCTTTCCAACTACCAGGACAGCATCAATCCAGCTTGTGTCCTGTCCTCACATCTATAGAGCCCTGGGGAACCCGATCTGCTCCAGCCTTAGGCAATATGGACCAGGGTACTTTCCAAAGGTATGTGGCTGCCGAAGTAAGAGATGGGGGTGAGAGGTAAGAAACACATTCAGTTCTGTGTAAAGAAATGTGGCTCGTAAAGTGTTGCCTTCTCACTTGTTGGCCTAGATGAAAAAATTAGCTTCTGCACAAGAAAAGAGTTGTTTCCTACCAAAGGTGAGGTAGGTGCCACACATGCAGCTTCTTCAGCTGGAGAGGCACGTGGAAGGAGCTAGCAGGACAAAAGAGACAGGGAGAGATCTGCAGGACCCACAGAAGAGAAGCCAGCTATCCCAGAAATCCCAGTGTCTTCATGGCTGTTGGGCAAAGGACTTTTCTCCCTTCTGCAAGGTCCTTTCTCTTGTATCAAGAATTCTGTGAATCAAAACCCTGAGGAGTTCAGGACTTAGATGCCCATCACTTCATGAAGCTGCATTCAGGAAAGGACTGGACAAGTCATTAAGCTAAAAAGCAACTTCACAGTAACAATTGCCAAATCCCTATCAATTCAATTTTTACAAGCCTTGATTATTACAGCAACATATTTACTTAAATGTAAGTAAAGCAATGAGTTTAAAAATATTTAGCAATAACTTTCTCTTCATATTTTCTATTAAAAACAGTTCTGAGGTAGATTTGTACTCTAATATATAGAACACATTAAACAAATGCATTCCAATTTAACCATCTAATACCTATATAGACTCAGAATTGTTCTGTTTTGAAAGTTAAACTACCTAAATATGGAAATTTTAGTTATGGAGGATGACTTGATGATGTACTTTAACAGCATTATGGGCAGGCAGTAAAACAAACATGTTTTGCCACAGACTTTAGGCAGAGGGAGGCTCAGGGAAGCTAGTGAGAGAAGGAAAGCAAGAGATAAGATAGAGTGGTGAAAGGCAAAAGTTGATATCAGTGAGATCCAGTGCTGAGTATGTCCCTTATATGTTACTTTGCAGATGCAACAGACATGCAAAAACAGGCTGGAAAAAATCCTCTGAGGAGAAAAATCTATAGCCTTATATGCCCCTCTCGAGTATCTTCTTTAGCAATCTTGCATTTGGTTTCAGTGTAATATGAACAGACCTATCTCCTTACAAAAGCTCCCCTCTTCCCACCAGCCTTGTTTGTTATTTTATGTGTTTCTGCATCATTTGCAGAGTTTGCTTTGATCTACATTCCTCCTGGATGTGCGGTTTCCTTTTCGGCTAGCAAAAGGAAAACTGTTTGGTTTGCGAATTTGCTTATTTTGAAGCTCCGCTGGTCCAAAATACCTATTTTTAATCCAAATGAGCACAGCCCAGTGCTTTCAGCTCTTCAGCGCTGGTTGTCTTCCTTTCAGGAAAACCCTCTTTGAAACAATAAGTGACCTCTTCATACTAGAATAAAATTGCCAAACTGTAATCCTAGCTGGCATAAATGAGAGCATTCTGTTTGCTACAGCTGAGTTAGAATATTTACACTCATGCTTAATTTGATCCTTGAATTGCTTTTATTTTAGCACTATCCTGAAACGGTCGATATTTTGTTCCACAGCTGACACTCGACAACATATACCATGCTGCTCTAAGACATCACCAGAACAGGTAATTATGAATTCTCTTTCTCTATTACAGACCCAATCTGTCTTCCACTGATAGCAGAATTCCTGCTGCCTCCAAGGGTTGGCTGGGCTTTGGTGCATTTGTAATATGACTGTAAATCCTTCTGCATACAATATGTGATGTTGAATGTAAAGTCTGAGCCATTTTAATCCTTCCTCCCTCTCTAATAAGCATCACAATGCCACCACACTAGGAATAGTCCATAGACAAAACACAGTTCATAAATAACAGGTAAACAATCTTCAAATGAGAAGAGAAGACAGGACACATCCTTGGAACGACTCTTTGACTGGGAAACAGGATATATTCTTCAAGGACCTTGCAGGAATAGTCCCAGAGGACAATTAAAGATTAGATCTTCTCTTCTGTGGGGTTAGGCCACAGGAGTTAACTTGGGAAACAATTCAGATAAACAAAGTGCTAGCAAGAGGAAGGACACAGTTAGATTTTGCTTCTGTGTCTTTACTACACATGGGCCTTCATGTCAAGCTCCACATTAAGAACTTAGTTTCAGATGGTAACAGAGTATTAACTGACATCGCCACTGTTGGAAAGTTGGAGCAACCTCCTAAGATTCTAGAGACTAATTAGCTATTGTGAGAATATTCTTAATGAGATAGCCTAGAATTAGAGTATCCTGATCCACAGACTGAAAGTAAGGGCAAATGTGGTTAGTATCCCTTGGCAAATACACAACTCCTACTATAAGAGCAGTGTAGAAGCTGGGAGATTTATGCTCTTTTCATCTGCAGCCTGGTGTACTATATGCATTCAAAGGCAGACATGCTCTCTGTGAATAATTTTCGGTTTAAGAAAAAATTGATGAGGGAAATTTGTATTCAAGTGCATGTGCACACACAGACACTGCTGCCACATGTAGAGCTGCCTAAGTAGTGGGGGAAACAGTGTTCCTACTTTGCTTACTTCCTCATAAAAACAAAGCTATGGCCACTTCACCAGAGTAAATATTAAGAAAACAGTTATCAAGGATGAGTAACTAAAATGTCTGAGAATAGCTCCCCTTTTTCATGCACAGATATATATGAGGGGTAAAAAAAGCAAACACATGGAGCAATGTATATGTCTGCCCTTGTAAGCCTATATGAATTATGAAGAAGCTTTGCTGGAAGAGGAGCAACATATATAGAAGATTGGAACTTCTAAGATGCTTTGTATCCAATCTAAAATTAAGAAAATGGAAGCCGTTTCCTACTAAGGTATGTGGATGAGGCTATTGCAGATTCTAATATAAAACATAGTGGCTTTCTGTAAGCACTCTTTTGAAACACATTTCTCTGTATCTTTAAAATATAAGACTTTAATAATAAGGATACATTAGAACATAGTGAAGGCACTCTGTGTGGTTCACTCTGTGAAGCCAGGTTCCCTGTCTCAGAAAGTGAGATTAAAATATCAAAGAGAATTAGTACTTGAGGTACCCAAATAGTAATGCCAGTGTATGATCCAGGGAAACACCTGGTTTCTTTTTTCTAGATTTAAATTTTCTAGAAACATATATAAATTACATAAATCTCAGATAAATAAGTTAAAAGCAGGAAACACCACAGCATCCCAGCTGGCAATGCATTACAAAAGCAGCAGATTGGGGTTACCCCAAAGCAGACTCCTAAGAGCAGTGTCTGTCCCACTGCCTGCAATGCAGTGCTTCAGCTGCACTGCCTGCCATCTTCTGCATTGTCAGTACCACAGCTTGCATCGTTAAGACTTGAAACTGATCCACTTCAGTGATTAGGCTGATCCAAGGACACGGACAGAAGAGCAGGGTTTAATAGGCAGGCAGGCAGGAAAAGTCTTTTAACACTTTAGAAAACATCGACTTGGTGGAAGGAATTGGCTAGCTCAAGGGATTAGTAATGAGATACTGAGCCCCTTAGCTCTAGGTCACCACACTGAGTCTGGTCCAGGTCAGTAGAAATCAAAAGCTGTTGCTGTTCAGTGGCCTTCAGGAAGTCAGTTGGTGGTCCTAACCCAGCTACTACTGGCAAAATATCTGTACCGTCACTACCGATAACAGTTGGCAGCACTCACAGGAAAGCCTTAGGACTGGCACAGTACAGGAAAAGACTGAGCAGAGAAGGATGTCCCAGCAAACACATTAAGCTGAGACTCAAGAAAAAATGAGAAAACAAGCTCCTTGATCATCTACAGATTTCCAACGTGACTTGGGGCACGAGATTAAGGACCCTGTTCAAGAAAACTTTGTTTCCTCACTGCTATGATCTTCACAAGGCATTTGTGGCCTAAATGTCTCTGAAGGGCATAGCACTTGCTGAAGTTCAGATCCCCACCTTTAAAATGGGAGTAACTAGCTAACAGGGTTGCTGCAGGGAGATCCACAAAAAAGGGGTGATTATATACAAAAGCTAAACAAGAAACCAAGACAGGTGAGCAAACCCTTTCAACTAAAATCAGCTCTCCTAACTCCAAAGCAAGGCATTTGCTGAGCGTGCACAAGGCTCCCATTCACAAAGCTCTGTGTTTAATGTTCTTAAAAACAAGAAATTCCCCTTATAGCAAAAAGTACCCCCAAAAAAGCCCTCGTTTCCACTGTTGCCCAACAGAGCAGCATCAAAGAATGCAGCTGCTCCCAGCTTTTATCCCACCTAGGATGAAATTCTAATGTCTGTGTTGTGCAGGAGGTCAAATAGATTATCATAATAGTCCCTTCTGGCCTTAAAAACTATGAAATTGGAGAGTGAATCACAAGGTATTGGTCACTATTGAAGGCAGGATGGTAGGCGGCATGGCTCAATGATAGGGTGTGATATGGCAGAGTAAATCCGATGTTCTTAGGCTGCGTGAATCTGGGAAACTGACATTTTGCCTTCTTTGTTGCCCCTTTGGGACACCGAGAGAGATGCAGGTTATTATAATAATAAGCCCAGTCCACTCTCAATGCAGCCTAAGAATATTGCCTCTTACAGGAGTGAGTGCATGAAGGATTGAGAAACACTAGTTATTTTCAAACTGGATTAAGTCTTTCAAAAGCTAATAGGTTTCCAATGAGCTGTGGTGTTGCTGCTGCAGCTGCTCTAATTTGAGAATAAAAGAATGCAGGCTTTGTGCCTAGGGACCTGTTATTGATCTGAGCAAGGAGGATGGAAAGGAAGGGGGTAGAGGAGGGTTATCCTCCTTTCAGCTGGGGTGGGGGCGTTCTTTTCAAAGTCACATTATCTGCTAGTAACAACAAAGCCTAACCCCATGACATGCTGCTCTATACAGGATTGCACTTGTTGAGAACTAAAAGCATTAGAGAAAAAAACCTCCTCTGGCAACCTTGCGCAGCTAACTTCATTGAGGGCCCACGAGACTCAACAGATGGGTCTTGGGACTCCCTCATTAGGAAACGCGCCTGTCCCTTTGCATCTGGTGCCCTGCTCTGCTCTGTGCCACGCACTCATTAACATTGCAGGCTCACAGATTCCTTAGCACGTGCTTCCAATAAATATTGGAAAGAAAGGAGAGGAGGGAAGCCACTGCTTGGAGCGACAAGATGAGGGGTCACCCACTAGGCCGGGAAATCCTTCTACACACACACACACACACACACACACACGCTCCCCTGCAGCCCCAGAGCAGGGAGGACAATAAAAGGCAGCCAACCACAAATGTGCATTTAAAGGGACAGGTGTGGAATTGCTTCTATTCAAGTTGTGGCAGATCCTCATTCGTTCCCCTCTGCCACAGTAAATAAAAATCATCATTATATATAAAAAAACCCCAACAATTCAGGGCAACACACAGATTGTGGATCTGTGAGAGTCTGTGGCCCTTTTTAGACATAAAGTGGATGCACACTGGGTAATGCCATTACCTTCAAAGAAAATAATTGGTTTTAAGGGTCCAATTCTACAGCCAGGCTCTTTTTCTTTCAGGTATTCACTAAACGTGTCTTGTTGACACAGTGCCACAAATTGGGGATGTCCTTCATCACACTTGGAGTGGTCCATGACTGAGGGCTGAGATCAGGAGCAACTGAAGGGAAAATCACCTCCTGTGTGTTTGCAAATGTTGTGAGATGCAACATGCTGCTCTAGTTGCAAGCATTTTGATCACAGGTAACTCCAGAGCGGGACTGGGAGAGGCTCAAGTGATTAACTGCTGAAGTTAATATGGACCCTATTCAAAATGCAGCGTTTCAACACCAAAACTCCCAAATCAAAACAGACTCAGACTCTTCTGAATGCTGCTGGCTCTAACATATAGTCGTTTCACATCCCTCACTGCATCATCAGCGACAGAAAAGCCATCAATGCACATACAAGTAACATCAGCGTGCCAGTGTTGTAACATGCATAATGGTCAAGGTTTGGGTTTTTTTAAAATTCCTGTGTAAAGGATGGACACAGAGAAAGCCATTTTTAGCCCCTTTGCTGAGGACCTTGTCTTTATCTGTACCACCAAGGATGGTAACCACCCTCTGGGGTCTGTGCTTTATCTAAAAATATTTAGCTGATACAAAAAGGTTCCTTCTGCCAGGGAAGGGACTAGATAAACACAGGCTATTGTGCTGCTATATGTACCCCTAACTCCCTGGAGAAACGTTTCCACTGTAGATTAGCAGGGTCACTCCTACCCACCCAATTTTGAGGCTCAACTCACTGGTCATTCCAGCAAGTTACTGAAGCACATCCCTAAGTTAAGGTTTTTCGTTCCTTGATTAGGCACATTTATATTTTGGGCTGAATCTGGATTTTAGTAATAGTAATCCTAACTCCTCTAAAGGCTTCTTCATGCCGAATGAAGCAACTCCCCTTATATCTCTCATGCAGGACTAAGTAAACGCAAGGCCCAGAATATTAGATCAGCCATAGAACAATGGCGGGCAAGGGCAAGAAGTCATATACTGTACACCCAAATTTAAATTTGCTAATTGCAGCCCTCTTTATTTTAGTAATTTTCTTAGCTAAATGACACCCCTGTATTCTTCAGTCTTGCTCCATTAGGATAGTTTGTGATTGAGAACATACTGAACACATACAATCATATGCATTTAACAATGAAGAGAAAACAAGCTACATGAAAAGAAAACTTGAGATATTTTGATGCTTTCATAACAAGAAAATGAAACTTGATCTGAGCACTTAATAAAATTGGCTAAAAGAAGCACCCTTGCAGAAAGCTGTGAGGAAAACCCTACTAGAAACTTGGAGCTCTCTTAAAAGCATCTGTTGTTTATTGGAGACAGGGCTCAGCCTAGGTTTCAGTGCAGTCTTTTCTACAACTGACAAGAATAGCTGAGGTTACTGCTTATCAAATGAAAGTGTCATCTTGTCCGTGACAGACATGCCAGCACTGCTCAGTGTCATAGTCTTTACACCTACTGGAAGCTACTCTAGCTTGATAAGCTCTACCCCTACTCAGACCTGAAACTGTAGTCTCAGCTCTCCCCGTTTTCAGAAAGCAGGGATTTGAGATCAAATCACTAGTGTTTAGGAATCCCACCACTGGGGAGGATAAATGAAAGACAAAGGACTTGGGTTCACAGGTTAACATGGAGGCACCCGATCCTTGAAGGGTTAACAGAGAAACAACCAGAAAGTAGGTTTTATATGCATATAAATAAAGGAAACTGAAGGTGAAACAGTACTGTTCTCTGGAATGGAGTAAGGTCTCAATTTTAAGCTGTGACAGAAAGCAATAATGTTATGGATTCAGTTAATTACAGCTGGATAAAACTTAAAAGCTCTACAATAGACATATTTTTTGGCTCTACAACTTTTAACTCTTTCGGAGACTTTACTGGTTCTCACCACAGTCCTTTCTGAGTACCCCAATGTCTGTATTTTTTATTGTTCTCAGAGTATCCTCTGAATTAGATTTAGTGCCTCATTTTAATTCCAGAGAGCTAAGGTACAGAAATACTAAGGTGGGAATTTCAAAGGCACAAAACGCACATGCACCATATACACAACAGGGCTTTGAAATTTTAATTCTCTTAAGGACATGCTCCAGGGAAAGAGGAAAGTAAGTGCTTGTAGGAGCAAATTGGATGTGGGTCTCTGGTACCAGAGCATCTTCTTCTCCAAAATCTTTTGTCACATTTGGAAAACTTTGCCTAGAGATATAGCTTTAATAAATTGCCTGACTCTGAAGAACTGAAGCTTTTATGGAAGTAGGAATGCACTGATCACTGTTTGGTAAACTCTACTTTTTTTCCTAACCTCTGCCACTTGCTCAACTTTCTCATCAGAGGTAGTTTTCTCTCCCAATCCATTTGTGAAACAGTCTAACATGGGGTGTGGCCTCTCTACAAAACGCTTTCTAATTAGTTTCTAAACATTAAATGATTATGGAAGTGCAGTTCCCATTCCACTCAGGTGATGAAAAGCTTTACAGGAGTTCAGTCTCACTTTGTAATTAGAGAAATTAGCTTTCTAAGTTTAGATCACTCAGCTGTGCAAATGGGTTCATCTGCTGGAATGTGTTGCTCTGAAATGTGTGTCAACCAAGCAGCACAGCACAGTCCCTATCTCTGCCTCCGCGACACTCGCCCAAGTGGGGAGGTCAGTTCCAGTACAGCAAGAGGAAAATAAAGTGTTATGGGTGTATTATAGGAAAGGCCTTATCTAAAAGCTCACTCATCCGTGATTGACGGTAGTGATATGTTCTCCTCCATGCAACAGGGAAGCTTAACTCCCAGATAAAGGATTATCCAAGTGGATGAAATTTTTGCTCTTTCACTCAGTTTGTCCAGAATTATATCTAAAACTACAGCAAATGAAGTTTAGAGGGTGGCTAATTTCGAGAAGCAAAACCACTTTTATAAAAATCTACGGACAAACAAAGGGCTCCTCTAGCCTCTCCATTTGCTGTGAAATGAGGCTGTCAAGCTTTACAAATTCTTTATGACTACAGATTCCACATTTCAACCCATTCTTTCTTGGTAGCCCTTTATACTGGTATATTGAAGGCTGATGCAGGATCAGGCCCCCACAATCATGCAACCGTCACGATCCGCATTACAGTAGTAACAGAAGTTTAGTCACTAACTTGAAAATGAGATGGATCAGGTCCCTGAACAAAGAATTTTTCCAGGGCCACCATTCCAAGCTTACCTTCAGGTATCACAAATCTAAGGAAATCCTGTGGGATTGTTCACAGCCATGATTCAATGAGTCACTGAGCTTTAAAAGGAAATTACAACTTTCCTAACACAAAGAATTGACTTCATGACACCTGACCCTCATAAGCCAGGCGCTCCCTCTAAAGGCTGTGATCCTTGTTCCACCGAAGTCCTAGGCGTTCTCCCAGTGGCTTCAGTGAAGCTGGATCTAATTCTATATTAGGGAACTGATTCAGGTCTGAAGCGAAGTACTGTCTGTAATGCTGGACCTTGGCACACTAGATGTTTATAACAGTTTCTAATGTGGATGTAATCTAATTATGTCAGAATAGGAAGATTAGCAGGAAGTAACTTTACGCAATGTAAAAAGCTGAGTGCCAGACATTGAAAAGTTCTTCACCGGCCTCAAAGGAAGACAAGTTGGCTCCGTACCTTGTGAGACATGGACATACGCAAACAGAGCATTCTGGCAGGAATTTTACATGTGCCAGTCTCAGGCTACTCAAAGCAACTACAATTCAGGCCCCCTGTGCACATGCAGCAATTTGTACATCGCTGTGTATGTAGTGAAATGGGCATTTTAAAAAGATCCTGAGGCTATGTAATGCACTGTGCTCAATTGGTTTTCAGTGCTGCTGTGCAGTGGCTAAAGATCTGGCCTTGAGAGGTCAGTGAAGAAAAGCAGGAGATAGGACTTCAAGGGTGAAATTCTGGCCTTGATAAATTAAGGGGATTTTACTCGACTTCCATGAGGTCAAAATTTCTTTCAGGGCTGCGAGGGAGAGGGTTTGCAGTGCACTTCTGCACATGATTCACCCTCTGCCTTGGTTTACCTATCAGTAATACTTCGCGTCTCAAGACATTGGGAGGCTTAATTCATTAGTGCTTGCAAAGCATTTTAAGTTGTTGGACGAGTAATTCTGTTTAAGGGCAGCTACACTGCTGAGTCACAAGCACTGTGGGAACCAGAACTCTGGATTTCCTAAGCACCGGAGTCAAACAGGTGGAGTAACCTTTTGCAGAAAGGCCAACTCCAGACCTGCCCTAGAGGTATGGAGCATACCAGCAGGCATCAGGGTATATAAAGGCCCAGAGGAGCACATGTGTGGCACTTGTGAATGAGTAACATTTAAATAGGCTGTGGAAGCTAACCAACACCCACTGAAAAAAAGAAGAGAGGCACTGGTTCTCATATCACCAAACTGCACCCACTTTGTGGATAAAACACAATGAAGGTTTACCAGCCTAAGAAAAGTTAATGGCTCCAAGTAAGGAACAACTGATGCTGTTAGAACTTCTGAGCTGAAGGAGGCTGGAAGGAGTATTCAGCAACCACACACCTCACAGGCATGCCAAAATTGCTGGTGTGAAATCTAGGTTTTGAACTCACAAATGGGAAGTGATCTGCAGGAGTCTGATGAAAGTATGAGCATGGTTCTAGCGTTAAGGGCACGAGTACCACTGGCTTCACAGCCTTAGACACTCCGTAACAGGATGGACCTTACCACAGCCAAGAACAAGCATGCACTTTGCTTTTGCCATAGGAAATGAAAACAAAGGAGATAAAATTAGGTCAGAAATCTTTTCCTCTGTATCACCCATTCTGGTGTATGAAATAGACATTTACACATCTACTGTGTTAGTTCAGGGCAGAATAGGGGATAGGGACGTAAGAATAGCTCTTCTGGGTCAGACCAAACGTCATGTAGGCCAGGTTCCTGTCTCCAGCGCCTCAGGAGGAAAGGAACAGTGATGCAGTGACAGTTCCCAGCACACTCGCCCAACTTCTAGATCAGCGTCTCAGGGACTTCCCAAACCAGGGGCAAAGTTGGGGTGGTTTTTGGTTGTGGGGTTTTGTTTGTTTTTGTTGTTGTTCAATGCCCTGTGATGTGCGGCTTTTCCCCTGGGACCTAGTCTGAACACTTTTTGCTGCTTGCAAACTGTTGGGCTCCTGAGTGTCCTGTGGCAATGAGTCCCACAGGTAACCACTTGGTTATGTGCCTCCACACCCTGAAAGAACGTGGCTGACAAACCCCAGCACTCACTTGGAAGCTGGGCAGCTGTGACGGGCGTCTCCAGCACGAGGAGTAGGCGAGCCTGACCGAGCCTCTGACCTCAGCCAGTGCCGTCTTCCCCGGATTAATCAGCCTGGAGCTGTGGCTGAGAGAAGCACCCTGCATCCAGCACTTTCCTTCCAGAATCGCGGGAGATCCTTGGCGGTGTGGCCTCATGTTGAGGGGACGAGTCCCACAGAGGCGACTGCCACCTCCGCTTCCCTCAGGAGAGCCTCTGGCCAGGGCAGCGGCCACTACCTCAGAGACGCGTCCGCCCGTCCGTCCGTCCTTCCCCCTCAGGGAGCGCAAACCCGCTCTCGGGGAGCGCCGTCACCTCAGCGGCCCCGCCGCCCCCTTAACGGTCCCTCAACGGTCGCGCCACGAGCGCACGAGCGCGCGCGCCCCCACCCCGTAACGGCTGCACTGTCTCAGGTAAAGCGGGGCAGGAAGGCTGCAGGCTACCGCCGGCCGAGAAAGTTTTCACTGCAAAAGCGACCCCAAAATCTTTATTTTTGCTTCAACCAGCCTCGAGGAGGTGAGGAGGAAAGGGCTACGGCTCCCGCTCCGCTCCCGAGTAGGGAGGACCCGCACAGTCACCTCAGCGAGCGGCGGGCGGGAAAAGCCGCCTCCTCCACGCGGCGCTGCCTCAGCCGCGAGCGCCGCCGAGGGAACGCGCCCGCCCGCTGGTCCTGGGCCGCCTCAGCGAGGCCGCGACAGGTTGCTGCTCCAGGTCGCCCGGGAAGCACCTGCGGAACGGGGCTTCCCGAGGGAGGCGGGACGGGGCGGTGCAGCGGGCTGCGACCTTCGGGGCGGCCTGAGGCCGAAGCCTGCCAGTTCCCTCAGGAGGAGCAGCAGCCACCGTCCGCGGCTCGCTCCCGCCCGCGGCCAGCTAACCCTCCTCTCTGCACCCTCTTCTTCGCCGCCACCTCCTCCGCCTCCTCTCCTGCCGGTACCTGCCTTCCCCTACTCCTGCCATTCCCCTCCCTCCTTGCCTCCCGCCTCCTTCCCCCCTCATGCATATGGATAGACGCATGCGCGGGCGGGCGGCCTCCCCGCCTGCCGCCGTGGGCTAGATGAAGCCGAGCGGCGGCGGGTTTCCCAGACGGGCGGCCGGCTCCCGGGCGGTGTGTGTGCTGCATGTGCGTGTGTGTGCGTGTGTGTGTGTGTGTGTCTCGGGGGGGCGGGGGGCTCGCCGCGCCTCCACCGCGCGGTGGCTGGCGACCGGCGACCTGAAAGAAATAAAAGGATCGGGATAATAATCGCAATAATAAAAAAAAAAAAAAAAGGAGAGCGAGAGAGAAAAGAAAAGGGAAAGAAAAGAGGGAGGCGAGAGAATAAGGAGAATAAAAGGAGGCTGGGCTGCTTTGCATTGAAGACCGGGGCGCTATTGAAAGCGCCTGAAAAGCGGCGTTGTTCGGCGCGGGTGCGCGCCGCGGCCGGCGCGGTATATTAGAGCGGGGCGGCGGCGGCGGGCAGCAGCAGCGGCGGCGCCTCCTCCTCCTCCCCTCCTGGCCCTCCCCGTCCCGTCTCGGAGCGAGCGAGCGGCGGCGGTGGCCTGCAGGCGGGCAGCGCGGCGGCGACGGCGGCATGCGTGCGCCCCGGCGGGCAGCCGCGGCGGCGTGCTCCCTCGTTCTCCTCCTAGCCCTGCTGGGGCTGCGGGCAAAGGTACGTACCTGGGCGCCGCGCGTCCTCCCGGGCTGCAGCCCCTCGCGGGAGGGGAGAGGAGGGAGGGAGAGGGGGGAAAAACTTCAACGAGCCTGAATTAGGCTCTCGAGTCCGCGGCGCAGAGCGGGTTGTAGGAATTTTGCCGCTTTTCTGCGAAACGCGGCTCCCGCAGTGATTGCGGTAGGTGGCTTTTAAAAAACCAGGACCTTCAGTGGTGCACAAGGCGCTTTTGCAAAGCTTCTGCAGCGAGAGTGGAGTTACTGCTGCTAACTTTTCTGCAGAGATCGCAAACGCAAAAGTTCTCCTTGCAGCAAGACTTAATTCCCTGGAAATAAAAATGCAATTACTGCAAATCGCTTTTTTTCCGAAATGACTTCTTTTTCCTTTTTTTTAAAAAAAAAAAAAAAACTAGGGCTAATTGCACTCATGAAGTGACGAATGAGCAAGGTCTGAATCTCAGCTGGGCAGCCTTGAGCCGAGAGGTTATTTTCCCTGTCTCAGCTGCACCTCAGAGAAGGCAGAGGGGTTGCATTTCCAGGGTGGTGTAGCTGCATCGTTTTGTTGGGTTTGCCCTTGTGTATCTACTCTGGTTTGGTTTGGTTTTATTTCCTAACGATTTAGAAGCCTTCCACACACACAGTGTTTTTGGGAGTTGGCACTTAAAGGTTCCTTTTTAGCATTAAAGGCATTATTTGGTTGGGATGATTTATGAGCCTTTCTCATGGATGTCTGATAGGGAAAAGCTTGGCGTGTTTTTTGGAGTGGTTTTTTTAATGTAATGCGCGTGGTTCTTGAAAGTACACTTAAAATTACTTTCTCTTGTCTGCAGAGTTGTAGATTGTGTTTGGGGGAAAAAGTGAGGTAACTTTTCTTGTTTTGGTTTTCTTTTTTTTTTTTTTTTTTTCTCCTCCGGTTCTTTCTTGGGATTAACAGGTGACTTTAGCGTCGGGACAGTTTGAGTTGGAGATCTTATCCATGCAAAACGTGAATGGTGAACTGCAAAATGGAAATTGCTGTGATGGCACCCGAAACCCAGGAGATAGAAAATGCACCAGAGACGAGTGTGATACCTATTTTAAAGTTTGCCTGAAGGAGTATCAATCACGGGTCACTGCTGGCGGTCCTTGCAGCTTTGGATCCAAATCCACTCCTGTCATCGGAGGAAATACCTTCAATTTGAAGTACAACCGGAACAATGAAAAGAACCGGATTGTTATCCCTTTCAGCTTCGCCTGGCCGGTGAGTTGCGTGGCCTGCTCTGGCTTTGCTTCTGTTGGACAGTGCTGTTTGAGATGGCCATAGCGAGCTGAGCTCTAACTTCTTGCATAGGGGGAGAAGGAACAAGGATTGGGGAGGGAGCAGGCATCTTGGCAAGAGCATCGGGAATCCGCAGTGCAGAAATGAGTAAAATGTGGTGGTGTTTTGTTTTTGTTCCCTGGGGCTCACAATGCACAGCCTGTTAAATTTGAAAGTCAGATGTGCAGTGAGGGGGATCTAAATGGGTCAGGGAAGCAAACCCAGTATCTCTGCACTTTACAGCATGAATAAGTCTCTTGAGACTTAGAAGGTCAGAAGTTCATTTATTTTTTTTAAACTTTTTTTTTTTTCCTTTTTCCTAACCAGTGAAGTCTTGGGCTTAAGCCAAAAGAGCAGTGGGTTAGGGGCTGTAGAGGGATCCCGTGTGAAAAGTGTGTGTCATAGCTGGCCTCCTTCCCTGGAGCGTGTTTGGGAAGGCTTCCTGCTTCTCCCAAGGGGAAATCTCGCTGCACTGCTTGGTGTTGATGGGAACTGCTGTTGCTGCTCTTGGTGAAGTAGATGCCAGCTTTCCTGGGAAACTTGCTATGTTTTGAGGTACTTGCAGAGTCTAGAAGGTAAAGACCGAGGAAAGCCTGGCCTTAGCTTTTGGTCCATTTCACCTACTTCTCCCCACAGCATAACTTTTCCTGGCTACTTGCCTCTGCGGTCCATAGATTCTGGCTTCCCTCTAGTTCTGTGCAAAAGCTGATGGCTGAAGGAAGTGGGGCTCTTTGCCAGGCACTTTCCCAGCGTTGCCCACTCTCTCTCACCACTCTACAAGGCTGACCGGTATTTGCTAGAGGATGGGTGACCCCTTCATTAGCTGAAGCCTGCTTTGTTGTTGGTCATGTAAAAAACACTTGCTTAGACTTCAGTGCTGCTTTTATCTTCTGGGGTGCTCAAGAGGGTTGAAGCTCTGATATGGTCAGCTCTGCAGAGGAGTCCTCTACTCGCTGCACAGAAACTGAGGACCATCTTTCCAAAATGGCCACCACCCAGGACAGTCCCACAGATGCAGGCTTGAGGGCCATAGGGTTTCTGGATGTAGAAGACTGCCATGGCCTGGGATGCCAGGAGATGCATTGTTTTGTGCCCAGCAGTGCTGCCTGTGGGCAAGTGAAAACTGAGGATGACTGGTGTGGGGGGCTGTTACGCATACGTAACACTTTATCTGTTGTGTTGGCTCTCTGGGATGCTATGGTATGAAAGCTGAAAACTCCCAAATTTATGCTCCTAAAACTTGTATTTAGCTATCACCTAGGAAACAAAACTGTTTTTTCCCCCTTTCCCTTCTCCAAAGGCGCTGAGCAGACAATTTCCCACCAACTGCCTTGGGATATGTTGGTGCTCAGCAGTTTTGAAAATCCAGTCATCCTAACCTAGATGCCTAAGGTCATTTTTGCAAGGGGAAGGAGGGCTCTCACATGCGCGCTGGGGAGGGGTGAATCTTGTATGCTATCCTCTGTCACTATCACTGCTGGCGAGGTGGAAGCATGAGTAGACTTTCCGCTCCCTCCAAAGCTTGGCCCTTCCTAGTCATATAAGGACTGGTTGCTGGGAGGGCCTGGACCTTTTCTGGGGTGAAGGCCCACCCCAGAAGCATTTCTGCTCCAGTTGTCATGTAGGCACCCACTTTGTAGTCCTACAGCCAAGTGCTGCAGGCAGCCATGTGTTCTTGAAATGTCCTGTGCTGCCTCCTACCTGCCTTCTTCTGTCAGTTGTGACTTCTGGAGTATTGAGGGCTGGAGATGCATAAGGGTGAAATCAAGTCTGTGTTTTTAAGGAGATAGTATTACAAACTACAATAGCAGAGTTAACAAAAGTATTCTCTGTTGGAAGTACAAGTCCTTCCTTTCTTTCTCTTTTCTTTCTCTTTTTTTTTTTTCTATCATGAAATGAGATAAAACTGTTATCAAATATGCCATCAAAGGGATAAAGGGCTTTGTAAAAATCTGAGGTATTTGAAACTCTGCCAATGGCTGCAGTGCTTGTGTTGCAGATTTTGACTTTTTTCAGAAAAGTCAGGCTCATCTAGCCCCCTTGCCTGCTCCCAGTAACTAGAGTGCCTTGAATCTGAAGATATGTGTATGTATATAAAAATGATGCGAATATTGAACATGTTCCTTCTAACAGCCCCTCCCTCCATAGGATTGGGAAGGGAAATCTGTACGTAGAGGGTGGGTTTGAGGGTGTGTGGGGACCCTGGGAGAAGTTTCTTAAGCTTGCCTGCATCTTAGTTAAAAGAAATGCTTCTATTGTCCTGCTGAATCTAATTGAGCACTGGAATCCTGCAGCAGCAAAACTCCAGTGCAGCCTTTCAAATATGTAAAACTCAACGACTTCAGACACTCTGGTTTCCAAGACTGGAATTTTTTTGGAATAAACTCTTGCATATTCCCATGCAGAAATGCACTTTTTGAGATTGTGATGATAGTCTGTTTGCAATTATCAAGCCTGCCTCCCAGCTTTAACTTCCATAGGACCCAGCTTTTATGCTAGCCATTGTGACTTTCAAATGGCATTTGAACAAAAGAATATCTAATGTGGCAAAGCTCTTATTTGTACGAAAATTGTGTATACAAATCACTCTAGGCATTTCAAAATCTCTACAGATAAAGTGGTAAACTTAATTAGTCAACTCAAATCTGATGCTGCAATTTCAGAGCTTAAAAGAATTTCTTTAGACGGGTGAATACTGTTGACTTTAGTAAAAGCTTGAGACTAGCATTGCATTTACCAATGTGGCTAATCTTGAGAGTTGTCTTTGAATACAGCCAAATGAAAATTACAGCAAGGGTAATAGGAGCTAGACTGAAATGTTAATCGTATTGCACTTACATATTCAGAGATGAGGATAAATTTTTATTGTTTGTGTTCTACTGTCTGAGGGAGGCTTTTCTTGGATGTTCCAGCTCAAGTCAGTAAGATTAGGAAGTCCTGTTGCCTTGACTACTTAAATAAATAAATCTCTTCCCATGTCAAGGTGCCCCCTTATGCCATTTCTGAAAAATAGTTATATTACATTAGAGGTCTTTATTCATCACACAAGAGAGGAAGAAAAGAGAATGGTGTGCTTTAAATGGATTGTTAGATTTGGCTTGTAGTTGTAATGTAGATTTGAAGTGTCAGAGTCTTATTAATAACTTATGTGGTTTGCTCTTGTCAGTTTTGATACGTACCCCTGTGAGTAATGGGTGGGGAGATGGTGGGCTATAAATTAATTTAAGTGATGGGAGGTTTGAGTAAGTTGCTAGGAAACAGGGCCACAGACCAGCATAAAGAATTAGAGTGCATCAGAAAGCTGCCCCTGCAGTAGCTAGCAATTCTTCAGTAAATTGAAACAATAGTGATGATGATTAAAAAAAAAAAAAAAAAACAAACCCAAAACACGTAGGCTTGCTTCTTGCATTCATTTTGAGACTTCAGGGACTTTGTTGACAGGCAAACTTGGCTTACGAAGCCATTTAGAGAAGTATGGTACAAAAGAATTTCCATGTTCCACTTGTCAAAGTCTGTTTCAACAAGTTTTGTTTCATGGTAGACACATGCTCTTCTCTGATGTAAATCAAATCTATTGCCTTTCTTAAAGAATCCAAAATGTGATGTGTGCTAGACCTTAAAGGATCTGTGCGTGAATTAACTAAGCAAAGCTTAGCACTAAACTTTGCTTTTATGTAAAGAAGGATCTTTTGGGGGTTTGGCGAGACTCTGAGTAAAAAGGAGGTCAAACTTGGCAATTCCTTTGGTATGCATAGCTCCAATTTCAAACAACTTGTTTATCCTGAAATTATGATCCTTGTAATTATTTAATATTGGAGCCAATTGCACCAACACACCGGGAAACTAGTGAGGTGGAAAAAACCCCTCCAGCATCTAAATCTCTTTAGCATAAAATACAATTAAAAAGAGTTTGGAACATCTTATTTCAGCCTTACTCCAAAAAAAAATATTAAATAGTCAGCCTTTCCCCTTTTTAATGAAAAATCTTACTGCTACTGGTTCCTGAAGACATAAAATATGTTTTCTGGGTAGGCGTTGTTTTTTCTGGCTAGAAAGAGATAATGAAAGAGCTTTAGTGTTTTTTAAGCTTCATGAACTTTTTCCCTGTCTTGACACAAGAGGTTTCCAAAATACTAATCTACAGCTGATATTAAAGTAACAGCCTTTTGAATCTGACAGAAAAATATCACTTCATTCAGCTGCTATTTTTATTTTAAAAAAAAAAAAGTAGGTCACTGTCATAAAACTAAAGTGTTTTTTATTTTATTTTTCCCTCCAGTTAACTTTTCAAAAAGTTGTAGAAGCAAATGCTAGATATTATTCAATCTTTTCTTAGAGTGCCTGCATAGTCATCTTGGAGCATGGGCAGATCAGAAGAAATTTTTATAATATGCATATTAATCAAATCCATGCTGTGTCATTTATGGTTGACTAATAATTTAAGAATTAATCTTCAGCACTCAAAGTGCAATGTTTTGCCTAGGATTACTATCCAAAAAGGAGCTGAGAGTATTAAGTGACATCTGAAGCATAATTAGCATCCACAAGGCTGTTTTTTCCCGGGACTGCAGAGAAGTGATGCATCCATTCAGAGGTTTTGGACTTCTTGCATGTTGTTAAGAGTTATTTATGTTCCAGTCAGTTCAGAACTTCATCTTCCTGGTAAATCTACTTGACTGTATTACCATAATATGTCTAAAAATAAATCCTCATCCTGCCTGCTCCCAGAACTTTTGTTGTGATAAAGGCCTGCTCCAGTTTAACTTCAGTGGCAGCTGGATTGGGCCTGGCATTGAAGCCTATTCCTAAACTTTCTCAGACTACGTACATCCAGCACTGTCAGCTTATTTATGCAGCTGGAAGTCTGCATGTCTGTAAATGAATTGCATAAAATTGGTACTTTATGCTTAAAATTCTAGTTAACTCAAGGACACTTAGCGCTTCATTGTGGACTGAAGACTGGAATAGAAGTAAACTGGTTCTGAAGCTAGTAAAGTTGGGCCTTAGCTAATTGAGATGATGTGCTATACAAGAGGCTTGCACTGTCATACATGGCACTTATTCGAACTTCAGTTCTTAAGTGTGATGCCCTGCAGTACATGCAAAAACCTTAAGCTACAGTTCTTAAAAGTATTTCTGTCTAGGTAATACTAATAACAGGATTGGTTTTGAAAAGTCAAGCTAAACTTGACTTTGCATTTCTGCTGGTGAACAGAAGTTTTATGTTAACTGGCACAGTTCTAATAATTTTAGCTGGTAACCCATATGCCTTAACATGGGGAAAGATGTCAAAACTAGAAGCTGTTGCGTTCATTTCTTGTTAGTCTGTGGAGCTCATGGTTCTGTGGTCACTGTTCTGTAGTATAAATTATGCTCATTATTCTTGTAGTATTCAGAAGAAACTGTAAAATGTGGATAGAAGTGGTTAAAGTGGTTTGTAAATAGTCAAACATCCAGAGTCCTTTACCAGCTCAACCCAGTTCTTATGCACTTAGGTAAATAAGTAGAAAGGCTTCTTGTTCAGGCTTGCTCTATGTGAACCTGACTGTTTTGCTTGGCTGGCTACTAGGTATTCTGTCTATTAACCTTGCCACCCTTTTGTAACTGGTGCATTTAATTATCAGTGGGATGCTTTAAACAGGTAGGGGGACTGATAAGAGCAGGTAATCTGCTTGTTGGGGGAAGGTTGAAAGCAACCGTTGACATCTTGGCCTACCTGCTAGTCTTTGACAAGTGGGGCTCCGTGAGAAAATAACTCCATAATGAGATAAGGTGCTGATTAAAATGCTGTTGTCGTACGATGCACCCTGGTAGCTGAGATAGCTTAAAATCATTAGTTTCAAAAGAAAGAAAAAATGAGATGCTATACTGTTTTCTCTTCTTTTCTTTTTTCTTTTTTTTTTTTTAAAGGAGGGGAGGAGGGAGAACCCCAAGTCTCCCCGTTCTATTCCAGTACATTGTTCAGTTAACACATGCTAGTTTTATGATTGGAATACATTGCAGTCCGGCCACCCAGACAGAGGCATTGACTGCTAATATTAACCAAGAACAATAGTGTGGCCGTACTGACTGCAGTGAGGATTACAGAACATAATGGGGCCTATCCAAAAATAATGCTAATACAGGACAAGCAACAGGAAGCAGCAGTAGACTCAGCATTGCTCGGCTCCCAGACAAACCATGGACTTACTTCACACAATGGCAACTTCAGCACATTATGTATTCACAGGATACTCATTATTCCAGCAGGCTTGCCAGATCAGAGATCAGCCTGGTTTACTGGATGCTTAAGCGTATGCATAGTTTGGATAGCGGTACTTTTGTGTCCTTCATCATTTGGCAGGAGGGTGGCAGTTGCATCGCAGAGAAGGTCTTGACTTTGGTTACTGTCTTGGCTTCTGCCAAGGCAGAATGGGGGGGGAAGTTTCTCCTGGAAGCTGCTAATATAGTTAAATTTGTTTTCATGTCTTCTCCTTTATGTGGCAATGAAGTGTTTACCGGCACTAACAGCAATCAAGAAACTACTCAAAATGAAGACTAAAGGAACAGTGTGCTCTGTTTTCATGTGGGCATATTCTGATGAGACTCTTGGCTGGGCTGCCTGTTTGAGATTCAGCCTAGCTCCTCTCTGCCATGGACTCTGAGGCGTGAGATTGTTACAGCTTAGACTCTGCTCTCTCAACCCCGTGTATATAAACAACAGCTTTATAGAGTGTTGCATTAGTCTTATGTAGGCTAGCCCAAAGGAGAGCTTCCTGATGATGTTGCATTCAGCAAAGGGTTAAGAGGGTGAGGTAGTTTCCCTTCTTTTCCCACGTACATCTGTATCTCCTCTGGATGAGGAACTGGTTGTCTTCAATTCCTTTGAAGGAATAGTCTGTTGTCAAAGTTGACTGGTTGACCATGGCACGATGTTGCGGTGCATCTGTATAGCGTCATCATGACTTGTCATGTGGCAACAAGGTACCCAAGTGAGAGTCCTGCTGACGTTTAGAGGAAGTGGTTTTGTGACTAGCCTTAACTCTGCTTGGAGATGCCCTCCTCCCTGGTCCTTGCACGCTTTGAAATACTTCTCAGTTTTTTCCTCTTCCCTATCTCACCCCCTCCCAGCTGAAGGGAGGAGGGATTACTAGAGCTCTTAGCAATTTGCTGTGGCAGTGTGCCAGTCTCCTAGCCTTCTTCCCTAGGATGCAGGCAGGATGCGAGCACTGTTCTCAAACTGGTCTTCACAGCTGTGCATGACTGGCAGAGTGTGAGGAGAACATTGCTGGGTTTAACCTGCTCTCCTTGTTTGGCAGAGGAGGAGCAGGCACAGCATTCAGAATGCAAACTTCCCACTGCATTTGTCTAGTCATGGTTTCACATGCTCAGCAAAGCTCTTGCATGGCTTAACCACAAGGATAGGAGGGAAAGAAGTTTGACTAGTTGCAACCCCTTTCAAAAAGGAGGCAGTCCTTTCACTAATGAGCCTGAAGTTTTAATCTTGCTCTGTCCCAGTGACTTGTAGAATGCCTTTAGAAGCCAAAGTACAAACCCACCTCTTCTGGGTGGATGTCTGGATGAAGGGAGAGAAGAAGGTAATCAAGCTGACAGCTTTAAACACCTTCTGCTTCCATGGAGCTGCTAGTATTTCATTTAAATAACCAGAAAAGAAGTTTCATTGCCCTTTGAGACCCTTAAAAGGGACAGTTTCTGGTGGGTTTCAGGGTCTTCAAAGTCTTACTTGAGTTGTATTATCAATGCATCAAGACTAAACCCTGGTGCTTTGTCACTGGGGAGAATAGCCCTTGCACATTGGTGCTTGCTTTGTTTTTTGGAGTGTGAACTTAACCATTTCCATTCTCACATAGCTTAACTCATAGGAGGTTTGCTTAAATTTGACCATGCTGCCTTTTAGTCCTCTGGGCTGATTAGACTGTAGACGTTCTGCAGACTGTGCCGGCTTGCTGTTCCTTTCAAGCTGCCTTTCCTCTCAAGCCAGAATCCCTGCCTTCTGGTCAAGCTCAGGTTTACAGTGGCTAATTGGGTGTGACTCTGGAAAGTTCACTGCTGCCTTGTTGCCTAGGTCATTGCTTTGATGGAATAAGGTGCATGATGTGGAATTCTTGTGTCTGGATATATATATTTATTCAAAGATGGGCAGAGGTCATCTATGGGCATGGGAAAACTTAAACCTCCACGCTGTAAGTAGTCATTCCTGAGATATCTGAATTGTTGATCTATAGAGTGGGGATGATATGCACTTTCAAAAAAAAAAAAAAATCTCAACAGTGCAGTCTTTGCACAGAATTTTTCTTGGGGGGGGGCAGGGGGTGTGGAATTGGCTAGAGGTGTGCAATAGTTGGATTGTCAAGGGGGGCTTGCTGCTGTTATTGTGGGGCTGCGGGTGTCTCTGTGCCTTTTGTTTAGAAGTGTCCCATCTTGAACACAAAGTCTTGTCCTTTCTTTGCCCCGTGCTGAGAGGGACAGAGCCAGAAGATTAAACTGCCATTCTTTGTGTCATCCCTTTTCAGGATGGGGATTCTTCATTTAAAATATTCAGATGAGGTGAGAGGGGGCACATAGGAACAAGGGAATTGCTAGGGTAGATCTTTTCCCCCTGCATTTTGTTTCCATCCAGTTAAGCAGAAGTGACTCCTCTCTTTAAACAAACTGCTGTGTGGTGTTGGAAAGTGGTCACACAAGTATCTAGCAACAGTAGCACTTAAAGCTAGGATTCAGCCTTTCCTTTCCTTAAGGGCTAGGTGTGTTGGTAAACAGTCCTGAGAACCAACCGGGAACTGTTGCTATGAGTTTAGACAAAATATCTTCCAAAACAATTATGCAAGGCCGAAAGGAAAACATCCTTAACTTTATTGGAAGTACTGCTAGTTGCCATAATTCATTCTCTATATCATAATATTTTTTTTCAAGCTTGCAGTAACATGTCGTGCTTGTGCTTCTCAGTGTTGGTAATTAAACCAATGAGGAAGCACCCAAGATTGCACTATCTATATCTGTAATATGGGTCAGGAGCTCTATTCTGGTTTTGTTTTGGTTTTTTTTTAACCTCTGACTTGTGTAAGGACTTCTTAAATCTGCTTTAAACAGTGTTAAATGATCACATTGTGTTTTACTTTATTTTCCGAGTTTCTTTCAAGTTGACAACTTGGTCTAGAATAGTAACAAATAACATGTAACTTTCATAAAATATTAACCAGAAGTGGTTTGGGCCAGTGGAGCCTCTGCATAGAAGTTTGGGCGCATGTCTGAGCTTGCCCAGCTTTGCTTACTTTTGGAAGCATTTTCCCACAGTTATCAGTGAACGAAATGGAATCCTAGTCTGCTTTGAATATGAAACATATTTAGGCTATATTCCAAGTCGGTGTCCATCACAAACTAGGTTTTCATTCAGAGGCTGCATGCTGTGTCCAGTCGTGAGAAAGCAGTCTACTTCAACTCTTTTTTTTTTTTTCTCCCCCGCCCCCCCCGCTCTTCTTAAGGAATTTGAGGTCTGCCTTACACTTGCACCTTGTAGCAGCTTACTCTCAGAATTGTATTTTGGTTTCTATTACAGAAAAGGTGTTAAGTGTTGCAGACCACAAATGAGCAGACTGTGACTGAGCACATATACAGTTAAGAAGAAATAAACCTTACGATACACAGCTTCTATGGCAAATCATCAAAACCCTTTATGGAAAGTTTTTATTTATTCTATTATTGTTCCACTCAGCAGAAAGCGATTACACTTATTGCCTCATTGATAGTTATTATTATACTCTTTTACTTTTCAAGTCATATTTTTTCCTTATTTTACCTCAGTTTGTTTTTTGGAGTGGGGTGTGTTTTGTTTTATTTTTGAATCATTCTGTAAGTTTGGATATGGCTAGGTAAACGGCAGTTTTGAAAGATACAGCCTGGATAATAATATCTCAGAGTAAAGCTGAGGGAGGAGAAGACGTTTTAATGGCTCTTGTTCTCAAGTTAGGATTGGAGATAAAGGTGGCTTAGATGTAATAGCTGGCATCTTTCCAACCCACGGAGTCACTTCAGTTAGTTTATGCTTATGATTATTATTACTGGAGTGCTAGCGAGCTCATTGGCAGATTAGTGCGTCTGTAAATGTGACACGGGGTGGATAGTGCGCCTTCCCTTTCCCTGCTCTTCCACATAGTCTGATCTTAGCCTTTGTTTTACAATGCTTCTCTCTCACCCCGCCCCCTTCCCATATCCATCAGTTCTTGGTTACCTGATACTTGTGGGAGCTGCGATGGCCCTCATGCAGACAAAGCTTTCAAAGGGGGTGCTGAAAAGCAAAGTCCCTAGAGATTGTGCTGTCAAGGCAGAGCACAGTAATCTTAGCAACACTTCTTGCTTTCAGGATGGTTGGGGGAAGGGACATTAAGACTACTTTTCTGTAACTAAAATTCTTTTGAAGCAGTTTTTGAGGGTGGGGGTGTTGGGTTGGGTTTTTTGTTTGTTTTTTGATGCTGCTATGCCAGCCCGGTGTTTTCTGTCTTCCATGTGCAATTCTTTAGCACATGCTTTATTGTGGCTACAGCATAGTGTCAAAGGCTGTACTTCCTGGTTAAGTACATAAGATTCATTAATGATGACAAACATGAGCTATCCAAGGTGAAAGGTCTTCTAAGTCAGACTGGATAAGGTAGCTTATGGGGTTTCAAGAAGATCATGTTTGTCTCAAGTATAATCTATTACCTATTTGTGTTTTCAAGTATTCTGTTTTAGGGCAGAGACTAGGATTTTTTTTTTTTTTGCAATTAATTTTTTTTTTCCCTACCAATCATGTGTGACTTTGAAACTAACATTTATTTCTCTTTTGCAGAGATCCTACACACTGCTTGTTGAGGCATGGGATTACAATGATAACTCTACTAGTAAGTATTCATTCCTTTGGTTTATTACTTAGAACACCTTGATTTCCTGTCCATTGAAAGGCCTTTGGCAGTCTAACTAGCCCACTGTGAGTGGGGCATGAGGAGGGGGAAAAGCTCTCCCCCAGACAATTCAGAGCAACTACTCCAGGCTCTGCAGCAGCCTGTCTCCTTCACATTGCCTGTAGAGGGTGAGTAGCTTGCTCACCTAGGCACCAACAGTTTGATGCCTAAAAATAGATGCTGTTAATTCCCTCTTTCTCCTTAGGGAGAATAAAAGCCAAGGGGGTTATTCAGGTTTTTTGTTTGGATTTTTTTTTATTTTATTTTATTAAGAGTGATATTCAGAAGCCTAAGTCTTGTTGACTTGGGACCTCTCTATAAACTAAGTAC
Organism: Grus americana; assembly: GCF_028858705.1. Taxonomy (NCBI): domain Eukaryota; kingdom Metazoa; phylum Chordata; class Aves; order Gruiformes; family Gruidae; genus Grus; species Grus americana. The sequence goes on from NC_072854.1 coordinate 119,911,987, forward strand.
TTCTCAAAATTGAACATGCTGCTTTAAAAAAAAATAAAATTCTCCATAAGACTTGGTGTAGATACCCGTCTAATGACTGGAGATGAGAAACAGGAGTGACTACAAGCTCTTCCTTGGGAGTTGAATGTCTAGGGACTTATATTCAGGGCCTGAAAAATATTTATCAGACACCACCTGGTAGAGCTGACTGGAAATCAAGGGTGGGAATCTCTGGCCTGGAATGTCTTTGGTTGGTTTCAGAAACTTTGTGCTAAGCTTTTTCCTGATGACTGGAGGAAGCTGTATAAAGACTCTTGGCACATGAGCTGTTCTGCTGTTACTGAAGTAGGCAAAATTAGCTCTATTTTCAATCTAAGGCTTTAAAAGTGTGTGGTAAAAGCCACAGGAGAAACTATGAATCTAACTCATAAACCTTTTGTTGACACAACAAGCCTTTTCCTTGAACAAGGAAGCAGCAGCACTATGGCCCATCTTACACAAATCTTGTAACAGCTTCTTGTAGTCCACTTTGGAATGCCAGGTGACAGCTGCACAGTAATGAAACGGACTTCAAGAAAGAAAGGCCTTGTAGAAATGTGTACAGTGCTGTGGCTTTATGTTTTTAATTTGTAACAAGTACACTGCTTGGGAGTGGCCTTTGAGTCTGGGAAACTTTCTGCACAGATCTGCTTTTTAATTTATTTATTTTTTTAATATATATGGGATATCCTATTAGTTCTAGAAGAGAAGCTGTCCATTGCAAACGATTCGTGTAACCTGTCAGTGATGGCCACGGTTTGTTACAACCGGCCACATTAAAGCAGTGGCTGGGAGACTTCTTGGCTTTTGACTGTGGAGTGTTTTATGGGGGAGCGGAAAATAGATTGCTACTGCAGCAGAGTTGTATTAAAAATGGAAGATCCCTGAATTCAAAATGAAGGTCTTGTTTACAGTAGAATCTGTGAGGTTTTTTTCAGACTGGGTCTCTGCCACTTTTACTATTATTAGAGCTCATCTTTTTTCATGAAACAACTGCATTTCCAAAGCTGCACAATGAACCCTTTCTTGGCTTTCATGTTCTGGAAGTACAATTGTCTTCAGACAAAATTGCCTCATTTCTCAGCAGTGGATTTGACCAAGTGCAGACATGTTCTTACATATGTTCCTGATTTGCATTCCTCCTCTAGCTTTGCTGTCACATATCCAACTGTAGGTCACTTCAGTCACTGCACTACACAAAGCTTTTCCTTTGTACTGCATCACTTTACTTACAGGCAGCTTTCCCATAGTTGAAGAATAAGTCTTGAAGAACTAGTTAATAAAATCATTACAACTAAACAATTGTAATCATATAAAGTGATGAGCATTTTTTGATGTCCAGGATTTTCTTTTACCCTATTTACCACTGAATTGTAAGGACTCTGTGAGAACTCTCAAAAAAAAACCAAAAAAAACAAAACAAACCCTAAAAAAAACCAAACCCCAAACTAGGTTTAGTAGGTTTTGTGTAGCTTTTCAATAGCTCTAGCATCCTCTGATCAATGCAGTCCTTAGGAGATCCTAGAATGGATGCTTCCTTCCCCCCCCTCTACATTCCACTCCTCCTACGTTCCCTTTACCACATACTCTCTCTTGTCTCACTTCCAAGAGTGGCTTGCAGTTAAATTTTGGCCCTGTTGAAGTTGATGAGAATTGTGCTTTGTTGGAGCCAAGACTCAACTTAAATGGTTTTCTTACTCTGGTTCTTGTCTAGATGCCATCTTGCTACTGTCGCTTCATACATAAAGTTAATGGGGCTGACATTGCATCTCAAACTATGTCAAAGAGCTATTGTAAATTACTGGTATCAGTTGCATGTGAATTCCAGTCGGGCATAAGAGACTTCAGCACAATGTAAACCAAGCCATAGCTGGAAGTTGTCTGAAACAAAGACTTTCAAAAATAACTGTGGTGTCCTTGGCCACCCAAACTGCTTAGAGGAGTCTGGGCTTTTTTTGTTGTTGTCGTTTGCTTCCTGATGATGGGTAGTTATAATTTCCAGAAATTGGACCGCTGGAAAGCAAAGGAGGGCAGTCAAAATAGCCAATTTCCCTGTGCCTGAAACCTTTGATACAGTTGCTCACCGAGTAAAAAGACAGATTAATAGCTCTGAAGTGTAGCCACAGAAAGTGAATGAAACCAACAAACTCTATGACAGTGAAGTGCAGAGTGGAAGCTAAAGATGCATGGAAAGCCTCTCTCTTCCACTTCATCAATTTCTAATCAGTTAGTATTTCTTCTAACATTTCAATCAAAGCACAGGATTCTGGGTCAGATGATGTCAGGGGAGTTAGGAAGATTACTTTCTCTCAAGCCTGGCTGACTACTACTTTTTATTCACTATTTAATGCTGCTTTGGGATTGCTTACTATAAAACTTAAAACATCGTTGGTGTGGGCTAAGAATGGAAGAGTTGTTGCAATGCCTTCCCTGAAGTCTGGGTCACCATGCTTGTGTAAGTGCATACTGACAGGTGGGAATAGGGAAGGGTGGAGAAATTTTTGTACAAGAAGGAACATGCCAATACTTCATTGTGAAAGCTATGGGTGATGGCTAATGGAAAGGGATCTTAAGTCTGTGAGACCTTACTCAAATTTAAATGTATGGTGGTAGCTTTATCACGTGTATCAAATGAAAGGCATTTTAGCCGTGATCCAGCTGGTTTTCATCTGGGCCCTTAAAAAAATAAAGTCCAGTGGACTAATAAGGATGTTTCCATTTGAGTTCAGCCTGTGGTTAAGGGCTCAAAAGAGCCGGTGGCTGGAGTGAGATGTCATAGATGTACAGCAAGGACATGCTTCCTAATGAGCTGGCAGAGGCAAGAGGAAAGATCTCTTTTTTTCCAAGGCGACTGTTTTTCTGGTGCCAAGGACTGAAATAGTTGTCAGTGGTATGTTCCCAACGGGGAACAGGAAAAGACTGGAAAAGCGAGTGTGTATGTGGGGGGGTGGTTTGCAAAACTAAATTGAGTGTCGTTCCCCTTTTCTTCTGCCACTTACAGCAGAAAAAGATAGAGTTGTTTTACTTGCAAGAAACAGGATGTCTTTATGCATCTTGGTATTTGGGGAAATGCGTTTGCTTTCCAACTGTGCTGTAGATCGGGGTGTAATCTTGGCAAGCGCAGCAAAGCCATCTCCAGCACGCATGAGTGGAACTATAATCGCTTGACTAGCCCCATTCAAGGCGAATAGATATGCATCTGCTTAAGTACCTCTTAGAATTAGTCAGTAATCTTGTTGATGAGATCTAAGAGCCTTACACCTGCACAGTACAGGACATGATATTGCTCTGGATATACCAGTATGGAAAAGTCCTTAGGCGTCTACATTACTTGTGAATGGGATTTAAATTAATAAAGGCCTGCATGCATTTGAAAGTCTTGTGCATAGATGTGGGGTTGGGGGCTTAGTGCCAATGAATAATAAAAACTGATTTAAATGGAAAGTATTATAGAACCAGAAATACCAGAAGGTGAATAAGAAGTTGTTGCCCTTAATTTCACACTGTAAACACTTAATGAATGCTGTAGTCTCAAGCCAAGAATACCCCCCAAAAAGGGGTAATGCTTACAGTGTGTATGTATTGACACGTTTCTGTGGTTGTGCAGCAAGTACTTTGACTTGACTTTATTCAAAACTGCAGACAAGCAGGCAGGATCTAGTGGTGAATTGATAATGTGTATCTATCTGAGGCTTGAGAAGCCTGTTTGGAAGTTCTTTTTGAAAGCTACAAATCAAAGGTCCTTAGCAATACGTTTAAAAGTATTTTAGATTAAAAACTGCCTATATGTCATCTTAAGCTTTATGTAGCAACTTCATTAGTCTTCAGCTCTGCATTTTATGTAAAATCCCCAAACCTTCTTTTGTAATTGTTGGAAGAACAAGCACAGCATCAGTACGTTTTAATTCTTAACACTCCAATGTGCCAGTACTTCACACGCTACTTTCTAACACATCGTTGGCAAACTGCCCTTCTACCTAAATTCTTCTGTCACTGGATTGTGCTCCCATATACAGAACAGTATAGCCTGGTACTTATTCTTGTTTTTTGTACTATGTCTGCACAGATATTTTGGCTGTTTCATGATAAACTTTCACTTGGCAGTCAAGTGCTTGCTAGCAGCAGGTCGTAAGGCAGTGTCAGATCATTTAAGTCACAAGACCTGGACTACAAAGTGAAATGCCACAGATGTGTACAATGTTCCGAGCTAATGTGAAATATTATTATTTCAAGCCATAATTTAGATGGTTGTGGGGTGCTCTAAGCCGGAAGAGTTTTGCTGGAACTAAATGTCAAGTAGAAAGTCTAAACTTTGAAATGCTCTATAGAGAGAAGGGGGATCTGGAGCACATATATGCAGTAATTTAAGTTCTCTGCTTTGAGCTCTAGTAGTCTTGACTTTTTAGTGTCAGCTAACATCTGAAGAGAGAATTTCCATGGTATTTCTTGGCCAAAACCTGGTGCGATCGCTGATGTCATCCGAATGCCAGAGTTGCTAGTTTTCAATTTAGTGTTTACGCCAGAGTCCCAGAAGGCTGCAGACCTTTCGTGGTGCTTACATTCAGTTTGTGGACATTGCTTTTTTAGGCTATTGTAGTACGATGTTTTTGTAAATATTCCAGTTAAAAACAAAACTAGTATCATGAATGGAGAAGCCTGGAAAACCACATTATGTACCAAACTATTTGAGCTAGAAGTAAAAGCAGCTGAATTTTCTTTAATCACGAACTGTATGATTGTTATTGGATGTCCTTACAGTGCAAAAGAGATAAGTGATTGGCAGTAACCTAACAGTCCCGTTTGATTTCAAGCTTTGTTCTGTTTGATAATGCTGCATGCATGTTTCAGTTAATGGTTTGTAGCTGCAGGGCAGCCTTATCTTGCTCTCTAAAACAGAAAATTAATAAAGTCAACTGGCTGTCTCAGAGAGTCTTGCCTGCGAAGCTAGAGAGCTATGATGTGGGAGGTAATGATACCTAAACGAAATTTTAACTCTGACATCTCTTCTGACTTCTAGATCCCGATCGCATTATTGAGAAGGCATCCCACTCTGGCATGATCAATCCAAGCCGTCAGTGGCAGACTTTGAAACATAATGCAGGAGTTGCCCACTTTGAGTATCAAATCCGTGTGACTTGTGCAGAGCATTACTACGGCTTTGGCTGCAACAAGTTTTGTCGACCAAGAGATGATTTCTTCACTCACCATACCTGTGACCAGAATGGCAACAAAACCTGCTTGGAAGGCTGGATGGGACCAGAATGCAACAAAGGTTTGTGATGAACCCTCGACCCCCAAATGATCAGCAGGCTTGGGTGGGATTTGAGTGCATTGTATCCAGGCTGCAATTCAGTGGTCAGGTTGTGCAGCCAACAGGGCTAAGGACTTGATGGGACAGCGACTAACTCTTTACACAGAGCACTAGGGGGAGGAGAAGACTAGTTTCTGCCTTGGTTTAAAATCTTGGTGAGGTCTGACAAGTACTGGGCACTTAGCAGATGTGTTATTTCTCTGATTATCCGCATCTTTGCCCTTGGGAAGAAAACCCAGCCCATTGACTTCAATGGGAGTTCTGCTGCTGACTTCAAAAAGGATTTCCCCTTTGGTGCAGAACTTCAAGACAAGCAGGAAGGAGAGACTCGCTTTAGAGCTGACCTGGCAAGTGTAAAGCTTTGGTGTTTGAAAAGTCCCAGGCTGTTTGTTCTACCTGAGATGATGTTTAACATGTTTATTAGGGAATGGCAACTTCCTAGGTAATTTCAGAAGGAGAAGGCAGGACTCTGAATAGCAACAGACTATCAGCATGTCTTGCTGACTGAGTTTACCTGCAATTTGAATCGACGCTCATCTTAATATCCTGTATGTTCAGAGATATGGCTCAAAAGTAAATCCAGAGTAGTTTACAGTTGCTTTGAATTGGATGTAAAGTGAGGAAGAGTGGCCAGTTCACCTGCAAAAGACAGAGAAAGGAAACCTGTAGACTCAAAGTGACTTGAGCTCTCTAAGGCGAGATGGCTTTTCTTGCATAGAAAGAACTCTTTGAACAGTGTTAGGTACCATTCCTCTGCAAAGCTAGCTGATAGATTTCCTATCACAGGGAGCCACCTACCTTGGTTTTCCTTCCAGTAGACTTGATAGGAGAGACTTGTTAAAACCATGGATTTAGTAGGATTACAATGCTGGTTAGAGATTAAAACATTCCCACGAGTGTGAAGATGCAGGAAGCAGGCAGCATGCTGATACTCTTCTTTTTTTGTTTTAACAGCTATTTGTCGTCAGGGATGTAGCCCTAAGCATGGTTCTTGCACAATTCCAGGAGAGTGCAGGTAAATGCTCCCGCTCCCTCCTTGTTTCCCCCCCCAAATAATTAAGCAAGTGATGCTAAACACAATAGGATTGGGGAGGGAGGGTGTTTTTGGAGTCATGTTTTTGACCAAGGCACATTATTCATGCTGACTTGCCCAGAATAAGGAGGGGAGCAGGCTTTCAATGCACTGATAATTTTAAGAAGCTTTTGGTTTGTCAAATGGTGGCACTGGGGGGGAGGAGGGTATGGAATAAATCGTGTGAATGCTGCCTAATGAGCACTAACTAATTGTTTCTGCATAAATAGTGCAAATGTTTTGTGGGTATGTTTTTTGTTTTGGGTTGTGGGTTTGTTTTTTTGTTGGGTTTTTTTTTCAACAGCCTGATTAATAGGCTTTTTCAACTACAAGCTTGAAGTACAGTGTGGCTTTTCTCTCCTCTTCTCCCTTTCACTGTTTCCCCCTTCCTTCCTCCCACCCCCTGGTTTCTTCCATCAGTGGGCAAAAGTCAAGCATTCTTTAGAATGGGATTAGTTAAATCTCTCGGTTCCTTTACCATTGTGAGCCAGGCTCTGAGTGTTGAGAGGTTAATAGCTGGGATGAAATCTTGTCAGTAGGCTCTGATGAATGTAGAATTTTGCTCCCATGCTTTGAAGTCCATTCTGTTCTGGCAAGGAGACAATGAAAAGCAGAGTTTATCCATAACGCAACAATTAAATATTTGGAATGCCTCAAAATACATAGCATATATTTACATCACAGGGAAGTTTTCTCCCTTACTAACAGAGGGTTAATGGCTATTAAATGGGGACACCCTTTATCAATACACAAGTTGTAAGTTGCTTCACGTAACCCTTTATCATTTCTGTTTATATGTGATAGGGAACTGAGGGCTTCTTAGATCACAAAATGTTCATATCGATCCCCTATAGGAAGGGTTAAAAGTGAAGCTTGGGTATTCACAATTAAAACTCAGAAGTCTGAAGGAACAGACAGTAATTTTTCTGCCTAACAAAAACATATTGGTGGATTATCTATTGCTGGAAACCTTTGCATGAAGTAGACTGCTTTTCCTTCTAGATAAGCTGTAGTTCAAACAAGAACTAAATCTGGGGTGTTTGACAAACTATATAATATAAGAAGTCAGGCTAAATAGTCACAGTGGTTTGTTCTCTCTCTCTGGCCCTGTAATCTGTGCTTCAAAACCAAAACAAAAAAAATCATCAAGGAACATTCTGAAAGTAAGGTAGGAAGTAACTTCTCATCCTCCACAAGAGACAAGGCAAAGTGAAAGTCAAGCTGCGGGATGGACTGTTGCGGGTTGTTCAATGATTTCTTTAATGTTTAGCAGCACTGATATAAGCTGGTTAACCCCCAGAACACCAAATCTAAATCTTTTTTTAATTAAAAAAAAAAAAAAAAAAAAAGCTTAGCAAGTAGTAGAAGTATTGGGGAGGCCAGATGGCGAGAGGAGTATATCAGTCAAGGCTACCAGTGATTTGTGCTTCTGTCATCAGAATAAACATGCCTTGTAGGGGTTGCTGTCTCCTAGTCAGAACAACAGGCTTTGTTTCCAGATTTTTTTCTTTCCTTTCTCTTTCTAAGTCTCTTACCTCCCACTCACTGCCCAGACATGCGCTAGTGCCCTTATTTACTTAAGGTGCAACTTTCCCACACTTGATTTGCATAGTCTTGAAACAATGCTGTCCTTCTGGTGCTTTCAGATAACTGCTGCTTGCCAAGTTAGACCAATATCTTTAAAGTGAACAGAGAAACAAGATTTTATTTTCTTTTAAGTTTTGATGAGTCATGTAGCCTGTATGTTACAAATGCAACAGGGTTTAAAAATAACATCCCAGCAGAAACTGCTCTGGGTTCTGGTACAATAGACAACTTGCAAACATTCTTAAAATATCCTTTTCCCTTTTGGTGCAAGTCACTTTCTTTAATGCAAGCCAGCCAACAAAACCATATTTACTCATGAATCACTATACAAGGAAAGCTAACTTTAAATTTCTCATGAGAAACTGCTGCATACATATTATTAAACAAGAATTGTTACCATGAATTTTTTTTTTTGGAATTGATATCTAGCTTTTTTTTAATGCCCATAGTCTTACCCAATTTTGTTTGTTACACTTTGAAGCTGATGTCTGAGGAAAGCTCATGGCTCTCTTTTCCTGTGTGTTTTGGGTTTTTTTAATTACTTGTTTCTCTATACGCTTGCTTTAAAGAAAACAAAAAAACATCCCTTTGATTTGGCAGAAAGGAGTAAAATTCTCGATTTGGATACCTGGCTTTGCAGGTGAGGCCCCTTAGTTTTCACTTGTGTGCAAGATCACAGGCAAATTGCTTTGAATGCAACACAAATTAAAAGGGTATGTTCCCAAATTTTGATCTTTGTGCATTCTTATTATATTCCCTATACAGAAGGATTTTCCAAGAGCTACTTGAGAGAGGTTGCTTTGCCTGATCTGGTTTTCTTTCATGTTCTTTGCACACAAAGATGCATAAGTTGTACTAGCTTCCCCCCCCAACCACACAAACTAATAAGAATTTCCCATTGACTTTGAATAGGCTGCTATTGAAATAGCTAGTTAAAAAAAAAAAAGTTAATTAGGATGCAGTTTGTCACCTGAGATTTTTTAGAAGGGAAGTCAGCCTTACCACTAGCTGTGTGTGATTACCCAGTGGATAGATCCCTCTTGCTTTTTCCCATGAGAAGAAATTGCCAGTAGAAGAATGGTGGGGGGTTTTATAAATAGAAAGCTTAGCTGACTTCTGTACAGATGAGGCTTGTTTTCATAATTTAGTGACAGCTTAGTGCATAATTGCTGCTGATCAATTACTCTCAGGACCTGTTAATGAAATACAGTACCTCAACAAACCCTTGCTTTTCATTTTCAACTTGTTTTCCTTGTTTCTATCTATAGATCCAGTTTAATTTGAAGAATCCTTGGTCTGCCTTGCTAGTGAGAACTAAATGAAAGCCAAAATGAGCTTTCCCTTAAAGGGGCTTTACTTTAAAAGAACATCTTCCTTTTAAGTACAGAATTCAGGTAGTTCATTGATAGTGGTAATAAATAATTTAAATAATAATAAATTCTTTTCCAGATATGAGATTAAAGTTTCTCTAGAACTGGATATGTTTTAATGATTCCCTGAAAAGACATTAGCATAAGTCAAACTCTGAAATACACTGACAACTGATCTTCTTTGAACTTGTGTAAAATCCTGATGTGTGCTGTTCTCTTTTGTCCCTTACTGTGGCCCAGTGCAATCTTGCTGTGTATGTGTTCTAGTTCCGAATAAGGTTAGCTTCCGATGGAGCAGAGAGCTCCTCGTGCTTTGCCAGTGCCTTGCCGAGGGCTCAGATTTGGCGTTTATGGTTTTGTTTGTCTTCCTGAAAACCCAGCATGGCTGAAATGCCTGGAACCTTGTATTCATGAGGGTCTCTGGATAACTATTGTTTCCACTGACTTTTTCTTCCCCCCCCTCAATTTATAAAGCACTCTGTCAAAGTCCAGAGATTGATTTGTAGTGCACACCCACCCTCTCTGCCACATTTGTATGAGGCTCCAAAAGAGTATTATTGTGCTGAACGGCCTCATGCTGGTTCTCTCGAACAGTTATTCTTTTGTCAGGAGGCTGGCTACAGAGACCTTGGCAAAACTACTAAAATGTTTGTTTACAAAAAACCATCAAACAAACCTTGAATGGCTTCTCCCCTCCCCTCGTCCTGCCCTTCTCCCCCACCTCCCCAGTCTTTCTGCAAGCTTTGGAGTTCCACACTCGCATCTACACAGAGCAATTCTAACAGGTTTTTGGTTTGTTTCCCTGTTCTGATTTTCTTTTTTTTTTTTTTTTTTTCCCCCCTTTTTTAAACGAAGGTGTCAGTATGGATGGCAAGGCCAGTACTGTGATAAGTGCATTCCACACCCAGGATGTGTCCATGGCACTTGCATTGAACCATGGCAATGTCTCTGTGAAACCAACTGGGGTGGTCAGCTCTGTGACAAAGGTATGCTAATCTTATGGATAGCCAAGTGTAACACTTGAATTTTAACACCGGCAGACTTAGCAAGGAGAGAGTGCACACGAGACTGGGTGAGCGAGCCTCTTGAAACATGGTGGGAGTTTTTTGTCCTTCAGCTACTTAGCATTGCTTCCTCTGCTGTTCTGGCGTTGTTAGCGTATGTGCTTAATTTTGCACATTGTCCTGTCTTACTCTTGTGCGCAGATACATTCTGTAAAGGCTCTAGAATATGGAACAAAGCATGCACGTGGTGATGTTCCTGTTCAACTGTGGCTTTAATGCTCCTCACCTCTTGCAGATCTGAACTACTGTGGAACCCACCCACCCTGTTTGAATGGTGGTACCTGCAGCAACACTGGCCCTGATAAATACCAATGTTCCTGCCCCGAGGGCTACTCGGGACAGAACTGTGAAATTGGTAAGTGTTTGATGCAGCTGCTGAGCTGCCGCTTGGCAGTTAATTCTTGCCAGCTTTTAGTGGCTGGCTTTGGATATATTTTATGAGGTTGGGGGGAAAAGTCAATTTCTAGTATTAATTATGAAGTCAGGGCTGGCTACAAAGATCGAGACTTGCTTGTTCGTGCTTCATCATGAATGATTGGTATCTCTGAACATCAGCCTTCTGCTCACCAGAGAGACCACTCCAAGTTACCTTGTCTGGCTCTGAAGCAGGTGCAAGGCAGCATGGTGATGGCTTTAGCATGGAAGATGACTTCCTGTTGGCTAGTAGCTTTTTGATTCACAGCAAATCACAGGAGTGCAATACATCAAGCGTAATGAGGCTGCATCCAGAGCAGAATCGTGCAGAGGGAGCAAGGGGTGGCTTCTGGTGATGTTGCTATAGTCTCTACCATGATGTACTTCTGTCCTGGTGCAGCGGAGCATGCCTGCCTCTCCGATCCTTGTCACAATGGAGGAAGCTGCTTAGAGACGTCTACGGGATTTGAATGTGTGTGTGCGCCTGGCTGGGCTGGACCAACCTGCACTGATAGTAAGCCCTTTCAAAATTGTATTAAAAATGTGCTAGTTTGCTGGTTTAGATAGGTCTTTCGAATTCCTGATAATCTTACAGGGCAGCCTATTTAACCTTTCCCAGCTTTAGCATTGGTTCTTGGCAGCCATTTATACCATGGTGCACCTCTTCTCCTTCATACCAAGGTTTTTGTTAAATGCAAGGGGACAGAATAGCCGACAGCTTCTTGAAAGCAGCAGAACACTGAATTTTTGTAGGATTCTGGCAAGTTGTTAAAATACCATTTTGAGAGACTTGCTGGATCAAAGTCTGACTTCCACGTGCAAAAAGGCCACTTCTTCCCCTGTGCTCTGTACCCCCTTTCACACTATTACTTTTAACGGAGGCTTTTGCTGAAATCAGAGTGGACTTAAAAATTCCAAGCAGAAGTCCTGTTGCCTCTCTGTTCCTCAGGGCAAATCCTAGTAGCAGTGACCATTTGTCAAATTTGTCAGTTACTGACATTGCCTGTTTTGGTAACAGAGCTGAGCCTCTCCCTATTCTGCATTACAGATATTGATGATTGTTCTCCAAATCCCTGTGGTCATGGAGGAACTTGCCAAGATCTAGTTGATGGATTTAAGTGTATTTGCCCACCTCAGTGGACTGGCAAAACGTGTCAGCTAGGTGAGAACTGCTTTTCTCTTCATCCAGCATTGCTCTGGGGGGGTGGAAGATAAATGCAAAAGGGATCATAGTGCAGCAGGCAAGGGCAGTCGTGCCCTTTGCGTTAGGCATGTTTATAGTTCTGAAGCCTATGGACATATTCTGGCACTTTGAGAATATTAAGTGTCAGCATTTGCAGGACTGGTGTCTCAAAGCATAGAGTGGTTTCCCTCTGTCGTCGTTTTGCTGATGCATGCTAGTAGTTGAAGGAAATGGTTAACTAAGCCAAACAGACGTACTTTAAACCGTAAATGAACCAAAGTGGGGAGGGTTCATGTATATGCCTTCAGTCCTGCCCCCACATGTATTTCTTCCTTTAGCCTGTGAGAAAGTTGCCGTATCTCTTCAGCCATGTCAACTCCTCCAGACCAAGGAGTTCACAGCTGGGTTCCAAAATGTGGATGATCTCAGGAAGAATGAGCTGTCTGCATTCTTTACACAACACACTAATCCCAATGACCAGGCTGCAGCACTCTTTCAAAATGCTCGGTTGAGATGTATGTGTGGGGGGAGGTTGCTCTTAATGATTGGCTGGGTAATTATCAAATAATTAGCATAGCCTGTATGTTCTAATTGCAGAGAAATTGAAAGAGACTTCAGAGACTGATGTACGATTGACTTTTGTTGGTTCAATTCACACTAATCCATGCTGTATATTACAAGTTCGTCTTAGAGCTGAATGAACTACTGATCATTGCTGTGAAAAACTGGCTGTAGGCTTTTTTTTCCTTCTCCCTCCCTGCCCTACAAGCCCTGCATTTGGCTATTCACATTGTTTTTTCAGATGCGAATGAATGCGAGGGCAAACCCTGTGTCAATGCCAACTCCTGCAGGAACCTGATTGGCAGCTACTACTGTGACTGCATTACTGGCTGGTCTGGCCACAACTGTGATATAAGTAAGTGTCTATATCCCTGGGTTTATTAAAGGCCAGCCGTGTGCGTGTATGTATGTATGCCACCAAGTTCTAAGCCCGGATTTCAACATCCGGCACAGTCCCAGCGGTTGATGTTTTTAGAGAGAGAGTACTTGATGTGGAATGAAAATACACGATTTTATCAAACTCATTAGTCCATAACATAGCTATATTCTGATAAAGTGACTAAAACAATGATGTGAAGTTTCACTGCCTCTAGCAGAAGAATCACGAAAGGTTCCCACCCATTATAATACCCTTATCTCGAGGAAAGCATGCAGGAAACTTGACAAAAGGTTTATCTAGCTGCAGTTTTAGAGAGACTGGAACTCTGTATCTAATGTAAATATATTTTTGCCTTCTAACCACGCTAATTTTATTACAGATATTAACGACTGTCGTGGACAATGTCAGAATGGAGGATCCTGTCGGGTAAGCCCTTCTTGGTTTATTTTGGTTTCCCTGAGACTTGCAACAGTAGCTAAACCGTTTGAGTCTAAATACAAATAGTGTGGGAAATAGCAATTAGCTGTTATAAATTGTCATTCCTTTGAGTTGTGGGGAGGGGTTATGTCATGCTACAGCACGTTGGGGTATGTGTGTAGAACAGCAAGAACAAAAAATACAATTGCAATAAATGATTCCTTTTCACTGCTATTGTCGCCAGTGAATGGGCTGGTTGTTATGCTAAATCTACAACTGTAGATATTCCGCTTAAAATTGTGGATTAATATATCGTACTTGGAAATTAAGAACATAAATTACTATTGGTTGTTTGTGTGTGTGTTTGTTGTTTGGTGTTGTGCCCCCCCCCCCCCCAAATATTCTTGCCTTGTTTTAATTTCAGTCAATTTTATGTTGGTATTGGACAGCATAGGAGGATATATTTTTTTTTGGACTATCTTCCTTCTTCTTTTTTTGGTTTTGTTTTCCTTTTGACATATTTTTATTAAAGAGGGGAAAAAAATAAAAAAGAGGGAGGAAAAAAACCTTAACTCTAAACTTTCTTGTTCCTTCCCAGGACTTGGTTAATGGTTATCGGTGTATCTGTTCACCTGGCTATGCAGGAGATCACTGTGAGAAAGACATCAATGAATGTGCAAGTAACCCTTGCATGAATGGGGGTCATTGCCAGGATGAAATCAATGGATTCCAATGTCTGTGTCCCGCTGGTTTCTCAGGAAACCTCTGTCAGGTAAGAAGCATGGGTGAAAGGCAGGCCCTCACCAGTGGCGTTTCTACCAGCACTCGGGATCTGTACGCTGAATGCCTTGCATCCAGTGAACCATAGTATAAAGCTGTACTTGATATCGCTGTCGGTCTGCCAAGAAAGTGCTTGATTAATATATATTGCCGGGGCGGGGGGGGGGAAACCAACAAAAAAACCCCTCACGGGCTGCTGAGGATTCATTTTGTTAAACAGACTGCAAGTGTTTGCATGTCAGGTTTTGTTGCGCACTAACTATTAACTTCCAGTGGCTGTTTAGTATCAAGAGCGCTGTCTGCTGAAATAGTTGCAAGTCTAACTAAACTCTGCATTATGAACAATTCATTGAGGCAGCAGATAAAAAGGTCAGATTCCACAATGTCTGCCTGTCATAGTGAGGGAAAACTATGATAAAACTTCTGTTTCTCCCCTTCCCCCTCCCCTTTTTATTTCCCTTTCCCCTCTCTGCACTGCTTACAGCTGGACATAGATTATTGTGAGCCAAATCCTTGCCAGAACGGTGCCCAGTGCTTTAATCTCGCTATGGATTATTTCTGTAACTGCCCTGAAGATTACGAAGGGAAGAACTGCTCTCACTTGAAAGACCACTGCCGCACAACTCCTTGTGAAGGTTTGTGTTACCTTGCAGGTGAACGGGAATGACTGGCAATAGTTTCTGTCCCTTCCCCGGCTGGACCCGTAATGCAGGTCTGATAATGTAATCAGTGGAGTAGCCCTTCTAAAAGGAGGCTGAGTTTTGCCCTGTGCCTTATGCCTCTATTTGTATGAGGTGATGAGTAATATTTGTAAACATCAGCTATTTGAAAGACAGTGTTGTCAGTGTGGACAAACACATGTAACAAATGGCCCGCTTTGCTGAATTTATTCCAGGCCACGGACATGATCCAGCAATCTTCAGACAAGATGCTGTGATTATTTTATGCACAAACAGTTGGTACAGTCTCTTTATTTTAAAGCAGCAAGCATGTTTGGCAGTGTTAGGTTAACGGTTGGACTCAATGATTGTAAAGATCTTTTCCAACCTAGATGATTCTGATTTGATGGTATGTATGTCTTTTAAACATCCATCACTGGAAATTGAAATGTTGCTCTTAGCTTAAGAAATCAGATAGAATGGGCAATGCTCACGCAGGTCTCTGCTTTTTCTACAGTAATTGACAGCTGTACTGTGGCAGTAACTTCTAACAGCACACCAGAAGGGGTTCGTTATATTTCTTCAAATGTCTGTGGTCCTCACGGAAAATGCAAGAGCCAAGCAGGTGGAAAATTCACCTGTGAATGCAACAAAGGATTCACTGGCACCTACTGTCATGAGAGTAAGAGCTAAAAAGATATGTTTTACCGTTCCCTAATATTTTTGGAAAAAGATTCCATCCTTTCCTCCCAGGCTTTAAGGTTTCTTTCCTGTAACACAGTGAACCTTGGAACTGCTTTAAGTTTTCATATCCCGCTTGGGTGAGGCAGATTGGAATTTGCTAGGCCTTGGGTAAAGTTCACAGTAATGAACCTTCTGGCCTTGAATTGTATGTTTTTAAAAACCTTATGTATACAAGGTCTGAGGTAGTTAATAGTGGGGCTTAACGTGGATCTTAAGGACTCCTAATTTTTTTTGTTTTTAATAGTAATTGTTGAGTGGCAGGCTCATCATTTTGTGCATTGTTTTTCACTATTTCTCATCTTGCTTATAACCTTTCCTTTCAAAAGGGCCTTAGAAATGGAAGTAGCATCAAATAGTCTGCAATAAGATGATGACTTCTGGTGGCTGTACTTCTAGTTTGATTTTTACTTCCCCCCCCCCCCCCAAACTGTTGCAGATATTAATGACTGCGAGAGCAACCCCTGTAAAAATGGCGGCACTTGTATCGATGGCATCAACTCCTACAAATGTATTTGTAGCGACGGATGGGAAGGAACATATTGTGAAACAAGTAAGTTATCCATTCTTCAGCACGCAGAAAGATCTCTTGGGAAAACATCAGGAAGGAAGGGCTGGTACTGTCTTTAAGATGGTAGTGACCAACGCCAGTTCAACATAAACTCTGCTTCAAAGGCCACAGAGGACAAGGACTCCTCTTTCCCCCCCCCTTGCCCCCCGCACTGATACTTTTGTATTGGAACTAACCCCAAGTTATGAAGCTGGACTGGGAGTAGAACCTGGCTTGCCTACTGGTTCTGCTTTACTCTTTGGATAAGTTTCTGCAAGAAACCCTTGGTTAAACACCATCTCAGGAATGGCATATCTGCACATCACGCTTGTGTTTTGTCAGTCTCAGGACTAGAAGAGTGAGAGTTTGGCTCCTTTCCCTTGACTGATAGGATAGTTTATGTAACAGGCCTTTTCACTTCTTTACTGAAAGAAGATGACAAACAAAATGAAAACAAACTGGAGGGATGTGGTGGAATATTCTGTCATCTCAGTGACAGCACTTAAAGCTTTTTAAAATACCGACTTAAGTTTTTAATCCACGATTGAAACGCAGGCCAAAACTAGGGATGGGACATGCACCTCTCAAGCATTAAGTGTTTGTCAATTCTGTAAGCACTGCTTAGCTTGTTTTCTCTCCTTAACGTATCCAGATATTAATGACTGCAGTAAAAACCCTTGCCACAATGGAGGAACTTGCCGAGACTTGGTCAACGACTTCTTCTGTGAATGTAAAAATGGGTGGAAAGGAAAAACTTGCCACTCCCGTAAGTTCAGCATTTCCAAAACATAACAGGCGTGCTCTGTTAGGCTGCTTAAACTTGTTTCGTTAAGAAGGCACTGGTATTAAGGATAGTTTGGGTTCTTTGCAGGTGACAGCCAGTGCGATGAGGCAACGTGCAACAATGGGGGAACATGTTATGACGAGGGGGACACTTTCAAGTGCATGTGTCCTGCAGGATGGGAAGGAGCCACTTGTAACATAGGTAAATACTTGGCGTAATCACCAGGAAGCAGATGCAGTGCTGAATCCGTGACCTCAGTTTTTCCTCTTGGCTCAGTTTTGACGGCTTTCTAACAACTTAGCGGCAAATTTCATTTCTGTTACAGCAAGGAACAGCAGCTGCCTGCCAAACCCCTGTCATAACGGTGGTACCTGCGTAGTCAGCGGGGATTCTTTTACTTGCGTCTGTAAGGAGGGCTGGGAAGGACCCACGTGTACTCAGAGTAAGTCGTCTCTGCTTGAACTCTTCCAGAGTGTTGCGTGATGAGAACATTAGCTCATCCTGTTGCCCTTGGAGTCAAGATTGAAACCAGAAGGGAAAGCTTGTTTGATGTAGGCTTTAGCATCACCTGAATCTTTGTTTTTAATGACTTTATGTGATAGAGCCTTGACCTGGCCATGAGAAAGTTGCAAATGAGCTAAGTGGAGACAGATGTTGTCTTGTTTTCTCCTGCATTCTTTTTCTACGAGCAGCTCTGTCTGCTTCCACTCTTTTTTTTTTTTTTTTTTTCCCCTGTTAGATTCTTTACAAGGATCTCTTCCTGTGTACATGTGTTCCACCATGGAGTTAACAAATTTTGTGGCAGAAGCCTGGAATCAATTTAGTAGAGAATTTCAGCATATTTTTGTTAAAGTTGAGCTAAGTGTAACTTGGGCATTAGGGGAAGTTTGGTCATTCCTTACTGACAGTAGAGTTGCATTAGCCAAGGTCCGCATATTTAATGTTGGCTGGTTTTGTTTTGCAGACACAAATGACTGCAGTCCTCATCCTTGGTAAGTTGAATATGTTTATCTTTCCTCCTTTGCTTTTTTGTTTGTTTGTTTTAGAATTCTAGATTTTTTTTTTTTATCTGTAGTAGTTTTGTTAACATGTAGAATGACTTTTTCTTTCTAGTTATAATAGTGGCACTTGTGTGGATGGAGACAACTGGTACCGCTGTGAATGTGCTCCAGGCTTCGCAGGTCCTGACTGCAGGATCAGTAAGTGTTCAATGGCATTCTACCTTGATTTTTTTTTTTCCTTGCGCAAATCATGTAGTGAGACAATCATCTTAATTAAGTGGTAGATCAGATTAATGATAGATGTCCTGTGACTTCTGCATCTGTGCCTGGGGAGGGCAGGAATCGCACTAAAAAGGAAAGAAATCTTATAGTCCCTTCCGCTGGAGATGAAACCTCTTGGTTCAGCCGAGTGGGCAAAGCACCCCTCAGGCTACTCTTCCCAGCTAGCCTGTGTCTGTGTGGCATAGACTTCTGCCCGAGATGAAAGCATGCCAGCCAGAAAAACCTTGTCAATGAATAATCCATCTACAAGCCCTGAGGTGATGTATGCACTTCCCTGTAATTTAATAATAATTACAGGTAGGAAGACACTAAAACTTTTTTTTTTAATAACAGCCATGGAAACAGAAGTTTCATAGCAGCAATGCAACTGGAAAGGGGTTTAACTTTGTCGTCAGTTGAAGAATCTAGTAGGGGGACAAAACTGGAGTATGTCAAAGGAGAGGAAGTGTGTTTGTGTGAGAAGGAATGCATCCTTGCCCTTGAAAAGCTTAAGTAGCCATAGGGGTCAGGTTTTGATCTTTCAGTGCCACACAGCAGAAACTTCAAAGAACTTGCTCTGAGATTATACTGGTGCTGCTAATAAGAATCTATCTCCGAGCAGACACTAGAAAATGAACATAAAGCTCCAGCAGGCCAATCTCTCATATGGTTGTGTGTTTGTTGGGTTTTTTCCTGACAAAACAAAAGGATACTTTAGAGTAACTTTTTTATTTCTTCTCCTTTCCGTCACAGATATCAATGAATGCCAGTCTTCACCCTGTGCCTTTGGAGCTACGTGTGTAGACGAAATTAACGGGTACCGTTGCATTTGCCCACCGGGGCGTAGTGGTCCAGGATGCCAAGAAGGTATTCCAGATGTCATAGCTGGTCATAAGACTTGTAGCTAGAGCTGTATAATTGCATGTTAACAGGTTTGTGACTGGATGGGGTTTTTTGGGGGTGGGGTTTTTTTACAGCAAGTATCTTTCTTTATTGAAGAAGTAAACTTATCACTAAGCTTAGATGAACTTAGGAAAGGGGTGGGGTTTTTCCACTTGTTTTTCTCCTAAGTTTACAATTCTGTTCAATCTCTCTGCAGTTACAGGAAGGCCTTGCATTACCAGTGTTCGAGTAATGCCAGATGGGGCTAAGTGGGATGACGACTGTAATACCTGTCAGTGTTTGAATGGAAAAGTCACCTGTTCTAAGGTACGCTGTGCTGTGGTTTGGCTTATGCTGTCTTCTGTCCTGTAACCAGTGGTTTCTTACTGGTATTTATTCCCTTCTAGGTTTGGTGTGGTCCTCGACCTTGCGTCATACATGCCAAAGGTCATAACGATTGCCCAGCTGGACACGCCTGTGTTCCTGTCAAAGACGACCACTGTTTCACTCACCCTTGTGCTGCGGTGGGGGAGTGTTGGCCTTCGAATCAACAACCTGTGAAGACCAAATGCAATTCTGACGCTTACTACCAAGATAACTGTGCCAACATCACCTTTACCTTTAACAAAGAAATGATGGCACCAGTAAGTAGCAGAACATGGCTCGCTGTGGCACACACATGCTTGCTTTCCAGAGCATGAAATGACTCTCTTGACTGGTAAAAGTAGAGTAAAAGCTGATGCTCTCTTATAATCAAAGAAAACAGGAGGTATAGAAGGATTAGTACAGACTGCTTTTGTGTCCGGAGAAGAACAAAAGCTGGTTTGGAGCAAATTTTACTTCCTCTTCCCTTGAGAACTCTTACTTCAGGGCAAAAAAAAAACCCCAACAAAAACCCCATAACTTGTATCTGTGTGTTTCTGTGCACATTATATATATGTATAAAAAAAACAAACCCAACACTTTTTTTTTGTATCCTCCAGGGGCTTACCACAGAGCACATTTGCAGTGAATTGAGGAATCTGAATATTCTGAAGAATGTTTCTGTTGAATATTCCATCTATATTACCTGTGAGCCTTCACACTTGGCGAATAATGAAATACATGTTGCTATTGTAAGTATTCCTAGAATATTTTTAAATGTCTTAGTAGTTAACTGCTTGGATGTGTGTGCAACATGTGGATTTCATAAAAATCATAACTCCTGGCTTTGTCAGCACTTCTTGTGGTTTAGTTTCCATCCTGATTCACTTTAAGAACAGGGAGGAAACCCTGGTTACATGCACACAGTCGAAAGCTACCATCTGGTAGCAACTGTAATAGGGGAGTAGAACATTTTTCTGTTATACTCGCTTGAGCAGTGCTTCCGGGGTGAGGTTTTTGTTGTCTTTTTAAAGATGGGGACAGAAATGCTGCATTATTGGTTTCTGCCTGTTAGCTAGGCTTTCTGCTTGTTTCTGTTTTGGTTTTTAAGTATTGAAAGTACCGAGAGCCGTAACCAATCATGGAAGCTTATAAATAGCAGAATTACCCATGCATCAGATCTGGCATTTGGTGTTAATGGTACAACTTCTTCTCCTGTAGTCTGCAGAAGATATAGGAGAAGATGAAAACCCAATCAAGGACATCACAGATAAGATTATTGACCTTGTCAGTAAGCGTGATGGCAACAACACGCTAATTGCTGCAGTCGCGGAAGTCAGAGTGCAAAGGCGACCAGTGAAAAACAAAACAGGTGAGTTTTTCCTTGTCTCCAAGAACTCGTACGCTGGCTGTGACTAGAGTAGCCTTTCAAAGCAGGAGAAGCTTTTCTTGCTTTTGAGATTTGTAGCAGAATCTCTGCCTCTTGGCCCTGTTAACTGGGAACAATAAAGAAGCTTTGCACCAGGATGTTACTACTTTTAAAAACAAAAAAAAGTTCCAAAAATGCTCTAAAGCAGCGGCCTAAACCTGTTAAAAGGGCTGCTGCTCTTGTGCACTCCTTATGGAGAAATAAGGAAGAAGCAAGCAAGCAGCTGGCTTAGAGCTCCCATGTATGTATTTACCTGGCGATGCCACTGTCCAGACGTGATGAATTGAGGATTAAGGTCAGAAGTGCCCACACAGCACCAGCAGCCGCCCGTAGCGGGTATGGGGCCCGCTGCCCTCAGGGAGGAGATGCTGCTCCCTCTGAGCCGCGGCTGGGCAGCGTAATGACGCCTGCCTGACTGCTGCCAGCGCTGCCCTGGCTCTGTGCATAGGAGGAAGCCGTTTTCCACCAGGGCTCTCAAAACAGTACTCCCCCGTCCTAAACTCACTGTAAACGCCCTGTATTCTAAAAGAGCTGAGATTCTCCTTACGTTACTGTCTAGACCCCAGAGAAAAAATAAGGCTTAAGAACTGCAATGTGTTTTCTCTGTAGAAAGCCTAGGCTGGCACAGATGGTTTGCAGTGGGGTTAACTGGTCTTGCATCTCTTCCAGATTTCTTGGTGCCGTTGCTGAGCTCGGTCCTAACAGTAGCCTGGATTTGTTGCCTGGTAACTGTTTTTTATTGGTGCATTCGGAAGCGCAGAAAGCAGAGCAGCCATACTCACACGGCATCTGATGACAACACTACCAACAATGTAAGGGAGCAGCTGAACCAGATAAAAAACCCCATTGAGAAACACGGAGCAAATACTGTCCCCATTAAAGACTACGAAAACAAAAACTCCAAAATCGCCAAAATAAGGACACACAATTCAGAGGTGGAGGAAGATGACATGGACAAACACCAGCAGAAGGCCCGATTTGCCAAGCAGCCAGCGTACACTTTGGTAGACAGAGAGGAGAAGCCCCCCAACAGCACGCCCACAAAACACCCGAACTGGACAAATAAACAAGACAACAGAGACTTGGAAAGTGCACAAAGCCTAAACCGAATGGAGTACATTGTATAGCAGACAGCGGGGTGCTGCCATGCAGGGCCTTTAAATATCATTATAAAGGCACTCAAGAGCTTGTAGTTCTTAAACTGTTGTGTAATATTTGAGTCTAAGGCTATTATTTACTTAGAATCCCTGTGTTAATTTAAGTTTTGACAAGCTGGCTTACACTGGCAATGATAGTTGCTGTGGTTGGCTGGAATACCAAGTGCTGCATTTCACATCTATGCAAAACTAGTCAAAAGTGCCCTCGTGTAAATTCAGCCGTAGCTGATACATCATGGAAACGTTTCATAAGGTATTACGTAGCCTTACTACTCTTCCTTAGTGTTAATTTTTTTTCTGCCAGATGTCCCGATTTATACAGTTTCTTTAGAATAATACGTTTTATTTATATTTATTGAATTTGAGTTTTTTGTATATTGGTTTTATGGTGACGTACAACTAGTTCTGTATTTGAAAGTGCCTTTGCAGCTCGGAACCACAGCAACTATCAAAAGTTTATTATTTATTTTTTTATTGTATTTTTGTTGGGGGCGGGTGGGGGGAAACTTGTCAGCAGTTGCTGGTAAATGAAGAATTTAAAGAGGAAAATGTGTCAAAAATAGAAGTTTGTATAGATATGTAAATAATTCTTTTTTTTATTAATCACTGTGTATATTTGATTTATTAACTTAATAATCAAGAGCCTTAAAATATCATTCCTTTTTATTTATATGTATGTGTTTAGAGTTGAAGGTTTTTGATAGCATTGTAAGCTTGTGGCTTCTCTATTTTGAATTTATTTTCTTGTTACATGTTGCCTATATGCCAAAACTAAGGTGTTCTAAAATAGTTTATTTTTAATAGGATGGGCTTTCATGCCTTGATGCTGGTTTTTGTACAATGTCAAACATTTGAAACACCTTCCATAGTATCACTTTAAGACTATTTGTAAGTACTGACTGAGGCAGTTTAGATGATTAGACTAGAAATTTTTTTTTGCTGCTTTAGACTTGAAAAAAAAAAAAAGAGTGACAGGCAGATAATCTGCTAAGAAGCAGTTTAAGGGAACAAAACTGAGCTATTACTTTATGTAGATGAAATGTGAGTGGTTGCATGTAATTAAAATATCAAATTAGCGTGTGAAGTTGGAAACACAGCAATCTTATTTTGTAAATTCTGATTATTTTTTCTCACCATGAATATGTAATACTGAACCACTTGTAGATTTGACTTTTTTTTGTAATCTACTGCATTTAGGGAGTATTCTAATAAGCTAGTTGTTGAATACTTGAACAGTAGAATGTCCAGTAAGATCACTGTGTAGGTTTGCCATAGATTACACTGCCCGCCTTAACAAGTGAGGAAATCAAAGTGCTATTACGACGTTAAGATCAAAAGGCTTATAAACATAGTCATCTCGGTGGTTAACCACTGAGATCATGAAGATACCTTGTATTGTGATATTAGTGTTATATGAAAATGCATCTTTGATGTGTTGTTCCTGGCAATAAATCTTGAAAAGTAATATTTATTAAATTTTTTGTATGAAAACACAAAAGAGCGTGGAGGTTATTGAGCTCGGAGGCCCTCATGACTAGTGAGTTGTGCAAAAACAGGGGCAGGTCCCAGTTTATGTTTCTAAGACCTGCTGCTGATTTTGGTGGGGTCAGGTTTTTGTCAGGTGATACCACATCTCAAAGTGCGAAGGGCTCTGAAAGCAGCACGTCCCCTGTTCACGGTGGCTTTTGGCTCAAGTGCCTCCCTGTGCTTCCAGGAGGAGGAGGATGTGACTGGAATTGTGCAACAAGTTGACTTTGTGTGGGCCAATGAGCTGCCACCAGCCAGTAACCCCATGGAAGGAGCTAGGCAAGACAGAAACTGCTGACCTGGGTGGGAAGGGATCCATACTTTATACTGACTTCTCATGGGCAAAAAGTGCTTTGTAAAGCAGAAAATAAACTCTGAAAGTATTCGACACAATGACTCTTAATGCTTACCTCACGCAGGGGCTATGTGCAGAAGTGGGGGTTATTTTAGCACACTTTCCTGATGAAGCTGCAGGTTTGTTTTGGTAAGGCGCTAATACAATGCCAAAGGAACAATTAACAGCATTTAATAAACTCAATTGAAAAAATGAAATAAAATATTTCAGGCTGCTGTTTCTACTTCAGCTCAAACCAACCCACTGCAAAATTAAGCCTTTTCACCCATAATTCATTTGTAGTAAATACAGCTACTGCCAGCTGAATGGGAAGCCAACGAGATTAGCGTCATCTGACCACTCCAGTAATTCCTCAATAAACACATCCCATGCCTGTTTACTTCCCTTTGTTCCCTGACTTCTACAATCCGCAATAAACCAAACACAGCATGTCTAAAAAGCCACTTACAGATAACAGGGTCTTCCTCCTGCTATGAACCACACACTTTTCTGTACGGTCAATGTTGAATTGACCATCTTCTGACATCTGCCATTCACCTAGGTCTGAAATGCAATGCTGCAGAAACCCACTACCGCTTCCAAATGACTGAAATATACCTGAGTTTGTAGGAATGAATCTGAGTCTGCCATCTGTTAAATAACCAAAACCAAACGGCTTTACTACTCCTGGGAACATGTACTTGACAGGCTACTTCAAAACCTACTGAGGCAAATTCTAATTACAGCGGTCCATATAGCGACAAAGCTGTGTAGATCTCTGAAGCCTCATTGTAGAGCAAAACTCAGGTTACTTGTCAGAGCCTGGAGCACAGAATTCATTCATTCATTTCATTTCCAGCCTTCCCGCGCTACAAAGTACCGTATTGACCGTGCAGAGGCTTTACTACCGCAGGGTTTCTCCATACACAACCTACTTTTCCCCATATAACTCATTTCATTGCTGCCTCACAGGGTTATAAAATGAGAGCCACAGAAGTTGTACAGGAGGAAGGAAAAGAATTCAGTGAAATTGCTATCGTGATATTTTTAAATTATATCCTCGTATTTCAATGATAGCTTCAAAATTTACACGGGTGAATTTAAAACAACAACAGCCTTCCAAAGCCCAGAACCACCACTAAGCTGGGGGTTGCTATATGAAAATAAATAGAAACATGAAGTTTAAGGCTTTCCCACTGGAGTACCAAGGCACATTTGTTTTTGTGGAAATCATACTTTGCCCGTTCAGTTTACTACGCTGGGAAGATACATCCTGTTTAGTCAGGAGAGGTTTCCCACTGCTAAGCGGGTGTTTGTTCTTTGGATCCTTCTTCATTTAAGAGTTGAAAAACGGGTGCTTCCTCAGCTGCCATTTACACAGAGGAGCTTTAAAAAAAAAAAACCAACCCCAAATAAAACGAGTCGCCTTAGCACCCCCAGCTTTGCTCTACCCACAGCTAATTGAACCTGTCGGATCTGGCTCTGGTTCAACTCGAGCTGAACACAGCCACATCAAAGCCGCTGCACCTCCGCATGGAAAGGGCCCATCTGACGTAGAGGTAACTAGCGAAAAGGCGCTGATGGTGCACCTTACATCAGCCCCAACACCAATACAGTCACGTCACGGGGCGGGGGGAAGGCAGCCTTGGGAACAGCTGTTTCTGCATTGCTAAGGGGAGCAAGTGACAGCCAGCCAGCGCTCGCATATCCGAAGCCTCACGAGTAACATAAACCAGTTTAGGGCCCAACCAAGAGACCAGCATTTTCAAGCAATTTTGCTGACAAAGCTATTTTCCCTTCCACAGAAACAGCACTTGTTCTTAGACCGGCTGACACACCTGCGCAGCAAGGGTTACAGCCCTTGCAGAGTCCCTCCGGAACCAGTCACGAGGCAAGGCCTTAACTTTTTTATTCGTGTATGCAAAGATGAGAAGTTCTGACAAGGGAAGTACCAAATTCAGCCTTTTCCTCCCCAGAAGATGGAAGTGATTGTGTAAGCTCCCCCTCCCTTTCTAAGGGAATTTAAGAATATTTTAGAATTTTTCAACTTCCTCTTTTTCAGTATTGACACCAGTAGCCATCCTGATTACTGTTTACCACTGTGCACAGAGTTTGCTTTTTAAGGTTAGCTATTGTTCCTAAAAGAGGGGGAAAACCAGTAAGATAGCTGTGCAGTGATGGGGGTGAGGAGGAGGAGAAGAAAAGGGGTGAAGGCTCTGGACGGTGTGTTGGCCACCGGACGCAGGTTGAGCAGATGGCTTACCTAGCTCCGGGGCAGCAGTGGAGCGATGTGGTATCAGACAGGGCGTCAGACCGGGGCTCCAGCCCCGATCTTCCAGTGAGCACCTTCTCTGTGATGTGCAAATTGTTTCAATCAGTTTCTCTACAGGGTGGAGAAATAAATCTCTATTCTTTTCATTTGAGCGCTATGAGATCATATTAATATTAAAAAGGAGCATGCCCATCTCTAGAACTATAGCTCAAGACATTTTTCTTTAAAGATCCAAGGCATAAATCAAAAGGACAATTGTTCTGGCAGCAAGTAGAATGGTTATGAAGCTAGATTACCGATTCCTACTACCAAGGTACTATGTCTCAGTTACACTGAAGTATCTAACTTTAACAGAATGGGAGCAAATCAGTGAAATTCTTATTCAAAAAAGGTGCATTGTCTGCTCTCACAGGAACCAATTCCTACCTCTGGAATATTTGAGATGGAGAGTAAAGGAGGTAGGACAGAGGAGGTTAATTCCTTGGGCAATTTCCAGGTTACAGCTGAAATGCCCCATAACACTACATAATTTTCACAAGTCTTTTATAATTTCTCAGCAATAGCCAACACCAAACGAACAAACAAAAAGTCTCCATCTACAAATGTCACCTTATTGCCACTGCGGAAAGGGCACGGTCACGTGCTACCAGGTTCCATTTTAATTATCGGGGGGGTGGGGAGAAGATGAACACGATGGAAGAACTGTGTTAAAAAATACCTGAACGAGTCAATGACAGAATTTGCAGTACGAGTTCCTTAAGCAGCTTGCTTTCCCTTGAAGAAACTGCTTACCCTCAGTGCTGTCCCAGCTCTCAAAATCTGCATAGTCATCCCTCCCAGGTTCAGCTGCAGAACGCTTTGATATCCCTTGGATGAAAGGCTCGCTGTGCTGCTGTTCCCCCAGCCCACATCATCTCGTTCACATAAGTTTTTGGATGCTAGTTAACGCTTATTAGAGAAGAAAAAAGCAGAAAGCAAAGAAGTGAGGAGTGTGCCTTTTATGAAAGCTAATTTCTGAGGCCAACCCACACTTCCCACTGCTGGCTAAAAGACTCCTGATACTATTAACTCTGCTCAAGCCTGCATTAGAGGCTTTTAATACCATATGAAACATTCTATTAGATACCAATACAGGCAGATAACTACCCATAACATGCCATCTGGGATAGCCTAACTATATTTTACATCTTTCCTATTCCAACTGCAAACAAAAGAAATATTTCCTCCATCTTTTTCCTTAAAAAGGATCCATTTCCCCATCAAAAGCCAAGGAGGTGACGATATAAAAATGTCAACTAAAACTCGGGCAACGTGACTCACACGCAGAGCAGCAACAGGGAAGGAAGTTCACACTGACAAAATAAACGCCTTCGGAAGGCTACTTAACACCTCACTTGGTCAAAACTTTCTGTGGCAAGGGAAGTTTTCGCTCTTAAAGTTTTCCTCTTTTGTTACAAACTGGTGCTCTTGAAATTATTCGAGCGTAACACAGAAATGCAGCTATGCAACTAATAACACGCTAACGTACGCTGTAGACCCTGGTATGCAGAACTACAACCTGACAGATGATATCAGAACTAGCTCAAAGCTTATTACTCAAAATAACTCTTGCAATAGTTAAAACCTTCCTACCAATCAACACTGTGCAAGGGAGATTTTACACCACCTGCTTCCTCTTTATAAATAAATATGCAAAAGGCTGGTCTAGCTTTTGATGTGTGATTACACACAAAAATTCACTAAACAAATATTTTTAACTACTTTGATGTAAAGAATAATGGAAATGATAGTCTGCACACATTAGAAAGTGTTTGGCTAGGAAAGGACTGTTTCACTATCAGCAAACAGCACAGACCAAATTAACCAGATGATTCACAGAAGAAAAAAAACCAAAACCAAACCCCAACACAAAACCCACAGCTGGCTGGTTTGGAATAGAGAGTTATTTCTCTAAGATAATCACGTATATTTTCAGTGTGAGCTCTGCATTGTGGGCTTTAGCCAGTCTCAGATCCACATATATTTCAGAGGAGTTCAGAGAAGCTTTGAAAACAACAAAAAAAAGGAAACAACTGAACAAACACACACACACAAGAGGAAAAACCCAACCAAATAAATAGTTTCTGTGTTTCAATGGCAATTTCAGAACAGAGCCTTAAGGAGTTATTATTTTTAACAGAAAGGTATGCTAATGCTGCTCTGAAACAAATGCGTAATAGAAAGCCAAGGCCAAGACTTGCAAACTGCTAGTTTTACTCTAGCTCAGTTTCCAGTTTCATTTCTCTTCCCCTAAACCCGATTTAGGAAATCAGGTTTGTGGTTCAAGAGCCTGTCAGCCCGCATCTCTGCCAGTCACCTGTGTGCAGGTGGATCATAGCTACACGCAAAGGCTGAGAAGACAATCTTGGGCTTCAAGTAGAGAGATAAGACAGGCATATAGTAACAACACAGCCTGGATGTCACAGCATCACGTAAAGCATCCATAAGGGTTGCAGAAGGGAAACTTTTATAATAGTCCTGCTGCAAAGACAAAAGAATGACCAATTTTGAGCAGCAACACCATCTAAAATCCAGAAATGACCATGAATTCTAAGCTTTTTCCCTGGAATAACCGCATTTCTGAGAGGATCCAAGAGACAACTTTTCAAAGTAATTAAGCTCTAAAAAAAGCAGCTAGAAAGCAGAGGGTCTTTCCAAAAAGCCTAGGAACCTAATGAGTCAGTAATTATAGTAAGAATGATGCAACTATGCACTTTTGAGAAAGTCCACTCGCATCTGTTCTGAATCTCCAGGCTCTAGCACCTTTCATCCATCTAGTCCTACGTTTCCTATTGTTACAAGATCTCTGTTTTAAAGGGATGATGTTCCCGTGTATCAGTGAGGTGATGGGAAACAGCGTTGTAACATAACAAAATATCCTAAAGGAAAAAATCAAGCATTTTAGCTACATAGACAATGACTTCATCTACCCAAGCCCCCTATAAGTGCGTGACAGTCATTTGTAAGGGTGCATGCAGGTATGTTACACGGTTAAGATTAAAACTGAATTGTAATTATAAGGTTGAACTATTATATATAATAACAGCATGCGATGATAAAACTGTACGTGGTTGCCCTCTGGTTTCTAATACTTGAGTTAAATGGATTTGGAGAGGAGAAAGGCAAGAAGAAGGGAAGCTGCAGAATCCAAACCTCTTAGCAGTAGTTTGGGGTGTACTTGCTCAAGACCATCCACAATTTTCACAGACACAATCAGTGCGTTTGCCAGTTTGGAAAAGCAAGCATAAGGTCTTTTTGCTAACCAGAATGAAACGGAAAGAACTGAAGTGATTTTGTAAATTCAACATGTGTCTGTTACTGCATAATCCTCTAAACCTCTCCTGTAGGTATCTCTTACACCCAAGAACATCATGGGAAATTCACAAAGATCCGAGCAAAAGCGAAGTAGAAATAATGGAAAGTTAAAACTGCAGTCTAGAATATAGGCTTGTACCACTTTTTACTAGCTTGTTCACTGTAAGCACTTGAAAAAGCCGTCTAGAAAATATACGCTAAAACTTTAATATAAACTATTAAACGATTCTATCTTAATTACTTTTTCTGAGAAATAGTTAAACATCCTTATACCTCTTGTAAGTTCATCAAAAAGGTGCTTTTTACTCCCTTCCTGGCCCAGTACCTGGAGCCCATACAAAAGACAACAGTAAACATACCTCAGGCTAAGTCCTCCTCCAAACCCAGGTTCATTTGCAGCCTCGGTTTTGCTCGTTACTAGGCAAGACCTTTTTGCAGAGCCTGAAGATTGGTAAGCATTAGCAACCTTATTGCAAAGCACTGTGAGAAACATCACGCAAACAGGCTGAAAGAAAAAAAGGGAAACGTCTTCTAGCAGGCATGCAGAATCTTTTTGATTTATCGCAAAAGCAGAAGTTGTTTATAGCAGAAAGATGCTGTTCAATTGACAGCGCCTTGCTGTCAACTGCTGAGTTGGTAACTCTCCTAAGGACTCGAATTACGCTACTAACTCTAATGCTTATGGATGTGAGTCGTCTTATTAACCTAAATGAGGATATCTGCAGTTGTAAGTATATGCCAGTAAGATTTTTTCAAAATTGCTCCACATAAAATGTCTGTGGTCACACTGATTTTGAGAGTGATGAAAGAAAATTGCTTATAATTTTATTTTAAACATTTTAAAAAGATAAGCATAAAATAAAAAGTTACATTTCCTGAGCGCATTAGCATACAAGTTACAAAAGCAGTATTAAAAAGCACTGTACAATTAATAATTACCTCTATCGTAAAATAACAAATAACTCTGGTATCGCTAACACCTGAAAACCAGCATGATGTCCTTGCAAGGACAAACAAAGCCTGATTTTGAAATGGGAATGCATGAAGATGCATATGCATGTGTGCGTATGAACTTTTCCCAACAGCAATGTTTGCACATCCAGGTGACTGCACATATAAAACCAACCTTCATTTTTCCAAAGCCTGAACGCGCGATCACTTGTATCTGCAACTCGGGTTAGAAACATGCATTCATATCAAAACTTGCACAAGTGCAATTTATAGTTATTTTGAACACCCGCTGAAAAGGTGAGCCTTAAATTATCAGCAACATTCAATTCTGGTTAAAGATTTATTTGAAACAACCTCAATTCGCCTTACTGTTATAAAGATCATGTGAATAAACCATAAACTTCCTAACACAGAGAAAGGATTAATTTTTACTAAAATAAACTATGCATTCAGCAACAAGCGAAACACTGAATAACCGCAGCTGCTAACAGATCACAAAAGTGGTTTTAACTTTTGCTGTCACCAGCTGATACGACTTTAATAGTACTAAAACATACGTTGATCTAAAATTTTGCTTAGTAAATATTATAAGAGATTTTTCTTTCTATAAATACTACACTGGTTTGTACAATATTTATGCTTAATTCCTAAAGATTTAAAAGAATTATCTTCAATTACAGTTCCAAATAACTAAGATACTTTGTTAACTAAATTTTCTTTAAAAGGTTTTATCTAATTTTGACTTTGTATTTTTATCATTGCTTATTATTTTGAATTGCTTCCTACTTTTTGCATATGCTTTCCAGACACAAATTCATCCACCCATGCCATCACCGTCATATTTCACACTTTACGACTTCTTAAGCCTTCGCAGTTTTAACTTCCTGAGACCACTTTCAACTTCTTTTTTTCTTTTTTGGATAAGCTTCTCCGAAGACACAGGCTGCAGTTCTGAATAAGATGATGGCATTACAGGCAATTCTTCAGTGGCTGCGCTTGGTTCATTTTGGCTTGTCTGCACTATATTGTTCCTCACAGAAAGAGGCCGGGAGAGGTTTCTTCTCAAAGTTAGTGACTCCTCATCAGACAGAGTCTTTGTCGCGTCTTGTTTAGAAGACAGCTTGGAATTCAGTGGGGTCTTCTCCTCCAGGAATGGACCTAAATAATCATCATCACACTTACTCATTTCTGAACTGCCAGGAATTAGAGCAGTCCCTTCAGAGGATACTTTTTTGAAATCCTCCAGCTTTTCTTCTGAACTACAGCTCTTTTGTTGAGCCTGTGTTTTGGTCACTTTTTGACTTTGTTTTGGACCTCGCAGTGCTGACTCAGAGCTACAAAGAAGGTTCTCGCTTAGAAGACTTGACTTCAACCGCTCCACAGAGTGAGATTTTTGCTGGCTGCTAACATCATCTGGCTGTCTCCGATTAACATAATTTTCCAGCTCTAAACCAGGAAGCTCCAAGCTGCTCTCAGCTGTATTTATGCCATCCTTTAGCTGTTCTGTACTCCTACATTTTGCTTCAGCTTGAGGACTGAGAGAAGTTTGACAGTCGTTCTTTCTGTTCCCTCTCTGCGAGTCCACTGAGCCAAGACACACTTTCTTGGAGCCCTTGCTGATCTGGGGTTTGCTCGTGCTACTTTTCTTTGTTTTTGTCCTTTTCACACTGCAATAAGAAGAAATTTTGATTTTAAATTAAAAAAGAATCTTAACCACCTCAATCTGCCCTTCTTACAAACTCTGAAGCACCACTAGGGCAACCCTCTTTTTGAATGTGGTAAAAACCCCTGTATATCATCTTGACAAGCAGTACTGTTTGTCTGGTGTGGATAATATCAAGTGTTATCCATCTGATTTTCCACTGCACTAGGGGAACCCTATTTATTAATGACTAAGCCATGAAGGAGTTCACATTCTATTCCAAGAGGCAGAACTGGATTCATTACAGATGTTAAGGGTCAACACTGCATAAGTATATTAAATTCCTTCCCAAACTGGCTAGATAAAATAGTTATTTCATAAGTGCCTAAATGATTTCAAACCATTCCCATATATTCACATGCATAATGTATATCTGAGGACTAGAGGGGGGGCAGGCAGGGAGAGGCAGTGTGCACATCTCTGTGTGAGAGTTTCTAATCTCTGTTTTAGAATGTTCCTCTGGAATTTTTCCCAGGACGTTTCAAAGCATTACTTTAAAGTTAACCACTACTCATCTAGTATCAAGCCCGTTCATCTGGGAAGGACTTAGGTAATGCAAGTAGATGATATTCTAAAAGGAATTATACAGGAAAATGGATCACAAGGGACACGATGGAGTGTCAGTACATAAACACTCCTCACCTACAAATCTAAATTTCACATAGGCTGTAAGATGAACTTTATGCAGAAATACTGAAGCTGCGTATGGAAGATTTTGAGCCTAAAGATATTACTGTGGATTGTCCCATGCTGAAACCGCTTTTTGCTGCTGCTGCCGAGCAGTTCCCAGGTCGGCATATCTAACTCTTCAGCAAGAGGGCCCTTCCAAAATAGGCAGAGCTGGCATACCTCCAAATCTAATCTCATTTCTAAAGACAACACAGATGAGACAACATGGGTAAAAAGAAAAGTTGCAAGAGTTCACAGCAAATCCCCGATTCCACAGTTGATTTGGGGCTACTGGCAGCTTGTGCGAGTAAGAATGGCATCCTGGTACAGCAGAGGACCACTAAAACATGCAGCTGACCAACTAACCCTCCCCATCCCCTACACCAGGGACACTCTTTAACTGTGACCAAAGATCCAGACTAATATCGCGGTACGCTGCAGACTCTCAAAATGAACAAAAAAAATATGTTTGCAAAGTGTTTTTCACCAGATTCAAACATCACATATTTATTTTGGCTCAGAGCTTCATTCAAGGAAAAAACACCCTGTTTTGATTCTGCCTAGTGCTATGTGAGATATCTATGTGGGTTGTAATAGCTTTTTTCAGGCTGTACAAAACAACAACGATCATTTTATGTGCTTATCCACACTAGAGTAGTAGTCTCTTAGTAATTTAAAACAATATTTTGTAAAGGAGTTTGTGTTATTTGAAATTGCGTTACATCAGCTAGATTCTATTTACACCCAAATTTTACCAAATTATAAATTTAACACCTTAGAAAGAATAGTGACATACATTTCTTTCAAGATGTCTTGCTTTATCTGCTCATCTAGACTAATCTTAAGCTTCTTGTTCTCAGCAGACTCAGTAAAATATTCAGACGTCCCACTGGAAAGTTCTTCTTTCTGCTCCAAAAGAAAATACAGGTTTAAAACATGACACATCAAGCTATGATTATTCAACATAAAACTCCATTTCTAATACTAAGACTTACAGATGTTCTTCATTATTTTGATCTGAGCAGTCTAAGAGAAACAGAATTATTTTTAATCTTTTAATATTTGGTAGTCTAGTCAGTTCCCTCCCCTTTCAGACTCCCAACAAACATTTTTTTTTTATGCTAAAATATACCGCAAACAAACAAGACTGCAATGTAAAGGACATAGCTTTCCAAACCGTCTGAGGAAACTGTTGGCAAATATTTGACATCTTTGTGGCTCAAACTGTGACAAATGCCAGGAATGTCTCTTGCAGACAGGAGCATGTTTGTCAGTTTTTTTTCCTGAAGAGACTGACTGGCGCAGTGGTCTATACACTTATTCTCAGAAGAATTCCCATAATTTTCCATACTTTGAAAAAAATATACAGAGTGTTATTTGCTCATTTAAGAAGGTAAGGGTTAAAACTTTTAATACTAACATTCAAGCGCTCGCAGCTTGTAGTGGTTGGCTACTACAGGACAACAGGGGAATTCTTTCTGGTCTCAGCTAACAGCAGCACCATGGTTTTATATAATATGAGATTGGGGCGAGAGGGAGGGAAGGAAAATGCTCTTTTTCTTCAAGCTGTGAGCATTTCCTTTCACAATGAAACAATCTCAATGAGAGTAGGGCCATTTGCTGACTTCACTACTAACTACCACATACTTCAAAAAAGTTTTATCTCTGAGGCTATGGAGGAGAGGGGAAAAAATGTGGCAAAGTCAAGAAAAGAAGAGGCTTTGTGCATCTCCTTTTATTTCATACCACTGTTGTTCATCAGCCTGCATGATACAACTTCTGACTGGGGCTCATCAAGCGTAGGGAGTGCTTATTTAGACCATTTTCTTGCTCCACACAGTAAAGCTAGGCAGTAAAAAAGAACTGAAGGAGGTAGAGAAAGACTGCGGAGGCACAAGGCCAAAGCGTGTACATGACCACTGCCTGGAACACCCCTCAGGAACCTGTCACTTACAGGGGATTAAGCCCAAGCCCTGCCCATTTTTATTTCAATTTGAAAGGAGAAGGGGTAAACCTCACCGCTCTTTCCAGAAGAATAAGCCAGTGAAAACAACTTCCTGTTTTGTAAGCAGAAAAATGGGTAGTCAGGCAAAGAAATAAAGCCATTTCCACAATTTAAAAAACTACAGCTGTTTTGAGCCTTCCTTTCAGAGGCAAATTACGCAAACATGTTTGTGTGTATTGATAGATGCATGAAGTTCTGTCCACTAATGCTGCAACATGTGTGTTTACAGCAGGCAGAAAACACATGGGACATACATGCAATGTGATTTAAGCCTCAGAAATCAAGCTTAACTAGTTTAATCTGAGGGATTAATTGCTGCTTCTATTCTTGTTAGAGGTATGGACTCCCCTAATTTGACTAAATACATTTTCATATTTTGTAAACTATTAAAGAAGGGAATATTATTAAGATACTCAAGAGCTTTGCTAATTTTAAGAGAAGACGCATACTCTTAACTGTAAAGTCTTTAGAAATTAGTCTGACTTCCAGTAACATTCACACAACTCTGACTGAAGGATCTTGCACAATCATTCTGCATCAAAGCAGCTGGAGAGCACTCTTTCTTAGCCAGACAGCAGAAGCACAAGCAGCAGCATTTGAACTTTCCTTATTCTGCTTTATGGTTAAGGCTAATTCTATTAAATCTTCTTCAGTCCTCAGCTGAGGACATCAACACAGCACACTGGGTGAGGATCGCCAGTCTGCTAAGGTAGTTCTTGTAGACGTGGTAAACAATGGGTGGAAAGGAGCACTGTGGATAAAATCCAGAGGAGGGCTGGGGACAGTTCCCATCCACACGTACTCACTACTGCAGATAAGCAATAAACCTCAGTTCTAACTTGCATGTGATTGTGAACAGTGCACGATCATTGCCTGGAGCGTACCATCACGCCAGGGTGTGAAGAGCAGACCCTGGAGAGAGGCAGAGATGACGAAGCCACGTCGCTCGTGAGTTGAGTCAGCCTGGAGTTAATGGTCCAGAGTTGAAGGGCTAACAGATTCCCTCACTGTGCTGTCGTCAACCTTTTATTTTGTTTTCTAATAACTTATCACATAAAGCAGTGACAGAAAAGGGTTAAGGCATTAAAAAAATTAAAAATCAAAATGATTTATATGTGAAACACTTCTGAACATGCCCTCTAAGTACAGTAGATTTTCCCCTTGGAACCACACCCTGTAAGTGCTGTATTTTGAGAGCTGAACAATTAACATAAGGCATATGAGTCAGTCTTTGAAAGACTCTGTGGGAACCAGAGAGCCTTTTGCTATTAGGAGTGATGTAAACTCCCTAAGGCTGGAATAAGTCCACAATAGAAGTCAGAGAGAGTCATAAATAACAACAATGGGCACTCCATATACTACTAAGACACTCAGCCATTATTGGTGATACTTCCTTTATTTTCTTTATTAGACTTAATAATTTTAGTTAATTAAAAAAAATAAAAACCACTGTCTGTTTTGAGAATACTATTTATTTCCTATGGGAACTTCAGGACTTGTTAAAGAAAGAAAAAAAGCTAATCTGCTCTCATCCTGTCTAGTAATCCCAAATTCCTTTTAGGCAGTGAAATAATTAAAGAAAAATATTCCAGGCATAAAAAGGAGGACAGCAGAAGCAGACATCATATAAACAATGACACCATGACAGAGAAAAACGTCAAAGCACCGCCAGACTTGTGACTTGACTTTGAAAGAGCTGCAGGGAGTGGGATTGCTGCTAACAAATTAAAACCACATTTCTTGGCAAATTGTTAAAGACAGACATATTTACATTTGTATAGAGACTGGGTGGGCACAAAAGATTAAAATACTTCTTTAGCCCTTGAACTGCCAAGTTCTATTAGAAATATGTGCTCTTAAAATCCTAGGGTAAGCCTGCTCCTTTTTGTCACTAAAACTCAGAAAAGAAGGGCCTGTAGAAATGAAGCTTACAAAATCTTACCATCCTACCTGCTCATAATACTAGCCTCTCAAAACCTGATTTTAAGATCTTTAATACTTATCCAAAGAAATGTCTGGGAAAAAAACCCCTCTATTAAGACCTACAGAGAAACATGCCTGTTAGGCACACAATATACTCACTTTAAGGCTTATCAAATTGAAAATTCATTCTTTTACTATCTTGCTCAACTTACTATCTCACTCAAAATGAAAAAGAAACCCTCCAAAATGTAAATCTGGTGCCTGCCATGTGCAGCTCTCTCTAGGACAGCCCAATTCAGCAGTACAGCATTAAATACCTGTAAAAGAACTACTCATCGATGTGCACTTGTGAAGGATCTTTACAACTCATTATCCTAAAGAAGAGTGAAAGGTTTGGCCTTTTCAGCCTGTTAAGAATACTCATACAAATACTGATTTTTTTTTTTTTTTTTTTTCTTTTCAGTCTAGGGTTTGGGATGCTGGCTGAAAGAAAAATACTTGAAGTGAACAATGCTGCCCCCCTTTTCCCACCTCTTGGTTTCATACTTTCTAGTTGTCTCCTACCATGCTCAAGATAACAGTTGCACATGCTTACGTATCAATAAAGTAACACTAAGGGATAATTAACTTTGTGTCTGGTTAACAAAAAACCATAATTAAAACCAGACATTGTTTCTGAATTGCATTTATCAATGTGGCTCAACTTGCGCATCAGAAATACTTAATAGAAAACATCAGTGGGTCCAATAAATCAAATTTAGTATCAGAGTGGCATACGAGAAGGGAGTCAGTATAATAATGTAGACAAAGTAATGAAATAAAGTATTATCCCAGGCACACACAAGTGAATAAAATTAAAATTAGTAAACCAAATCAGACAGAAACAGTTATTTAGGGGAGCTTTACGTGAGCTTGCAATTGCATGATTTCTCTTAACGTTCCTCTAAGCAGTATCATGAGCTCAACCATTTAAGATAAGCTTCAGGTTTCAGAACTGTTCTAATAGATGACTGGCAGATCAGAGAGGTCGGTCAGGATAAAACAGAAAAGGGCTCCTGAAGCAAGCGAGGAGGCTTGTCAGTGAAGGATGAATCAGACACTATAATCTAACTGATAGAAAACTGAGGGACACAGGACTTTGGGTCTAGTAGTCTGCCCTCTCCCATCCCACATGAAGGAAGAGCTTCCCGCAATTTCACGATGCAAATTCTTCAGCGTTCCCAATGTAGTGATGCATCTGTCCTAGCAATTCTACTTATGAACTCCAACCACATCATAAAACATTCACAGAAGTTTTCCAAGTACAGAAATGGGTATTATTCTCAACCTGAAATGCAGTTCCTCAACTCGGCTTGCAGAATGTTGCTCTACATTTTAAAATGGACTGTACTGCTCTATATGTCAGTTCCAGCAAAGAACATTAAGGATCATTCCATGTTACACTTGGGAGTACTGATTTTTCATTTGAAATAGGTATTTTTTAAAGAATGCTGGTGGTTTTAAAAAATGCATTCTTTTCAAGACTGAAATTGGAGAAACAACCAGAGAAAACTGCGTCTCTCCAGCGAGGAGCAGAACTACCCACGGCTTAGTACAGAAAGCAAAATTTAACTCCTGGATCAAAACAGTCTTCATTAACTACTACCAAAATTAATTTTGATTTGACACCATGGTTCTTAACTATTCAGTTTTTGCTTCTCAAGAGTCCCTATGGTCTGTACTATTTAGTCCAAGAGTTGGCCCAACCTGTTACAAGCCCCTGTGATACACATTCCACTTTCTCAAAATACAAGGTGTGAACCCGGGTTTCTCATTCAATACGTAAGTCCTGGCAATTCCAAACACTCCAAAGGTCCCCAGAGCATCATCAGATTAGCTCAAAGCATATGACTTCTATGAGGAAAATGCCTTCTTGCTTTTGAAGTCTTTTGTCTGGATTTTAATAGTATTTTACATATAGCAGGAATCCCAGACTATTCTGAATGCAGGAAATTCAGAGTTCCCTAAATTTGCATTTGAACACTTGCTAGATAACAGAAAACAGAGGAATCCCAATAAGCTGTAAATGGCATAAGACTAATAAAAATGTGATACTTCATAAAACCCCTAAAGTTGCAGGGGGGCCTTTTTAAAAATTGATATACATCTGTAACACAGCTAGCAAGAACATACATAACCCTTTTTAAAGCCACAGAAGGTGCTCCTGAAACAAACGATTTATTTACATACTGAGAAGCACGTGATACATGCTGCATGTATTTGCTTGAAGGCAAAAGCGTTAAAATTAATGTTAAGTAATTGAGCTATTAATCATTCTGATTTTATACACTGATGCTACAAGACTCAGATTCTATCTTCACAGAAAATGTCCACTGATAAGAAACAGAGGAAAAGGCAATAGCTTTTCGACCAAAGTAACTTCTCTCAATGACACTGAAGAAAAGTGTAAAGCATATTGATGCTGATTTTTTGGTTTTTTTAAGAAAACCAACATCTTAGCATCCTCAGAGCTAGCCTTTCCCATGAATTTTAAGGGTTGTCCCTTCAGTAGTTACGAAAAAGGACACGCATGCAAGATAGACATGTATTATTTTGTAAAAAAGTCTTTAAAGCATAAGAAGATAGAATTTTATGTGGAGCTCGACCCCTTTCTCCAGCCTACAAACCATGAGGGAAGGAATCAACTACTCAATCATCATGAGTACCTGGAAAAGCAAGGCATTCCTGTAATCCTCTACTACAGCTTTTAACAGTCTGACATGAGGATCCTCCATCTGCCTACCAAATCTAAACGGTATATCAGAGTCAACCAGTACAGATATCTAAACGACTATCAGAATATTACTTAGCATACATGATGTCTACAACATGATTCATGTGATTCTGCCCCTCTACTCCACTCTTGTGAGACCGTACCTGGAGTACTGCGTCCAGCTCTGGGGGCCCCAGTACAAGAGAGACATAGAGCTGTTGGAGCGAGTCCAGAAGAGGGTCATGAAGCTGATCAGAGGGCTGGAGCACCTCTTCTATGAGGACAGGCTGAGAGAGTTGGGGTTGTTCAGCCTGGAGAAGAAAAGGCTCCAGGGAGATCTAATTGCGGCCTTCCAGTACCTGAAGGGGGCTTACAGGAAAGATGGTGAGGGGCTGTTTATCAGGGAGTGTAGTGACAGGACAAGGGGTAATGGGTTCAAGCTGAAGGAGGGTCGATTTAGGTTAGATGTTAGAAAGAAATTCTTTACTGTGAGGGTGGTGAGGCACTGGAACAGATTGCCCAGAGAAGCTGTGGATGCCCCATCCCTGGAAGTGTTTAAGACCAGGCTGGATGGGGCTTTGGGCAACGTGGTCTAGTGGAGGGTGTCCCTGCCCATGGCAGGGGGGTTGGAACTAGATGATCTTTGAGGTCCCTTCCAACCCAAACCATTCTGTGATTCTATGATATACTTTAAAACTTCAATTCTTACAGAAAAAAAATCTGGAAAAGAATACATCAATTTTAAAACCCAACTGTTCTCTTTATACAATTACAATAGTGTTTAACAACTGTAAAAGCTCTTGGAAAGAATAACTAATACTCTTCATCTTGCTGGATATACGGAAGCAAAATATGTAAAACAGGCAGAACTGCACAGCCCAGGAGATAATTACTGTTCAACAATTTAGTCAATATTTTAGCCTGGTTTCCAAAACAAATACCACCACCACCACCAAAGCCCCCACGATTTCTGAGCTCACACTAGGGATTTGTCCCTCTAAATAATTTCAAATCATTACAAATTGTTCAAAAATCCTTCTGTGAACTTTAGCATCACATATTTCAGCTTACTGTTCAGTCAAGTTATGAAATTCCTATTAGTCGTAACACATTTCTGCCAAAGGCTGAGGAACAGATTGCTCTTTAAAACAATTTAAAAAAAAAAAATCTGCCAAATATTCTTTGCCCAACAGGAATACAGAGAATTATTATAAAAAAACTGAAGTAATTTAAACCTTTTAAAGTCCTAGAGTCATCAAAATCTCACAGATGCACATCAGCTAAATAAAACCTTTAGCTCACTGTAGCTTTAAACATTGTCACTGCAGCCTTCCCACCCTGCACCTTTGTTGGAGGTGCCCGTCCTCTCAAAGTCTGCAGAGAGGAAAGAACATCCATTCACTGCAAAGTCCAGAATCTTAGCTCAAATCCACATTAACCACCAGCATAAGCTGTGACAGCAAGAGAGTGAGAGGGGAGAGGAAAATGAGGGAGGTGAAAGGATGATGACAGATGATAATATCTTAAATAACCACAAGGCTTTGACAAATGAGATCTTGTGAACGCTGCTAAGTAGTTACATTTAAATCAACTGGAGCACTCATATAAGCAGTAACTACCAAAATCAGTAAAAGATTATTCAATTTGTCCCTACTTTTTGAAGATTGCTTCATATGGAAATAATTTTATGTGCTTAATCATTTATACTGCAGTTACAGAACCTTTTGTATTTCTGCTATCCTTCATCTGGATTTTGCACAATGAGAGGTACATTATCATTTATTGAAGACGTATTCAACTATTGGCTTTAAGACAATTTAAGTCTTTGTATTTCATTCCATATATACTCTAATATTCTGTCTGCTCTTCAGATAAATAATGCTATGGGAGAAAGATTTTTAGATCAGTTCCTTGTTGCAATATCTTGGCCTTTTTCCAAAGATTGTACAGTTAATTCACTCAGCATTATGCATGAACACTGTAATTGCTCTTTTCAGTAAAAATACTGCGCATTTATCAACAGATGATTTTCATTTACAATCCTAGTGCCCCTCTACCCATCTCTATGAGGTTACTCCAGTCTTGACTAATTGAAATAATTGTGTCTGATTTCATTTCATCATTTGTCTACTTCTCTGGATCATTAATATAAAAAACAGCAGACATCTATTAGGCTTTTGCCGTGCAGAAAATAAATCAGTTTGTAAGCTATAAGAAGAAACTAAGACAAGTTCAGACAAATCTCACTTAGGCAATTCACCGCATTACCACTCTCAGGTGTCCTCCCCTCCCCTTTTGCAGGAGGTTCCTACCCCACTGCAAGGTTGGCAGAAGGGAGCACACACACACGCCCCAGCTGCTCCCACCCACAATTCAATGCACTAGCTTAAAAACCAGAGAAGTTTGGTTTGCATGAATCCACAAGACCATGATACACAGCAAGATGAGATGCGGGCACACAGCCCTTTTGGCAAACTCTGCTATAGGAGTGGTAATCTCCAAGGAGAGGAGGCAGACAGCTGGGACAAAAGGGAATATTGTAAAACTGCTGAAGCATTGCTCTTTATGAGCAAGTCAAAGACATTAGTATCATTACTTCGTGATGTAGTTTGTCAGAGAGAGCAGTCTTATGATTCAAGCTAATTTAAAGCTATCCTGACACTGAAAGGGAAATCTCACCCTTACCCAACATATGGTCCTGCCAAGTCTCTGTATCAACACTAGCACTTACACAGACACACTGAGAGTCTCACCTAAGTGATCCAGCTGAAAGCTAACCATGCAAACAACAAAAAAACCAACCCCAAAACAAAACAAAAAAATCAAACACCCTTGTTTTCAGAGGGATCAATGAATTAACCCAGCTCCCCATACTGACAGACACTGAGGACAAGAATCCATGGCTAAGAGATGAGAAGGCAGGAGGGACTGCATGTTTCAGTATAATCAGCCTTACATCAGCTTCAGCAGAACATGAAGGATGAGTAGAAAAAAAACTGACAAAGCTGTAAGCGTCAAAAGGGAAAACTCACCAAAGAGAAAAGCAGTTCCTTAACCTGTTCCACTGTGTGGTACATGGCGATGGTTCATTAGTCTGCAGTTTCCCCCCACTTCTATCTTTTTGAAAAAAAGTAGTGAACTCTGTTGATACAGTTAGCAAACTACAGCTTAATATTAAGTTGTTTTCCTCCAGCTATGTTTCCTATAATGACTGAAAAGAATTAAGCACATTATGTGAAAACACATAAAAACTAGGTTTTATGAAATTTAAAAAAGGATAACGAGATCAGAACCCATCAACAAGACAAGTATTACAACAAATGTAACATTAACGTGTGTTTTGAATGTTACTTCCAAACCAGAGTAACTATCAGCTGCTACCTAAAGGAGTGGTCCTCCTCTCTTCATCCAAACCCTGGCTGCGTGCTCCTGCAACATTTTTTGTGTCACAATAGGCATCTGTGCGGGTACAGGATGAGATGGTTCAGTGAACTGACGTGACGGGAAACGAATACTCCAGCAAAAAAGAGAGAAACTTCACAAATAAGTCATTTTCTGCTGGATCAAGTCAATGAACTAATTCATTCCCAACTGAAGAATCACTTGGTCCATTGTAACCAGAAAGGAAAGGAGTATGTAGCTGGAACTAGAGGGGACGTGGACTGACCTTTTCAGTGGTAGCCCACCATTATAGTAGTTTAACTGTGATATTATATATATGTATATATACACACACAGCTCCACGCCAAGATTAGCACTTATACAATGTGAATTGTGCAATTTCACAATGTTTCCTTCTTCCCCTACCCAATATGATATCAC
The DNA here is from genome assembly GCF_028858705.1 of Grus americana. Taxonomy (NCBI): domain Eukaryota; kingdom Metazoa; phylum Chordata; class Aves; order Gruiformes; family Gruidae; genus Grus; species Grus americana. The sequence goes on from NC_072854.1 coordinate 119,955,281, forward strand.
TTAACAATAAGAGTCTTTAAAGTATTCAAGATAACTAAATTCCACATAAAATATTCTACTAATCTTTACAAATTGCTGCTATCTGAAAAAAGTTTTCATTCTACCTTCCAACAGGCACACTATTCCAGCAGCATATACTGTAAAGTCTCCTGTTGATTACAGCTAAGTGCATGTTTTTATGAAAGAACCAGAAGCCTCTTCCCAGCATAATCAAAATCCAAGCAAATCATGTAATTTATGCTCTTACAAGTTTTGAGAAAAAGAATTCTCTAGTGTACCTGAAGTATATTACAATGACAAAATTTATAAAATTAGAAATGTAAGAAGAAGATTAAATAGTTTGCTTATACTTCTCTGTTGAGGATTTAAAAAGCACCGGGCATATCTTTAGCACTTTTCTTCTCCTTGTGTACTTATGCAGGTTTGTTTGTTTTTAAGAGTAATATTCTGTTTGGAAAAGAATCTTTCTTTTTGTATAATATTCTCTGTAACTTAACAAGGCTCAGTCAGTGGAAACCCTGAGATCATTTTAATCAAGACAGGATCTCCTACTCCCCACTTTCTTTTCTGATTTCACAAGAACAGTAATTTCAAATTTCCACTTTAATATCATCATTAGCTTAACCTCTTTCATGCTTTCCCTACAACCGCTTCCTCTCATAGATTCTAGTATAAAGCTGATGTGGTTATCAATGAATACTCCATTGTTAGCACATTTTCAAATGCTCACAAGCCTCCAATAAGTCTTCCACCCATTTCCATTTCCACTGTTTCTTCCGATAACCCATTTCCAATTTTCCATTTTAGCTCTCTACATAATAATCATCAAGAAAATGTCGTCATTGACAAAGATGACTAATCTCTCCAGAGCTCTCATATATTTCCCTGGGTTTCCTCTTTTGCCATGTTCCCAAAACTGTCGTCTTTTTCAAGATAAAACCATTCAAGATTACAAACACAGTTTGGCAAAACAGGAAACAATGGTTTTATGTTTAAACTTGGCATTAATCAGCCAGGCTATTCTTCCATCTTTTCCCTGAGACTTCCAATGTGCTCATGTATTTTCAATAACTTGCTGTACTGTTTATTTAATAGAGATTTTCCTTCTTCCAAAATGATTATTACTGTCTGCAGCCTGATTTTTAGATATGACCGCAGGAACACCTGTTTCTAAATAGATTTTAGAACTTAGAAAAGTACATCTCAATAGATTTCCTTCTATTTCAGCTCTACTCCTTAGAAGTGCCCTCAAATCTTTTATTAGTTTATGCTTAAAGCTAATTTGACAGAGACTGCCTAAGCCACCTTTTCCTTCATCTTACAAGATGCATCACAGAAGGCTTCAAATGGCTTCTCTCAGCAATTGATGCTAAGGTTTGTGCTTGTGAATCTCTCCTAAGCAATCTATTTCTGATCTTTCCCAAGATGTAGGACATAAGAATTTCATTTAATATCTGACTACATCCCTTGAAACTCTTAGTTCAGTCACCACCTATTTCAGAGATACAGAGAATAGCCCCAAAGGCAGTGAAAATGCAAAGAATGAAGTGCTGAAGATAGGTGAAGGAAGAGTGAGTTGCAATGAGTGAAAGAAATGCGTCTGTATGAGGCTGACATAAAACTGGTTCCAAGTAATGGGAAAGCAGGGCATTCAGACTGACTTTTCTTGACAAAGTTGAGGAATGAAAGCTTGACCCAAACCGTAAAATAGCATAAAAGCAGTTTAAACAAAAAAAGATTAAGTCTTGACTAAGTCAATCACAGTGACATTAAGCAACACTGAAAAGTGACAGAGTCTCCATTAACGTATAGTCAACTACTTTTATAAAACACAGATAGGCCCTCAAAACCAAGGGTGTGAGCTGATTAAACATATAAAAGAACTTGCACGCAAGGTTATGAAATTATTCAAACCCAAACAACATAGAGAAAAACAAAACATATGCCTCATTTTTAGCCCATGACAGAATATACTGGAGTGTATCAACGGAAAGGTCTTCTGGGTGGTCTTCTGTAGTCTCATTTAGAGTTCAAGCATACTCGCTGCTAAATTGCATAGAGAAAAGCACACACACAAAGTGCAGATCCTCAGCCTTTACTTCTGCAGTGCCAAAAACTTGAAATTACCTCTCAGTGGCGATCAAACACTCCCCCAGTTTGGCAAAGTACTGAACTGAGTATATGACAAATTCATTACTAATGTGCTGTAGAAATTCTGGATCAACAAAACAGTCCGGAATGGACTCTTTACATTACAGTGGCAAGAATTAAAAAGATACTTTAAAACATCTGCTGAGGGTCTCTTCGTATCTTGTTAGTTCTTCAAATCAGGACAGATGGCTTAGCGATAATGTTATCTTATTCTCTCCTACCAACATGCTACTCTGACTCTTCCAGCCAGTTCTATGCACACCTATTGCACCTGTAAGTAAAGCAAACTCCCAAGACTTTATTACTGATTAAGTTATGATCCCACCAAGAGATGTATTCTTTTTTTAAACATGAAACTGTTTACACTCCCTTTTAAGCAACAAGGAGTTTCCATAGATCAAGATTAAATTTTGAAATAGTCAAGCTAAAGTTCGTAACATTATATTTTTCATTTGCCTTCTCTTTACCAGACACAATCATTTGAAAGAAACTAAAGAAAACTTTTCTCATCTTTTATTTTATGTAAAGGTAAAAATACCAAATGAGGGAACTGGATATCTCATAAGAGATACTTAAACAAGAAAAAAAAAAAGGTAAATTATTTCTCAGTCAAAATGCAGAGACAGGATTTTCTACTTAAAGCATCTAAGTAGTTTTCAAGACAATACTGAGAAAGTAATAATTTTCAAAATAGAAAAGTAGTTCTAAAGCAGTTAGTTGTGCGTTTGTTGTTTGGTTTTTTTCTGAGAGAGAAAACATTTGCTTGATCCTTTGACATTTAAGAATACTTACCAATCTAGGAATCAAGATAATAAAATCTCCATTTAGTATAAAAAATAAAAACACCCTGCTTGATACTAAAAAAATACTAAGTTGAATGAGTAGAACTTTTTCCAAGGGTCAAATATACTTTAATACATCTAAGATAAACTACTAAAACATACATAGACCTCAGCGTGCAACACTGACTCTTACTGTGAGTACAGAACAGACCGCCTGCCGTACAGCAGGCCACTTGGGTCAATGTGAGGACTCCTGAGACAATCAGCAGTTAACTGCAGCATAAAATTCATAAGCCTTTGACCCTGATAAAGCCTTCAGGATGAAATATTTAAGTAGAATTGTTTATCGTATTTAACTACACACCAGTGTCTTTTTTTCCATACATTTTTGGGGATTTTTTTTTTCCCAGCAGGGCTAGCACTGATCCATTTCAACTGTTTTGCAGAACGAGTGCTAGGAAAACATACAAGAAACCCATAGACATTAAAAACTGCCCCATTATAATCTTGGCAAGTAAAATGTTACAAGGACAAAATATAAAGGAAAAAAAAAAGATTCTTAAATCAAGGTGCTAAAATCATACCTAGCTGTCTAATACATGGTCTTTTTCTCTGAGCCTTACGTGGCTCAGAAAATGCTGAGTTTCCAGAAATTCCCATTTTTGTCTGCTTCAGAATGTCTTTTTGAATACTTTAGCCTGACAGCTAATGTGACTTTCTGGTTCAAGATGACAGTCACAAATATGTGAATAACTACATCTACATATAAACATTCATCTTACCATTATAAAATAAACCAGAAAATTTATAGAATGGTTTTGTACATACCAATACACCATTTTCACATGTCCAAGCACCTGGATTAGATTCAAGTTTACTGACACAGACTATAAATTTGTCTGGAAACACACGTAGCTCTATATAAAAATAATTGAAAAGATGATTACAAAAATTATAACCATATTCAAAATCACACATAATGAAAACATATATGTTATTTTAGTAAACAATTTATTTTTTAAATTGCACACTAACTCAGTTCATGCACTCCACTAGTTTAACTACTCTCTTCAACATACCATCTCCCCTTTTGTTTTGCTTTTTTTTAAACCATTCAAAAAAATCAATAAGTCAGAGTAAGTTTAGTTCCCAAGAGAATCATCATGGCTGCACATTAGTCCACCTGCACTTCTAGACAAATACATCAGACAGAACCAACAGACAAACCACTTAACGGTGATTTCTTTTATGCTATTCTGGCGATGAGTCTTTTCATCACAAAAGCTGTAAACTATGTTTGTAATACAGCACGACATATTCAATCAGGACTTGGCATAAAAACTCAGCATAAGGCTATGTGTTTCAAACTCTGCCTACAGTGATTTTTGAAGTAATTAAACAAATTGGTTAACTGCTACTGAATTACGTATTTTTCTCACGATCACATGGTTTGTTGTGAACACAAAGTTTCTATTTACAAAGAATCAAAAATTGAAGGGTTCCCAGATTAGAATAGACCAGACAAAGTTTTATGCAGTACCTAGCAATGCTATGTAAAGCATAGCTGGATATTTTGTTATTTTATATATCAGATTATTAGCTTCATACTTTCAGCTTAGATTTTTTTGGTTTTGATTTTTGTTTTGGTTTCATAAAAAGAAAGTTACTAATTTTTAAAGTTAGTTATACCTCAAATACAAGCCATAGCACCCTATTTTCTGGGACAAGAAAGAGACAAGGCTTGCAGAAAAAACATGAGGTTGACCTCAAAGATTTTTTTGGTACAATATATCCTCATAACAAATCAAGTATAGGCATTATGCACACAATTTGCCAGTGACTATCAGGTCATCCATATGGGCGACTGCCTCTCCACAAGCTACTGCTGCTTCACCAACAGCAGCATATCTCCATTAGTATCTGACAAACCTTTTTGAGTGCATACCAGCTGTGATTCTAGAGTCATTACAACGAAAGATGGGGATGTTCAAACACATTATCTTGCATTTGCCATTGGCTGAAAAAGCATACACAGAGACCTCAGCTGCATCTGTACTGGCACAACAGCTTGTTAAGCTACTATAACTTGATAATGAGTATGAGCCTTTCATAACCCTTTCAGAAATATTAACTCTGTTAGTGAAACCACATCTGAGGAAGTATTCATGCTGTGCCTTATGTCCAGACTATTCTTTCTCTGCTCATATCCTCAAGATCTGAAAAGCCACCCGCAAAGGTCTAGTACAATGGCTTTCAAACTGCGAACAGTCTATGGACATCTTCCAAATGGGCCACAAAAGAAAAGCTGGACAACTGTTGCGAGGACTGAATTTGTTATGTGGGGTTCCAGTAATAGCCTCTTAGGTAAGTTTACTTTAGATATTGAGTGAGTATCACCAATTAAAGTATGCAAGATTCTTCTTCTATTAGGCTCAACGTCTGTTTTTTGTTTGTGAAGTCCTAGGTGTGTCTTACAGAACGGAAACAGTGGTGTCAAATTATTTCTTTTTTTGAGGATGTGTGCTTATTTTGCTATTTATTGGGAGTGAAATCCAGCAAAATGAAGTTATTTCTTGTTAGGAACTTCATGTGGAAGCAAAGTTTTGACTGCAGCATCAGAACCTCTCTTCTTGGCAGCACTAGTAGGTCAAGTTCATTCCAGTTAGACATTTTTATTGTTACATTTTAGAACTATCTCACTTGCTGGCTAACAAAATGAAAGTGTCTTTAGGTATTCATTGAGGCTTTAAAAATGTTCAAATTTAATAGACAGAAACCAATGTTGAGATACCAGTGCAGACACTCTGCTATTCTATTCTAACTTTTCTTCCAGGAGGCTGGAAGAACAAGCTTGATGAAATATTTAAAATCAACACTCCAATCTCTTCAACCATTATGGACTTAGAAAACAACTAGTTGGCATTTGTAGAGGTATTTAAACATTCGTTATTATAATGAATTCCTATAAAAATAAGAAATTCTTTAAAAATATCCATTCAAGTATTTTATATTTTTTCAGGCACTTAATTGATTTATATTGCTTTTTTTAATACGAAAAGCTTAACACAAAAGGCAGTGATCGTTATAGCTCCTTTTTATTGCTGTTGGTGGGATAGGATTGATATCACTTCCTTCCAGAGCATCTTGGCTTGAGAAAACATGAAAAAAAGATCTGGTCCAATGACATCACCCTACATAAAGATTTTATAGCACTGAGGTGAATGAAAGCCTTTTCTTGCATACACTTGTACTGTACAGTTGATGTCACAAGACACTCGAGCAATAATGAAGTGATTCATGCTGCAACCTCTGGTTGATTCACCCTGCAGAGACTCAGTAAAATGCTGAGTCCCATCATACTTACAGAATTCGGTGTGGCTTAGCTGATTACCCTGGGGCAAGGCATACACAAATTTAAAATAAAGTTTAAAAAAAAAAATCCATCATATGTTAAGAAACACTTTTTTTTTTTTGAAACATTCTCTGAAAAAAAACCAAAACAAACCCAAAACCAAGCTCTGAAAGAAATTTTGATTAAGCAGACCAAAATCTGACAAAGTATTAGTTCATGTTCTGTTTTTTTCTCCCACAAATGCAAAATTCTAAGTAACACTAGAAGAAACTGATTTCTTACCACGATAATGTTTCCCTACAGCACAACGGAGATTAACCCATCTCTTCATAAAGTAGGCAGTAATGTGAAGACTCTTGGCTGCAACATAAAACAAAGGGATAATAATAAGTGCAAGGGTATCTTGGGCATTCTGGTTTCAAAGTGTTGCGCATCTGCAAAGACAGGATTGAGAGAAAGCAGCAGCAGCTCAAGAATACAAAAGAAAACGTAACTTTAAAGGAATATTTTTAAAAAGAAATTGCTCATACTGAAGTCTCAAGAAATTAGTATCTGAAACAGGGAAAATCTAAACAAATCACTAACCACCAAGTTCTGGTATCCAACCACAGAAATAAATTTAAATCAATTACTTGATCAGAGATGTCATCTGCTTAGTAGCCTAATGTCACGATCACTAGTCCTACAGGCTCGAGTCTTGTTCACCGTGGTGTTTTCATACTTATTCTACAAGAACACTGCAAATGACCATTTACTTAACTGCCTTCTAGGGAAAGGTGACGTATTCAAAGCTGATAGAAAAAATGCTGGCTATAAACCCCCCTTCCACAAACAAACACGAAAGGTCTTAATTATCTACAATTCCATTGAATTAAGTAAGAAATGCATACATTTAAACTCCACAGTATCTATGAGTAGACAAGAGCTAGTCTGGCTGACCCAGCAAATACCTGTAACATACACAGAGGCTTCTTCAGTTTCTATTCCTGAGAACAACAAAAATCCCTGTGCATCAGGAGCATAAGAAAAGGATAGAAAGGATTCTATTACAGCGAAGAGACTATTAGACTACTGCTAAGGAAATCAGCTTTTACTTTTGTTCTACTTAAATTCCCAAATGACCCTGAGTAAATCAGTTAGGGCTTGATTCATAAAGGTATTTAGCAATTTAACTCCCACTGAAATTGCAAAAAGTTAGCATCTGTGACTCCTCCTCCATAGTCTCTCTGTACACCTCACTAAAATGAACGTGCAAAAGAGAGTTAGTGTTATTTCCCCTAACTCTGATGGGTTTTGCAATACTTAAATTATTGCTGCTTCCAAGACAGTCAGATACCCTAGGTGCAATTACCACAGAAGAGTTAGAAATGCTTCTAATCTAACCATTTACAAAGAAATAAGGAAAGCTTGTTTGTTCCAGTCTCAATCTCTACTGAGCAAGTGCCAAGGCATGCCTTATTTCTAAGTATAAGCCCCAAAATGCATGTCCTCTCCTGCACAGTCTACAACTCTCCTACTTGTAGGAGATCTCCGGGAGCTCCCCATCAAGTGCTGTTCAGCATCACCTCTCATTAAGAACTACAGTTATTGATCACAATCAATCCCTTTGAAATTTATCAGCCATCTTTTTTTCCTTCCCCTCAGGAAGATACCTAAAATTTGACTTCCCTTTAGAGATCAAGTCAAGATGTGACAAGTTGAACCATCCCTTAAAAATGATGAGCGCTGGAGAAAAATTTGGATGTAATCCACCAGCTTCATTAACTGTATATTTATGAGCACAATTAAAGAAAATTACTTTTAGCTATTTCCAGTTTGGCATCCACAATTCTTTAGATTTGTTAGTAGGGTTAGCCAAATCAAAGAATTTGCCCTGCATATAAGTTGTTAGTGTGCTAATAGCACCTTCCACTGTGACCTCCATAACACTGAAAAAGTAACATTCCTAAAGTTACAACTTTGCAAACAAATCTTCAAACAGAGAGTAAATATTAAAAGAGTCTATCCACCTCCGTTTGTCTGGGATATTCTAAATGCATTTTTCTTGAGAGGAACTTAAAATGAAAAAGTGTGAATCTTTCACTTTTCACAGGGAAAAGCGTGATACTTCATTCCTGAAATTCTTCTATGAATCAGTGACATGTCTATCTGTTTATTTTTCTTGCTATCCTGGTATTCTCTGAGAGGTTAAGTATTTAATCATATTTGATTGACTAATGGCCTGAACAAAATTTCAAATTCCTCTTCAAGGCCCTTGATTCAGCTAGCTACTGGTCTCTGGAAGTGAACACCTACCTCAAATCTAACAAAATAAATAATTACATAAGAGATCAAGACACCTCTACACTATTATTGCAGTGTCAGCTCAAGTCTGAAAGTCTTATAAAGCCTTCACAGGGAGTTGCACCTGAGCTAATAAGCTCAGCCCAGAGGGACTAACACTAGAAAATAATTTTAGTTGCCATGATTATTTACTGCTTGACTTTGCTGAAAAAGCCTGAACAGATGATTTGCTGTTTCTTATTGCAAACTGTGAGAAAACGTTAAGACGCATTACATTCAAGATACCTATATTTTGAAAGTATCACACAGCTACACTCATCAAATATTTTGAAACTCTCTTGTATGTGACATCTGATCTAATCCATAGTCAGCTGAAGTTTGCAAAACTTCCCTAGTTTTAAAGTTGCCAGAGTTACCGCAGAACTATAAAAACTGTGATATCCTCTTTCTGCTTCCTTCAAGAGAAATATATTATCCAATTAACCATTCTGCTTCATGAAATAAGAAACTAAAAAACAAGCCCCACAAGAAAACCTTTTTCTCTGACAACCTCATGCCCCTTGCAGCTTCTTAAACTTTCTACTTAGTTACTCAGTGTGACTCTAAGGCTGTTCTCAATTCCAGACTTGTCCACCATCAACACTGTTTATATACTGGCATATACTAAGGTTGGCTTTGGGCAAGCTGTGGATTATGCTCCAGGGAAGATGGCCAGTGTATACTCAGCAAGGACCAAAGCTCCTGTTCATGATATCTGGAAGGACAGAACAAGCGATCTGTACCAAATGATCCAGTGCTAATTCCTTTTAAGCACACCATACAAGTTTGAACCTCGAACTACAAACGCTGGTTTGCAGCCAGTAATACAGAGAGAAATTTCACTGATCTTAGGCTCAGCAAACCCACTTGGCCCAATCTTCAGTTTCTTCTTCATCATGCAACGTAGACAAAGTTCCATTCATAGATCACCACCACAGAAGCAAAAATTAAACTGTTGTTAATGATTTGGAGTTTTGGTTTTCTTACTTCAAAACTGTGCACCTAAATCATCAGGTTCCAAAAACAAACAAAAAGAAACAAACAAAACCCCTCAAACCCAACAAAATACACAGACCCTGAAACCCAAAATGTGACTGAATAAAAGTGGTTCTAGAAAAGCCACACTTCAGTTTCAGCTGAAATATGTACCAGTGAGTGCTGCTTTTTAAGGGAATGGTAATTCGCCCTGCTTGTTATGTTTCATAGTCCCAGGACACCGAGAGGAAGTATCAGACACTGACTCTTTACTGTAAGACTATCCAGCAACACTTGTTTTCCAAAGGAGTCACAGCCAAGCTGACTTGTGCTTCCCAAAGGCTGCCAAGAAGAGGCTGTGGTAGAGCGTGGAGCAGTGGGAAGCCCTCTCCCACAGCTATTACGGACCATTCATCTGGGAGCCTGGGAAAATGCCTCTGAGCCGCCGAGTTATCTGGAGCAGCCTGGCAGGTGTTCACTTCCCAGCGCAATCTGGCACCTGCGTGGCTCTGTAACTAAATTCAGTCAAGTCTTCTCCAAAGGCACAGTACAAGCCTAAGAAGGCCAACTGCCCCCCAAACATCTCCATATCTGACAGGCACCTATTTCTCCTCACACAGCATTTTTATACCATCTTTAAAAAAAACACACCTATTTTTCCTCCCAGCCTAGATGTTGCACATTTCTCACAGGCAATGTTCTGGATTAGGCTGCCTCTACATTTGGAAAGTAACAACAAAGTAAATCATTGCAACACAGAGATATTAAAAAAATAAGAGGATGAATTTCTTATGTTACAACGTGAAAGTAAATACATAGGTGCATTAGACTTTCTGAAATACTACATTGTACATTTAAAAAAATAATCTACATTTTGCTTATGCTAGATTAATTATTCCACACAGATTAAGCTATACTAGTAATAATGTTTACAGTATATAAAGCTTTTCATCTTCAAAGTGCTCTACAGACATATTATTACATTGTTTTTTAGCAGTCATATTTCTTCACCTAAAATTATTCACCACCAAATCCAAATTCCTGATCGTTTGTAAACAAAACAAAAAGGGAACCTTTTATTCTAAACCTACTGGTAATCCTACAGCTTTCCTTCCCCAAAACAAACGTATGTGTCCATAGCATGTCCTCCAAGGTAGGTTGCCATTTCTAATTCAGTCAAAATCAAATGTTTGCACATAAGTTTAAGTCAAAGTCTAGGATAGACCAGGGACAGCAGACACAGGTCAGCAGATACAAGAAGCTATCGAGACTTCCTGAGCCTTTTCAGGTATTCGGAATCAGTACAGAATTTCTGTATTATCTCAGACACACACACAAAAAACCCCACAACCTGAACTTCATAGTTAATGACAACAAGCATCTTCACGTAGTGCAAATTTTTATACACCAAATAGTGGGTTTCAGAACTACTTAAACAGCTGAGGATGGCATCCACTCTTTCCATCCATTCTGCCTTCAGTTCAAAGAATTTTATTTTTTTATTATTTCAAGTGACAATCACAAGCAGGTACACAGGAAAATGTGTACTGATCAACGCAAAATAAAGCCCATAAACTTTTAAAAAAATGTTTAAGACTGAAGAAAAAAACATTTAGGCCATTAAATTTATATACATAAAGTATGGACTGAAAAAAACCCAAACAAAACAAAACAACTTGGGTGCAGTATTGAGTGGTTGAGCATTGCTTCAGGGTCTGATCTTGCAAACTCTTATACCTGCAAATAAATTCAATGATGTAATTCACCTCTGTCATTTACCAGGGTGCCTCACAGTCAGTTTAAACCAAGCATAGACAAAAAAAGTTTACTGATTTTTTTTTCCCTCCTTACTCTTTCACAATTTCATTAGTATTAGTGCTATTCTTCTATCTGCTAAATCTTCTGAACACAGGCCAGTTGCCAACACAAATAGGTGAGAGATCTGTCCCATCAAGGATGTGGGGACAAGATTTAGTTCCTGTCAGGGAACAGGGTCCCTGACTGGAAGACAGATATTAACTTTTAAATGAATCTAATCAAGACAGGATGAGATACGCCTAGTAGAAACCCCTCTGCTATCAGAACATTGATAGCTAGACATGGCACACGTCTAAAACCTTCAGAATATAAGTCATTAACAGTGAAACTGGACTGAGCCATTTTATGAAATCCAAGAGCAGGGTTGCAGGGCTTTCCTCTAGCAGGAGAGGTGCAGAATTTACTCCGAAATCAGAACTATACTGGCCAAACTGGATCTAGGATAAGGCATTTCTTTACCTATTTCTCATGGGTATTCTGGAGGAAAGAACTGAGAAGAAAAGCATGTATGATGCACCTGATGGAGGTCCTGAGAACACACCAGCTCTGAAGGACAAAGATCTTCTTCCCCTCACTAATACTTGAGATGGAAAGGCAGGCTGATCCAGTCCTGGCAAACAGCGCTTAAGACCCAGTCTCTCAATACCCATTCATAATGTATAAGCCATAATAGCTAGCACCACCTGCCAATGCATTCAAGCAGATAAATGTAGAGCAATACATTTGATGGTCAGTGTACCATTATCGCAGACAACTGTTTTCTAATAGGAGACAAGATTTGATTTCACCCTTTTGTTGATCTTGGACTCAGTGACCATATTATTAATTGCATGTGATGGGCTTTAACACATGAACTAAAAGCTATTTATGAATACTCACTGTTTTGAACATATAAACTGTATTCCAGAGGAAGCCGCAGGCCTGGACTTCTTTAACCACTGGAACGAGCCCAACAACTGAGACAAAGGCTGAGAAAGGCATCTGTTGCTACCAGCCAAAAGGCAGAAAGAATTGGAAAACAAACCCTGTGGTAAACACTGTCTGACAAGTCAGCAGAAGAGGAGAGAATCTAAAGTCTTTTCAAAGTGGCTGCATAGTCACGAAGGAACCACTTAGTTAAAAACTATCTGATGCCCCATTTGCACATCAAGCTCAGCATCTCCCCCAAACTGGCCAGACACAGCTGTATCCAAATGGAGCAATGTCACTTACTTCCATCACTGAATTCTTCGCAGTGATAAAAGTTAAGGTAGATTCTAGCTAAAATGAAACACAGATGCTGTGATGCTGACAAGTTTGATGTCCAGGGCACTAGAGAATACATACATTTAAAGCACATGCCTCTCTCAAAAAGGTTAAGTCCTTTCAGCCGGTCTCTGTGGTTTTGTTTCCTTGAGGATATCCATGAGCTTCATGAATTTTTTTGATGCCATGAAATACTTGAAAGGGAGGATTTTGTATTTTAAATATCAGGAATCTCTACAAAGCAAAGTCTACTCTAGCACAAACACTCAACCAAAACGTGGAACTCAACCTTTCAGAATTTAACAGACATGACTGATTCCCCTTATTGTTCATTAGAACAACATAATCGCAGGTGCCAATACTACGATGCTGAAAGATTTTCAAATAAAGTCAGTCAAACCCTTCAGGGGTCTCCAGGCTCTATTTTTTTCCTGGCAATAGGAAATAACTTCTGCAAAAATTCTTCCCCAAGAGGAAAGGGGTTTAACCCTATAGCTCCCACAGCTGACAAGACTTTCATCTTCTACCAATAACAAGGTCTCTAGGCAAAAAGATGTCAGGAATATAGTGGATCACACAGCTACAAAACCTATGGGTTTCGTGAAAAAAGCCCGACAGTCTGCCACTGGAGACATGATGGGAAACAACGAGAGGGAAAGAAAAACTTGTAGCAGGTATCTTCAGCAGAACTTTAAAAAGATGGCATGAACGTGAAAAGGTAGTTTCTTCAAAGCTGATCCTGATATACAGCAGCAACAAATGTTCTTGTCTTTGTTTTTTGAGGACTCCTGTTAGGACAGCCCAGTGACAGCTAAGAGGTAGATGTTGATGGTCATGACTCCTCTTTTTCTTCTACCCTATCATCTAGGGGACACTTCAAAAGAAATTGACTTCTAAGACACACGTGTGGACTTGAACCAGCAAGTGCTTCACATTGCTGTCTGAACAAAGCAAGTGGCGCCAGAGGTTCATGGGTTTTTGTCTTTTCATATAACAGACTCTTTTAGGTTTGTAAGAACGCAGAACATAGGGAAATTCTAGAGTACAGCAAATAGGTGGAAAGTCACCACAGTGGAGCCTTCTGTACTTTCTCTTTTTAAATGCTGGCAAATAGACCGTAATTAAATCAGCTGCTGAAAGGCTCTAGTTCCAAATAAGTCTCCACCTCTTTCTACTCTCACAAGCTCTGATGCAAAGAGACCACCACCAAAAAGACCAAGACCAGCCCATGATTGTGATCACCTGATCAGCGCCACTCAGCTCTAGAAGTGAAGCAAGCGCTGGTTGTGGTGCAAAGAGATGGAGACTGACTGCAAGATGGTTTGTAACAAACTGCTCATTTTAGCTTACTTGAGCGCAGTGTTATAAGGGACCACCTGAATTCTGCAGCTCAGTATCTTGCAGTTTCTGGCATCAGTGTAACAGATGCTAAGTGAAAAAAAGAGTACACAGAACATTCTCTTTTGCAATTCTAAATACCAAATTTAAGGTCTTTTATACAAAAATTCAAGAACCATGAGCTTGTCTTGTGCCATGGGAAGACAACAGAAAAGAACAGACAGGCATTGCCCACATCCTATGACCCACATGCAGGCACACACAGGAAAAGAAAACTAAATATCTTAAAAGAAAAAGAGTGCCCACAACGCACATTCAAGATTGTGCTGGACTTCTTTCCCCTCCTCTTTTCAAGTAAATGTCTTTATTATTTGCTGTACTAGTAAATTTTTATTTACATCCATACATTTTTAAGAAATTAGAGCCCAGGCCCTGCAAAGCTTTGCTGGTGTAGTTTTGTTTATGGTCTGTCACTTGTGCCTTTGTAGTCAATAGAAATACTCAGTGTGTAATAAACACAATATATCTAGTACCCCAATGGTAAATCAAATGCACAGAACTGCTCTCACTGAACTACTTACGCAAAGAAAGTATGCATAAAACTTTTTTCAGGAATTGGTCTTCCATGGCTATCTGGACAGATTTCTGTAAAGCCTTATAAACATTTTCCAAATATAAACAAACCCACAAAAATGTTTGCAATTTAAAAAGTTGTATTTTCTCTCTACCTTTGTCACATGATAATGAAACAAGAGCAAATAACAAAGGAGAGTATTATTGTGTAATATGGTAACATGGAAAGTTTAAAAGAAATTTGTATTTAACCACAAAATTGCACCCACAATTACTTACAGTTATAATGAAAATAGAAAGGACTTCAATGTTCAACACACACCTATAATGACTTTTTTTTCTTAAAATGTAATGACAATTTTTGTTTTTCTTGGACTGCTAGTGATAGTTTGGGGACTTTTCTATTGAGACTTGTAGGGAATGCAAGGGTTAAAGATGTGTAAAACAGATTTTCTCACAGTTTAAAGAGAGCAAAACAACACATTTAGGAAACCAGACAGCTATAAGGTCAAAACGTTACACTTCCAGGTCAAACTTCTGGTTGTAATTAAGTAAATTCCTTTAAACATTTCTAGGGAAATCATATTTCTTTTAGGTTTTATTTCAAATCCCTATTCTTTCTTGCTTATATTGTAACCAAAACAATATTGCTCTCTTTAGACACATTTAATAGAGTACTTTTTTTTTTAAAGGAACCTGACATTTAATCTCAAAATAAAAATCAAATCCTTTTTTTTCATCTCATTTAATACACAGTTGAACTAATTTTTTAAAAGGCAAAAGAAACTATCAAACTTAGTTAATTTTTTTATAAATAGATACAGTCTTTCCATCTCCCTTAGAAATCATACTTCCCTTTTTATTCACTTTCATGATCTATATTTTCATAGTAGGGTTTGGTTTTGGGTTTTCTGGGGTTTTTTTACTAAATCAAGCTATTTTCCCCCTCCCATGCAGTTACATCAAAAACCCTCAAGCCTAAGATGCTGACAATGGTCCTGATGTAAACACTTACGTGCCTGCTAAAACATACCAACAACCTCATGACTCCTAGCACTGCCCAACGAGATTATTCAGGTCTAAATACATAGAACCTCTGTCCCAGTAACACACAGAGGTTTTCAGAGTTTCTTTCAGAAGTCCCAAACACACATCTGCATTATCTGCACACAGAACATTATCTGCACATGGACAACAAGCACAACAGGAATGCTGTGTGCGTGGCTTTCGTAACACACGAGAGGCAGACCTGGTACGCATCTAAACAACTCACTGTGTATGTTAGCAAGTGATATATGCAATCATACGTACTCTAGCTGAAAAAAAAATGAAGTCCTAAAGGCATATTCATACTACACTAAAATTTTAGTCAGCAAAAGATATGAGCAGATTCAGGCATTATTTGCAAAC
Organism: Grus americana; assembly: GCF_028858705.1. Classification (NCBI taxonomy): domain Eukaryota; kingdom Metazoa; phylum Chordata; class Aves; order Gruiformes; family Gruidae; genus Grus; species Grus americana. The sequence continues at coordinate 119,971,247 of NC_072854.1, forward strand.
ACTTTTCTTCAGCAGAATGCACATATTTTGTTAAATTGCCTTCACTACTTTATCTGTAGCATATTCCAGGCAAAACAGTCTTTGAGCTATCCCACACACATATTTGTAAAGGTCAGACAGCTAAAGAAAGTCAGGTCTGTCATACTGACCAAATAATTTCTTCTCTGGTATTTTAGACATTCCAATACAAGGAATTTGAGCATCCATTAAATGCAGACCACGGAATCTATAAAATTCTTCTAGCAGAAGTCCTATTTGCCAATTTCATAAAGGATGGGAGAAGATAATTTAAAGTCAAACTTATTCTTCAGAAAATTTCAACTGAAACAGCAAGCACTCAAAAAAACCCCCAAACCTATCTGCTACCTATTCTATTCCAACTTTACCTAGTGCTTAAACAGGTCCTAAGCAGCTGTACACTGATATTCTATCCTCCATATTCCTGCTACCAAGTGACTATAGAAGCTTTAAAAAACTATACAGAGCACACAGGAAAAAGTACCTAAAGACATAAAAAAGAATCAGGCAAATAAGACATGGCAAGTGCTTAGGGACAGATTTTCAAAATCACTCCGTGTGAACTCCAAAAATGCTGAATTCCCACTTGGGACAAACAGATGCTAAGGGCTCTTTCAAAAGGTAGCTGTATGTTCCCTGGCCTAGATGAGAGTCACTTTGATATTCTCAAGTGAATATCAAATCAGAAATTAAGGTGAGGTTCATCTTGCCTAACTTGCAACATCTGCATCAAACTAGTATCCTAAACTTCATTTTTAACTGATAGATATTAACTGCCTATTAACTTCCAGCCAGCTTTGATAAACTGAAAGAGGAGACATAATTCTACATTTTAAATACACACGATTAAAGGATATTGATTTTTTGATTAACTATAAAACTCCAAAGATAAAACTTTTAATTTGCATAAATACATGTGTTTGCATAAACTTAAGTACTAACAGCAAAATTACTATGCAGATCTACTCGGATGCTATAGAAAGACCTTTGGAGTTTATACAGGTATACGAGACAGTAGCTGACCGCATTTGTGAATGCACCACACTTTTTTTCCCCACACACACATACTTGAGTAATTTTCATAATATTTTCTTCTTTTCATAAAATGAAAAAAATCATATGGAAACAAGATGGAAGCAAGAGAAAGAAGCAGAATGAATTAAGGCAGATATTAATTAAAGGTTAGAGGTCAAGGCTGTTTTCAAAACCAAGACCAAATTCTTTCTTTTCACAAAAATACACCAAATTAAAACCTCTGCTGTTGTTTTAAAATAAAAGATATTTCTTTTCAGTACAATACTAACTATATAAAACACTTTATTAAGGGTATCTTTAAAATAAATACACTATTTCATTTCCTATCCAAGGCCATAAATAACTTCACATGGGAGCTGCAACTAGGTAAGAAATAAGGCTAACACATTCAATCCACCTGGTGCTGCAGCTGCCCCACGTAAGACAGGGACAGCAATCGCTAAAACCTCTGCAAATACCAGTTTAATAACAGGAAGACAAGTTAGATCCTTCAATCTAGAAAGTGCAGAACTTTCTCTGACAATCTTTGCAACACACTGACTCTCTCTGACATATTAATGAGTTTTCAGTTTATAGCACAGGCTTTTTTCCAGAGAAGTATGATGATAAGAAAGGCCATACTGGGTAAGATTAAAGGTCGATATAGCTAAATGCCTTGCACGTAAAAGCCGCTATCAATGGCTACAAGGGGAGACTAAATACAAGAGCAAAGCGCACATGGTTATTTCCCCAATACTCTCCCAGCCGCGAAGCACTCTCAGCTCAGGCCTTTATTGAACCAAAGGAGATTTGTGAATTCTGTATCCTCCCTGGATTACTCTCCCATGTTCTCTTCCAGTTCTGCAGACTCAGCACAAGCTTTTACTATACCCATTATCCTTTGGCAAAGAGTTCCACAGTTCTGCTAACTACCATGGAGCTTCCAATACCTTCGTTTGATGCCCTCTAGTTCTCAAATTGGAAGAGAAGGGGAGAAGAAATGATTTTGTAGATCTCTCTTGCATTCTCCCTAGTTCATATATTTTCCAGGCTGAAGACTCCTAGCACACTTAACTGTTCCCTGTATTTTGTACGTTCCCTGTAGTGCATTTCCTCATCTTGGATCATCTTTGTTGCCCTTCTTGGAGCTTTTCCCAATTCTGTTGTATTATAATCTAGGGTAAGGAAAAAACCATCACTAAAAAGAAAATACCCAAACAGCGCATCGGTATGGGGTTTTTTTGTTCTTGTCAAATATCCTCTACCCTGAGAAAAGAACACCAAAAAATTCAGATATATAAACTTGATCTTCTAGAAGAAACACGTTTTGGTGAAAACAACATGCCTTTATTCCCCATTAGCTGGCTGTAAAAAATGAAAAAAGTAATCTAAAGCAAATACAGGAAATATTAAGTACAACATACTAATCAAAACATTTTTCATAAGTTATTGCATAAGTTACTGCATACTTCAGGGAGCTATGAGGCTCTCTTGTCACAGACAGATGAATGTAAGTTTAAAGTTCACAAAGATCTGCAGGACTTGGCCACAAATCATAAATGAGTCCATTGTAAAGAAGCTGCAATATAATTCTTTTGAGAGACAGAAATTATAACGTGCAACTGCAAACATCAAAGTTCATTTAAGAGACTTCTGTCCTCCTCAGTCCCCTATGGTAGCTTATCTGCCATAGCTTACTTTCCCTCCAGTTGCATGCATCAAATTTTTGTGGGGTTGCTCTTTAAGCAAGATAGGTGAAATGACTCTAGTTAAAACCAAACAAAACACTATTTCACAGCAGAGGAATAAGAGTTAGCAGCTGGGAGGGTGGGAATAAATCAGTTTTGCTGCTACAGGATTGTAATGTGGAACATACCCTACAAACATCTTACACAATTCACGTTCTACAGTAACAGTGAACACTCGTAAAGCAAACTAGGGCAGTCTGAAAAGGGTGTTTTCCTTAAAAACATCCTAACAATCAAATTAAAATGCAAGGCCAAAACAGTTTGGAATATTTACCATCATGATTTATTGTATATTTTTTGTGTTCTTATAGGAGCCAAAAAATAGTTTCATAAGCAACAGAAATGTATTTTCTTATGAAATGGCTCCTTATTTAGTATTAAAAGAAATGCATAAGATGTGAACTTTGACTCCAGATCTTTGTAAGGCTGAACTATTCATAATAGTGCTGGTACTTCTTCCAGTTTCTCATTTTAGTAAG